>NC_132995.1:29034888-29672804 GCF_048564905.1 Vicugna pacos | reverse complement strand
ACTGGAAAATTCCCCAAAGGCCTTGGGACATGATCATAGGTGCTTGTAGTGCTGGGAGGCAGGTGCACATGAGCTGACTCTGCTCATCTTAGAGTATAGCAGCCTAGGTTTTTCAGAACTTGATCCCCTTGGGCACCAGCTCTTGGCTTTGAAGAGCAGGTGCAGGATGGTCAGCTGCTTGAGGGAAGATACTGGCTTGTCTTGCTCACCAGTCTTCCCAAACCTATGGGCACATTTTCTGAATGAATGAGTGAATGAACATCTGTTGAAAGAAGCTGAGTTAGATAATCTTGAGAGGGTACTTTGCCTCTGTGTCTTCATTTGTAAAATATAATCTTACTGTTGGCTAAAGCATACACTCTGTTCAGTTTGCCTCATGAGGCTGTTGTGAGATCAGATAAGCAGTGTTGGTAATAATAGCTTATTTTTTGAGAGCTTACTGTGTGCCAGCTACTGTACCAAAAACTTCCCATGGACTGATCCCAGTTATCCCTGAGGGAGGTACCCACTTCAGCACGACACTTGTGGGACCCAGTGCAAAATAAAAAATGCAAGGCTCTTTGTTCAAAAATTACTAAGAATTTCAAGATGGTGACTGCAGAGTACTAAACCCAGGGTGAGGCCCTGCAACCTGCAGTTGGGAGGTTCTGTGCCACTGCAGATGTCACTCACTGGTCCATGGAGCTGGCCCTGACCGCAGTCCCCCATTTGTGGATGATTTAACTGAGGTATAAAGAAGTTCAGATTCTGGCAAAGTCACTGTCTACTAAGAGGCACACAGGATTCGTGTCTTGGGAATTTGAGTCAAGAGCCCAGATTTCTGGCCACTAGTGTGTAATATCTTCCTGGGGAGATAGGACATACAGGAAAAAAGCACTGCATAAATTGTGTCTTTTTTTCCCCTCCCAAATCTAAAGGGGCAGCCTTATGAATGCAGACCAGAAAAGAGGTGCAAGATGAGTAAGTTCTGGGGATCTAATGTACAGCATGGTGATTAGATTAATAATACTGTACTGTATATCTGAAATTGGATAAGAGAGTAGATCTAAGTGTTCTCACCACACACAGCCCCCAGAAGAGAACTATGGGAGGTGATGGATGGGTTAGTGAACTTGATTGTGGTCATCATTTCACAGTGTATACATATATTAAACCATCACATTGTACATCTTAAAAAAATCACCTTGTAAAATGTGTATAGTTTTTGCCAGTCATACCTCGAGCTGGGGGAAAAAAAGAGGCCACAGCAATGAGGAAATTTTTGAAAACCACTTCCTCCCAGAAGCCGTAGCTGCCACCAGCAGGCCGGAACTGAAGGAACTCCCAATTCTTACACAGGGCACCCTCTCCTCACACTGTCTTCCAGCCTCATTTAGGTACTAGAAACATCTCGACAGGTTTGAGGCCATCAACTTGAGTTTACAAAAGGGGAGGCCATCCCTAATCAGGGTGATTGATATCCCCTGTGAATTGTCTCCGAGCTGCTCTGGTGGCAAGGAAGGAGCTAGAAGCCACTAGGGTTTTGAGAAGGCTCTCAGGGCAGAAGGCAGGCAAAGTGTTGGAAACGAAATTGGAAACTGACAGTGAAATATGGACCTGGAGGGCAAAGCCAGTTTGCCAAAGGCTCCTGTGAATCCAGTAGCCAAGAAGCCCTGGTTTGTCTCGTCATAGAGGGTTCTTCAGTCTCCCACCCTGCCACCTCCCAGGGGAACAGAGCCTAACCCTATGACTCTCTTCAATGGCCCTGCTTCTGTGCTGACACCCTTCACCCCTCACTTGAATTCCCATTTGGGAAAGAGAAGTGCTGTGTTTAGGGAAATTAAATACCGAGTGCAGTTATAGCTGAGTTTAGAACATGACTTCAGTGCAAGATGTACATGAGGACTTCTTTTTAATTCTCTTGGCAATGAACAACTCCATTAACCCAAATTAAGGCTGTAGAGGCTTAATATTATAGCTGAATGGAGACTACCCTACAGGCAAGTGGTGTGCTTGAGAATTCTCCATCTCTCGCCGTTCACTGGGAGGAATTTGACAGTCATCTTGAAGGCAGAGGGGGTAGAATCAGCACCTAGACCAGGAGTCAGCAGATTTCTTCTGTAAAGGGCCAGATAGTACTTATTTTAGGCCTTGTGAGCCATATGGCTTCTGTTGCGATCACTCAATTCTGCTGTTGGGTGAAACCAACCACAGAAAATATGTAAATGAATGAGCATGTTTGTGTTTCAATAAAACTTTATTTATAAAAACAGGAGGTGGGCTGGATTTGGTCCATGGTCCATAGTTTGTCAACCATTGATCTAGACTTCCCTTTTGGAGGTCTCAAAGTTGAAAGTACCTGAAGATTACAGGGGTGGATTTAGAGAGACAACAGGGGTTTAAAGGATTTTCTGAAGATGATTTTGATTGTATATAATTTGCAAAGACTTTGTTCTCAGCAGCCCTAGCCTAACATACTGTTATATGTGATTAATTTTTTGAAAAATATATTTGAGAGAATTGGGTTAGATAGAGAGCTTAGGTAACTTGTCCAAAGGCATCCAGCTAGGGAGTGATGGAGCCGAGGTTTGAACTCTCTGCATTTGCCCATCTCACAAACATCTAGAACTGACTGATCTGGAAATGACTTCTCTTTCAGGACAGTGCTTCTCGCAGACTACTGCTCACTTAGGTACCTGATAGGGACTTCTTGGTGACTGGAATGATGTGATTAGGAGGAAGGATAGGAATGGTGTCCACTAGGGGAGGGTACCAAAGGCAGTATCAGCCCCCACTCACCCATCAGTTCCTATCCTCTTCCAACTCCCCTCTCCCCCGCCTCCCTGCAATATAAATCCTTTGAAATATGGTAGTGCTTTCAGTGGACCTGGACATTTTTTATGAGATGTCAGGATCATATTTGGCCAATGTCATGTATTCCCATTTCTTGACAAAGTATGATGTCAGTTAGAAGTTCATGTTCTTGACATTGTTTCGAGAGCCCAGCGTAAAGAGCCAAATCTGTTTTTACAGGCTCTCCCGGCAGGGAAGCAGCCATGGTAATGCATAGCCATATCAATTAGAAGTGGATTAATTAAGTAGTAAGACAGGAGCAGCAGTGCATTTCGGAGAGGTTATTGCACGGCTCATAGAGTGTTGCTAAGGCACCCAGCCAAGAGTTGAGTGACTTCCACTGGCCAAGGCATTTCAGCCATCCAAGACGTGTAATTTTCTCCCAGAAACAGTATCCTCTGCCATCCATTTCCACTGCGAGAAATAAAAAGACCCTCTTATTAACTAGGTGTTATTAGGCATGGGCAAATTGACAGCCATTTCATTATTTCATAATTATGATTAATGGCCTTCCCAATGAAGTCATTGTCCGCTATCCCAAAGCCAATTGGTCTCTTTGGGGATAGTGTCACCAAGTCATGGTTAATGTTCCTAGAAGCATGGAATGCATAGAGTGTCACAAGCCCTGGGAGGGGAGGGTGAGTCCTAATTGCCTTTGGAAACTGTTTGCACAGGAGACAGACCTCTTCTTGGGGAAAGTAAACTCTGAGGAGGCCAAGAGGGGTGGTGGGTGCATGAATGTGGTGATGGGAGAAGCAGAGGCAAGAAGAGGCAGGGTAATAGCTGCCCTGAGCCTTTAAACATACTTTACTCTCTACTAAATGCATTCACATGGATTTCTCATTTGAGAACCTTAATAACTCTTTGAATTATTTTTTTATACTAGGCATTCCAGAAATATAAAGAGAAATCACGAGGTTACAGATAATGTTACAGGCTGAGTTGCATTGCCCTCCTCCCCCCTTTATATGTTGAAGTCCTGACCCCTGGTACCTCAGAATGTGATTGTATTTGGAGACAGAGTTTTTAAAGAGGTAATTAAGTTAAAAAGAGGAAATGATGATGGGATCTAATACAATATTGTTACCCAACTCAGGTTCGGCTGCTCCGTTGCTCAAAAGCCAATAATTGGAGTGGCAAGTCTCAGGAGAAAGGGAAGGTGCTTTAATCAGAAAAGCTGGTCACCTGGGGAGATGATAGACTCGTGTCCGGAGACCAACTCCAAAAATTCTGCTCAGTCATGACAGTTTTTAAAGGGAAAACTGGGGGGAAGAATCTGAATGAATCATCGAGGCAGGAGGTTGGTTTCTGCCTCCTTCTCCATTGCGTGCAGGCTGGCTGACTTTCTTCGGATGTTCTCTTGGCCATGTGATCTGCCTGCAGGATTGCTAAGGGGGCTGTTGAGAGTAGGGAGCTCATCATTCTTTAACTTCTTAAGTCTTTATTCTTTTCCTTATGTAGGAAAAGAATCAACAAGTTAGGAAAGGCATGGCATACACTCAGGGGAGCATGTCAGGAGTTAGTTTCAATTATGTAGTGAACTCATTCTTATAATTAGATTATTTTAAGGTTAGAAGAGGACATAAATGGGCAAACAGGAAAGGGCAAAAGAGCTGCTTTCAATATGATGGGTGTCCTCATAGGAAGAGGGAATTAGGACGCAGACAGGTACAGAAGGAAGACCATGTGAAGACACAGGGAGAAGACAGCTGTTTCTGAGCCAGGAAGAAAGGCCTTAGAAGAGACTAACTTGCCAATACCTTCATCTTCGACTTCTAGCCTCCAGAACTGTGAGGAAATAAATTTCTGTTATTTGAGCCACCTGGTCTGCGGTACCTTGTTATTGTAGTCCTAGCAAATTAATATGGATAGAAATGAAATAGAACCCAAGGTAAAATGTGATCAGAGCTACAAGAAAGGGTGAATAAAAGAGATAAAATACAGTAAAAAGTATTTGGCAAGTGGGTATATGGGCAGTATGTACCCAAATTTAAAATTTTTGTACCCCTTGACCCAGATAGGACACATTTAGAAATTTATCCTAAATATCAGATAAACTTGTGTGGATGTATTTAAAATGATGGTAAATGCAGGATCATGAAAAAATGGGAACTGTCTGCATATCTGTGTGTAGAAGATTGGTTCAACAGAGTATGGTGCATGGATGCCATGGAATAGAACAAACCATTGAAAAGGGTGAGGTGGAGCCAATGATACTGATGTGAAAGATGTCTACAATATATTGTTAAATTAAAATAGAGCAGGTTGCGGGAGGGAGGGTATAGCTCAGTGGTAGAGTGTGTGCTTAGCATGCGTAAGGTTCTGGATTCAATCCACAGTACCTCCATTAAAAATAAAGAAATAAACCTAATTATCCCCCCCCAAATACATGAATACAAACAAAAAAATAATAAAATAGAGCAGGTTGTGTAGGAGGATTCCATTTACATATACTTACATTTTAAAAACATCTAGAAGAATACATACCAACAGTTAACAGTGCCTTTCTCTGGGTGACTGTATAGGGGGGCTTTGATTTCCTCCTTGATGCAAGTTTGGAAGAAGAAATGTGAACTCTCAGAGGAGGGAAGATGCTCTATACCTCATCAGTAAATCGGGTTCCGCTCTTCTCATGGGCATGGGTTCTGAGAACTGAATGAATGCACGTGTGCTTGGGACAATAAACTAAAGGAAAAATAACCACCACTTACTCAATACTGTTCTAGGTGCTTTTCATGAAATGACTCATTCAATCCTCCCTACAGCCCCATGAGGTAGTGATTTATAATAACCTATATGTATTTGGTCTTAGTCCTTGTTTCTGGCACAGAGCTTCTAAAATTCTTGAAATTCCCTAAGCGATTAGAGTGATAAAGATGTTTTTGGTTATATTAACATGGTGACTTTGGCTCACACCTAAGGAGGGGGGCTGGTAGCCAGTGGCGCCAACCCTGTGATGGGAGGGTTGGAATTTTCAGTCTCCACCTCCCCCCACCCGACTTGGAGGGGAGAGGGGCAGAAGATTGAGCGTAATTACCAATGGCCAATGATTTAATAAGCACGCCTAGATAATGAAGCCTCCATAAAAACTCAAAAGGATAAGGCTCAGAGAGCTTCCAAGTTGGAGATCCAGAACACTTCCAAGTGTCACTGTGTTGGGCCCCCAGATCCACAAGGACAGAAGCTCTTTTGTCCAGGCCCTCACCCTATGTATCTCTTCATCTGGTTGTTGATTCTTATCCTTTAATATCCTTCATAATAAACCGGTCATCTATTAAGTTAGCAGTCTTCCTGAGTACTGTGAACTACTCTAGCAAGTTGCTTAAACCCAAGAAAGCGGTTGTGGGAACCTCTGACTTATAGGCGGTTGGTCAGAAGCACAGGTAACAAACTGGGCTTGGGAGTGGCCTCTTAAGTGGAGGGTGGTCTTGTGGGGCTGAGCCCTTCACCTGTGGAATCTGATGCTGCCTCCAGGTAGACAGGGTCAGAATTGAGTCAAATTTTAGGACACCCAGCTGGTGTTGGAGAGTTGCTTAGTGGTAGTGGAGGACCTCCTTCCTCCCCTCACATTGGAAATTGGTGACCTAGTCTTTGAAGTAGGTACTGGTGTGAACATCAATGTACAGAGAAGGAAACTGAGGCCCAGAGAGGATACAGGAGTTAAGCTGCCCAAGGTCACACAGCTACCAAGTACCTGAACTGAGATTTTGGGTCTAGGTAATTTAGCTTCAGAGCTTTTTATCCTAGTCAAGGAGACGTACTCTCTTTAAGGGGCTGCAATTAGTCAGGGTGTGTTGATCCTGAATGCAGGATGGGAAGATGACAATAGCAGCTTCCCTTTATGGCACACTTATTTATGTCAGGCAGTTTGTCCTTTGCCTGTTTCATCTCATGGGATCTTAATAGCAACCCTAAGGTAATATAATTTATAGTCCCATTTTTCAGATAAGAAACCCAAGGCTTAGAAATACTAAGTAACACAGGTTGCTAAGAAGTGATACTGGGACCTGAACAAGCCTATTAATGGTGCTTTATGGCCTTTTAGGCAGCTAGTCAGCTTTAGCAACACTGTAAGCCTCCTCGATATTTTTATTAAGTTGAAATCGGGATTGACCGAACATCGTTGGCCACTTGAAAGATGAGTAGACAAGCTTAGCTTTTCCTAGAGTCGCTGTGACTCCCTTCTCCCTGGGTCATGCATTTCTTAGAGCCCGCCCCACGACAGGCGCCTTGGAGGCCTGACGGGCAAGGGTATCTCAGCAGGAACTGGTGTCGGCCAAGGCCCCATGGCCGGAAGTGCTGTGGAAACCGGCAGGGCTTGGAACGAACACTCCAAGGTGGCTGAATAGAGAGCCCCAGTAATGACTGAGATGTCATTCCTGTCGGCCTGGTGAGTTGGGGACTTGGAGTCAAATTTAAGTTGATTTAAAGAAGATAAAGGAAAAAAGCCATTTCTCAAGCATGCCAACATCTCGTGGGAGATTGATGCCCATTCTGGGTAGTTCCTTTGCCCTTTCCTGAGCGCTGTTTTCAGTCTCCCGTCTCTGGGGCTTTGTGCATGCTGTTCCCTCCACAGAGCTGCCCTCTGTGCCTTTTCTACTTTCAGAGGCCAAGCCATTCTTTCTAGAGCCTGCTCAAAACCCAAGAGCTCTTAGCTACTCCGAAGGCAAACCTGTTTCTCCTTCCTTATCCTCTCATCCTTAAACCCTTTGGTACCTCGGTCACAGTTTTACCACATTCTAACTTGAAGCATCTCAGTGTGAGTAAGTGATTCCCTCTCCTCCCTGCAAAAAACCTGTGACCCTCAGGAGAAAAGGATTCATTCATTCTCTGTGTCTGTATCCATCACATCCTTCTTTGTTTTGTTTTGCATCTTTCAGGAGCCTCAAAATATATACACTGATTTAAAATTCAGGGGAGTCATTTATTCTGAATCTGCCAGCAGCTCAATCCCTAGGCTTATTTTCTTAATAATAATAATAATAATTAATAATAATAATAATAATAATAATAATAATAATACAAGTAATCAGTATTTATCAGGCACTTACCATGTGCCACTACAGTGCTATGCCTTAAGGCATACTTTTGTTTCCCAAACCAACCTGAGGTAAATATTATCATCCTGCCCACTTTATAAATGAGCAATGGAGGCTGCCATATAGGAAGCAATCAGTAAAATATGTGTAGAATAAATGGTGAATTTATGCAAGTTTACGTTTCTGGAAAGTAGTAGAACCAGTGTAGGGAACCAGCTCAACCTTCAATTCTGCCCCTCCTTTCCTCTTTGCAGGACCAGCTATCTAATTTGTGGGGCCCAGTGCAAAGTAAAAATGTGGGGTCATAAAAATTAATAATTTTTACAGCAGAGCATTAAGCAAGTAGAGGGTCCTCTTAAGCGTGGGGTCCTGTGCATCTGCGGAGGTCGCATGCCCACGAAGCAGGTCCCACCTCTGGTCTTACCATCCCTTCTCCCTCTGTAAGACTGAGCCCATGCCCTCTGGCTTACCTTGAACTTGCCTCTTTCAGGATTTCTGGGATGCATCACCTCTTTGGCTGCTGCTGCCTTTTGTGTTCCAGGTGTAGGCGTTTGAAGGTTGGGCAAGAGTTAGAAGTTTGCACTGTGGGTTTGACGTTGGGTAAGAGGTGGTAGAGCTGAAAAGCAGAGTAATCAGGGCTTGTGTGAATGGGGGGTCCTCCTCCATGGCCAGCAATCAAGCTGAGTGTGATGGAAAGATGATTTAGGACAAGACAAGAATGACGTTGTATGACGTTGGTTTGGTAGATGGAGGAGAGAAGGACCACACTGTAACACTGATTACAACTGCTCCCCACCAACATTTATTGGAGGACAAGCACTGTACCAAGACCCTTATATCCTTAAAATTTTTTTAATTCTCGTAAAAATCCTATGGGTCAAGTAATATTAATATGCCCTATTCATAGGCAAGGAAAGTGATTCTAAAACCCCTGAAGAACTGCCTAAGCGTTCATGTACTCCAGCTGAGATCCCAGGGAACTCTAAATAGCACCTCTCCCTGGCCTCTCTAATGAGCTGGTTTAAAATAGCTTCTCTTGTGTGGCTGAATGGCTCCCGGTCCTGGGGCTGGTGGAGGGGGAAAGTGATCTAATCCATTTAGAAAGTGGTTCCTCTCTTGCTGTTTTGTCAGGGAAGGTGATACCTGAGTCCAAAGATGAGTAATTAAAAACCCTCTTAACACCACTTGAAATCAAGTGGCTCATATGCCGCACGCTGAGTCTTCCATCCTCTGGGCTTGGGGTAATGATTGTCTTTTTAATACCAGTTTCAATTGTAGTTTGAATCTCATGAGAGGCAAATAAAATAAACACCAGACAATCTTTTAAAAGATAAACAAAAACCTACCAAAAAAAAAATTATGCCCGATGATTATGTTTCCCATAATTTTGCATCCCCCATTACTGTTTGAACTTAAAAAAAGCAAACCCCAAACCCCAAACAACATACACCCCTTTGAAATGTAGTTTGGCTTCAAGTCATCTTGAGTTTTTTTTCATGTCTAACAAAATCTCACAATTACTAAAATAGCGTATAGACAATTACATATCATTGGGACTTCATATTGACTTGATGTGTCTACACTAGCAAGTTACTATGAATTTAACATACCTGAGTCGTGATTAGCCTTTTCAGAGCATGTCAGAATCTTCCTGAGTCACCCCGGGTGGACTCGCTTTTTCCTGGAGGTGGGATGTGTCAGGAAGTGGAGATCGGGCTGGGGAGGTGAAGTTCATCCATTCTTCAGGGACCATTCATCTTACTGGGCGGCTCCTTTTGAGCAGGTGCACGCTGCCTTCTGATGTGCCCGTGAATGATAAATTCTAAGTAGTTTGCTGTCCTTCTCTCCTTTCCTGCTCTTCCTCTTTTATCCACTAATCAAGTCAAAATAACAATAACAGTAACAATAACAGTGGGCCATTTTTGAGTGTTTGCCAATAGCAAAACAGTCGAAACACTTTAAATACACTTTACTTATCATATCTCTTTTAAGCTTTGCAACCCCTCGTGAAAAAGGCATTATTTTTATTTTATAGTGGAGGAATCTGAGTCTAGGAGAGGTCAAGAAACTTGCTCAAGGCCAAGGCCACACAATCAGTAAGCAGCACAATTGTGACATGAACCACGTCTTCTAGCTGTTAAGTGAGTGCTCTTCACTACTGTGTTTTGAGGGAGCCCTCCTCTAAAAGAGGCAGCTGAGAGGGGATGAGCCGTAGGGGTGGGGGCTAGAGTCATGAGTGGTTCCAGCTCTTTAGTTCTGTGACCTCACACTCCGTCCCAATCCCTGGGGGTCAGACAGCAACAGCCTGAGCAGAGACTTTCTAAAGACTGTCCACTGCAGCTTTGTATAAAGTAGGGGGGGAAAAAGTGTAAATAACCTTATTTTTCATCAGCAAGGGATTAAAGCAATGAAGGGTGGTGCCTGCACACAGTGGAATATTCCCCAACCACTGAGAAGCATGTCAGGACTGGAGAAGGACAGTCAGACTGGTTAAGGGACTTGCCCCAGATCATACTTGTGTCTTCCTCTGGCTCTGCATCCTGTCCTTCCTGTGTCCTCCCTAGAATGCCCAGTTGGTTTCAAGTGTCACATGGTTAGTTAGTCAGAACCGGGGCATTCCCTCTACTGATCAATATGGAACAGGAAAATGAGAGGTTCAGTAATGTGTTGCTTAAGGAGTGACTTGGCCTCAGCTAAACCTATATTTGAATCTTCAGCTGGCAGGACTCCATAGCTCTCCATAATCTCTCAGCATGACACTGGAGCAGACGCAGTGGCTTTGCGGTCGGTCTAGAGGACAGACTTCACCTAGCCCCTCCTTCTCCTCTGGCTGGCGCAGAATGGCAGAGAGAAGACTGGGTGTCCAAGAGCCATTAAGAGAGTGCTGGGCCAGGTGAACCTTGTGACTGGACACAGCAGTGACCTCTGGGGACTGATGATCAGCACCATATTGAGACCTCTCAGTGGATGTCAGTATGTCTAGGTACCTCTTTCTTGTATTTGCCAGTGTTTTCCAGAGAAACAGAAGCAATAGGGGATGGATGGATGGATGGATGGATGGATGGATGGATGGATGGACGGACAGACAGACAGATAGACAGACAGATAGACAGATAGAAGAGATTTAATATAGGAATTGGCTCACGTGGTTTTGGAGGTCTAGAAGTCCCATGATCTGCCATCTGCAAGATGGAGAACCAGGAAGGCTGGTGGTGTAATTCAGTCTGAGTCTGAAGGGTTGAGAATTGATAGTGTAAGTCCTGATCTGAGTCTAAAAGTCTGAGAACCAGGAGGGCTGATGTCCAAGGGCAGAAGAAGGTGGATGTCTCAGCTCAAGCAGAGAGAGAGCAAATTGCCTGTCCCCCGCCTTTTGTTCTATTCAGGTCCTGAATGGATGGGCTGATGCCCACCCCCACTGGGGAGGGCCATCTGCTTTACTCAGTTCACCAATTCAAATGCTAATCTCTTCTGGAAACACCCTCACAGACACATCCAGAAATAATGTTTTACCAACTATCTGGACATCCCTTAGCCCAGTCAAGTTGATGTATGAAATTAACCATCACATCCTTAATAACTTGGCTCCAGAGAAATTCCCCAAATTTAAAGCAGCCCACAGGAAAAGAAGGAGGGTATCCCAAACTCCTGAAGTCTTGAACTAGAAAGTAAATTCAGTTATAGAAAGATAACATTATGTTTCTCACGAGCCTGATTTAGTGACCTGAGATTCACAGCTGCTTCAGTGATAATGATCCAAGTTCGTTTGAATGGAATTCTTGGGACGGTTCACCCTAAAAAGAGCCCAGTAGCCTTTCACGTTTTCTGCAGCAGGTTGGATGGGGACGAGTGCTCCCGTCTCTGGGAAGATTCTGCACCAGTATGGCGAGAAGCAGCAGCTGATGATTCTGAGGATGTTAACTGGCTTTATTAATGATAACCACAAACCAGAGGCTTTGTGTTTTCTCCAGGAGTCAAGTGAGAGATTGCCTTGTCTCCTGCCGTTCCCACAGTATAATCAAGGCATCAAGCTAAATTAAAGGAAATGCCATCTTCTCGTGACAGCAGGTGCAAAATTACCTCTAATTATGAATTTGCTAGGTACAACAGTGACTCTGCGTGAATTATAACGTTGCATTCATTAAAACAGCCATTTAGGGTCTGACCTACCTTAACACACCTACAGATTCTCAGAATTCAACAGTGAGTCCATTTCAGCGCATCCACTGTGGTCTCAGAGATCTGTGTTGGTCTGACAACTTGCAATCTGAAAGCTTTGTTTAAAGCATAAGGTTCAGAGTAAGGAAAGCTGGGCTGAGTTTGAGTCTCAGACTTGCCATCGACTTGCCATGGTGGGTGACTTGAACAAGTCAGTTAACCTTTTCGGAACTCAGTTCCTTCATCCATAATACAGAGGGGGCACAACTGGGCAATCAATATTTAAGACCGTACAGCTCAAGATGAATGTGCTACTCAAAAGTGTGGGCCATGGACGAGATGCTTGTTGGAAATGTAGAATCTTGGTCCCTACCCTAGATTTACAAGTTTCAAAATACAATATGCTATGGATCATCTGGGGATCATGTTAAAATGCAGTCTCTGCCTGAGTATATCTGGAGGAGGGCCTGAGACTCTGCATTCCAGTGAGCTCCCAGGTGCTGCTGCTGCTCCAGCTGCTCTCCAAAGTATACTGTGAGTGGTGAGGCTCTCAGATCCTTTCTAGCTGCATATTATCATAGCAGGTGATGTTTGTAGAGTACTTTCTGTGTACTAGACATTGTGCTAAATACATGCATTGTCGCATTTAATTCTCATTAAAAATTCTACAGGGGGGATATGGTTAATGTCACCCACATTTTGTAGATAATTAAACCAGAGATTATGGAGATCATGAAACCAAAGATCATGGAGATTGACAATTAGCCCAAGGTCACAGAGGGCAGAGCCGCGATTTGAATCCATGTTATCTGGCTCTGTTGCTCATATGCGTGATGGCAAGACTCTATGACCTTCCAAGTAATTTAGCTTTTGAAAAACTCTAACTCTTGTTTCTTTGCCCTTCTGGGCAAAGTTGTGATGCCTAATTCTCTACAGGGCAGCAGGATACTAACATAGCCAGTTGATGTGACCCGAGTTCTAACTCGCGCTATTCCAGGATTGTATTGTATTAGATGGATGAATATACATTTCCTTATCAAAGGGGCATTTTGAAGAGTTCCATTTTTTTCCTATTATGAACAGTGCTGCAATAAACACACTTGTACATACACTTCAAACATGGTATGATCTTGGGACAGATCGTTGTATGTCCTGTGCCTGGACCAGATAATATGCGTTGTTATAGTTGGATAAATACTGTCATCTTGTCTACCGCTGCAACTCATGGTTACACCAAATTTAGTGTTCAGTGGGGAATGCTAAAATTAAAGCTCCTCATAGTGGCTGAATTTAAATATTGAATCTCAAATTTCTCTCAGGGAAAATTCTCACCCCATAGTTTCAAATTGCAAAATTATTACCTGTGAGAATGGACTCCCCTTTTGGTTGGTTCTCTCTACCAAAGTGCTAATTCCACTGAGAAATAGTAATACTTTTTTTTTTTTTAAACTTGAAAATAAATGAAGAAGAGGAAGTCGTGAAGCTGGGATATGTTTGTGGAGTTTGATTTTTGAAAAGACATACCTCATATTTGGTAAAATGGAATTGCTTGGTTTCCCTGTTTGGCTCCATTAGCCTAAACCTCAAAAGACTGTCTAGGGCAGCTCAAACTCCAGGAAAAAACAAAAACAAAAACAAAAAACCGGATGAAGGCTCATTTTGATGAGAAGACTGAACTCCAAATGGTTGTTTGGGGAACCAGCTTAGACTTCTGGCTGAAACTCAAGATGTTACACATTTGCCTACATATTTAATACTGTACTCAAGTTCCCAAGACTTCACTGATGGATTTTTTTATTTGTGAGTCTGCGTATTTCTCCCTCCTACAAATGGTTATTTCTCTACACAGATACACGTGGGAGAGTATTTAATTAGAACTGAAAATGTTTTGAGCATGTTAAGTACAATCTAAGTGATAAGCATCATGATCTTTAAATGCTACAATAAGCATTATAATACATGCCTAATTCACTGATGAGCACTTGGCATGTCTTTGACAAATTCTTAATAAATTGCTCAAAGGAGCCCTTTAGAAAGTGTCATTTCACACTGTATAACTCTACCTTTGATATTTCTCAACCTTGTCTATCTGTAGAAATGGGAAATTCTCTTGAACATTTTTCTTAACTGATTCTGATTTATGGCTTTCGGTGGAAACTCCCAGGGACTTGTTGCAATATACTGTAAATGAAATCTGCTAGCTACACAATTTGAAAAGTGAAGGCTGTAGTCTCCAACTTTTCAAAAGCAGCCCATTTCACCTCGACAATGAATTATGGGCTACAAGTACAGAGAAAGCCTGAATACTGCACTTGGTATGTATCTTCAAGGGAAAAGCTGTAAGAATCTAACAAAGGCCAGCCACAGCCAGATGTCATCTGGAGGGCATTAAGAGAAGATTTGTAGCAATTTAGTTGATTGTTAGTGTTAGAAGCAGTGATTCCTTAGCATCAAAGTACTCAATAAATTCTCCCTGTGCCCCGATTTCAGACTTTGCAATTAAATTTGGGTGTAGGAAAAAGATGCTTTGGAAAATTAATTTTTAAATTAAAAATTTAAAGCATGCATTAATTTAGGAAAAGTCTATGGTTGCATAGCACTCAAATTACTTGAAAGTGGAAAGTAAGCAACACTGAATTTGGCAGGCTCATTTATTTTTCTCCTACTATGTACCCCTAAGCAAGGTGTTCTAACTGCAAGTATTTAATGGTAAGTATTTAATTTCAGTCTTTTATATCTGCACAAAATATCTGAAAAGGTGAAAGATATGCTGATGAGAAAGGTGAAGCTCAAAGAGGTTAAACACATTGTGAGTGGACGGAGTTGGCTCACCGACTTTTAAAAAATAACATTTTATTTTGGAATAATTTTAGACTTACAGAAAAACCACCAAGATAATACAGAGAATTTCTGTAAATCTGTTACCTTGTTTTACCTACTGTTAACATCTTACATAACCATGGTATATCTGCCAAAACTAAGGAACTAACATTAGTTCATTACTATTAACTAACCTCTAGATTTTATTCAGGTTTGTTTATTAATTAATTTTTCACTAATGTCCTTTTTCTGATCCAGGATCTTTTTCAAGACCCCACATTGCATTTTGTTGTCATGCCACATTGTCTCCTCTGGTCTGTGACAATTTCTCAGTCTTTCCTTGTGTTTTTCAAGTCCTTGACAGTTTTGAGGAGGACTGGTTATATATTTTGTAGACTGTCCCTCCATTTGGATTTATCTTAATTTTTTTTTCATGATTTGACTGGGGTTATGGGTTTCTGAGAAGAACACCACACAGGTGAAGTGCCTTTCTCATCACATCATATCATGTTATCCTGCTTTCAACGTAACTTACCACTGGCAATATTAACCCTGATCTCTTGGTTAAGTGCATGTCAGATTTCTGGGGCTACATTTTGGATCAGTGGTAAGGAGTGTGCCAGTTGATTAGTGATGCCTGTTGTGAACACAGAATCTGTGGAAGAGTGGTACTCAAAGCGAGTACCTGCTATTTCTGACTTTTGTATAAGATCACCATCTCTTGCAGATGAAACTGAGGTTCAGTTATTCAGAATCTCATGTCATTGTACCTGTGGCTCTGCCACCCATATGTATGTATTTATTTATTGTAGTTGATTTACAATACTGTGTTAATTTTAGGTGTACAGCAAAGTGATTTGGTTGTAAATATACATATATATTCTTTTTCAGATTCTTTTCCATTATGAGTTATTACAAGATATTGAATATAGTTCCCTGTGCTATATAGTAGGTCCTTGTTGTTTATCCATTTTATATACAGTAGTGTGTACATGTTAATCCCAAACTCCGAATCTATCTCTCTCCCCATCCGTTTCCCCTTTGGTAATCATAGTTTGTTTTCTATGTCTATGAGTCTGCCATCCATATTTTAAGCATAAAAAAACAAATATTTGTCAAAAATCTATAATATGCAAGGGCCATATTTATGTTTCTCATTTAATAGACTAAGAGAATGTTAAAGGCAGCCTTAAGAGATAGCACAGTTTCCTCATGAGATAGCACAATTTCCTCATTATTATTTTTTTAATGGAAAAAATTTTAAATGCCAGTAAAGGGAACAAATAGACCAGAGGCTCGAAAAGTTACAATTCTTGCCTGGAGCATAGGAAGCTGAGACTGGAATTCTGTCTTCTGACTGCTTGAGTATGCTGTATCCCTGCTTGTATCTATTACTGTATTTGTGCAAGTTACTTAAGCCTAGTGCCTATGGTAATTTATGGCATGGTCTCCTCTAGGAGACCATTGAAATCAACGCTTTTCAATTCATAGGAAAATAATGCATCAGAACATTTTCTGCGTATCTCATCCAAACATTTTTGTTTTTACAAACAACTGTGGCCTTTCAAAAATCTACTCACGTGCGAACAATTTAGGGAGTACCAGCCATTTATCAGGTACTGAGCAAGAAGCTGGCTCTACATTGGCAAATTAAGTCGACATGGTCCCTGTAAGAACAAGCTTATATTCTAGTGGAGTATACAGATGTAAAATAAATTGAAATCATAACAGAATTATAAGGGATAAAAAATGCTATGAAGGAATCAAACATGGAGTGTCAATACAATAAATGAGGGAGGAGAACCTAATTAGGGTGTCCAGGGAAGACTTGCCCAAGAAAGTGATGCTTACACGGAAAAGGAGGGAACCTTGAAGTGTCTGAATCAGAGTGAGTTGTGTTTGCAGAGGCCCTAGAACAGGACAGGACAAGTCTGAGGAATGAGAAGAAAGCCTGCAAGGCTGGATTTTAGTTAACAGTGGAGCAGCAGATGGGGCAGAACCCTACTCGTATCAGCCCTTAGTGGTCCTGCATGTGGTGGCAGCTTTCCCTGGCAGGCTGGGTCAACATACTGGGCAGGATGCAGGTGCCAGGGAGTTGATGTTCCAGGAGCTGTTTCTAACCTGTGGTAAATAGGTTGGGGGAGACATGTCCCAGGCTCCCATCCCTTGGGGTGAGGGCAGGCGGGATGACTGAGAGGCTCGATCTGTGCTCCCCGCCGTCTCCCAAGGGTCTTCCTTGGGACTGAACTTTAGGAGCCCATTGTGGTGAGCTGCTTATTGAGATACCTTTCGTTGGCTTCCTTTCCTTGACTGCCTGTTTCTCATTTCCTTATTGTTTTCCTTCCAAATAAGCTCATATCCTTTTTCCAAGGTCTCATTTGGTGGAACCCAGCTGAAGGTCAATGGAGAAGGTGATACAAGCAGAGAATGAAGATGTAGGCAGAGGCTCGACCATGCAGTGCTTTGCAGACTTTGTCAAGAAGTTTGATTTTACTCTCAGGACATCAGGAAAATGACTGAAGGCTCTTAAGAAAGGAGTCACTTGACGAGATTTAGGTTTTAAAAAGGATCCTTGACAAGGTAGGTTAGAGTTAGAACCATGGATTTAAAAGGCATCTTACACAAGAAATTGACAGAATTTTGTAAACTGATTATACTACAATAAGATAAAATAAAAGGCACCTTAGAGACAATCTTTGTGAACCCTCCCTTTGAGGGAAGAGAAGATGAGATCCTTAGAAGTCTACTTGCCCCAAACCACCCAGTGATAGAGACAGGACTCCTATGAATTGGATCTCATGACCAACACCTCCTAACTGATTAGAACTCTTTGTCCTACTGGTGGCTCTTTGGCTGTTTGCCTCTCAGAGTAGTTTCATCCAAGAGAGCTTTTGCTAAGGAAAACAGCATGAATTTTGAATTCAACATTGTGCGGCTGAAGACTGCATTAGATAATTATCATAACATGTTAGACAGTTGAAATTGCAGGGGAGAAAAACAGTTAAGACACTGGCCCAGTTATTAAGTATTAAAGACACTGAAGATTTTGCTCTGTGGTAAGTACCAGATAGGGCATGATAACCATTTGCAAATATTTGTAAAGGTGCAAACAGTGAAGTGGGAGAGAAATTACTTAGAACGGTGGAGGGAAGCTCCAAGTAATGAGGTGGAACAAAAGGAAAATATTATTAGCTGAAGAGTGGGAAAAGGGTTTTTTCAATGAGAACAAGTCGGTTGTGTTTACAGACAAACTCAATTGTCTGAGTGAACCTTATGTAGTATTTGAAGTGATAAAGAAAAAAAAAGAAAATTAGAAAGCTTTACACTGGCACGTATCTCTTGTATTTCTTGAAATTATTTTCTCTTATCCTCTCACTTTTCAAACACATTTACTGTATGTTTGAAATGCAATTATTTCACAACAGAAGGGGTATAATGCATTTTGGTCAGTTTTATGATTGACTAAGTCAAATTTCTCTCTTATCAGAGACGGATGAATAATTGGACTACAAACCAAGAGTTCTCTAATTATGTTTCAGTCGCTGATTGTGGCACTAAGAGAGACTATATTACCACTGTTAATCATTTTACAGTGTTTTAACATTTGGGCAATTTTAAACTTCAAAAAATTGTCAAGGTTGTGAAATATTGCATCTTCACTGAAAGGTAAAAATTTCCAGTAAGAATTTGAATGGTTAACATTAAATTAAAAACAGCAATACCACCACCACCACCAAATAAAATAAAAAAACAGTTGACTGTTTTACCTAAGTTGTTTCCAGTAGATTTAAGTAGTTATTACTAAATATGATTCACTGGCAATCATGGCTGTTTTTCCTTCTTTTATTTGGATTTGTTGGCTACACCAGCATCAATCATTTCACAGCCTATTAAAGTAACATGATCTGTCCACCCAAGAAAAAATACCCAACAATCCTCATGTTCCTTCTGTTTAGAGGGGGTCCTTGGAGGACAAAATGTTACAGATGGAAATGTGAGGTTCCTCTTCCCACCTTGTTCTAAGTGTCCTCATTGAATATAATTTCTTAGCGCACTGTTGGCTTTGTCATCAGTGAAGAGCCAGCAAAATAGCTGCTCTAATTATATCTCCTTAAGATGATGCCCATTTGATTGAGGGCTGGGCTGAAAATACACTCTACATTATCATATGAAAAAGCCCCAGAAAAAGCCCTGTCTTCAAACTGCAGAGTGAACCCTGCTCCAAGTGATTCTCAATGAAGCGACAAAGTGAAAAAAAGGCAAGAGCACTTATTTGACCACAGACCCATTGAAATATCACTTTGATGAATGCAAACACATCTGTCATCCGCACTAGGAGATGTTTTCTGTCACTAGACCAGTGAAGGCTGTTTTAGCTCTAAGAACTAGAAACCCACACCAAGCTGGCTTAAACAAGAAAGGGAATTTATCATGAGTGTGCAGGAGTATGTGACACAAGCCACAAGAGGCTGGGATTAGAATTGAGAAAACCATCTAGAATGAAAGCTCTGATTCTCTTTGGTTCCCTCCAGGTCGCATGGTGTCTCATCTCTGCCTTTCTCTTTGTAGCCCCCTTACTGTCTTGCAGAAGATGGGCTCTCCTTGCTTCTCTCTTCCTGTATCTGCCCTGTGGCCTTCACTTTGGACCACCTCAGTTGTAGCCACAGGCAGGGCCTCCGACCAGCATCCCTCAGTTCCAAGTCTAAATTCAGGGAGATGCAGTCCGACCAATCCAGTTACCGTTGTGTCTGCTCTTGGTCTACATAGCAGTGGCCATGGGAGATCTTTCATGTTCTCCAAACTTGGCTGCCAAGCTCAAGTTCTCTAAGAAAGGGGCTTATTGTAGATACCAAAAGGCGTCTACTACAGTTATCTTCAAATTATAACCCATGTGTTTATTTATTCACCCATTCAACAAATATTTATTGAGGGCTGACTATGTGCCAGGCACTGGGAATACAGAAAAGAACAAAGATTCACTAAGAAAACAAAGCAGACACAATTCATGACCTCATGGAATGTTCTAGAATAAAGAGGCAGAAGAAAATAATTAAGTAAATAGAATAGGGAGAGTAGAAGGTGATAAAGACTATGAAGACACTGGGGAGGTGTAATTTGAAATGATTTGGTTGGGATTGCTTTGCTAAGCAGGTGCTATTTGAGCTAAGTCCTGAGGAAAGCAACTGAGGGAGTCATGGACACTTCACTCTGAGTTTAATTTTTTTTAACCCCCAACAACTCATAGAATGATGACTAAAAAAATTTTTTTCCTTTGAAGTTCATCCCGGAAGTTTCTTTTCCTAGGAAGTAGGGGCTGTCCTGTTAATTCAACATTTATATTTACCAAATATCTCAAGTGTCTGTAGCAAATCCTGAGGGTTTTTTGGCATTTCAAAATTTTAAAATGTGCAATTCAGTATTGCTTGGAGAAAACAAAGCAAGCAAATAAACCAGTGAGTTCCGAGTTTCACCCTTGGAAAGGGGAGCAGTGAAGGCATGCAAATCCAGCCAGCCTGGACCCTGAGCTCAGTAGCCATGGAGACTGTCGAGGAAGTTCAACTGTGGGATGTGGGAGGCATTTCCAGTCAGACTTGTTTGGGCAAGAGCCACTTGTTTTAATAAGTTCTGTTCACTTATTATTCTTTAACAGACCATGAGAGCTTGAGCGTGGTAAAAAATTCTTAAATCTTGATGGCTGTGTGTCTGTGGGGTTATCATTGTCTCCACCTCAAACATGGATGGTGGCACACCCACGTTCATAGTGCCATTGGCCCATTATTCACTATATTCCACAGAGAGGGAAGCAACCCAAATGCCCATCAATAAAGAAAATGCGGTATGTACATACAATGGAATATTACTCAGCCTTAAAGAAGATGGCAGTCCTTGTCACATCCTATCACATGGATGGACCTTGAAGGCATTATACTAAGTGAAATAAGACAGCCACAAAAAAGACACGTATTGTTTGATCTCACTTATATGTGGCATCTAAAATGGTCAAATTCATAGAAACAGAAAGTAGAATTGCAGTTACCAGGAAATGAAGGAATTGTTATCTAATGGATATAGTGTTTTAGTTTTGCAAGGTGAAAAAATTCTGGAGATTGGCTGCACAATGTGAATATAGTTAACATTTCTGCCATATGATATCACTTACATGTGGAATCTTAAAAAAAAGACAAACTTATTTACAAAACAGAAACAGACTCACAGACATAGAAAATAAACTTACGGTTACTGGGGGAAGAAGGGGTGAGAAAGGATAAATTGGGAGTTTGAGATTTGCAGGTACACACTACTGTATATAAGATAGATAAACAACAAGTTCATACTGTACAGCACAGGGAACTATATTCAATATCTTGTAGTGATTTATGGTGAAGAAGAGTATGAAAGCTAATATATGTGTGTTCATGTATGACTGAAGCATTGTGCTGTACACCAGAGATTGACACACTGTAAACTGACTATACTTCAATAAAATATATATATAAAGATTCCTTAACTGTGCACTTAAAAATTTTTAGTTAAAAAAATGATGGGATGGAAAGATAGAGACTGACAGCATCTTGGAGCAGCTGTACCAGTCCTGGGCTGCCCCCTCCAGACTTCTTGTCATATAAAGAAAATAAAGCTGTACTCAGTAGTTAAAAAAAAGTAGGCAATGTCTCCCCAAAGCTTGCAGACTCCCAGGATGGTGATTAAGACTCTCCATCAACTGGTCTTAAATTTTGGTTTCCCATTTATCCTTTTGTCTTCAGAAGTTTTAGTCAATCTGGACCAGAAGCCTGGTGCAGTCCAGTCTCCCAGACTCATCTTTTTCACCATAAGTCACTCTTCCAGGAGACTTTCTTGAGACCAGTGTTTGGGACAGTTTTCCCATTATGAGTGCTCATATTTCTTGTGGTACTTAGCGCTTCCTGTCTTGTATTGGAACTTAGGTATAAATCTTCTCTATATCCTCTCCACGGTTATACTGTATGTTCCTTGAAGTCAGGAGACATGATTTTAAAATTACCATATTTTCCATAGCACCATCCAAGTGTCAGGCACATAATAAGTGCTTGGAATACAAGCAAACAAACCAAAAATATGGCCAGAAGTTTTAACCATGGCTGAAGTGGAAATGTATGAGATTCTTAATAACGCTGAGCCTATTGATTCCATTATTTTATTTTCAAGTTTGGATGTATGGCATGTTGATATGAATCAAACAGAAGTCTCTAGGGTCATGTTAAGGATGGAATTCTGTGAAGTCAAGTGAATCAATTGCACGGTTATTCTTAATCATTAGCTAGTTGAGACAAATAACACAGAATCGATCATTTTTCCATATGACATTTTCATCATATAGACTGGAAGTTTCTAATTTTTTACAATATGAAAACCTCTATTTTTAATGCTAATTTTATGATAATAGTACTTTTGTGTCTAGGGAAGGAGAAAATACACAATAATAGAGCTATGACAAATTCAATGATGCTTCAGAAATCTTTTGTTAGTCATAGCACCATCTACATATATTTGAAAAACAGCAGAATTTTGTTGTGTGATGCATATGTTTATTCTAACAAGAGCTAACACATGTAGTTTAAATAGATTTTCAGAACTCTTTCCAGTGGAGCCATTGATGTAAATATCTATCGACTAACCAATATCTTGCAAATGTCTGTCTACGTTTTGTACAAAAAACCCACGGAGGACTAGATTCTATTCCAACACCTTTCAGCTAAGTGCACTATTTTTCTTACCTACCTTCTCTGGGAAGACTATGAAGTCTTAACCTCATATTATTTGTTGGAATCCTTCATTCATGGTTGGCCCTACCTTACACAATGAAACGTAGATGGTTTACTAAGTTAAATGTTAAGAAACACATGTCCAACCAATGACAGATCACTTAATGACAACTAGAGTGGGGTCTGGTGTTAATGGCCAGGATCTCCTTAATTGGATTTTGCTAAAATTCTTGCTCTGACATGCCTGCCTTTTGTTGATATTATCTGATGTCTACTTTGGTCACACAGATCCTCCTCTGTGTAGAATAGCAGCCCATGTCTCATAGTCTCAGTTTAAAGGCCACTTCTTCATGGAGGCCTTGCCTACTTCCTCTTAGCCTAGAAGACTTCCGTTTTTGTAAGTCACAACTGTGCTCATAATTCCACCATCAGGATGGCATGGCACAGACAGCAGGGACTTCATCTCCTACATACGTGTATCCTTAGCGCACAGCGGCTGATCAGTAGATGTTTGCTGCATAAATGAATGAATATCCCTTGCTGTTTCATTTGGGGCTCTCTGCCTCGGGCTGATTGATTCATTACAGAGGAATGTCCACTTCGGTCTAAAAATTTCTCGAAAGCCAGACCTAGGATGTGATCTTCATCAGTTGTATTTGCCGGACGCACCCACGCCTGTTCGTATTTGTGACTGCCTGTATATGTGCAAATGCTGAAGTCTGTTCACATCTTCTCTAACATGTAATCTGAAAAGCGTCCTGTCTCTCTTCACTGCCAGACAGTTGTTTTCAATAGTGCTTGATATCTATCCCTTAGAATGTAAGTCCCACGAGGGCAAGGACTTTGTTTATCTGGCTTCTGTGATATTCCTAACACCTATGCTAGTCCTTGGCAGGCCCCTGATAAACATTTGTTGTATGACTGTTGATGCACTGACTGATTTAATTGTTTGGAGGAGTGTTGTGATGTGGATATGATTAAGATGCTCCACACAGAGAAGCAGGAAGTAAACTAGGTACTCCTATCCATTGCCTTTAGTAGATGCTGAGATAGAATAACAAGACTATTCTATTCACGTATTAGCCTCGCTTTCCAAACAGCCTCCCTGTTCTTAAGGGAATCTCTAACTCTTTACATCCTCATCGCCCTCATACGCAATATGTTATTTCCTAGACACTGGATTTTCTGTCTTGCTTCAGCTTCAAATTCAGTAGGAGAAACAAATTGGGACTTTCAGGGACCTGGACACCAAAAATGTGTACTGCTTCTCGAATTACCCTCATCAGCGGTGTGGATTGTTGAGGAGGATAAATGAAGACATTATAGTTCAGGTTTGATCGCAAACCCCATTTGCATTCCCCAACAAAGAACAAGTCTGTGTTTCACTGTGATTGTATAATAGGAAGTAAAGTACTGTGGCTTATGTTACTTGGAGTTGATTTAAATTTTTATGAACCTGATACCTCTGAAAGGCAATAATCAAAATGAAACCAGGGTAATTATTTTCATTTGAAAACATCAGAATGAGACCTCATTACATTCCAGGGAGTGACTCAAGGGGAAGTATGGGAAGGTGAAGCATAAACTCCATTTTGAAAATAAATTTCTTAAAATTTTTAGCAAAGTCACGGAAGGGAGTACAGAGCCAGAGGTGATGATTTTCAATCAATATTCCAAATTCTTTTAATTAAGGATGTCTTGGGATTGCAGACTGTGCTGGGACATACATATGTATCTATAATAAACAAGATGTATTTTGTAGAAATGGATTTGGGTTTTGGCATCGACTTGATAGGGAGATCAAAGCACTAGCTGGCATTAGAAGGATTTAGATACATTTGTCATAGGCAGCTGTTATGCTAATCTCATTTATGCAGTTGTCAGCTGATAGGCTCTGATGAGCCAGCTGAGTGGGAAAATCATTATTCCATCCCTATTGTGATAAGTGTTATTTATTACTGTCAAATGGTATTAATGTTTGATTCAAAGATGGGGAGTGGGCACCATCTACACAAAGTTCAGCCATTCATGGTCAACTGCAACAAAAGGAATCGCTGAATTCCAGCCAAACGAACTTCATTTCTGGGTGAAAAAAGAATAATGGATTTAATTTGCATATGTTTTAAAAGGGTAATGAAGTAATATGATGTTTATCTTGGTTGAAGAGTGGTAATTTTCACTGGCGGGACTCCAGCTTCGTTGGAGCCATTGTGAAGCATTTACTGTTGGGTTGGTGTGGAAGGACTTTTCAAAGCAGCAGGTGCATTGGGGGTTGGGGGGGGAGCAAGATGATTTATTCATTAGGCCAAAAATGAGCAATCTGGACATCTATTTTTTCTTCATCTTCCTCAGAAATGTATTTATAACTAAATCCCCTCTCTCTTCCCCTGTGATGGTGATAGCCCCTGATTTTCACATTCCTTTTGTGGCCTTTGACAATTTAATTATGTGAAATCCCTAACCCGTCACTCACTTCATTTCTGTTCCCCTTTTGTTATGATCAGATTTGCTGTTTCCACTCCATCTAAACTGATATCTGTACAGGCCTGGTGTTTTGGAATGGAGCGTGGCTTTCTCGTTAGGGTAAAGCTAGGAGACAGTTAAGGAAGGCTACCAACGGCTGAGGGTTTGTTCTTAAGCATTTTGTTAAATTAACTGCTCAGCTGAGCTCTGAGTTGTTAAAAATGATTCCCCTCTGTATGGGGACTTGCAGAGAGCTGTCCCCCTTCCAATACAGCTGCGTTGGTTCATGCCGCTTTGGATTATTTTTCTTGTGTTAAAAATACAGATAACCTAATTATAGCACCTCCCCAGTTCCCAAACGCCTCACTTAATGACTCATTAGTGCAGCGAGAACACTTTCCATCGCTTGCTAAATAATATTCCATTTCTGAGGACTTCATCTTCTTTTTTCGTATTTGCTCTGAAAAAAAAGTTTGACTCAACATATTTCAGAGCCTTTAGATTTTGCTGATTGGCTCCATTTCTATAACAAGCTGGTCACTTTTCAGGATCCAGCTTTTCCCGTCTTCTGGGGTTGATAAAAATCGGGGCAGATGCTTTTGTTCAGTGGGAGAGGGTCACAAGGGATTTTGTAAATCCCTGAACTCAAAGAAAACTGTCTTCCTTCTCACCCAGCATTTAATGGGGTTTCATTGGAATCCAGAATCTGCCATTGTGTGACTTAATCCACCATGTTTCCCCAGAAGCCAACATAATGCCTGGAACAGAGGCCCTCAAGGAATATTCGCTGACTAAATGAACGAACCTTAGGAAGCTTATAGTCTAGTTCAAGGGCTGGAAAACTTTTTCTGTACAGGACCAGACAGTAAACATCTTAGGCTTTGTGCACCATATGGTCTTTGTCGTAACTGTTCAACTGCTGTTGTAGGATGAAAGCAACCACAGACCATACATAAATGAATGTACATGGCTATGTTCCAATAAATCTTTGTTTACAGTTACTGAAATTTGAATTTTATATAATTTTCACATGTCATGAAATATTTTTATTTTGATTTTTTTCCCCCAACTAATCAAACATGTGAAAATCATTCTTAGCTCACAGCCATACAAAAACAGATGGTGGATTGGATTTGATCCGTGGGCCATACCTTGCTGACCCCTGGTCTAGTTAGTCTACAGGGTGATGAAGTGCTCACTTCTCTGGCCTCACCTCCTGTTTCTCTCTCCCTCCCTCACTACCCTCCAGCCACTTTGACCTCTTTTCTGTTCTGCAAACTCACCAAGATTGTTCCTACTTCTGGACCATTGACTTTGCCGTCCTTCTGCCTGGAACACTTTGCCCTCAGATGTTCCCATGACTGGTTTCTCCTTCTCACAATTTATTTGGGTCTCAGCCCAAATGACAAGTCTTCACAGAGGTCTAATACCCCATGTCCAAGTGGGCATCCCTGTCCCAACCACTGTCCTTTATTCCACTGCATCTCGTGTCCTTATCAACATCTGAGATGATTTTATAAAAGACATCTCTCTTCCAGAATGTAAATTCGTTTAGAGAAGGACCGTTTTCTTGGTCTTTTAGAATGTGGTTCTTCGGTGCCCAGAACAGGGACAGTCACGGTTTGTGGACTGAATGGGGTTGGTGTTACAAGTATACAGGGTGCAGAAGGACATAACTGAAGACACATGCTCTTATTCTGGAAGTATTTTGATATTCTTTTCTGCAAAAATCTCAACAATCAAATAAGGGAGGAAATGTATGCTCAAATAACTGTGATATAAAGATACCAAGCACTGAGAGCCACAAGGAATTCAAAGGGGATATAGATCACCCCTAGGTAGGTGAAAAGCAGATGGCTTCATGTAGGAGGGAGTCTTTGCAATGAGCATTGAGTCTGCAGGAAGGAGTGAGGAAGATTCACCACAGTGTGGGTTTCCAGATACAGAGGACATATCCAACAGACACCGATTCTTAGGGATCATTTATGACTGTTACATTCAAGTGAAGAACCCACCCTGTTTCAGTAGAGAGATCCGAATGTAAGTCTTTGAATGCTTATATTCCTAAGGAACCTCTTGCAGAGAAGTGTGTTAAATACTTAGTCGAGTCTCTCCATTAAAGATCTATCACCATAGCAACAATTAGATGCTAAGAGCTTCTCCCAGCAAGTGGAGTCAATGGACCATGTGAATAAAGAACAGGTGTGACAAATATTATTCTGCTTGTCGTAAATACTGTCTTGAATAGCATCTGGCTTTTGCTGGCGACCTAGCCTCTTCTCCATCACCCCTACACACAATTTCACTCCAGTTTCCCCAAGGTACTGTGCTGTCTCATACCTTTGCATGAGCTGAAACCTTTCCTTCACGTATTCCTTGAATGTCTATGGGGCTAAGGAAGGTAATCTAATGAGCGAAGTGGACTGGGTGGGGTTTGGGACAAGCTGGAGGGTCCTCACTGTATCTAAAGAAAGGTCCACTGCTTGATCTCAGCCAATGTTTGTCACACAGGAATGTGGGCTCTAGGCTGACAAACCTTCAAACTTTTTTTTTTGGAGAAATGGGAAATCTGAATCCTTAAATATTAGCAACTAGTTTAAATTTTTTTAATACAGCTGACTGTGAGATTTGACTGCCCTACTGGTTTGCTTCTTTTAGTCTAAGCTAACTCCTCATCCTCCTTTATGATTTTGCTCAAGGGCCACCTCTTTCTTTGCACTTTCATACCTTGTACATGCGACTACCATAGTTCTATTTATTTATTTATTTATCTGTTTATTTACTTATTTACTGAAGTACAATCAACGACAGTGTGTCAAGCTCTGGTACACAGTACACTGTCCCAGCCATGCGCACACATAATTATATTCGCCTCACATTCTTTTTCTCTCTAAAGGCGACTACCATAGTTCTTATCACGTGGGCTGTAATTCTGACTGGACTCCTCGGAGACCCCCAACTAGATGATGAGGTCCAGGATGAGGATTAGAAGGCAGCAAGCTTAGCCCATGTGGCTTTGGACTCTTGTTACCACTCTGCCATCAGCTAAGTTCCATGAAACTCACG
Organism: Vicugna pacos; assembly: GCF_048564905.1. Lineage (NCBI taxonomy): Eukaryota > Metazoa > Chordata > Mammalia > Artiodactyla > Camelidae > Vicugna > Vicugna pacos. The sequence goes on along the minus strand of NC_132995.1, from coordinate 29,644,687 downwards.
ACCTCACCAGATACAGATATGATGTTGTCAAGGAAACTATACAGCATCCCTTTACATGTTCCATGAAAGCATCACTTGAGTTTTAGTTCCAGAAAGGCTTGGCATTCTCTAAGCAACTGGCGTGTGTGTGTGTGTGCGTGCTTTGCTTTGGCCTGCAGGGAGCTCTCTGCCTCATTTACAGTTCACCTCTGTATGTTCCCCTGACCATATGTTTTCTTTCATCCTAGTTTATTCTTTGTCTTATACTCTTGTATTTCAGGTATTTTTTTTAAAGGAAACTCAAATATTTTTTTGAACATGAAACAGAATATGAATAAATAAAGACAAATCACATTTAATTTTATATTTTTTCCAAGTTATTCTTTGCGTTAGTTACAGAGAATGGGGAAAATGAGCATGTGACGTCTTTTACCTTTCTCGTTAGTTAACACTGAGCCCACCAGCAATGTTCTGTGGATAAATATTTGATGAATATACACTGAGTGATGAGTAGACAATGAGATATTTGATCATGTCAATCAATTTCCTTTAGATAATCCATTTAAAGTGGCAAATAAATTGATGAGGCAAACCACGGTTTTCATTATCGAGAATGAAGATGGGTATTTGAGATCTTAGCTCCTTTGCCACATTTATAATTTTATTACTAAAGCTTCACACCAGAGCCGCTAACGAGAATAAGTTTAAGAAGACTGAAATTACATCACATTATAACTGACACTTCTAGGATTAATTCTACAACTTGTGATTTTAATTTTGGTGAAAATGTATTTAAAATTATCTCTTGTCACCATCTCTTATTAAACATAATGAAACTTGATGACATTCTAATAACATTAAACTGTTTTGGTAGTCACTGAGGTTAGTCTGAAAAGACTATTCAAGCTAAGAAAATAGTGGATCACTTTTGAAAGACAGTATTTGGGGAGCTTTGAGGAGCTGAGTATTTCATTCAGCTCACATACTACATTATTGCTTATACTCGTGGGTAATTTAGAAGGTATTCTGTATGTTAGAAGAACTGGTGTGCAATTAATGGGGGGAAATCAAGGACATTTTAGCAAAGAAGGAAACAAGGAGACGGAAGAGGTCACTTCACTGCAATTTGGTGTCTGTGTTTTGGGCTGGTTTTTATTATTAGCAGGGCCATGAAAAATACTGGGTCCCCAAAACTTGGTAAATAAAACTCCTGATGTAGGTCATTGCATTGCAATGAGGTCATTGCATTTATCTTTTTAGATCTTCCTTGTCTCCCTTCTTCCCTCCCTCATATCCTTCTTTCTTTTCTTCCTTCCTCCTTCATTTCCAACCCAGGTCTCAAAATGTCATGATCTTCCTCTTGGATCAACTTTTTCCTTTTGCCAGATTAGGCAAAAAATTACTTTGGGATAGAATGATATTACAGAGTGGGAAAGGTTAGATCACAGTGGGATTATAGTTTCTCATTTTCCCTAATGGTGGAATAATTGTTGGCCTAAAAGCTTGTTACATTCCCAACATTTGCTAATTTAGGGATTTTATATGTTCACTTCATATATCTTCCTCTGTGTTTTTCTAAGAAACTTGTGGATTTTTCATGACATTCTTTCAACTCTATCTTGGGTCACTCCCTTCTCTGCCTTTAACCTCATTCCCAAATGTAAATGATGTTAATACAACAGACATGTACTGCATACCTACTGTATGTCAGTTGCCGGCTGGGTATGGGAGATCCTGACCAGAATAAGAATCAATGTTTGCCATCTAGGAGCTCATTGTTTAGTGGGAAAAACACTATTATTTGGACAAGTCAATGAATAATTCTAGGATAATCAGATAAGTGGTACGAAAGCCTATGACCTAAATACCAATAGGAACAGAAGAAAAAGAATGATTAGAAAGTTTTTCAGAGGTGACATTGGAAATGGGCCTGGAAGGATCTGTAGTGCACTAGCCAGAGAAAAAGAGAAAAAAGAATTCTGGTGGAGGGAAAACATGTGCAAGACCATCGTGACCACTCTCACAAGTAGAGCTGGATATAATGGAAGCAGAGGGACCTGGTGGATGGGTGGGAGGAGGGAGTCTTGGGAAATGAAGCCAAGCTCAGGCTGTGGAAAGCCTTTCCTGTGCTAGGGATTTTTGATTTTTTTTCGTGTGTGTTATAGGGAGCCATGGGCATTTTAAATAAGAGAAGAGGCATGATAGACCTGTGATTAAAGAGAATCATATTGGAGAAAAGAAAGGTTGAGAGGAAGACTTGGTAGGAAACTATGGATACAGTCCAGGTGAGAGATGATAAGAGTCTAACTAGGGTCTCACTAGATAATGGAAGAGGAGGGTAGATTTGAGAGAGATTTAGGAGGTGGCATTGACACTGGGGACTGATTGGACAATAAAGATAAAGGACAGGGAGGAATTGAGGGTGACTCTGAAGCCATCTATTGCCTGATGTGTTCATTTCAAGATGGGATGGAATTAGATGCAGTCTGATGGCTCATGTGCCCCAATGTCTAGTGGAAATGGTGTCATGCAGGGAACATTCTGTGCTTCATTCATTTATTCTCATCCACTCACCTATTCGTTCTTCTATTCATCCAACAAATATTAATTGAGAAATAATGCCTAGATGCCAGGTATTCTGCCAGTCACAAGGAATATGCTAAAAACTCAGAAAAAAAAGTCAAAAGCTAAATATCTTAAGGCTTTAAAACAGCACAGCAGCACACCTGTCATCTTCTCGCTGTACCTATTGAGGTAGAACCTGGAAGTACATGTCATCTCTCCCCTGCCCTGACATAGGACCTTAGAAGTATGCAGAGGGATGTATTAGAAATACAGGTCACACCTTAAAGAACTAAAAATGAAGTTACCGTATGATCTAGCAATCTCACTCCTGGCTATATATTCAGAGAAAACTCTAACTCAAAAAGATTCATGTGCCCCAATGTTCAGAGCAGGACTATTTACAATAGCCAAGACATGGAACCTAAGTGTCTATTGACAGATGATTCCATAAAGAAAATGTGGTATATATACATATACATATATAGATAGATAGATAGATAGATAGATAGATAGATAGATAGATAGATAATGGAATACTACTCAGCCATAAAAAAGAATGAAATAATGCCATTTGTAACAACATAAATGGACCTAGAGATTATCATACTAAGGAAGTTGGACAGAAAAAGACAAATACCATTTATCACTTATATGTGGAATATAAAAAGTGATACAAATGAACTTATTTACAAAACAGAAATAGACTCACAGACATAAAAAACCAAACTTATGGTTATCCAAGGGGAAAGGTGGGGAGGAATAAATTAGGAGTTTAGGATTAACAGATGCTACTACATATAAAACAGATAAAGAACAAGGTCCCACTATATACAACAGGGAACTATACTCAATAACTTGTAATAACCTAGGATGGAGAAGAATCTGAAAAACAATATATGTACCAAACTGGAGATACCTCAAAAGACTAGGAATAAACTTACCATATGACCCAGGAATCCCGCTCCTGGGCATATATCCAGAAGAAACCCTACTTCAAAATGACACCTGCACCCCAGTGTTCATAGCAGCACTATTTACAATAGACAAGACATGGAAACAGCCTAAATGTCCATCAGCAGATGACTGGATAAAGAAGCTGTGGTATATTTATACAATGGAATACTATTCAGCCATTAAAAACTGACAACATAACGCCATTTGCAGCAACATGGATGTTCCTGGAGAATGTCATTCTAAATGAAGTAAGCCAGAAAGAGAAAGAAAAATCCTGTATGAGATCACTCCTATGTGGAATCTGAAAAAAACAAAAAAACAAAAAACAAAAACATAAATACAAAACAGAAACAGACTCATAGACATAGAATACAAATTTGTGGTTGCCAAGAGGGCAGAGGGTGGGAAGGGACAGAGTGGGATTTCAAAATGCAGAATAGATAAACAAGATTATACTGTATAGCACAGGGAAATATATACAAGATCTTATGGTAGCTCACAGAGAAAAAAATGTGACAATGAATATATATATATGTTCATGTATAACTGAAAAATTGCGCTCTTCACTGGAATTTGACACGACATTGTAAAATGATTATAACTCAATAAAAAATGTTGAAAAAAAGAATATATGTATATAACTGAATCACTTTGCTGTATACCAGAACACAACATTCTAAACCATCTATACATCAAAAGAAAAAAAAAAAAGAAAAAAAAAGAAATACTATTCACAGAAGGAGCAATGTGGTTGACCTGGGTGGGATACATGCTATCCTAGAGAGGAAAGGAATCTTTGGAGCTTTCTGAAGTGCCCCCTTTGCCATCACAGGTTCTTGTTTCACACGTGGGAATTTGTATTTCCTCTCTTACTTCACTCACCTTCTCACGAGAATTTTGATTTAAATACTTTCTGGAATTTTGGTCCCAGCAATGTGTCTCTCTTCTGTTGTACATTTTCCTTGGCACTCTTTCAGATATACGTGTTCTTCGATAATAATTGTTTGTTTTTTCTTGAAGTTAAAAAATATGTTATCTATCACAACACATCTGCATCATTCTCTATCTGGTTTTCTTTCCCCTCCAGCTTTATTAAGATAGAACTGACATCTGACACTGTCTACATTTCAGGTGGATAGTGTGACAATTTGTTACACGTGTACACTGTGAAATGTTTACCACAAGAGTTAACACATCCTTTACCTCATGTGATGACCATTTTGTTGTTGTTGTTATGGTGAGTTCATCCTGCTTTTCTCCTAATTATTTCGTACACAGGCTTTATTCTTTTCTCTGGAGAGTTTTTGTCCTTCCCCTCATCTTTATAGTCAACATATTCCTTTCATAGTACTTGATTTGCCTTTGATTTCCTTTTTATTCACTTAAATTTGATATGTTTCTGGCTAGAAATCGAATATATATATTTTACATTTTTTATCATGAAAAGTTTTGCATAAATGTAAAAATAGTAAATCCCCGTGTATCAGTCACGTCATTTCAACAATAATCCGCTCATGGCCAATCTTACTTCGAGCGACTTCCTTCTGTTTGCCTTCCCCTCCACTTCCTGCTTTCCCACTGCTCTCTGCACTTGGATAAAGTCGAGTCTGCTGGAACCTGCCAGCTCTGCCGTCTACTGATACTGTCTATCTTTCACTTCTTCTGATTTTAGGTTCTGTCACTTCGGTCTAGATAACTTTGTAACAAGGAACTTGTATGCTCCTCCATCCTGGATTGCTTAAAATCTACTCTTTTTTTCTACATTCCACAATTATAGACTGTTTCTGTGTGAACAATGATGTATTAAATTTATGGACATTTCCATAAATGAGTTGACTTTAAGATACCCCCAACTCTACAATATGATTCTAATCAGCGCATTAATGAATGGGTACAGAAATGAGCCTACTTGCAAATTGCCAGATTAGATTTGTCCTTGTTTAACTAAAAGCTTTAACTAAAAGCAGGGCTTAAAATTCTGAAGATGATAAAGCTTCCTCCATGTCTGACCATTTCTTGGTCAAATTGTGCTTTTTAAAAGAATTTAAGAAATTTTTACTATCTGTTGACAGATGAGGTTTAAACAATGGGATAAAGCCTAAATCATTACATAAATCACCATGTAAAATAATGCTGTTATTAATATCGTGTTTTAAAGTTACTTTCTCCAGTTACAAAAATATTCTGACTTGAAAATAAAACTGTGAGCTGTGATTGATGTATTTTTTATGTGTCTGCTCAGGTCCTGCCTTCTTAATTGGTCTCAGTCAATTTCAGTGTGTTTTCTATGACATTTTCATCCTACAGCTGTCAAGCCAAAGAAAGAATTAATATCAATAATCCAGCGATCGGATTTAATCTGTAAGATTAGTCATCATTTAAGCTACAAAGACATAGCCTGAAAAGAAAACCCTCATCAATTTTTTCTCATGCGATAGTGTAAGGTGGGTATTCATATATATGTGTAAAATCACACATTCGCATGTATTTTATTACATTCTTTGTGTTCTCGAAAACAATGTAAGCCACTGTGTTAAAAGAAACTGTCTTCTCCCAAATGGCATATAGTCTACTCTTATTTCATTTCTCACATATCTAGAAGCAGCCTTAGCAGCTACTGAGTTTTGTCCTTAGAGGTTTTCATTTTTGTACATTTGTTTTAACAAGCATTGATTGATATGCCATTTTCTCAATTACCAAGACATTGCTAACTTTACTGTATAGATCACCAAATAAAGACAGAAAGGGAGAAAGCCAGAAAACAGTGACAATAACACACTACAGCAATAAAATCTCTATGTCCCCTCCTTGTAAATTATTTTCCGTTCTACTGATTCAGTCTTGGCGTGTGTTGCTGCCATAGCTTAACAGACCAGGAGGCAAGGGAACAGAGAGCTTCAGCACTTTCCTGCTGTTGCACAGCCACTGCTGCAAAGCCCTGTTTTATTACTTTATTTCAGGATAAGTCACATGGACCAGTAAAGGCAAACTCTTAGGTAGAGAATCAGGTAGACCAATGTTTCCTAAAAGAGGCTCTTCAAGACATTAATCTGTGGAGATGCCCTTGGAACAGATGGGTCTGTTGGTCAAACATGTTTTGGAAAATTGTATAAAGTCTCATTCTGGATGGTCACAGTGCAAATTTGTTATGCTAAACGTTCTGAGAAATCCTGGAGTTAAAAAAAAAAACAGCTCAGTATAATTTTTCTTTAACTCAGTGTGTTTCACAGTAGAGCCTTTTTTTTTTCTCGCACATAATACAATTCACTGGAAAGGCGTAGGGAAACTTTTGCTTTAAGCCAATATCCATTTTCAATGACTTTGGTTAATAAAATGTACATCATAATCCCAGGTGCTTCAGGATATAGAATAATACTCAGATATAACCTCTGCTTTTAACACTCACAGCCTAAAAGCCCAAGAAAGCCAGTTAAGAGAGGCAGAAATCCATCCATCAATCCATATATTCATTTGTTTTTTTAAATCAGCATTTATTAAAAACCTACTTTAGCCTAGGCAATGTGGAAAATATTGGTGACATAATGATGAAAAACCAAGCCTGAGGGAGGTAGGGTAGGTTTCCCAGCGGAAGCAATGGCTGGGCTGAATCTTAAAGGGTGAATAGATGAGTGGGCATTCAGCAGATAAAAGGAGTTGATTGTGGAAAGGTATTCCAGATAAAAGCAACTGCATATGCAAAGACATAGAAAATTAAGAGCATAGCAAATTCAGGGGATTGTAGGTGAATACACCCACTATTTATCAACATCTCTTGTTTATTTATATGTTGTCTTTCCTAATGGAATGTAAGTTCTGTGAGGATTTTGGACTTTGTGATTTTTGCTGTTGTGTTCCCGGGGCTTAGCGTAGTATTCATCTTATAATAGGATCTTATTAAATTCTCATCAAATGAATGAGAAGTAGCCTGGCATTGCTGGAACCGACTGTCTTTGAAGGCAAGGTGGGAAGATGAGGCTGGGATTGTCGTGAGGAGCCTTGTGGGTTACAGTTGGACTTTTCCTGGTGGGTGAAAATGAATCGTTGAGGGGTTGTAAGGAGGGGAGTGCCTTGGTCAGGTTTGCAGTTTAGAAAGATTCCTCTGTGGGGAGAGAGGATGATGGCCTAGGACCTTTGAGACTGGGAACAGTAGGAGACTGTCGTAATAATGCAGGAAAGAAGAAGTGAGGGTCTGACCAGAGTGGTTGCTGTTGGGTGAAGAGGGGACAGTTTGTAGTATGTAGAAGAGACCAGCCATAGTGACTGAATGGGACAGGGAAGGAAGGCAGGGAAGAAGGGAGGGGAAGGGTCAGCAAGGATTCCTATGTTTCTGATTCAGAAAGTTGAAAAGACTTTTTGTTATGGAAATCTTCAAACATATACAAGGTAGAGAGAACATGTACTTGTCATGTTAACACAGAGTCCATTTGGCTTCATCAATCCTGACCTCTCTGCCTTATGTGCCTCACCTCTGCCCCAAGGGTTTTAAAGCAAATACCAGATACCCCATTATCTCATCCATAAATACTTCAGCATGTATTTCTAAGAGATAAGAATTGTTTCAAAACATAAACATAAAATCTTTAACACATCTAAAAAGTTAACATTAATTTCCTAGTATAATCAAATAGTCAGTATTCATACCATCTCAAAATGATGTTCTCTAATTGGTTTGCTCAAATTAGGATCCAAATCAAAGTCCACACATTGCATTTGGTTGGTATGGTTCTTAACTCTTCTTTTAATCTGTAACAATTCCCTTCCCATTTATTCATTGAAGAAACTAGGCCATTTATCCTATAGGATTTCCAAGTTTTGCTGATTGATTCCTGATGGCACCATTTATCATGCTTCTCTAACCCCTGATCTTGCAAATTGGTAGTTAGACCTTATTGTAACTTTCTATACGGAAGAGGTAATCCCTCAAGATACAGACTTTACTGGAGAACAGGGAAAGTGCCCTGTTGGGACTGATGGACAAAATGAGTACATATGTGGGTAAGGGTTTTAAGGGGTGCTGTCAAAACTATACACAAATAGTTATTGGGAGGTGTGTTTGGGTCACCCAACATGGATTGCTGCCACCGCCTATAACTAAATGCCTTTGGAAAGGAAAGGAAAAGACAGTGAGAAGCCCTCTGGGTGCCTTTTTGAGAGCCATCCATTTGGTGGATACAGCAGTGTCACCTGGTCTATATTTTCAAAAGCTTTTGCCTTTCAACAGGAGTGTTTACTTATTATTTGAAGGGATGTGAGAGCCATGCCTGTGGGGCCTTATTTGGGGTTAGTTAGCTGAGAGGAATTGTGTTACCCACAATTGAGTCTGCTTAAGTCATGAGTTTATCACCATATACCTTGTTTTCTTTCCATCATGTGTCCTCTAAGGGGCACTAATAGCCACTTTTGAAGAACCTGCTTAGAAAGATGTAAGCTGTGCTTTACCTGTTATGATTGTGTTTTTTTTTATAGAGGCTGTTTAACTGGAAACACAGTGTGCAGAGTACACATGTACAAGGAAACCTAAGTCTAGTGTTGGCCTATATTTGGTCCTGATATTGTTTGGTTTTATCCGCCTGGATCTTTTCTGGAAAGTGAATGAAGTGAACCAGCTATTATATCTAAGAGTTGGTTTCACACTACCTCTGTCTTGAAATCCAGGGAAACTCACCTCATCTAAAGGAACTTTATTTCCATTTACTAAACAGTTACATAGAACCTATTAAGTGTCAGACATTGTTATAAATATTTCATACATAGTAGCTCATTTAATCCTCATAACAACCCTTTGAAGCAGACACAATCATTATCCCCATTTTGTAGATGAAGAAACTGAGGCACAGAGAAATTAAGTAACTTGCCTGCAGTTACATGGCTGATAAATAGCAGAGTAGTATTTAAATCTGATCTGGCTCTAGAGTTTATCCTCTTAGCGACTATGATATGTTGCCTACTGGCACCAATAGTCAAAATTAAAATGACCTTAGGACTTAAAAGGAGTCATGGCAGTTGAAGTGCAGTGGTTTAGGGTGTGAGTTTGGGCATCACACAGACCAGGGTTAAATCCTGACTTTGTCACTTAGTGGTGGTGGAGTAAGAGTATGTTTTTACCTCTCTGAGCCTCTGTTTTTCCTCCTCTGTAAGCTGGGGGTTGTACTTCTGGTTTTTCAAATTTGTTGTGAGGATAAAATGGCATGATGTGGTCAAGGCAACTGATACAGCTCTTAGACTACAGTAAGTCGTTTAAAATGGTGGCCGTTATTATCATGGCATCATTCTAAAGAAACATCACAGCTTCGTGCGCAGCGGACAGTGCTGCGAAGGGGACCGCCGTCGTTCCTCGGTGCTCAGCCAGACGTGATGAGAGTAGTTGGGTTGTCCGGATAATTACATGGAAGTTGATCCCATGTCTTTACTATTCTGTTAAGCACAATAGGGACCACACACAGAAAAAGGATTAACAGAGCAAACTTACATGTATAACGTTTAGGAAATGCTTTCACATACATTATCTCATTAGGTACAAATCAATGGAGAGCTGGCTCATGGAACAGACTGGATGCATCTCTTCCCATCTCTGCGTTCAGTGATTTCACAGTGGTAGGCATTGGTGGTGGGAGCATTTACACCATTGAAATCAGCAAATGGGACAAATTGGTGTTTTGTTTTGTTCCATTTTTTACTACCAGAAGGCTGATTGTTAAACATTTATAAGCACAACTCCATCACTAGGCACTGTTTCAGGTACTTAGCATGCATTAACTAAATCTTAACAGCCCTATGAAGTGGCTACTATTTTACCTTCATTCTCAGAATGGGAAACTGAGGCACAGAGAGGTAAAGTAAATTGCCCAAAATAGTGCAACTAATAGGTGGAAAAAGCCATGATTCAAACCCAGGAGCCCCGCCTGCAGACCCAGACTCTTAATTGTCACAGGTTACTGTCTCTCCGAGTCTACCATGCTGTCATAATATGGTTCTGTCCCTTGGGAGATGAGAAACAGAGGCACAGTGCAATTACAGAATCAGGCATACATGCATTCAACAATTCTTTTTGAATGCCTGCTATATGGCACACTGTCTGGAGGAGGTTAAGAATGGTAAGGTGAGTCAGTGATATGTAAAACCTGCCTCCTCTCCCTTTGCCCCTAACTAGACTGTGAACTCTTCGGGAACACAGACCATGACTCATTTCTCCCCAAGAACTAGCATGGAACCTGACACATATTCACTGTCAACTAAGTGAATGAAAAAGGCTGATTGGGCAAGACCACCTAGTGGGGATACGGGCCATTTTACATTCAACATCCTTCCTTTCAGAAAGAGAGAGGCTATTGCACCACGTGGGTATGATGGTCTCCAACAAAGCAGGTCTGCCGTTCCTCTGCACGGTGTTTCCTGCTTCGTTGAAGAGTCTGGGAACTGAGCTAGGAGGCCAACCCCCAGTCTATAACTCCCAGGGATCTCTTGTCATCCAGACTGTAAGTTGACCCATGAATGAAGATGGACTCTGAGATACTTAGGCCAGTCCTCTTTCTGATGAAGATAGATGTCAGGGAGGAAGCCCAGGTCAAGCTGTGTCGCAGGTGAAACATTGTCAGGCTGAGAGAGGGCTGAGGGGTGAGTGACATGACCATACAAGTTATTGTCTAATTCAGGGTACTTTTGAGAACCAAAGGGTTGCTATTAATAATTGCACTGGGACAACAGCCATAAACCTGGACCATCCCAGGCAAATTGCAGTGAACAGTTACCCTATTTTGGGCTCAGATAGGGAAACATCACAAATTAAAGATAGCACATAATTTGGTAGAAGCTCTAGACGGATCTAAAACATCAGTGTTCTGCTCCTACCTCTGCCCGCTCCCAGCATGTCACCCTTGAGCCACTTATTTCTTATGTAAGGCATTAAAATAGATCAGAGGCTCTCAACTATTTTTCTCCTTAGTGGAATATTTCTTTTCAAATAATTCTTACCCAAGGACATTTTGGAAGATCTCCAAGCACTCTTATAGCTTTGGTATTGCTGAGTTGTAGGAATAAGATTTATTTTGCCTCTTTATCTTTCTGCTTCTTAATTTTGATTTTATCCTTAGAATGAAATGGTTCTTCATAAATGACGCAACCTGTGAGCCCTGGGAGAGACCTCAGAATCAGCTTCTTCATTTACACATTAGGACCCTGAAGTCCAAGAGGGTCCAAGCTCACGTAGCCAGACACACACGGGTGGCTTCACTTGGCCTTATTAACACAGCAATCAGTATATGCTTAAAAACCTCCAGTATTTAAAATACTTGTTATGCATGATCATTGTAGAAAATGTAGAAAACACAAGTACACCAAAAAAAGAAAATATAAATCAACCTTCAAAACTTACATAGAACCACTCTAATGATTCTGGTTTATATATATCCTTTCAGACCTTCCCCCTCCCCTCCTATTTCCAGTGCTCTTTTCATCTGTCAAGTTCTTATTTTTTCCATTGTGCTACTTTTTCCAGACTTCCATGTCATCCTATGGTTTTCTTGAAATTATAGCTAAAGAACATAGTTCGTAAGTTGATCAGTCTATGAACAGTTGCACTTGAATGCAATCGGAAAAGGGTATTTTGGTATAGAGGGGAGCAGAAGGAACAGGGGAGGGGGATGCTGAGTGAAGCTCACATTTCTGATTGGTCAGCTACAAGCCAGTGAAGGGTCAACTGAGTCCAGACATCAAGCAATCAAAAATGGGGATCTGTCAAATGCTCCTGCTCTGGGAAGTGCTCTGGAAGTGGGGGGAAGATTATGGGGCATAATGTGAAGGCAAGACAAAGTTGACTTTCAACTTTTCAAGAAGGCCTGCACCCCAGAGTCCTGCATCCAGTTGTCAATGGCCACATACATTGTTGGCTCCCAGACATCCCCACGTCTCAACTTACACCTGCTCCTAAAACTTTTGCTGTAATTAATTGCACCTTGATAGAGCCCTTGATTTTTATTAAAAGTGAAAAATAGAGCCTGCTAAATTAAATCACAGAGATGATCCTGAAAGCTGCTTCATGACTCCAGGACACAATTTAGGGCCACCAGGTGAGAAGCTCATGGTGGAGAAGAAAATTTACAAAAGGGAAGCAAAAAAGAAAATATGTGTTTCTCAGGCACCATTGCTTTCCAAAGATGTTAAAATCTCATTTCACAAAGGTTCCTTGATCGAAACAGTTTCTTAATCAAAAACCACTCTTAATTTGTCCTGTCAGTGTTCACTCCAGGTAGAAATATGCCCTCAGACCTTTGCAACTGACCAGGGACTGTCTTTTATTACGCAGATTAGACACAGCCAGCCTCCATCAACCAGTTCTGGACACCATATTTGCATAATGACTCCCTTCCTTAAAGATGGGCAGTTAAAACCAAATAGTTTTTGAATTTCTTTTGTGGAATGGCTGCCTCTTTATTTAATGTTGAAAATTAAAGGGAGCTGAGGAAGGGTACCCACTAAACAGGCTCTTTAAATACTGCCTCTGTAATTATCTGTGGAATTAAACCCGCAGAACCCACATTAACTCTCATCAGAGAATGGAATTATGAGAATTCTTATTAACAGCAGCTCCAGACTCAACTCACAGTATTTACTTGAGTAATTATTATTGGTAAAGGCTGGGATTAATTTTTTTTTAAGCTGAAGAAAATAAATTCTTAGCAATTGCCTTCCTTGGACCCACAGGAGGAGACAAAGAAATGTGAACTTTTATTTTAGGGAGAAAAAAAATTATTTTGAAATGTAATTTTGCTCTGATATCTGAGGGAATTCTTATGCAAGGCGTTTTTGTATGTAAAGGATTATATGTCACCAATGCAAAATGAAATACAAAATAAACCAAAGAGCTATGAATGTCCTAAGTGCAGAAAATAATATATAATTTATGATACTTTAAATCTCATTAAAAACACTAGCTTTTGTAGCTTCCTAGCAACCAATTCTCAGGAGTCTGTCTTTAAAGAGGTTGGCTCTCCCCAAGCTCGGGGTCCAAAGCTTTAATAAATGAAGCCCATATGGTGACTATATGAGGGTTCCCTGTGTGCAGGCTGTTTGTCTGGGTGTTCTCGAAAGCCTCATATGATAGCTTATAATTTGCTAATCCAATATAATAAACATGAAAGCACTTTGTTAAACTAATATTCAGTGTCTAAATTAAACCAGTCAAGGCTGGAGAGTTAGAGAGCAAGTTGGGAGATTGTAGTTGCAGCCTTGATTCTGAATGGAACATACAGGATTTAAAAAGATGGTGATGGGGATCCACTACATCCACTTTTTCACTTCACATTCATAATGACCCTGGGAAGTAGAGCTGGTTTCATTGTGCCCATTTGTCAGATGGAGATACTCAGGCTCAGAAAGTTAAGTCATTGCAGCAAATACTGGTAAAGTCAGGGCAGGGAGCGCTGCTGCAGGTGTGCAAATTTGAAACTTGTGGTGAACTCTGATGAAGTTTTCACCAGGCTGCAGCAAAACAGAAAAAAGGACAAACAATGAATTTTTCTAATAAAGCAAAAGAAACAAGCTTCTAAAACAGGGATTATTTGGGGATATTTTCTTTTTTTTTAATTCTTTTTTTATTGAAGTGTGGTTGATTTACAATGTTAGTTTCAGGTGTACAGCAAAGTGGTTCAGTTATACTTATACATATATACATATATATATTTTCATATTCTTTTCCATTACAGCTCATAACAAGAAATTGAATATAGTTCCCTGTGCTATACAGTAGGTCCTTGTTGTTTATCAATTTTGTGTATAATAATATCTATTAATCCCAAAGTCCTAATTTATCTCTCCCTGCCCCAGTAACTTCTTTCTCCTTTTTTTCATAGTAAAATGACCTTTATATTATAGAATAATGGTGACAGCAGATGGCAGTTGCTCTTGGTTTTTCTTTGGCAGAATTCACCCTTGGCAATCATAGGTTGATCTCCAAAGCAGAGTCCTGCCCAGCAAGCAGACTTTAGCCTATGGAGGACAGGTGATACTCTGGATTGAATAGACTTGGAGGATTCAGCAGGAAATAACAAGAGATGGGAGGAGCCCCAACAGGCAAATGGTACATGATAGTGGAGAATTCGGAAATACATAATACACTAGCATCCATGTTCACCTCATGGAAGTCTGTCCTGATATGGCCCAAATGGGACTGGGGTTCCAAGCCAGTCTCTGGGACAATATTAACAAAAGCAAGGCAGGGTCATTCCATGTCTAGAGTGAATGGAGATACCCCAGGCAGCTGGCCAAGACAAGAGGGCTGAGGGGACAAGAAAAGGATCTTGGGATATAAACTGGGGTTAGAGCTAGAAAAGCAGCAAAAGTGACTTGAGGTAGAGTTTCAGGATGACAGTGTGAAGCTTCTTAAGTAACCCCCAACCTGAAGTCAGGCTTGTGGCCAGTTGAGCTCAAAGATGTAGGTTGAATGGCTCCAGGGATGAAGAAGAGGTACCATGGAGCCTGGGACTGGGCAAGGCTATGGAAGTGACACCTGATGGTTTTGCTGGCCAAGATGTCACTCCTGCTTTCAGTAACAACTCTAATGTTTTGGGGGAGGGGCACCACCCTGATCTCCTCAGTCCAGTCCCCATCCCTGACAATGATTTGGGATGACCCAAAATCATCCCACTGGTATTTGAGGTGTTGTGTGCTTTGGTTGAACACTTGGAGAAAAAGAGAACTTTCTCTCTGCCAGGTTCTGAGGTCTGAGGATGCTCAGCTGGGCCTGTTTGGAATCACCACGTGAAGAGTGTCTGAGTAAGAGAAAAGCAGATCCCAGAGGGAGAGAGAGAGGAACCACATCTTGAAGCTACCACTGGAGTTGTGGAGGGCATGGGTGGGAGGGTGGGTGGGTGGGGGTGTCAGGGGGTCCACGCCTTCATGCAGCAGAACCTCTCAGATTTCCAGTTACTTGAGCTCCTTTTTGTTTTCCTTTCACTGAAGGCAATTTGAGTTTTGTTTTTTCAGTCATTTGCAACAGGAAAACTATTATAATCATCATTTCATTATTGTTACACTTCCACTTGATTTTCATGTGAAAAATGGGTAGGAGGCATGAAATGCCAAGGTTCCTCCAAACACCCAGTGTTTTCTTTGACACTTTAAAATTGTCTTGAACTTCTCCTGTGTTTTAGTAGATGTGATCTCAGATGAAGGGGAGGTGTTGGCTGACACCCTTACTAACTGGAGAGAGTCCAGGAGATGTGCCTTCAGTGCTTTGAACTAACGAGGGAAACAGAGAGGCGCGTCAGCCCCCAGAACGCAGAGGTCCCTCCACTTCTGTCCTGTAAAGTCTTGGATGTGTCGTAACTCAGGAAAATCTTTGTTTCAACAACATGGTTTTGAAACTTATCTACAAGGCCTGTTTGATGAATCAACTTTGGCTAAATGTTTAAGTTTTAATTAACAGGTTGTTTGCTGAATTGATCAAAGGGATCAATGATTTTGGCATCCTGTGGAAACATAGAAGAGACAAAAATAAAGGCCTTGTTGATGTCCGTGTCTGGGGAATCCAGCACCCTATCTGTGAAGTAACCATGAAAATACTCTCTGGAGGAGAGACGTTGTCTTAGAATATGCAGAATTCAGGCTTGGCATAGCAGAAATCAGGACACTCTGAATTTTTACTAACATTATTGTATTAGTTAAGACTTTTTTTATTAAAATAGGTAGAACCCAACTTGATTTGGCTTAAGCAAAAAGGGAATTTCTTGTAAAAGATACTTACATGTCTCTCAGAACCTAAAGACAAGTTGTGTTTGGGCCTAAGAAACAACTGAAATCAGGGGCTCGAATACAGGCACAATATTTCTTTCTTTCTTTTTCTTTTAAAATTGAGGTGTAATTGACATACAGCAATATATCAGATTCAGGTGTACAACATAATGATTTGATATTTGTATACAGTCAGCCCTCCATATCCATGGGTTCCACATCCTTGGATTCAACAAACCACAGATGAAAATATTCAGAAAAAAAATTCAGAAAGTTCCCCAATGCACAATTTGAATTTGCTATATGCCATCAACTATTTACATAGCATTTACATTGTATTTACAACTATTTACATAGCATTTATATTGTATTAGGTATTATAAGTAATCCAAAAATGATTTGAAGTATATGGGAGGATGTGTGTAGATTATATACAAATACTAAGGGATTTAAGCATCCATGGATTTGGTATCTGAGGATGGTCCTGGAACCCATGTTCCATGGATATGCAGGGATGACTATATACTTTGAACTTGTCACCACAATAGGTCTAGTTAACATCCATGATCATGCATAGGTACAGAACTTTTTTTTTTTTTTGTCGTGTGATGAGAACTTTCAAGATTTGCTCTCTTAGCAACTTTCAAATATGTAATACAGTATTATTAACTATAGTTGCCATGCTCTACATAACATCCAGAAGACTTAATTTACTTACTTTTTAACTGGAAGTTTGTACCTTTTGACTCCCTCCACCCTTTTTGCTCCTTTCACCTCTGGCAATCCCCAATCTGTTCTCTGTGTCTGTCAGCTTGTTTTGTTCTGTTTCAGATTCCACATATAAATGAGACCATGTGGTATTTGCCTTTCTCCGTCTGACTTGTTCACTTAGCATATGCCCTCAAGGTTCACCTATGTTTTCACAAATGGCAGAATGCCATTCTTTTTTATAAATGAATGGTATCCAAATATATATATATATATATATATATATATATATATATACACAAATATACATATACATATATATATACACCTATCTCACATCTTCTTTATCCATTCATCCATTGATGAACACTTAGGTTATTTCCATATCATGGCTATTGTAAATGCTGCTGCAGTAAACACCGGAATGCATATACCTTTTTGGGTTAGTGTTTTTATTTTCTTTGGATAAATACCTAGAAGTGAAATTGCTGGATCATATGGTAGTTCTATTTTTAATTTTTTTGGAGAACCTCCATATTGTTTTCCATAGTCATTGCACCAATTTACATTCCCACCAACAGCACATGAGGGTTCACTTTTCTTCACATCCTCACCAACACGTGTTCGTTCTTGTCTTTTTGATAATAGCCATTCTGACAGGGGTCAGGTGATATCTTATTGTGGTTTTGATTTCATTTCCCTGATGATTAATGATGTTGATCATCTTTTCATGTACACGTTGGCCATCTCTTTGTCTTCTTTAGAAAAATGTCTATTCAGATCCTCTGTCCACTTTTTTCCCCTAGATGAAATAAGCTGAATTAATTAATTAATTAATTTTGAAGTATAGCTGAGTTAAAATGTTGTGTTAGTTTCTGGTGTACAGCATAGTGATTCAGTTATACATATGTATTTTTTTCATATTCTTTTTCATTATAGGTTGTTACAAGCTATTGACTATATTTTCCTGTGCTGTACAGCAGGACCTTATCGTTTATTTATTCTGTGTATAGTAGTTTGTGTCTGCGAATCCCAAACTCCTAATTTATCCGTCTCCCCCTTTTCCCTGTTGGTAAACAAGTTTGTTTTCTATGTCTGTGAGTCTGTTTCTGTTTTGTAAATAAGTTCATTTGTATCTTTTTTTAGATTCCACATATAAGTGATATCATATGTTATTTGTCTTTCTCTGTCTGACTTACTTCACTTAGTATGATAATCTCTATCTAGGTTTATCCATGTTGCTGCAAGTTATATATACACGCCATAACTTCTTTATTCAGTCATCTGTCAATGGACATTTAGGTTGTTTCCATGTCTTGACTACTGTAAATAGTGCTGCTATGAACACTGGGGTGCATGTATCTTTTTGAATTAGAGTTTTCTCTGGATACATGCCCAAGAGTAAGACTGCTGGATTATACGGAGAGTCTATTCATAGTTTTTTAAGGAATCATCATACTGTTTCCCATAGTTCCTCTGCCCATTTTTAAATCCAGTTGTTTGTTATTTTGCTATTAGGTTTCATGAGTTATTTATATATTTTGGATATTAGCCCCTTATCAGATAAATGATTTGCAAATATTTTCTCTCATGCAGTAGGTTGTCTTTATAGTTTGTTGATGGATTCCTTTGCTGTGCAGAAGCTTTTTAGTTTGATGTAGTCCCTCTTGTTTATTTTTGCTTTTGTTACCTTTGCTTTTGCTGTCAGTCAGCCCCAATATTTCTTGTCTCTGTTTCTCTCTGTATGCTGAGTTCAATCTTTTTCTCTTATGGCAAGAGAAAACATACCCACCACTGATACTGAGATGTGCATCCTATAGTTTCAGCCACCCTCTGTGTCTTAAGTCTGGAAATTCCAGAGAATGGCTGTAATTGGTCCGTCTAAGTCTCACTCCTGGGACCAATCAGTTGTGTCCCATGTGCAGGTCATACTTCCAAAATGGCTGCTCCATTGGTAATCATGATGCAGGTGGTAACCCGAACATCCGCAGCTAATCGGAGAAACTAGACAGACAAAACAATGTGGCTGTCCAGAATGACAATGACAATGCCTGGAATATTCATCACAAGGCCCTCTTTAATTAGTTTTCTGTTTCTGTGTAGCAAATTACCTCAAAGTTAGTGACTTAAAGTAAAACCTATTGATTAGTTCACAGTTCTGTAGGCCAGTGTCTGGGAATGGTGTTGCTGGGTTGTCAGCTCAGAGTTTCACAGGCCTGCAACCCAAGTGTCAGCCAGGCTCTCACTTGAGCTCATGGTCCTCTTCCAAGCTCACATGATTGTGACAGAACTCAGTTCCTGGTGGTTGTAGGACTGAGGTCCTCATTTCTTTTGCTGGCTGTCAGTTGGAGCTGCTCTCCTAGAGGTGGCTGCGTTTTTTGCCACATGGCCTTCCATCTTCAAAGCTAGCAATGGTGAATATCCCTCTTGCTGAATCTCTCTGATGCTTCTAACTCTCTTGCTAGGGAAAGTACCACTCCTTTTAAGGGCTCACCTCATGGGATCAGACACCTTGAGGATAATCTCCATCAATTAAGGACAAAGTTCTCTGTAAGACTGACTGTACTTCAGATGCCAGCTGCAAGTGAGATCCCAGGCCACCCACCCTTTGACCAGCTAGTTATGAGTTCAGGGGTTGATAATTCTCTAGGATGATTTATAGCACTCAAAAAGCAATATTTTTGATTACACTTTTATTAGAAAGGATACACACAGGGCAAGGTATGGGAGGGAGCACAGAGCTTCCATGCCCTCTCCCTATGGAGCCAAGGTGGGTCACCCTTCCAGCCCACCCATGTATTCACCAACCAGGATGCTCCACTGAGCCTTGGTGGCCAGAGATTTTATTGAGGGTCCTGTTAGGTAGTCATGCTTGATTGAATCACCAGCCATATGATTGATCTCTATCTCCAGTCTCCTTCTCTCCCATGGAGATGCAAAGTTCCAGGCTGGCTCCAAGTTCCAACCCTCCAATCACATGGTTGGTCTTTCTGGTGACTTTCTAGGGCCCACCATGATTTACCTCATTAGCATAACAGAGACCTTCTTCTCACTCATGAAATCCCAGGGGTTTTGGGAGGTCTATGCCAGGAACCAGGCACAAAGACAGACAAATTCTTTTTCACACCGCAAGGTCATCTTAGAATTCCGCCAACCATACGTCTTCTTTTACATCATCCTCTTTACGTCTTGAGTTCTTCAAAGTCCATTCCATATGCAACCTCCTTTATGAGCCTTTCCCAATCGCCTCAACTGGAAATGCCCTTTCCCACTACAAAGACTGTTTTTCTTTGAATGCAATTTTACCTTCTTTTACCACATATTCTCATCCTTACAAGTTTTCTCTCTCTAACTATGTTGCAAATTGCACACAAATGCAAACTTCTCATTTATTTAAATCATCTCTTTGATTTAAATATAGCAAGAGCTCCAAAAATATTTACCTAATTGAATTGAGCATTAGAGATGAAACCACCATGTAATAAAATTTTCTCGAAGTTAAGAAACAAAATCATATGGTGACATTTAAGACCATACCTCCATAAAAAGTTCCCTTTAAAGTTTTGGGGGAGGAGCATAGTAAGATGGCAGTAGACTGTATTTTTTTCCAGACTCAATTTATTTCTTCTGCCATTTAAGATATCATTTCTAGGTCTTAGGGGAAGTTTGGGAAACCTAGTAGAGATCTACAAACCTTCCATCAATGTCTCAGGGACTAAGAGAATTTGCAGTATTTGTAAAATTCTGAAAAACTGGATGTCACACCAACGGAAGAGTCCAGAATTGTTAATCCCTGTGTAGTATCCCTGCATCAGACTGCTTAGCACGGGGACAGGAGGCATTTCTATGTACTCCTGGGCTTGCAGACTCTTGTCACATCTTGCAGGATCCCAGGAATGGTTGCGATTTTATCAGGGAAGATAATCAGGATTATAGGTAAAAGCATTAGGAGGAGACATCACCTTGTATCTACAGTCACAGCGATGTTTCCATTTTCTTTTTTCCAGAGGCGAGCAAAGCCCTCGTCTGTATTATGGTGGATTCACAACAGTCAGTGCCCTTAATTCTCTTCAGCTTTCATACTCCCAAATGGTGTGTTTTCTACCTACCCTAATATCTGTTTTCAGAAATGGCTAACCCCAGACTCATAGTGTTCTATTCAAATGAAAGATTAAAACCAAGTCAAAAACCTCCCACCCTCAACAGTTGGAAACATCATCACCTTAGATGCTGTGGTGTCTTGGGAACCAAGACAGCTCTCCTTGGTGCCCTCAGTCTGTCACCATTATATTCCAGCACCCTGGAAATTGTTGATTTTTTTCCATGTGAAAATACTGGGTGATTCTGATATAGAAACTGCAGTCACCTGCTCAGGACCCACCAGGATTTCTCAAGCCTTGAGCGCCTTTCCTCGTTTTCACGTCTGGCAGTTCTTGAAAGTTCCTCTCAGTTTCTCTCCTTTGTTTCTCTCCAAGTCTGTTTACCATTTTCACTGAGGGGTGTTTGCTCTATATGCTGTTATGGGGTCCAGAGTGTCTAATTGACAAATTATGTTGTGCTTTTGGTGGCTTTAAGTAATCATTTAAAATAAATAAGATCATAATTATCAGTTTTCATTTACCCATTTATTAAGTAACAATGTTCACACTGAGCAGTTTGATTTTGTGTTATAATAAGGCAATCTCTACATGATGACAGATGGTGTTTCATTTTGCCGACACTGTGCTAAAGTGCTTTGAGTTGTGATGTGTTTGATTTTATTAGAGATCAGATTTAACACATGCATGCTACAAAACTGCAATCGCATTCCCATTTCTCATCTGTAGGAGAAAATGAAACTGTGATGAAATGTAATATACTCACCCTCAGGCAGAACTAGTGGGACTGGGAATTGCAACATAATAAATCTAATGGATATTACACTATAGGACCCTAGAAATTTACTGTTATTATGTTCAGGGAAGAAACTCAGTTTTGTAAAACTCACTTTTATTTCACTGGCATCAGTGCAATTTCACATTATTTAACTGTTGTGTCCCAATAGCAGAGATGGTATTTGTGGTGTTGAAGAGGAAACTTGCCCCTCGAGGAACACAGGGGTCCAGGAACCCAGAAGAGAAATTGAGGGGAGAGCAAACGGCCAAAAAATTGCATTTACCAAATGCAAATTACAACAATGGCATGTTGTTAACCATAGATTGTTGGGATTGTCAGATTAAGCCTCATTTAGCCACGCTGTCAGTGAGGCACCCACTGGAGGAAGACACATTGTAAAAGCTCTGACTATGATATTGAGCTTTTATATTCCCAGCCCTCCCCATGGCCACCCCCTGGAGGGGGCGGGAATCTGAGTTAATTACACATCTCATTATTGACGTGACTGTCGATAGAGCTCTTCTCTAATGAGGCCAGTGTCAAGTGAAATTCCGAAGGTGGAGGCAGCTTTCAGTGCTTGAGTGCCAACAAGGTGAAGCTCTGTGATTCTCCATTTCCCTCTGAAGGTTAATGCAATGGAATCAACCCTGTTTTAATTCTGACAGTCTCTCAGGTGGTCTCCCTGCCTCTAGCCTTTACTTGTTGTTATTCATCAGGGATGAGTCTCCCCATGTTTCTCATCCGAAATGATTGCTTTCACCATGTTGCTCCACCTCCAAAAGCCTCAGTGATTCCCTGTTGTGTGGTGTTCACACCCCTCCTAATTCAGCTCTGATCTCACAATTCCTTAAATCTCTTATTCCAATGGAGTTTATCTCTTTATTGGTCATCAGACACAAGTTCATTTCCTTCTTCCTTCTGGCATAAGGTTCTTTGGGTTTCACATAAAAGAAACCAAACTCAAATTTATTTAGGCAGAAAGAAGAAGTTTCTCGGCTCACAAAAAAAGGAAGGCAAGGCTGGCTGGATACTTGGCGCAGGTGGAACTTGGAACCAAAATGCTTTTCAGATGGCCTCTCTCAGGCTTGCTCTACTCTAGATACGACAAGTCACACCTTCAATTACTGTGGAACTACTTCTTCTTTAGAATAGGAGATAAGAGAGGAGAGGAAGTGAAACTCAGCCAGTCTTCCTGGTTCAGGTTCAAAAATTCCAGGGAAGGACTCTGATTGGCCTGATTTATGTCAGGTGCCCATTTCTGGTATGATAATAAGATAGCCAAGACATTGAGCCCTGTCATTGGCCCAACCTGGTTTAGGGTAAGTTCTTCCTATAATAATTCTGGCCAGGAAGGTAGGGTTTGTAATATGATTAGAATTGGGACATGGAGCATAGACAGGAAAGGAGGGGAGCTGCTACTCTGAGCAAAATAATCCATGTCCACCACATGTGCCTAGTTATGAGACTGCCACCACCTGCTATGCCTATTTCCTTCTCCCCCTTCTATACGAACCTGAACTGCCTGCCTGATAGAGTAAAAGATCAGGGCTGGTGAGAGAAAAGCTAATATTTGAGTGCCTAAAAATATGGATGTTATCTAAACAAATTCCCACTGTTGCCCTGTAAATCTAGTCCTCTTACCCATATTTTCCAGATGAGCTTAGAAAAGTGATTTACCTTGTTCAGGGCATTCAACTAGGAAGTGATTGAGCCAAGTTTAGAAACCAGCTCTTTTGGACTCTGATCATCATTCAGACCATGTAAAAGAGATTCAGTTCTTATGAACTGTGCTAGAACAGAAAAATTTAGAAGTACTTGTTTATATGCTCCTAAACACATGATTGTTTAAAAACATGTGACTATTCAGTTACCTCAGTTTTATATTTGGGTTACTTAAGAGCAGGTAGACAGGATGTAGGAGTGAGAAACATTTTGGTTCCAAGTTCCACCTGTGTCAGGTATCCAGCTAATTATCTAATGATATTCTCTTGGGAAAGGACTAGTTCTTGTCATGTCAGGTCTCATTCCTTTACTCAACAAGTATTTATGGACACCTGCCATATTAGTTAATAACCTTCACATACCATTTTCTTTTTTTATGGATTTTATGTTTTTACACCATTTACATTCATGCATACAGTTTCCGTTTTACTCAAACTGGTCATCTCATGATTTTCTGATTTGTCCTGCCTCCTCACTTTTGCAAGAGCAGGTCCTTTGGCTCACAAAGCCCCCTCCCACTTCTGCTGTTTAAGTCTTGCTTATTCTTCAAGGGTTAATTCAAACTTCATGTCCCCTATGAACTTAAATGCCCCTCCCCACTCTACTCTACTCATTTCTGTAATGTGCTCACTTCTCTAAATATTAGAGAAATGACTTGCTCTTATTTAGCTTCTCAAGCCCACGAATAATTGTGAGCTTCTTAAGGGCTAGAATGATGCCATGCTTTTCAGGAACCCTATAGCAAACTAGCACAGAACTGGGTACATAACAGGTATTCAATAAACATTGTTTATTAAAATAAGAAGAACTTACATATTTATATAAAATTACTTAGAGAAATGCAGTGGATTACTATAAGACTACGTACAGTGCCTCTGTAAACAATGAAAGAGTGATATAATGGGCTGTTAAGCCTACAGACTTTGCAGTTACAAGACAGAAGGATTTGAATCTCTGGCTCATGTTGTTTGGTTGGTGTAGAGTCCCAGGCACACCTTCATTTCCTCATTTGTGAAGTGGGAGTAAGACTGCCTATTTGGAGAAGTGTCTGCTGTGAGAATTACATGAGATGCAGTTTATGAAGTCATGAAGTGCTTAGCACTGCCCCTGATGCATCAGTGTGCACTGTAAGTGATAGGTAGGTGTAGGCACACACACACCAAGAGTCTGAAAGGATTAGGTTCATATGGATTGAGGGTAAAGAGAGTGGCTGTCTCCGCTTAGCTCCAGGGCTTGCTCATCTTTTGGGGGCCATCTATACGTGTGAGGTTCTGGTGTGAGACGCAGAGAGACATGGAGGAAGGGGAAGTTACCCTAGTATCTGAGCTCCAGCTAAACGATCAGATCAGGTAGGCGTTAGACCAAAT
Organism: Vicugna pacos; assembly: GCF_048564905.1. Taxonomy (NCBI): domain Eukaryota; kingdom Metazoa; phylum Chordata; class Mammalia; order Artiodactyla; family Camelidae; genus Vicugna; species Vicugna pacos. The sequence goes on along the minus strand of NC_132995.1, from coordinate 29,619,791 downwards.
TCAGTTTGGTTAGTTTCCTTCTTGAACTCTCAGTAAGAGGGTGGGTAGAGGGAGGGTCGTGTTTACAAAGGCAATAAATACAGTCTATAATAATCCATTACATTTTTCTAAATAATTTTTATATTAATAAATGAGTTTTTCTCTGGTTAGATAGGGTAGATGGGGTAGGCTTCTCAGGAGATGACAATTTGCCTTTAGACTTGAATGACAGGGAACCAGCCATGTGAAACCCCAGGAAAAAACAACATTCCAGGCAAAGGGAACAGCATATGAAAAGGTCCTGAGGCAGGAATATGAGGAACAGAAAGAAGGCTACAGTAGCTGAAGCCAGGTGGGTAGGGGATGGTATGTAGAGGTCAGATCACACAGGGCTTACTAAACCATCATAGCAAGTTGGGATTTTATTCTAATTTCAGTAGGAAGCCATTGGAAGGTTTTAAGCAAGGGAGTCACTTAAAAGGCATTTTCCAAGATGGCACCCAGTGATCCTTGCTCCATGGTATTCACATCCTCCCACACTGAGTAAGACTGACCTTTAACTAACAGGCTAATTGGGAATGACAGCTGTGACTTCTGAGACGAAGCTGTAAAAGACATTGCAGTTCCTGCCTTTCTTTCTCTCTCTTCACTCTGGAGGAAGCCAGTTGCCATGCCATGAGGACATTCGAGCAGCTTCAGGAGAGGTCCATGTGGTTGGAAACTGAGGCCTCCAACCAACAGCCATGGGCATGAGCCACTGATGAGGTGGCTCTTCCAGCCCCAGTCCAGCCTTTGGATGACAGCAGCCCAGGCTGACATCCTGTCCCATCATTGCAACCTCATGAGAGATTCTGAATCAATACCACTTAGTTAAGCTGCTTTCAGATTCCTGATCCTCATAAACTGTGTGGGATGATAGCTATCTATTCTTTATCTGAAGCTGCTAAATTCGACAGTCGTTCGTTCTGCAGCAATTGATAACTAATTCAAGTGGTATCATCTGATTTAATTTTTCCACACGGGCTGCTTGGTGAACAAAGAACTGCGGAAGGTAAAGAGTGAAAACAGGAAGACACTGAGAAGGTTTCATAGGTATTTAGCTGAGTCTTGGTGGTGGCTCGAATCAGGGAGGCTCTCACCAGGGGTGATGAGAAATGGTCAGCTTTGGTGGAGCTGATGGGATTTGCTAATGGGTTTCCAGATGGGGCTACAGGGTGGGAGAAATCTTGGTTGGCTCCTTTCTTTCCAGCCTGGGCAGCTGAGTGGATGGTCGTATTATTTACTAGAAGGGGATGGAGCCATGTGGAGAGGCAAATCTGGACTCCACTAGACACAAAATAAAGATTGCATTGAATGAGAGAGAGAAATTGAGAGACCTTAACCAGAAGCAGTTGTTTTTTTTTTTTTTTTAAATTGTCACCTACTGGCTACAAATAAGAACTGTCTCTGTTTCAATAAAAACACCTTCAGTCAGTACCTTGGAACAGGCTTCCTTCTCCTCAATTAAGTGGAAGACAATTAAATTAGAGTCCAGCTTCGAGGAGTTCATTATGCCTCATCGAAAATGATAAATGACTCTTGGTGACCTTGTCACCTCGCCAACTTGGGCCCACCTCGTTTTTCAAAGAGCTAATGAAACTGATGGGCTTCTCCCTCCTCAGTAGCAGGGCCAACAAAAACAGCACACACCGTGAAAGGCGAGGAAGCGCAGAAGGATGCAGAGAGAGAAAAGGAGAGAAAGCTCACACTTGACATTTTGACAATTGGCTAAATGACTTTGAAGTGCAAATGTAAAAAAAAACCAAACCACCACCCATTTACATATTGATTTCCTATCTGTTCTACTGCTTTTAATCCACCCATGCTTGACATACAACACTAGGAGCTGTGTGTGTGTGTCTGTGTGCGCGCGCGTGTGTGTTGGAAGTGGGGGGCAGAGGACAAATGGTAATAGGGGATGCTTTGGAGTTGACAAAGACAACCATTACCCGAGACTGAATAAAGACTCAAATTTCAGTCCCTGCGTGACTGGGAAGGGACAAAGCTGGCTCTGGAACCTGGAGGAGGCAGGAGGGAAGGGTTAGGAGTAATGCTTTGGATCTGGACTTGAGTTCTGTTTCCCCTGTATTCCAGCTGTGTGGCCTTAAGCAAGTTACTTAACCTCTTTGAGCCTCAGTTTCTTGGTCTGTAACCTGGGAATGATCCCACTGCACAGGCTTGTAAAGAAGACTGAGTGAGGTTATGCACATGAGACACTCACTTAGCTGCTGCCAGACCAGGGATGAGCAGGTATCTTTGCTGTTTTATTCTGACTCCCAAGTCAATAAATTTTCCACTGCATCATATCCTATGTTATCAAGTGAGCAAATCTGCTGACTATTGAGGAGTTCTGGTTAAAATACATGATTTAGGACAGGATTTGGCAAACTTTTTTAAAAATAAAAGGCTAGTACACGTTTTAGGTTTTGGAGACCATATGGTCTCTGTCAGAATCATTCACTTCTGATATAGACAATACGTAAATGAATATGCATGGCTATGTTTCAATAAAACTTTATTTAAAAAAGCAGATGGCAGCTGGCTGGATTTGGTCTCCCAACCCCTGATGTAGGAGACGGCACTGGATAACTATAATTTCAGGTTTCCTTGGTGAAATAATGCCTTTTGCATGGCTGACTTCTGTTTATATAGTACCTACAATTTCCAAAGTATTTTGAGGTACATCTTTCACTTATCTTTACAGAAACCCCATAAAGGAGTAATAACAGCTGATAGTTACTGAGTGCTTTCATGTGCTGACCACTTTGCAGGCAGCCTGGGAGGCAGCAGAAGTTAAAGTGCACTGGTAGGGATGGTTGGAAGTTGAATCCTAGCTGCTGGGTGATCTTGGGTCAGTCCTATAACCTCTCTGTGCCTCGGTTTTCTCATCTGTAAATGCCTTTAAACTTGTAAAGCTCTCAGAAGAGCATCTGGCCAAAAACAAGTGCTCAAGAGATGTTAACGAACTCAATCTTCACATCCACCTGAGAGAGAGTTATCGTTACTTCCATTTTGGTGAGGAAACTGACACACGAGAAAGACAAATCATTTCCTGAGATCATCGGGGGGTTGTTCAGCCAAGGTTGGAACAAGGTCTGTGTGACTCCAAAACCTTTGTTCTGATGGGACTGCCCATCAGTGCCTCCCAAGGAATGTCAGTACACCTTTCTATGGAGAAGGGAACTGAGGACCAGAGAGGAAAAGTGTTTACGTAAGCATGGGCGTCCAGGAAGCAAGAGTCAAGCCTCGAATCCTAATCTTTGACTCCTGGCCCAGGGCTGGCTCAGTGACCAAAACTCTGTGTCCCCTTTCAGGGATCATGGAATGTTCTAAGTCTAAAAATAACCAGGAGAGTGAGCTCTGCAGGAAAGCTTGAAAGCCTGAGTCTATCAGTGAATTCAGGAGGAGGGGGAGGAGTGATGGGGAAGGGAGGCGGGAGGAAGGGGGATTTTAAATGTCTGGAGTTGAAAACTGACTTGCTGCACCCCTGTGGGGGCTGACACTGCTTCCATCGACCTGAGTTGATGACAGAAGGTGACACTCCAATGACAGTCATTAACAATAATCAAAACAATGAGGATCTCTTGGGTGTTTTATGTTCCAGGCACTGTGAGTTTCACAGTCACTTCAATTCTCACAGCAAGTCTACAAGAAAGGTCCTACACAGCCCTGACAGAGGCAGAATTTGAACCTGGATCAGTCTGACTTCAAAGCTTGTGTTCCGAAAACTTCCATGAATACTGTCAGTCCTGTGTCATCCCTCAGTGGCCACAGTCACACCGATGTCTGGGGGTATCCTGATCAGCTTTGCTCCTTCCCTCCCACCATTCTCCCTTCCTCCTCAACCCTCCCCCATCCTCTCACAGAGGGGAGCCTCTCCTGAGAGTGGGTTGTGTGTAAGCTTGGTGAATCCCTCTGTGGAGGACTTTTCTATGGATGATCTTCTTACCCAGCATTGTATCTTCCTGCCTTCCATTTGCCAAACAAATGTAAAGTCTTCATTATCCTGAATCGCTGAAGCTCAGATGCTATTGGTCTGGGGATTTGTCAGGGCCCTTCCAGCCCTGACATTCTGTCTAACAAGCATCAAAGCTTATGCCCCAGCACCTACACTGGCTGGACACTCAGGTTTGGTTGGTTGGCTTCTGGGCCTGCTGGCTTTCCTTCCCATCTCCTGCTTCCCCCCAGCCCCAAACTGCAACAGAATCATCTGTTTCCTTTTGGGTCTGGAGCCTCCAATATTGAGTGGCCAGGAGAGACACCTTCTAAACTCCTCAGCAGCTTCAATGCTGTGAAGGTCATGAGAGAACCAGAGTCCCACCCTCAGGAATCAGGAGCTTAATTTTCTCCACCCCTGGCTCCTTGCCTTCTTCCGTTCTTGGTTGACTTCCTTTCTTTCCCAAGTTCTTTCTTCCTTTGGAGGAGTCTAGATCTAGCTTTATCTTCTCTTTGGAGAATTTCGTTCTGCATTGATGTGCATTTGCATTGCGGGGGCCTGTAAAACAAGCTGTGACAGCAAGACAGAGGGAAGTCCTCTTTGTGAGTGAACAGAGAAGTCTATTAGCGTCTTTTACTCCTCTCTCTGCTCTGTCTCTTTCTCTCTCTCTCTCAAACACATTTTTCCTCTTCCATTTTTATTGTAGAAGAAGCTAATCTCTTAATCCACTGAAGTCTTATCGATATATCATTCTTCTAGTGGAAAACTCTGGCAACTTCTGATCTTAATTGTCAAATTTTTCTCCAGGTTCCTCCTCAGGGCTGTCTGTCACCTCTGAGGAGAATTACTGTGGCCCCAGAGATGCCAGTTCCTTCTAGGAGCTCTATCCCCATCCTCCCTCTTCCAGGCTTTGGGGTCCTGTCGAAGGTCACCAGCACTGCATTCACAGCTTCTGTCAGCTGGTGACCTCAATGAGTTGCTTCTCTCAAGCACAATGTCTTTTCCACAGGCTAAGAATTTTCACATCCATTTGAATCTGTATTTCTTAGACCATGCTGGCATGAAGAAAAAATATTTCTTTGGCTGTAATTGTATCTGCCTTGTGGGATATCCAACCCCATCATATTCCTTGTAAACAGCCCAGAAGGAATCTGTAAGATCCAAGAACTTGTTCTCTTGAGCATCCTTATGTATCAGCCATCTCCTTCTCTGCTGTCTCTTACTCTACTGTCTGTTCTGACCAATGACCAATTGGTGGCCATGCTGGCAACACCCTCCAAAGTGACCCATTGCTTTGTCTCTCCACTGTGTGTCCCTCCATTGGTTGCTCTTCCTGGTGGAAGTTGTTGGTACCAAAGCTTTTGATGCTGAACAGCGACAGTGTGTACCAGAGATTTTTAGAAAGTCCTCGGTACTGGCCTTCTCAATCAAACGTTTCGACTTCCCTCAAGGCTATTGATGAACCAAGAGTCGAAAAATCAGTTTGACAACTTTTTAGCATGTCCTACGGGGATGGTTTGGCCTCTATTTGATTGTCTTTGACTCTAAAGGTTTCCATGACACAGAGAAACCTTATTTAATATTCAGTGTATCTCATTTAACTCTCATGACAGCATTGAGAAGAAGGTAGTACGATTATGGCCATTACACAGATGAGGAAACTGAGGCTTAGTGAGGAAGAATGCCTTACTCATGGTCATGGAATTGGTGTGCTTGCAATTTAAACCCAGTTTTTAACTCCAAGGACTGAGATACTATTCTGTCTTTTACATTTTCTGTGATAGTCTTCATTTCAATATTTACCCTCATAAGAACACTACAGCTTCTCAGACCAGTGGCCCTGATTTTTGACTCAGAAGTGTGGTTGCTGTACTAATACACAGTGTCAGTAATTTGTAAGGGTTGTCATGTGCCTCTTCCAGAGGTCCCTGGCCTAGTTTTGGGAACTTTCTTCCCCGATGAGAACTTTCCTGTAATCGAGCTTGTGATTAGAGATGGAGAGTAATTTTCTAGCCGTTTTGTGTTCTGTGTCTTACAGAGAAGTCCTGGTGTGATATATCTATTTTTACAGCCAGATTCTAGAAAGAAGTCGTGTTAGCTTGATCTAAAACGCATGCAGTCTGTTTTCTGTCTAAATGTCAAGACCATAACCTCTGACACTGAGATCCAAAAAAAAAAAAAAAAGTTGCTCTTATTCTTTAGCTTGTAAAAGAAGTATTCTGCTTTCAGATTGCAGCATTGAGGCTGCTGGTGCTTGTAAAAAAAAAATGTTTATACTTGCCGTCATCACTGGGGATCCTCTCCCCAACAGGATGTCATTGCCTGGCTGTTTTAAATACATTTAGACCGACTTACCTTTTAACTTGAGGATAATCAATTCTTTCTGTGACAGAAAGACGAAATTAAATGCTTAAATTAACCCACATCCCTGTCACCACTATCTATTTTTAGTGAGATTTCATTTTTAGGGGAAAATGTACTGTTTGAGGCTCACATTAACCTGAAAAATGAAGAGAATGGCTTCAGTTGCTTTAACACCACTCCTCAAAATACTTTTTTTAAAACATTTTTTATTGATTTATAATCATTTTACAGTGTTGTGTCAAATTCCAGTGTAGAGCACAATTTTTCAGTTATACATGAACATATATATATATATATTCATTGTCACATTTTTTTCTCTGTGAGCTACGATAAGATATTGTGTATATTTCCCTGTGTGATACAGTATAATCTTGTTTATCTGTTCTACAATTTTGAAATCCTGTCTATCCCTTCTCACCCTCCACCCCCTTGGCAACCACAAGTTTGTATTCTGTGTCTGAGTCTGTTTCTGTTTTGTATTTATGCTTTGTTTGTTTTTGTTTTTGTTTTTTTAGATTCCACATATGAGCAATCTCATATGGTATTTTTCTTTCTCTTTCTGGCTTACTTCACTTAGAATGACATTCTCCAGGAGCATCCAAGTTGCTGCAAATGGCATTATGTTGTCAATTTTTATGGCTGAGTAGTATGCCATTGTATAAATATACCACTTCTTCTTTATCCAGTCATCCTTTGATGGACATTTAGGCTGTCTCCATGTCTTGGCTATTGTAAATAGTGCTGCTATGAACATGGGGGTGCAGGTGTCATCCTGAAGTAGGGTTCCTTCTGGGTATATGCCCAGGAGCGGGATTCCTGGGTCATATGGTAAGTCTGTTCCTAGTCTTTTGAGGAATCTCCACACTGTTTTCCACAGTGGCTGCACCAAACTGCATTCCCGCCAGCAGTGTAGGAGGGTTCCCCTTTCTCCACAGCTTCTCCAGCATTTGTCATTTGTGGATTTTTGAATGACAGCCATTCTGACTGGTGTGAGGTGATACCTCATTGTAGTTTTGATTTGCATTTCTCTGATAATTAGTGACATTGAGCAATTTTTCATGTGCCTATTGATCATTTGTATGTCTTCCTTGGAGAATTGCTTGTTTAGGTCTTCTGCCCATTTTTGGATTGGGTTGTTTATTTTTTTCTTATTGAGTCGTATGAGCTGCTTATATATTCTGGAGATCAAGCCTTTGTCAGTTTCATTTGCAAAAGTTTTCTCCCATTCCGTAGGTTGTCTTTTTGTTTTATTTATGGTTTCCTTTGCTGTGCAGAAGCTTGTAAGTTTCATTAGGTCCCATTTGTTTATTCTTGCTTTTATTTCTTCTAGGAGAAAATTTTTGAGATGTATGTCAGATAATGTTTTGCCTATATTTTCCTCTAGGAGGTTTATTGTATCTTGTCTTATGTTTAAGTCTTTGATCCATTTTGAGTTTATTTTTGTGTGTGGTGTAAGGGAGTGTTCTAGCTTCATTGTTTTACATACTGCTGTCCAGTTTTCCCAACACCATTTGCTGAAGAGACTGTCTTTAATCCATTGTATATTCTTGCCTCCTTTGTCGAAGATGAGTTGACCAAAAGTTTGTGGGTTCATTTCTGGGCTCTCTGTTCTGTTCCATTGGTCTATATGTCTGTTTTTGTACCAATACCATCCTGTCTTGATGACTGTAGCTCTATAGTATCGTCTGAAGTCTGGGAGAGTTATTCCTCCAGCCTCTTTCTTTCTCTTCAGTTATGTTTTGGCAATTCTAGGTCTCTGATGGTTTCATATAAATTTTATTATGATTTGTTCTAGTTCTATGAAATATGTCCTGGGTAATTTGATAGGGATTGCATTAAATCTGTAGATTGCCTTGGGCAGTGTGACAATTTTAACAATATTGATTCTTCCAATCCAAAAGCATGGAATATCTTTCCATTTTTTAAAGTCTTCTTTAATTTCCTTCATCACAGTTTATAGTTTTCTGTGTATAATTCTTTCACCTCCTTGGTTAGATTTATTCCTAGGTATTTTATTACTTTGGGTGCTATTTTAAAGGGGATTGTTTCTTTACTTTCTTTTTCTGTTGATTCATCATTAGTGTAAAGAAATGCAACTGATGTTTGAACGTTAATCTTGTAACCTGCTACCTTGCTGAATTCTTTGATCAGCTCTAGTAGTTTTTGTGTTGACCTTTTAGGGTTTTCTATATATAATAACATGTCGTCGGCATATAGTGACACTTTTACTTCTTCTTTTCCAATTTGGATCCCTTTTATTTCTCTCTTGTCTGATTGCTGTGGCTAGGACTTCCAAGACTATGTTGAATAGGAGTGGTGATAGTGGGCAGCCTTGTCTTGTCCCAGATTTTAGTGGGAAGCTTTTGAGTTTTTCGCTGTTGAGTACTGTGCTGGCTATAGGTTTGTCATATATAGCTTTCATTATGTTGAGATATGTTTCCTCTATACCCACTTTGGTGAGAGTTTTTATCATAAATGGGTGTTGAATTTTATCAAATGCTTTTTCTGCATCGATTGAGATGATCATGTGGTTTTTGTCCTTTCTCTTGTTGATGTGATGTATTACATTGATTGATTTGCGTATATTGAACCACCCTTGTGTCCCTGGGATGAACCCCACTTGGTCATGATGTATAATCTTTCTTATGTGTTGTCAGATTCTATTTGCTAATATTTTGGTGAGGATTTTGGTGTCTGTTTATCAGTGATATTGGCCTATAATTCTCTTTTTTTGTAGTGTCTTTGGCTGGTTTTGGTATCAGGGTGATGGTGGCTTCATAGAATGAGTTTGGGAGTATTCCCTCCTTTTCAATCTTCTGGAAGAGTTTGAGAAGGACTGATATGAGTTCTTTTTGTATGTTTGGTAGAATTCCCCAGTGAAGCCGTGTGGACCTGGACTTTTATTTGTAGGGAGGTTTTTTACTGCTATTTTGATTTCATTTCTAGTGGTCAGTTTGTTCAAGTGGTCAGTTTCTTCTTGATTCAGGCTTGGTGGACAATATGTTCCCAGAAACTTGTCCATCTCCTCTAGGTTATACAGTTTGGTTCCGTATAGTTTTTCATAATAGTCTCGTATGATATTCTGTATTTCTATTTTATTTGTTGTAATTTCTCCATTATCCTTTCTTATTTTGCTAATTTGTACTCTCTCTTTTTTCTTCTTTGTGAGTTTGACCAGAGGTTTGTTGATTTTATTTAATTTTTCAAAAAACCAGCTTTTGGTTTGATTGATTTTTTCTATGGTCTTATTAATCTGTATTTTATTTATTTACTCCCCAATCTTTATAATTTCCTTCCTTCTGCTGCCTTTTGGGGTTTTTTGTTCTTTTGCTAGTTCATTCAGCTGGTGGGTTAAATTGTTTATTTGAGATTGTTCTTTTTTGAGGAAGGCCTGTATCGCTATAAAATTCCCTCTTAGCACTGCCTTTGCTGTGTCCCATAAATTTTGTGTGGTTGTGCTTTCATTTTCATTTGTCTCAAGGTATTTTTTAATTTCACCTTTGATTTCCTCATTGACCCATTGGTTTTTTTAATAACGTATTGTTTAAACTCCATGCTTTCCCTTTGTTCTCCTTTGTTTCTCTGCTGTTGATTTCTAGTTTCATGGCATTGTGGTCAGTAAAGATGCTTGATATAATTTGTCTTCTTAAAATTGCTGATGTTTCTATTGTGCCCAAGTACACGATCAATCCTGGAAAATGTTCCATGTGCACTTCAAAAGAATGTATATCCTATTTTTTGGGGGTGTAATGCTCTGAAAATATCTACCAAATCTAATTTTTCTATTGTATTATTTAATTTCTCTGTTGCCTTATTTATTTTGTGTCTGGAAGATCTATCTAGTGATGTTAATGAGATATTGAAATCTGCAACTATGATTGTATTCCCATCAATATCCCCCTTTATCTCTGTTAGTAATTGTTTTATATACTTAGGTGCTCCTATATTGGGTGCATATATATTAACGAGTGTAATATCCTCATCTTGTATCACTCCTTTAATCATTATAAAATGTCCTTCTTTATCTTTCTTCATGGCCTTTGTTTTAAAGTCTATTTTGTCTGAAATCAGTACTGCAACACTTGCTTTTTTGGCTTTTCCATTTGCATGGAATATCCTTTTCCATCCTTTCGCTCTCAATCTATATGTGTCCTTCTCCCTAAAGTGGGTCTCTTATACGCAGTATATTGAAGATTCTTGCTTTATTATCCAGTCTGCCACTCTATGTCTTTTGACTGGAGCATTTAGTCCATTAACATTTACAGTAATTAATGATAGATGTGTTTTTATTGCCATTTTGAACTTATCTTTGCAGTTGATTTGGTATTTCCTCTTTGCTCCTTTCTTCTTCCTTTTGTGGTTTGGTAGTTTTCCTGTGTATTATCATGGATTTTATTTAGTCTTTGTGACTCCCTTGTAAGTGTTTGGCTTGTGGGTACCCTTTTCTGTAAGTCTATTAGCCCATTACTATATCTCAAACCCATCCTGCTGAAAACAAAAAATTTTAAAAAGAAAGAAAAAAAATTCTATATTTTCTTGCTTCCTTCTCCCACTCTTAATGATTTAGGTGTCTTCTTTTACAATTTCATGTTTATTTTATTTGTAATTCATGAGTTATCACCTTTCTCAGTTATGAGTTTCTCATTTCTGTAGCATCCTGCTTCTTTTCTATTTAGAGTAGACCTGTCAATATTTCTTTTAGCATGGGATTAGTATTACTAAACTCTTAGTTTTTGCTTGTCTGTGAAGTTCTTTATCTCTCCTTCTATCCTAAAGGATAGCCTTGCTGGATAGAGTATCCTAGGCTGCATCTTTTTTTCATTCAGGACTTTGAATGTATCTTGTCACTCCCTTCTGGCCTGTAGTGTTTGTGTAGAGAAATCAGCAGAGAGCCTTATGGGGGTTCCTTGTAAGTCACTCTTTGTTTTTCTCTTGCTGCGTTTAGGATCCTTTCTTTATCCTTGACTCTGGCCATCTTGATTATGATATGTCTTGGTGTGGGTCTGTTTGGGTTCTTCCTGTTTGGGACCCTTTGAACTTCCTGTACTTGGATATCTGATTCCTTCTTTAGGTTTGGGAAGTTTTCAGTCATGATTTCTTCAAAAACCTTTTCAATCCCCTTTGTTCTTTCTTCCCCTTCTGGGACCCCTATTATGCAAAGATTGACATGCTTTATATTATCCCATAGGTCCCTTATGTTGCTTTCATTTATTTTTATTTGTTTATCTTGCAGTTGTTCTGATTGGGTGCTTTCTGTTGTCCTGTCTTCTAGGTCACTAATTCGTTCCTCTGCGTTATCTAGTCTGCTTTACACAGCCTTTAGATCTGTTCTCATCTCAGCCAATGAGTTTCCCAATTCTACTTGGTTCTTCTCTATAGCTTCTCCTTCATTTTTGACATATTTTATATCTCTAAACACTATCTCTTTTAGTTCCTTCAATACTTTGATGACTCCTTTTTTGAAATCTTGATCTAGTAGGCTATCAATGTCTTATTTCCTTGATCGTGCTTTCAGGGGATTTCTCTTGTTCTTTTAATTGGGAATGGTTTCTCTGCTTCTTCATCTTGCTGATATCTCTCTGGCACTGTGGCTTATGGAGTATCAGTTATGTATTGTGGTCCTTAAAGGAGTTTATTTATTTATCTATCTAATGCCTATGTAGGAATAAAACTTTAAAAAAAAAACGGAGAGAGAGAAAGAGAATTTTAAAAGAAGGGAGAAAATAGGTTTGAAAACAATGTATAATCAATTATAGAAGCACAATTTGAATCAGACTAGCATTCGAGTTGAGACGTCTTTTCTAAAAACTCTTTAAAAAAAGGAAAAAAGATCAAAAAATGATATTTGAAACCTATTTATAATCAATAACAGGAGGTCAAACCCCAAAGAAAGGAAAATGAAATCAGGTGGATTTAAAAAAATAGTAATAACTACTTTAAAAGAAAAATTTAAAAAGGAATTAAAACAAGAAGCATATACAGTTATTTAGAAAGTAGAAATTAAAAGTAATAGAAAATAGAACAGATAAAAAAGATAAAACAAAGAGAATTTTTAGAAAAGGGAGTAAAAAAAGGTTTGAAAACAGTGTCTAATCAATTATAGAAGAGCAATTTGAATCAGACTAGCATTCAAGTTGAGACATCTTTTTAAAAACCCTTAAAAACAAAAAGGAAAAAAGATCCAAAAATGATATTTGAAACCTATTTATAATAATAAAAGGAGACCAAACTCAAAAGAAATGAAAATGAAATTGGGTGGATTTTTAGAAAAGTAATAATATAACTACTTTAAAAGAAAAATTTAAAAGGAATTAAAACTAGAAGCATATATAATGTTTAGAAAGAAAAATTTAAAATGAATTAAAACTAGAAGCATATACAATTGTTTAGAAAGTAGAAATTAAAAAGGTAATAAAAATAAAACAGATAAAAAAGATATGATAAAGAGAGAATTTTGAAAAAGGGAAGGGGGAAAAAGGTTTGAAAACAGTGTATAATGAATAATTGAAGAGCAAGTTGAAGCAGAATAGCAATCGGGTCGAGACATCTCTTAAAAACCTTTAAAAGAGGAGAAAAGAGGAATAAAAATATATTTGAAACCTGTGTATAATCAATAACCAAGAGAGAGAAAATGACATGATGTGGATTTTTTAAAAATAATAATAATATTATTTTAAAAGAAAAATTTTAAAGGGATTAAAACTGGGTGGACATATAATTGTTTGAAAAGTAAAAATTAAAAGTAATAGAAAATACAACATGTAAAAACAGATTAAGAAAAAAAGGGGGGGAGGGGGTGTTCTGTGGAGACTGTGTGCTCTTAATGTCTTTGTGTCTTCGCCCTGTTTCCCGAACTCAGCTTGCTGTTTCTAGAGGCCCTCTGTTGGTGCCCTCATCTGTGCTGCTCCCAGTGCCTGTCAGCAAGCAGATCGTGCCCCCTCCCAGCAAAGTGTTCCTGCCAGAAAGGCGGGGGGCCACCCGCTCTCTCCTGGTGCGGGTCGCTCCGCAGCTCCTGGCGGCCGCTAGCACCCCGCTGCTGCGTGCTCCCCGCCACCACGTGCTCCGTGCCCGGTAGGTGCTCTGCAGGTGGCCCGGGGAAGACAGGAACAGCCCCGCCCCCGTTCTGTGTCCAAACTCAGCTCCTTGTTTGTCCTGGTGGCACAAACTTTGCAAGGCACCGGGGCGGAGGAATCCTATCTGACTCGGGCTGCGAGCAAGTCACTGTCTGGCCTTTGAGGCTGTGGAGCCCCCAGGCTCGGATTCAGGTTTCGCCCCCGCCCCCACCTGGATGCCAAGTGCCACAGGATATGGTGGCCTCGCCTGAGCCTCGCCTCTCCTTGGCGAAAACCTTCTGTGAGTTTTCAGAGATGAGGGTATGCACCATTCCCCCAGGGCACATCAGCCGTGCTGTTTTATGGAGGGCCCAGGTTGTTCTGCCCTGTGCACCCGCTCATCCATGTTGCACAGCTCCCTGGGGCTGCCGCAGCGCAGCCGGCCCAGTCCTCTGCCCGGCTCAGGCCTCCTGTCCTAGCCCCCAGCTCCCAGCTCGGGTCTGGGGCTGGGTGTTGCAGGGACCTGCTGTGCCCGTTTAACTTAGTTCTGTAGGTCAAGGGCTGTTCCGTACAGATCCGAGCCTCGGAGACTCCCGCTCCGTCCCGCTGGCCTCCCCATTGGAGAGGGGGAGACCCAGTGAACGAGCTCCAGTCTTCCTTTGCCACTCCCTCCCCGCAGGACTGGTCCCGCACTGTTTTGCCTTTTCGTCTTTCTTTTTTTCCTTTCTCCTACTAGATTTTTGGCGTCTTTGTCTTTTGAAGAGGACAATGTTCTGTCGGAGTTCCGCAGGTGCTCTGGTTGGCTGAGTGGGTCTGTGGATGTGAGTCTTGGTGTATCTGTGGGAGAGGGTGAGCTACCTGCGTCCTACTACTCCGCCATCTTGGCCTCCTCAAAAATATTCTTGACATTTGCCTGGTGGAATGGGACTGCTGTCGGAAAAGAGAGGATGTTCTTGGGGGAAAGATTCAGCACAGAGAAGCTTATCCAATTCAGAGACATCTCTGGTCATCCAGGAGAGGATTTGAAAGAGAGAGGGAAGGCAGATTGGCAAAGGGGGCTAGAGACCTGCCTGTTTCCTTCAGGTCTTCCATTTCCAGGATGTGGACCAGTGGCCCAGGAAACACCCTGCAGGATGGATCCAGCCTGAGCAGAAGGGAGTTCACACATAAGCAGGAGAAGATGAAAGCTGTGTTTGATTCTGGAGCGTGCCTGTGCTGTTGGCCCAGGTGTCATTATTCATTTAGTGCCGTTCCATACTTCGCAGGAAAAGCACAGCAGGCTTATAATGCTTGAGTTTTTAAACATTCAGAAGGCTGTGATGCTATAAATAAGCTTCCTGTGTCAGAGATTAAATCAACCAAGATGCCTGCCATGCCAACTTTATTTCTGAAACAACGTGTTTTCAACAGAAATCAAAATACTTGTTAATCCTTTCCTTCTGACGGGCTAATATGAGCCTTGAAAACCACAGTGAGAACTACTGAGAAGACAGTAAGTAGCAGAAGCCGTGTCTGCGTGGCTTATCCATCAGAGAAGATGGCAGCCATCCCTCGTTTTGGAAGTCTTTTGCCTGAACTGGTGGAGTGGTACTGCAGAATCAGGACTGGGCGAGGCTGTTTGCATCAGAAAAGATTTGGCTTTTGTGTTTTGGCTACACCAACACAGAGGCTGCATCTTTGAGATGACTGGTAACAGGGTAGCAAACAGTTGTCCAATCCAATATCCATTCCTCTTTTTTTTTGGTAACAACACCTATATTCTCTGGGAAACTATCCTTCATCCCTTCTTAATCCGTGGGGCCCTGTGTGGGGGAGTCCATCCTCTAGATCCAGAGGCAGGACCAGGACTAACCAAGGAGAGCTTTCCATCTCGCTGACGATGGCAATTCAACCAGAGGCAGACGAGTGACCAAGGTGGGCCAACTGGAGTACATCTTGGAGCTTGGCTGGAGCTGGTGGGGAAGAGGAGATCTCTTTCTTGCTGAGGTTATTACCTTGGAGCTGCTGAGCTTCATTTTTGCAAAATGATTACCTGAAATTGAAGCCAACCCAGGATAAAGTATAGTTAAGAGATGGAGAACCATTTCTGATGACAGTATTTGGGTACCTGACTACAGTCCTGCTTGAAATTAGATGCACTCCTGGACTTGTTCATGTCAACAACACAGGACACGCACCACTTTCTAAATCATTATTTTAAACTCTGCTGCAGTGAATACGCTTATTTATGTATCTCAGCTCACATGGCTGGATCGTTCTATAGAATGGATCCTTAGAAGCAGACTTGCAGGGTCAAACATGCTTCTGTATTTTAAAGTAAATGCATGAGAGGCCATTTTGGCATTATTAAAGGGATTCCCATGGAATATCATAGAGCTTGCTAGGTTTAGCTCTATTTCCTATGCTTAGGAACATTCAGGCACAGGGACAGCATGCCTTCTTGGTTGCTCTGGTTGTCACACTCCCATTGGAGCCTTTTCATCTGAGTCCTGTCTTCCCTTGAGCGGTCCAGGGCTTATGTGTGTTGTGGCAGATTTGGAGCGAGCTTCCCAAGCTGTGCACATCTCCCCTCTGAACATGTGCTTCTCACCTGCAGACTCAGCTGGAGCTTGGGAACCAACCAACCAAATAGTGACTGGTGGTAACCTCAGTGATGCCCATGGCTAAAATCTGAAACATCCTGTAGCCATTGTCTGCTGATTGCAAGGAGGATCCTTAAGAAGCTGCTTAAGACACTGATGCTCAAGGCTTACAGCCTTTGACAAAACCTCATTAATTGGTTCATTCTTTTAACAAATACTTTTTGAGTATCTACTGTGAACCAAGCACTATGACAGGAATCAGGGATATAACAGATCACCAAAAACATACATGGCCCCTTACTCATGGTGGCTCTAACAACATTACAGAGAGTTAAACCCTCTTCTAGAAATTTTGGACTTCCATACTGGACACATCTTGAATGAAAAGTGCATTTGAAAAGGTGTTTTAGAAACCAGAACTAACCAACCCAAGGTGGAGTGAAGACAAACTTTGCTTGAAAAAAGCAAATCAGATGCCACACCGCGATGGTGAGTCAGCAGGGTATTGGAATAGAGAATTAGTTCCAGGGATGTCTGTCAATTCTCTTGCCTCCGTCTCTCCCTTCCTCCCTCTCACTGTTTCCTCCACTCTTGCTGAGGGGACCACTTGGACCACTTTGCTCCTGGCACAGCTGATTGGACTAGTATTGAACACCTGACTCAATCTCAGCCAATCAGATTCTTTCCTGGGGAGTTGGAGTTGTAGCATCAGGATTCAGGTCAAACTTAACTGGGAAGAATTTAAAAGGTGAAAACATGCTCTGGCCCATGTACAAATGGAACAGAGAAGGTGACATTGCAGAGAAAGAGAGAAGGAGACAGGTAGAAGGAAAGAAGCAGAGATGAGAACAGTGATGTTCCAGAAAGAGACAGAGCGCTGGGGAAGGTAGTTCCCCATGTGTCAGGACTCCCTCCTGAGATCAGGAACACCTCCTGTTCTTAGATTCCCTGAACCTTCTCTGAATCATTCTAATAAATCTGTTTTTTCTTGAACTAACCTGATTGTTCCTCTTTCTGATGACCACCACCCCCCTCCCACCTCTGGCTGAGACAATAGTTGCTCCCTCCTTTGTACTATTGAGAAAAAGGGTCATACAGAAGCTTCTTTTCTTTCTGTTCCTAAAGGCTAAACAGATACATTCTTGGGAGATATATTCCGTTTGACTCTATTTGCCATTTCTCTGATGGCCTGGTTATTTTGGAAATGTGCCACACTCCATCCTCAGAGACTCCCTAAGGAAGGCTCAGCTTGGAGGATTCCTGAATCTATTTGTTCATCAATTAGAGAGCCCTGGAAGCAGACATTCTGTGGGTAGGGTGCTCTGCACTGCTCTCAGCTGTGCGGAGATGGGAGACGTGATACAGCCCTGGAGAAGCTTCCCCAGATATGTGGCCTCTCCTTGGAGGCCAGTGAAGGCACAACTTGGACATGCCAGTGGAACCAGAATTATAATTTTAATTCAAGCCTAGAGGCTCAAAATCAGTGAGAAAGGAAGGAAACCCTCAAAGAGTGTCTGATCACTGGTTAGTGGCGAGGAGTGAGGGATAACGGGTCTGTTCAGAAAAACAAACAAACAAAAACCCAAAAAACAAAAAATCCTCCTTTCAATGTCTAGGAAGATCCAGAGTGATGAAAGCAAATTGCTATTCTTGCTTCAATTACACACATATAAGCACACACAAACACACATCTAAAAATTATTGTTGGATCACTGTGGTATAAAGCACACACAGCATCCATTATGGGAAAACCGGATGAACCCGTGTGAAGTAGGGTGGCTTTCGTGGCTGGGTGAGTTAACAGTTCTGCTTAGCGTCCCATGAGAATCTCTGCTAAGATGAATCTCTCCTTTTCCCAGAAGCTTTGAAAGACATGGAACGTAATAATCTTGATAGAGGAATTTGTTGTGAAAGGCACGTTAAAGGACGGTGGGTCATCTTCTGTCTCCCCTACCAGCCCCCGCTGCCTTGTTCCCGGGACCTGTCTATTGCTATTCATGCCAGTTGACAAAAACCCTCTCCACTCCCCAAGCGGATCCAGCACACACGCCGATGCCCCCTGAGTTCCCATCACCTCTAGGTCCCCTTTGTGAGTTTTCTCACTCAAACTGGCATTTTGCATACAGTACTGAGCAGCAGGGAAGGCAGACTGGCATTAGGAGCAAATCTGGCTTCTTCCTTTGTCTCCCTCCCCCACCCCCACCCCCTTCCTTTAGATAGCCGCCTTCAGCTGTGTATAAATTAAGCACATTCTTGTGCTTTTGCAGGTCACATCTGGGATATTCTGGACATCTCTGGTATAAACTCTGAATTTATGAAACCAGTAATTTGCTGCTCCCAGCTTATAATGCCTGACATTGTCACTGTTTGCTTAGAGTTTTGGTATCTGATGTTCTTAATGTTAAGGTCAATTCTATTGATACTGGACTCTGTGCCCTCATTTCTTTCCCCGTTGCATTTTTTTCCAAGGCGCACACAGAGAGGGTAACTAATCTTAATATCTTGTGTTCACAATTCTATTTAGCATGAAATCAGTAACTGACATATTAATTATAATAATCTGTTAAATATACTTTACCTACATGTTAATTATGGGAGACCATTCTCATTTATTTCTCTGGGTAGCCTATTAATTCAACCCAGATGGTACAGCTTTGTGAGACGGTAACACTGAGCATTTGCAGAATAAATCATGTTGCCAAGATACAGCAGCAAAAACGTTATCACATCTGAATAAGCTTTAGTATGATATAACCAGGAAAGAAAACTTACCTATTACTCACAGACCAGAATATTTCTTCAAAACAGAAATAGTATACCAAATTTTTTTTTAAAAATTGGGGAGAACATATAATGTTTTTCTCCAAAAGGGTCAAATCTTTATTTAAGCCCAATGCCCCATAAATAATTCCAAAAGGGGGAAATGGAATCCTGATGCAGGGGGTTCATCGTAACTTGGGGGGAGGGGAGGAAGGCAGCTGTGCTTTTATTGGGCATTCTGATGTCAAAGCTGGCTTCATGTGGGGAAGTGCTGAAACCCTTCTTCCCCCTTCCCCCATTTCCTTGGCCTCCCTTTAATTTCTTCCTGGATACGAATAGGCAGAACTCTGGTCTCTGTCTCACTGGGGGCTCTCTAGTTTGCACTAGATTTCTATTTGTGATTATATTTTTTGATTCATATCTGATTGGGGACAACTTCAATGAGGAAGCTTGGAATCAGTCAATGCGATGCCAGTATCATCTTCTTTCTGGGGAGGATCTAGCTCATTGGCCAGAGACTCTTGCAGTGCAGCAATGTGGTTCAATGATTTAGCTGGCCCTCATGTACTATTTTATTTCCAAGAAGAACTGTGCTAGCTCTTGGGAGCCAGTGGAGAACAAGACTCACATGGGCTCTTCCTTCACAGAACTTAAAATATTGGAGGCGGGGAGGAGTTAAACAGACACAATGCGGTGTGATTAGGGTCATGCTAAGGAGACTGTGGCTATCAGGGCGCAGAGCAAAACCCCTAACTCAGACATGCGGGCGACCAGGAGAAGGCTTCCCGGAGTAGTGATTTCATCACTTGGCTCTGATCGGCGAGCAGGAGGCTATCAGAGGACTCAAGAGTGATCCAGGTGGAAAGGAATAGCATTTATGGATAATTATGGATAATGCATCATGTGACTCATGGGGCTGAAGGAAGTTGGTGCAAGTGGAACATAAATTTAGGGGATAAAGAGGGCTTGTGGAGACTTTCAAGAAATGTGCCTGGATAGGTGTGCAGGGAGCCTCATCACTGGTGAAAAAGTTCAGCCTTCACTTTGAGGACAGCGAGAACCATCAAAGGGTGTGCACATAAGGTGACAGGGACAGGTTTACATTTTAGGAATTTCATTTTGGCTTCACCAAGAAGAGCAGTTAGCAGGCTGGAGCTGTTGTTAAAGCAAGAGATAGTGATATCTTGGGCCAGAAGAAAGACAGGGCTTTTTTGTTTGTTTGTTTTTACCTTCTTACCCTTTCAGCCCTGCGTAAGTCCCTTCTCTTTCTCAAAGCCTTTCCTGACATCTCCAGCTTTCATCAACCTCTCCTTTCTTTCAGCTTTAATGACAATGTTTTGCCGACTGTTTCATATTTGAAAACAAGCAAAGACTTGGTTTCTCCACTCCCATTATCACAGGTAGAGCTGGATCCATCTCTGCCGCCATGATAGAGGTTGCCTTTTGACATCTCTTTGCCCTGTCTCTCCTGCACCAACATGTGGCTCATAGTAACTTCTACATTTGACCAGCCCGCAGGCCACGATGCCCTTGGCTACTTTTGTTCCATATTTATTGGAATAGATATATTTTGCGATTGCTTCTTGATCACTCAGCCTAAAAACAGCTGTTCCCTCATTCCCTCTCGCAGTCCCTGCTCCTCTCCTTCATAACATTGGTCACAACGTGCAGTTGGAGGTTAATTTGATTTGCTTGCTGAATTGTGCTTTTTTTTCTGCCTGCCCCACTAGACCTTAAGTCCCATCAGGATGGAGACTATGCCTGTTCTTTCTCATTGTATTCTGAGCGTGTAGCGCCATGCCTGTTATGTAGTAATTGTGCAACAGATGAACATTTCTTGAGTGACTGTGTTATTTTTCTAAAATGAAAGGCCCTTTTACTCTTGGTGGGGTGCCCTTGGATCTCAGAACGTGTTTCGGATGCATGCTTTTAAGCTTAGAGGCAGAGATGAAAGGGAGGATACAGATGTGGGGACCATGAACAAATAACATGGTGGTGTCTAGAAAACAGCCTTCTCTAGCAAGGATGAGAATTTATGTAAATAACCTGGGTATCGAATGAGCTTGTCAAGCCCATTGGAGAGAATTTACCTGGAGAGTAGGGGCTGTAGGCTAGGGGAGAAATTTTGAGCATCCAAATAACAGCTCCAACAAGCAGATACAGTTCAGAAGGACATAATTGATTTAGAACTGACGGAGTTTTTGATCTTGCTGTCTTTGGTTTTCTAAGGAACAACCAACCTTCCTTTCATTCTTCCTTCCCACCGCCCTACATTCTTTGACTCATGCATTCATCCAACAAACGTTTCCTGAGTGCATGAAACATCTTAGGCTCTGGATTGCATTAGAAAGTGAATATCAGAAAGGTGGGCGGGTAAGCCTTAGCATACTAAGAGTAAAGTTCACCTCTGCCTGGAGGGCCGGGGGAAGGCCTCAGCAGAAAGGTTTCCAACTGAAAGACTGTGTTTATCCAGACTTGACACTGCCCCCCCCCCCACCGCCACCCTGTTTCTCTTTCAAAAAAGATATTGAGAAAGGATTGGGGGCTGACACATCTGCTGAACTCTCTGAAATCACAGCTGAGCCCCACTCGCTGGATTGAACATCAACCAGAATTCCACATCCACGACATGGTTAAGAGGAACTTCTAGCTGGGGAATATAAAATTGTAAATGGCACAGATAACGTCAGTCTGAGTTACTGTTTTCAGAATGACACAGATGTTAGGATAAGGGAGCATAAATGGAAATTAAAGAGAAACAAATTCAGAACAGATGTCAGGAAGCATTTTTTTTCATGCGGAGAATCACAAATGTGTGGAATGGCCTACCAGGCTCGATTGTTAAGGCAAAGACCCAGGGGACATTCGGGAACTGATCAGATGGCATCACGGGGGAATTAAGCAGTAAAAGAGGAAATGAGCGTGCATACGGCCACTGGCTTTCAGCTAATCCCCAACAATGTCCGCTCTCTTCTGTTGCCGGTGCGTCCATACGTACCTTGGATAAACACGCATAATTTCTCTGCTTTTAGTTTTCACAGATTGCACCAATCTCAAAATAGTTATTTTCACATCATAAAGATGACATTGGTAGAGTGTGGGGAAGAGAGAGAGAGAGACAGAAAGAGAGACCTCCTTTCCTGCAGTTCTGTTTGGAGGGACAGTGTTGTTTTTCATGAATTGTGCACAGAAAATGAATGTTTGAAATGAATATATCGATATCACTTATATGTGGAATCTAAAAAAATAATACAAATTTTATTTACAAACCAAAAATAGACTCATGGACATAGAAAACAAACTATGGTTACCAAAGGGGAAAGGTCAGGGGAGGGATAAATTAGGATTTGGGGATTAACAGATACACATGACTATGTATAAAGTAGATAAACAACAAGGACCTACTGTTTAGCACAGGGAGCTATATTCAATTCCTTGTAATGACATATAATGCAAAAGAATCCGAAATGAAAAAATATATATGTATGTATATGTACAACTGAATCACTTTGCTGCACACCTGAAACTAACACTGTAAATCAACTACACTTCAATAAAAAATAAAATGCAAAAAATAAATAATAAAATATCTAACACCAGAGAGTTGGTTTGTGTGATCACACACCAACCAGCCCTCTGTACTGCCTCGCAGGACTGGTGCCCTAATTCTCCCTAAGTAAGTACATGACCGCCAGCGGGTCCATCGGAGAAGCCCTCCACGGCTTTCTCTGCTTCTATTCCCCCAGCTAATGGCGTCATGGTGCCCAAGTCCTTTTAAAAATACTATATGTGGAAGAAGAGGGAGTTAAGCTTTTGACAGCTCCTTACTGCAAAGAATCTGAACCAAGGATGAAGCGATGGGAAATCTGCAGCTCTGTGCCCACTTGTCTTTCTCTCATTGTGCCTTCAGAGCAGCCCTAGAGAGAGTGTAACCACGTGCCCCTTTAAAGGGGTCTCACTTGGGGGATATAGCTTATGATAATAGGGAAGGAGAAAGAGGATAGCAATGATTCTATGCCCCAAGGGAAGGTAGTTGAGGATAAAAAGTAGAGTAAAACCTCATTAATCTGGACCCTGCTAATTTAGAATGTATGAATAATTCAGACCCTCTGGCTGGGCTGAAGTTTACCTTTGTACTAGATATGGAAAAAGGGGTTTGCTAAGCAAATTAATAGTGTAAACAAAATTGAGGGTAGGGAATAGATCACCTATTTAAGAGAGCAAATTGTTTTCACATACTTAGTAGAACCATCTGCATAGGAACAATGAATAGGTCAATTATAAGTAATCCTGGTCTAGTCATTAATCTTGGTCTGTTGGGTACCCATACGTAGCAAAATTTTGTCAGCATTAGAGGGATAAAATTGAACAAACAGGGAATCCTTAAAAGTTCTTATTTATGGCATTTGATTGATTTACGTTGCCTTTCCTTTCATAACTTATTTCATTTTGTAAGACTTTAAAGACCTCTTGACAAACCTTTCTTGAATCCTGTCTGTACCTTTTATCATTAAGCCTTTAGATTTGGGACGATAGAAGGACTAATTTGTAGAACACAGTCCTGAGTAGTGCCAGCACCAGGGCGAGTAAGGGAAGCTTGTTTTGGCAGCTTAGCAAGAATGGGGGTCCTGCAGATCTGAAAGTCTGAGTTCTAGTCTGGTCTCTCCTAATAAGTACCTACTGGACTTGGGCAAATCATTCTTTTCTCTTTGGACTTCAGTTTCCACATATATAAAATGGGATAGGATTAAGGATATCGAAAGACTCTTCAAATCAGCAATTCCATCATCATCATTTATCTTCTCTAAGACAACTGCTCATCAGTTTAAAAAAAAAGTCATTCTCATGTTGTTTTGATGATCAAATGTTATAGCAAATGAAATGCAGAGTATAATGTAAGCAATGAATAAGAAAAGAGGAAGTCCGTCAGGAGAAATTATCATGTGTGTGCTGCTGTCACAGCCTAAGAAGGAAATCCTTCACCTCTTTCCTTGGGACTTTCTTTTCTCCTTCCTTATCCATGGATTTCTTACTATATTTTTAAGCTTTTTTGAAGGGTGGGGGAAGGTAATTAGATTGATTGATTTATAAAATAGAGGTATGGAGGAGTGAACCCTCCCCCTGGATTTCTTAATAACACTTTCCCACCAGGTAATATTAGAGCTTTCATCAGCCTTGCCAACCCCTCCACCCCCCCAGCCTGTTTAGCCTGCAGGGCTCTATGTCAAATTCAAGACACAGAACCAGAAGTATCCCCTTGTTCAGCAGGCCAATGAGCAGGGAAATGGAACAGTGGAGGAAGGAATAAGATGGCTTTTCCTCAACCAAAGATCTTGTTGCCACTCCTCCCACAGCCGCCCTCAAACACTCTCATGAGATGTGCCGATTTTAAACCTAAAGCTGGAGATGAATGTGGAGCAGGCAACTGGCATCAGTTTGACTTTAGACTTCAGTTCACATCACTCTCTGGTCCTACCAGTCACTAGCTCATAAAGGAAATTAATCAATTAAATGTTGGTTTTATGTACCATTTCCATTTAAGTGACTCTCAAAAAATGCCTGATCAATGCACACTGAGAGCCTTTGCTGCCTGAACAAATCATCACCTTGCCTTTTCCGATGTAGACTCAGAGACCAAAGCTGCGTTGGGCTTCTTTCTCTGTGGCTGGCCGAAGCCACTCATCTCCTTAAATATGCCTTTGGAAAAAAAAAAAAGAAGACAAATGAACTTAAATACAAAACAGAAACAGACTCACAGACATAGAATACAAACTTGTGGTTGCCAGGGGAGAGAGGGGTGGGAAGGGACAGACTGGGAGTTCGAGATTGGTAGATACTGACAGGTATCTATGGAATAGATAAAGAAGTTCATACTGTGTAGCACAGGGAAATATATTCAATATCTTGTAGTAGCTCATGGTGAAAAAGAATATGAAAGTGGATATCTATATATTCATATATGACTGAAAAATTGTGCTGTATACCAGAAATTGACACAACATTGTAAAATGAATATAACTCAATAAAAAAAGAAAGAATATGCCTTTGACACATAAAACTCAGTAGCAGAATAGCTTCAGAGATTTGCTAAAATCATACGGAAATCTCACTGATATGTGCTGTGTACAGATTAGGGGCTCTCTATGGAAAATGAGAAAAGGCTGGGAGAAATATATGGTGGGTGCCATGAGTAGCTATTGCGGGGTAAGGGGCTTTAATCTGAGCCTACATAGTCCTCCTCGTACATCTTCTGGACAGCAGGACCCTGCATTGCAGAGATTTGGTGTGACTTACTTTAACTTATCAGGTTTGGAAAGGCAGCTTCTAGGGAGTCACCATGTTTGGTCAAGAGGAAGTTTTGGTGAGGTCCTTTGACATCCTTGAAAACAAATCCAAGTGGGTACAATGCCCTGTGCAATTGCTGTTGTCGCTGTTGTGTTTCTAACATTTCTCAGCAAGCCTTATTTTGTCTTTTTTGTTTTAAATTGACTGCTTTCCATGAGCTCCATTCTGTGACAAGTGCTGTAAGCTTTGTAGAAAAATACTTGGTCCGTCTCTCTTCCCAGGAGTGTACACTCTTGGTGAGGGGTAAGGCACAGAGACCTAAGGTTGCAAAATGGTAGATGTGGCCTGCAGATGTAATTTGTTTGACTTAGAGTGTCTTAGCATAAATAAGTATATCTATAAAATAGAAACTAAAATTTGATTTTGTTGCCAACATTTAGAAATTGGGATGTTTCACTTGAAAATTGAGAGTTCAGGCTTCTCTTGGAAAACATCAAAGGACTTGGAAACACAGATCCCACATTCCCAGCACCTCATCTCTCAGTTGATTGGCCTATCATGCAGCAAGCAGTGTGAACTTGGACTAGGTACCACCTATAATAATGTTGCTCTGTGTGGCTTGCATTCCTGTATACTTTTGTAAGAGATGAGGAGTGGTATTACAGCTATGGCTAATTCAGTCACATGCCCCTAGGAACTGTGTCACCACATAAGTAACTTCCATCATGCAACATTAGAAGGAGAGGTTGAGGCCTTTGGCTTAATAAATATCTATGTGGACTGCAAGACTGACCCAGGTATAGCCACTGGGCAGACACCTACATTATTTTCTAATGGTTGGTATGATCCCAAGATCAAGCTGTGAGCAAGAAGTATAAGATGGCCAACAGGGTGACATATGACCAGAAGGACATGTCAGAGGAAGCCTGAGAAAAAACTGTTACATTGGGCAGCTCAGATGACCATCAAGATAAATATCTACAAAGACTGCCCATCCCGAAGAACTCATAGTGGGGATGGAGGCAGGTGTTTGGCACAGAGGCTTTCAAGCTTCCTGGGAGAGACTCATATTCTCAGAACCTCACAGGTGCAACTCCCTTTAAGATGCAATGTCACTGGAATCTGCTCAGGACAACCCATCATGAGGTCCATAAGCCAGCACAGACTCACCATGAGGCAAGATCACCTGTGGTCTTGGGGTTTTGCTCACATATATATTCTGTGCAATCTGGCTGCAAGTAGGTATGTGATTGTGCAGGACTGGTATTCAAGAGTGACACACTCTCCATGTGACAAGGGGATTGATGACAGCTCTGGGAGACTTAACTGACTCTCCAGCACTTCCGAATAAGCCTCTGGCTTTCATGCAGGACAAATAGAAGCCTTTAGAGGAAGATACTGGACTGCCTACTAATATAGGCAGATGACAGATTAAGCAATTATTGTCCAAGGAAAGAGATGATTGTTACTGTATTTGAGTCCCAGACAGATAAAAAGATTATTGAACATGAAGACCTTTTTTAAGATCACTTACCTACATACTCCCCCTCACCCCCTCCCTGCGACCCAAGTTTTCCCTTCTCTTGAATGGAAATCTGGGGAAAATTTTACTTGGCCAGTATAGGGAACACTTGCATATAGCTAGAGACATATGGCAAGCTTTCTTTGCCCTTAAATGAATCTGACTGCGTTTCAGAGTGGTGTTCTCCCTCGTAGTTTGTGATCCTTGAAAATTTTATATCATTAGGCTGCATGTATCTCTCTATAGTCTATGCTTCTGTGTCCTGTATAGAAGCATAAAATGGTGGATGGAAATGGTGTCTTAGAGACATGGGTTCCACAGCTTCAATGAGTGTTCCGCCTCCCTTTATAAATCTCCTTAATCAAATGAAAAGAACTTTCTAGTCTGACTTTTTCCCATTTCCCCTTGTAATGAAATATGGTCACGTGATTCTGAATTCATTAATGGACCATATGATGGTAAGAGGATGCTTAAGTAGAAACACACAGGAAGAAATATTAATTCATATTTATTTGTTGAAAAACTCAAAGATTATTATTTATAATAATTTTTAAAAATTGTAATTTTCCCTTTGATTTAGAGGAAATAATTAGAAGAAACGCTATAGTTAAATTTAACAAATTTCCTTTTTTCCTTTGGGTGTCTGTCATTTCAACATTCTCCTTTATTTCTATTAAAGTTTTTAAAAGCGTTCCTTAATTGCCTTTGTCAGTAGTTATTATATTCAAGATTTCTATTAGTTTTTAAATGTCCCATTTTATTTCCTTCATTTTTCTCATTAAAGAGACTGGCTCAGAAAAATGAATTCAATTCAATAGCCAACAATTG
Source organism: Vicugna pacos (assembly GCF_048564905.1). Lineage (NCBI taxonomy): Eukaryota > Metazoa > Chordata > Mammalia > Artiodactyla > Camelidae > Vicugna > Vicugna pacos. The sequence goes on along the minus strand of NC_132995.1, from coordinate 29,592,443 downwards.
CCCATCCATTGTAGATTCTACTAATAAATTGTATGTTGGTTTTTTAGCACTCTTGAGACTCCAGTGAGGATCTTGAAAAACCAAGATTGATTGAAAAAAAAATTATCTTCTATTGTGGTTTCTTGGAGAAGATTGAAGACCTTAAAGAACACTTCTAAAAACACAGAGTAGTGATACAATTAATACAGTAACCTTAGATTTATTTGTTTATATATTTAGGCCCTGTCTTGGTTGACAAACATTGGAAACAACTTAAAAGAATATAAGAAATAAAACAAAATAGAAAAGAAATCAGGGCCTTGCAATATAGATAGACTAGGAGATAAGAACTGAAGGAAAATTTAAATGAATAAACCATCTTAACATAACACAGTTATCAAAAGTAGGCTGGATCAAGGAACTATTTTTCTCATCCATCTGTTTTCCTCCAAAGGACTTTTGATGAGCACTGGCACAGCAAGAGAACCTGGGGACTGGGCTGGGAAGGGAAAGTGAAATCAGCCACACTCTCACAGTGCCTGGAACTAAAAATACTAGTAAAGGAAGGGGCCAACAATGACCACACAAAACAGTTTCCTACCCTCAGGACAACTCAGATCAGAGGGAGACTAAAACTGACTAAGTTACAACCCAGCCACCACTCATCTTTTTTGTTGTTGTTGTTTGAATATATGTTTCCTTTTATTTTTGTTTTTCCACTTTATTTTTTAACATTTTTTATTGAATTATAGTCATTTTACAATGTTGTGTCAAATTCCAGTGTAGAGCACAATTTTTCAGTTATACATGAACATACATATATTCATTGTCACTTTTTTTTTTGTTGTGAGCCACCACAAAGATCTTGTATATATTTCCCTGTGCTATACAGTATAATCTTGTTTATCTATTCTACATTTTGAAATCCCAGTCTGTCCCTTCCCACACCCCGCCCCCTTGGCAACCACAAGTTTGTATTCTATGTCTATGAGTCTGTTTCTATTTTGTACTTACTTTTTTTTTTCCAGCCACCACTCATCTTAATTCTTAACTGAGCCAAGGTGATTAGCCTCTCAAGCAATTTCTCTGACAACGGCAAGTTAATACCAACTTTCACTCTCTAATTTCTTTTGTATGAGTGTCTGGCATATAATTAAAATGTGACACATGAGACAGAACAGGAAAATGTGATCTATAATCAAGAGAAAAAATAGCCAGTAGAAACAGACTCACTCATCTGACTCTCAAACATCGCAGGTGGGAATGTAAAATGGTGCAGTTCTGGAAAACATTTTGGCACTTTCTTATACAGTTGAATGTACAGTTACTTATCATAAAACCTACAATTCCACCCTCAAGTATTTATTCAAGAGAGAAGAAAACATATGTTGCAAGAGAGATAACAAACATTCATAAGAGCAAAAACTAGAAACAATGCCAATGTTCAAAAGGTGAAAGGGTAAACAAATTCTTCAGGTTAAAGGAAGTATTTCCAGTTGGAAGAACAGAACAGGCAGGAAGGAACAAAGAGCTCTTACAAAGGTGCATGAATGAGTATATGCAAAAGATTATTGACTGCTTAAAACAACAATAACACTACCTTATGGTGTTTATAACATATGAAGTAAAATATAAAACCACAATAACAGAAAGAGTAGGGGGTAAATCAATTATAAGCTTATAATTTTAAGGTTGAAAAATTGATGTTGAGCCTCCTGGAAGTCAAAGCAAAAAGTGAGATATTATCTATTTTTAAAATCGTTTTGTCCATTTAAAAAGCCATTTATTATTCCTCAGGGGAAACAAAACCTTATGAAGCCTAAAATAAAAATTTAATTTGCCATTTATAGAGAGGACACTGAATGTAGTGGATGATGTACTCAAAACCACCCCTATAGTAAATGAAGTAATGGGTTTGTTTAGTAGTTTCTTAAAACATCTCACAGTATAATCCAAAGTATAACAAGAGGGCATGACTGGGTGAAGGCTATTCTATTGGTGGGCAGTACAATGTGGTTTATTACTCAATTTGAAATTGGCATCTAATTGGTCAGAAGATTGTTTCTCCCAGCCCTTAATCTCAAATTAATATATTGAAATGATATTCATGAACATATTTGGAACATACGTTAAGTCCTGACATATCAATAATTACCTTAAATGGAAATGATCCAAACACAGCAGTTAAAAGGCTGAGATTGACAAAGTGGATTTAAAAACACCATCTAATAGATGCTATTTATAAGAAACTCATTTCAAATACTTAATACTAGACAAACTAGCAAAACTATACTTTGTTCAAGTCAGTAAAATTTATCCAGTACATTTGTAAAGTAATTTGGCAAGTTGCTTATTAAGGACTAAAATCCAAACAAAAATAAAAATGAAAACAGCGTAAGCACTGGCTAGTACTGAAATTACTTCCTTTCCCAGCAGCTTATTGGTGAGATGTGTTCACCCAATGAATATTCTGGATCAAGTTGTGATCTTTTTTCAACCTATATGACTCACAGACTTCAGTAATTCAATTCACATCAGCTCTGCAATTGGTCCAGTTCAGCTATTAAGACAAAAATTTGAAAATGTTGCATTTTGAACAGAAAGCTAACTTCCTTATTCTCAGGAGCATGCTTATCATTAAAACAAGACTTCAATAACCTAGAGAAAGAGAAATTATATTTTTGAATAAAAGAAGAGAAAAGCTAAACTTAACCAGAATTCAGGTCTACTGGTAACACAGTGAAATACTTTTATCACTACTACAGAAAAAATAGTTGCATCAACAACTTTTTAAAAAATATTTTTTATTGAGTAATAGTCATTTTACAATGTTGTGTCAAATTCCAGTGTAGAGCCAAATTTTTCAGTTATACATGAATATACATATATTCACTGTCACATTTTTTTCGCTTTGAGCTACCACAAGATCTTGTATATATTTCCCTGTGCTATACAGTATAATCTTGTTTATCTATTTTTTTGTTTAGTCTGTTTTTTTGTTTTTTTCCAACATTTTTTATTGATTTATAATAATTTTACAATGTTGTGTCAAATTCCAGTGTAGAGCACAATTTTTCAGTTATACATGAACATATATAAATATTCATTGTCACATTTTTTTCTCTATGAAAAAAATGTATATAATATATATATTTCCCTGTTCTATATTGTATAATCTTGTTTATCTATTCTGCATTTTGAAATCCCAGTCTGTCCCTTCCCACCCTCCACCCCATTGGCAACCACAAGTTTGTATTCTATGTCTATGAGTCTGTTTCTGTTTTGTATTTATGTTTTTTTTTTTTTAGATTCCACATATGAGTGATCTCATATGGCATTTTTCTTTCTCTTTCTGGTTTACTTCACTTAGAATGACATTCTCCAGGAACATCCATGTTGCCGCAAATGGCATTATGTTGTCGGTTTTTGTGGCTGAATACTATTCCATTGTATAAATATACCACATATTCTTATCCAGTAATCTGTTGATGGACATTTAGGCTATTGTATCCATGTCTTGGCTATTATAAATAGTGCTGCTATGAACACTGGGGTGCAGGTGTCATTTTGAAGTAGGTTTCTTTCTGGATATATGCCCAGGAGCGGGATTTCTGGGTCATATGGTAAGTCCATTCCTAGTCTTTTGAGGAATCTCCATACTGTTTTCCACAGTGGCTTTCCTTGCTTCCCTCTCCCACTCTTAATGATTTAGATGTCTTCTTTTACAATTTTGTGTTTATTCTTTTTGTAATTCATTGCAGTTATCTCCTTTCCAGTTATGAGTTTCTCATTTTTGTAGCATTCTGCTTCTTTTCTATTTAGAGTAGACCTGCCAATATTTCTTTTAGCATGGGTTTAGTGTTGCTAAACTCTTTTAGTTTTTGCTTGTCTGTGAAGTTCTTTATCTCTCCTTCTATTCTAAAGGATAGCCTTGCTGGATAGAGTATCCTAGGCTGCATCTTTTTTTCATTCAGGACTTTGAATGTATCTTGTCACTCCCTTCTGGCCTGTAGTGTTTGTGTAGAGAAATCAGCTGAGAGCCTTATGGGGGTTCCCTTGTAACTCACCCTTTGTTTTTTCTCTTGTTGCCTTTAGGATCCTTTCTTTATCCTTGACTCTGGCCATCTTGATTATGATATGTCTTGGTGTGGGTCTGTTTGGGTTCTTCCTATTTGGGAACCTCTGAGCCTCCTATACTTGGATACATGATTCCTTTAGGTTTGGGAAGTTTTCAGTCATGATTTCTTCCAATACCTTTTCAATCCCCTTTGTTCTTTCTTCCCCTTCTGGAACTCCTATTATGTGTAGATTGGCATGCTTCATATTATCCCATAGGTCCCTTATATTGCTTTCATTGTTTTTTATTTGTTTTTGTCTCAGCTGTTCTGATCGGGTGCTTTCTGTTGTCCTGTCTTCTAGGTCACTTATTCGTTCCTCTGCGTTATCTAGCCTGCTTTGTACAGCCTTCAGGTCAGCTCTCATCTCAGCAAATGAGTTTGCTAATTCTACTTGGTTCTTCTTTATAGCTTCTCTTTCATTCTTGACATATTTTACATCTCTAAACACTATTTCTTTTAGTTCCTTCAGTACTTCGATCACACCTTTTTTGAAATCTTGATCTAGTGGGCCATCAATGTCTATTTCCTTGATTGTGCTTTCAGGGGATTTCTCTTGATCTTTTAATTGGGAATGATTCCTGTGCTTCTTCATCTTGCCGATATCTCTCTGGCACTGTGGCTTATGGAGTATCAGTTATCTGTTGTGGTCCTTATGAGTTTATTTATTTATCTATCTAAAGCCTATGCAGGAATAAAACCGGTGGGTGGTCGGGTCACTCCCCATCTCGATGCTGCAGTCAGATGCTGCGCTTGGGTGAGGCAGGTGGGCAGATCCTGCCCCCTCCCAACACCAGCATCAACAACTTTTAATATTTTTGTTTCATTTATCATTTGATGCTGAAAAGAAGTTTTTAGGCATTGTATTTCCCCTTCCTCTTCCAGAAATTTTTTTTGATCAGTAGAAGGATTTGTATTACTAGGATAACATTAGAGAATATTCAATCAGCATACTACTTAAGAATAGAATAGATGCTTGCATAATTAAGAAGACTGCCTAATCTTAGTACTAAAAACTGATAAAATAGCAGAAAATAAGTCCCAGTTTGGAATATAGAGACTATGGTCTTGAATAAAACATCAGCAAATATAATAAAATATCTCAGGCTCAAATTGAGGGAAAAGAAAAATTCTCAGCATGAATTGCTTGTATATATAATCACTCATGACCCCATGCAGGTTGATGAAAAGAATCCTCTAAGTTGGAGTTGCCAAAATATTTTTTTCCCTTGTTTAAAAAAAGATAGCCAAAAACACTTTGGAGGTAGTTAGATATTCTGAGTAATGGAATATAATCCTGTCTGCTTACTGCTTTTCTGGTTTTATATTGCTGCAGTAAATTATGGGCAACTTTATGGTAGGATTCTTGATTTACTTTTTAAAAAGACATTAGCTTTATTATTTATTAATTCTAACTGATTTCTTCTATAAACATGCCATAAATATTAACATATCTGATGGACTATAAAGATCTGATGAAAGTGAAAAAACATTATGTCTGATGTAGAGTGATGACTTGACAACACTCTCCTTTTATGTTGTTTGTTCTTTCTTGTTTTTGGTAGCAAAAAGTACAATTAATTAGCAGCTCATGTCAGTGGGAGAGAAACATGTAGTATTAATGTAAGTGAGTTTTAAGTTCTTCTACCAGGAATAAATACATCATTATTTCTAGAAGTTTATAGTCCTATTTTTAAAGTTTTCCCAAATTCAAATTTATAAAAAGTTTTCTTTAATTTGCTGCCAGGAATTATTTTCAACAGAATCAAAGATTTCATTATTAAATTAGAGAAATGACCAGTGCCACATATTCATACTTTCCTTCTTATAAAGTCTTTTGAAAATGAGATAGACCTGGGGCTTTACATCTTTAAGAATACTTCCACAATATACAAGTATTAATTAAGTGCTCATTGTGGTGGGAGGCTGTGTGTGTCCGTGTGTCTGTGTGTCTGTTTGTCTGTGTGGGCATGTCTGTGTGTGTGTGTGAGAGAGAGAGAGGGAATAAAAGACACGGTCTCTACCACAAGGAGAGTAGTAGAATAATGGATGCAGAAATCCATGTGACAGAGAATGCTAGTCTTAATATCTTTTAATAATGAATCTTATTTCTATACTTAGTTCAGAAATTTTAAAATAAAAAAGTCTACTAGCAAGTTAAAATTCTAGACCATGGCGACTTCCTCTTCAGAGGAGTCTCCCTTCATCTTCAGTTTCAACATGCAAATGGAAAATGTAAATAACAAGATGCCTATCTATGTTTTCCCCATGAACAAGAAGAATGTGAGTAATGAATGTATATGTAATATTTTTAGTTATGGCTAATATTTCTTGAGCATCATGTATGCTCCTGGCCCCATGCTAAGAGCCTTCCATATATTGTTTTGCCTATCATTTACCTCAAACATGTGAGGAAGGTTATGATTACTTCCATTTTTTTTTAAATCATGGGGCATAAAAGCCTGGGAACAGATCATTAGTAGAACTGAATTGCCCTGTTGAGAAGTTATTCCTTTTTGAGTTGTTTCATTCCTTTTGATTTTAACAAAGAGAACGTCTCAGGAGTTAGTATGTATTTATCTGTAACATTTGCTAATCAATTTCTTTCTCAAGCCCTTTCTCATTCTCAACAAAGACAGAGCAAACCTCAGGTTCAAAGCCTCTGGGAAGCAATAGTTTGTAGCTAAATTATAAGAACATTGTTTTGCTTTAATTACATTTTTTAAAGTTTATTTTTATTTTTATTTTTTTAATGAAGGTACTGGGGATTGAACCCAGGACCTCATGCAAGCTCGTGCATGCTAAGCATATGCTCTACCACTGAGCTATAACCACCCCCCTAATTCTGTTTTTAATGCATATTTTCTATTTATGGTCAGAGATACTAGTACTCATATATAGCAGTACCCCAAGTTCCTTTTTGAAATTAATTTAAAGATATTGAGTTAATAATTGCTACATTTATTGTGGTGGTGAGCAAAAGGCTGAAGTTTGGGGAACAATGTAGAATATGTTGCTCCTTTAGTCATTGAGGAAAGTTCACGCATACTTTAAAATCCATTTTCATCTGAGGCACACATTTTCTGGGGACTTTAAAATAAAGTACATAGCACTGGGATTTGCAGTACTAGAAATGATTGATGGTTGTTAAATTTAATGTCTCAGAATCTATAGACCTAAGTTGATCAAACCAACATGACTACTGTGAGCATTTGTGATTTTTATCTGAAAAAGAAAGAGAAATGTAAAAGAGAGGGAAAATTGTTAAAACTTTAGTTATCCTTGATTTAGGTAAGACAAGCTGAATTTCAAATTTTTTATAGCAAATATTTTGATCATTTTTTATATGTCAATCATTTTGCTAAATGTCTTTAAATGTGTTATTTCACTTAATTCTTGTGACAATCTCATAAATATAGGACAATGGTTGTCTCAGTTTTTAAAATATATAGTAGGCTATCATAGATTAGGTAACTTGGTCAATGTAATGAACTTCAATTTTTGACTCTTCTTATGTAACACCTAACAACACCCATCATAGTGACAGCTCCTCTCACTGAGTGCCCACTATGTCCTGGACACTGTGCTAAGCACCCTGTGGACAGCTCTCAAATTTGTTAAGAACTATACAGAGATTGAGTGCTATTAACCCCGTAATGGATGAAGGAAATGGATCAGAGAAGTTAAGCAAATTATCTATGATCATATGGTTTATAAGTGGTAGAGCTGGGATTTTTTTTAATTTTGTTTTTTATTGAAGCATAGTTGATTTATAGTGTTAGTTTCAGGTGTACAGCAAAGCAATTCAGTTATATATATACATACATATATATATATTTTTTCAGTTTCTTTTCCATTATATGTCATTGCAAGTAATTGAATATAGTTCCGTGGGCTATACAGTAAGTCCTTGTTGTTTATCCATTTTATATACACTAGTGTGTATCTGTTAATCCCAAACTGTAATTTATCACTTCCCCACTCTTTCCCCTTTGGAAATCATAGTTTATTTTCTATGTCCATGAGTCTTATTCTTGGTTTGTAAATAAAATTTGTATTTTTTTAGATTCCATAAAAAGTAATATATGACATTTGTCTTTGTCTGATTTACTTCACTTAGTATAATAATCTCTAGGTCTATCCATGTTGCAGCAAATGGCATTATTTTATTTTTCATGGCTGAGTAGTATTCCACTGTGTGTATATAATACACATTCTTTATCCATTCATCTGTCGATGGACATTTAGGTTATTTCTAAGCTTCTCTGACTATATATGGTTTTTACTTCATTACTCTTCTCAGTTCCTCCTCCCCTCCCTCTTAGTTTCTTTAGAAATCTAATCGTTTATATTTACTGTCATATTCTCCTTTTCTGGCACCCTTCATTCCTTCCTATAGATCCAGGTTTCTTTGTGGATCATGTTCCTTCAGCCTGAAGAACTTCCTTTAGTATTTAGTGTAATGCAAGTCTGTCACTGACAAACTGTCTCAAATTTTATCTGACAGTGTCTTTATTTCAGCCTAATTTTTTAAAGATTATTTTTCTGGGTATAGAATTCTGATTTGAGAGCATTTTCTTTCAATACTGAAAATATCCTATTGTCTTCTGGCTACCTTTATTTTTTATAACAAGTTGCCTAACATTCATATTATTATTTCTCTCTGTGTAATATGTCATTTTTCTCTGGCTGTCTCAGTGTTTTTATTTTTTATTTTTCATTTTCAGGAGTTGAAGCCTGATGTGCCCAGTTGTGGTTTCCTTGTATTTATCTTCCATAGGATTTGTTCACCTTCTTAAATCTCTTTTTTCATTAAATTTGGGGAAATTTACACCATTATTTAAAAAAAGAACTTTTGTGTCCCATTCTCATTCTCTCCTCTCCTTCTGGTACACACATGTGACACATCAAGGTACTTGCTGTTGTTCCTTCAGTCCCTAAGGCTCTGCTAATTTTTCAATTTTTAGAATATGTGATCCTTTTATTAGGTAATTGCTATTGTTACATTGTAAAGGTCATTGACCATTTTTCTGCTCTTGCTATTGTCCAGCTCAGCCAGTGAATTTTCCATGTCAGATATTGTACCTTTTGGTTATGGAATTTCCATTTAGCTCTTTTTCCAGCCTCTATTTCCCCCTTAGATTTTTCTAGCTGTTCCCTTAGTAGGACCTTACTTTTCTCTTAAGCCTTGGAATGTATTTATAGAAGCTTCTTTAAAGTCCTCCCCTGTTATCCCAATGCCTTAGTTATCTCAGTGTCTGTTTCTAACGATGGGTTTCTTCTTGATTAGGGGTCACATTTTCCTGTTTCTTTATATGTCTAACACATTTTTATTGTATCCTGGGAAATGATATATATTTAAGGCATATGAATTATATTTCCTTCTTTAAAAAGTGTTGAATTTTTTTCCTGGCAATTAATTTACTGGGTGACCCTGAGTATGTGCATTCCACCTGGAGTCTATCTCAATAGCATGAGCTTCAATCTAATACCACTTACACATCAGCCAGAATGACTAAAGTGGAAAAGACACACACACACACAAAATTCCAAGAGTCTATAAAGTCGTGGAACAATTGGAATGCTGTTAGTGAGGGTGTGAATAGATACAGTCACTTTGGAAAACCGGTTGACAAAATCTACTAAAGCCGAACTTAAATATATTCCACAGCACAGCAGCTCTACACCTGGGCTTATTCTCAAGAGAAATTCATAACTGTGATCACCAAAGATATGTACTGAAGTGTGTATAGGAGCCCAATTTGTAATAGCCAGAAAGTGGAAACTACCCAAATGCCTATCAACAGCACCAGAGACAAATAAATACATGATAGTACAGTCACACAATGAAATAGTGCACATTGAGTATGAATAATATACAACCATACACAACAATAGGAATGAGCCTCACAAGCATAATGATTAAAGAAGACACCACACAAAAGTACATGTTGTATGATCCGTTTCTATAGAATGAAAAATAGGCAAAACTAATCTAAGCTGTTGGAAGAAAGATAGTGGTTAGTCTTTGGGGAGTGACTAGAAAGAAACACAAGGGCTTTTGTGCTGTTGGCAATGGTCTGTTTTTTTTAATCTGGGCGCTGGTCACACAGGTGTGTTCAGTTGGTGATAACTTATTGAGCTGCATATTTACTATTCTGATAGGTTTGTGTGTGTGTATATATCATATCTGTCTATCTATTCTATCCATATCTTTACCTTTGTTCCACTTAATTTTTTTAACTCGTTGGTGGCAGAGCTGGCAAAGATTAGTCCCTTTCATTGCTGTCGATTGAATGGGGCTGAGTGAGAATTTTACGGTTATGATTGCTTTTCTATCTTGAGTGATTGATCCAGTTTATATTTTCTACAGCCCCTGTAAGTGCCATTTGAAGGACCAGAGTGGCTTGCGGTGGGTTTGGCATCTATCCCAGCTTCTCTCTTCAAGTGGAAGGTGTAATCTGAGTTGCTAGCAAACACACCTCAGAAACGAGGTTGTTCTTTGGCTAAGACCAGTGAGCTTTAGAGCCGCTCAGCTCCGCACAGGGCTTACCAGGGCACACAGACTCAGACGGCTACCACGTGGAGGGGACCTGGCTCACATTTACTCCCTCTGAATGTTTTTCACTCTTTAAGAGTCCAAAGCTCCCTTTAAGGACCCCAGAAATGTCAGCCCTAGCTGCTGGTCCTCCTGCAGACTTTCAAGCCCTGGTGTCCTGGTGTTTTTCCTCTGCATCTGCCACTATTAAGTTGTGTGGCTTCAGTCACATCTCCTCTTTGGAGCTTTGTCTCCTCATATTTTAAGGCTTAGTTCATTTGCTTCCCCCTATGAAGTCCTCCCTTGATAGACCGCAAGGTCACCCCTTTTTATCTGTTCTCATTTTACTTTGCAGAAATATCTATTTCAATCCTTACTATTATTATGAGCAAATTGTGTGTAGGTCCACGTCCCCTCTATGTTGTAAGCATTTCGAGGGCTGGACTAGCACCTTTTTGGTTTATATCCTTATAATCTTGGCTTTTACTTCAATACATTTTTGTGGAAAAATTGAATGAATTTCATGGAATGAATTTGTATGATTGTTTGATCAATGTCTGTCTCTCAAACTAGACTATAAACTCCATGAGGGCAGCAGCTTGCTTTTTAGTTCCTCACTGTATCCTTGTGCCTAAATACTGCCTAGCACGTAGTAGGCACTCAATAAATATTTTCTGGGGAAATGAATGATTCTAAAATGAAGATATTAGATCCTCGTTAAGGTCTGCTCCAAATTCCAGAATTCTCTGATGAGTCAGTTGTTACTGAATTTAGTTTCTTTTAAAAGTAACTATGTATGTATGTGTGTATATATATACACACACACACACATATTTACAATGCATATGCACACTTTCAGCTGAAAGAAATGCATATTTATATAGGTTTATATGGACATCATATAGGACATTATACAGTTAACTCTTGAACAACACAGGGGTTAGGGCTGCCAATCCCTTGTGCAGTCAAAAATCCAGGTACTGCTATCTCTGCCTCAAAAAAAAAAAAAAGATTGATAAATGACTCACCCAAGGGCTGGAAGCTGCAGAAATTTGAATAGAATCAGGACTCAAACCCCAGTTCTTTTGATTCCACATATTGTGCTTGCTAATTGGACACAAACTTTTCCTTGCACTGGGTTAATTTAAAGATCTGTAAAATGAAAATACAAGTACTATTTTTGTTGAAAAAAAATCCAAGCATATGTGGCAATGTGCAGTTCAAACCCATGTTGTTCAAGGGTAAATTGTATATTATTTAATTGTGTATTATCTGTTTAACGTCTTAGCCTCCATTAGACTGTAAGCATCAGAGGCATGGCACTTGATTACGTTTTTCTTAACTGTGTATCTCCAGCATCTGGTACAGTGTCTGGCACAGAGTAGGTGCTCAGTAATGAGTTATTGAATGAATATAACTAAGACTTGAAAGAGGAAAGATGCTTGCTACTCATTTTGCCCAGGGTCAGCTTTTCTTATATCACTTTTTTTGGCACAGGATTATCATCAAATATATTTGGATAGTGTCTCTTTCTATACTTCCCTCTTGGATGTCTACTGTATAGGTCAGCATACTAAAGGCTCTGAAAAGTCTTGCAGAGGTCCTTGTGGACTTGGCATTGTTATAAAAACTCCTTAATTCAATAAACTTTTCATTATCTAATACCTATTAAAATGCTAAAGAATTAGTACTCCATAGAACACAATCTGGGGAATGCTTCCCTAAGGTTATTTAGATTTGCTAATGGCTTACTTTAAGCCCTCTTTACCGGGCCAGTGGATATGGTTTTACAGGCTGTACCATGTATGATTCTAGGGGATGCCATTCATGGTGCAACCTATAAATAGTGATCCTGATTTTGTACCACCTACTCTGTTTCCCAAGTTAATTGCAATTCTTCTGAGAGCTGGAAATATATTTTCCATTTCCCCCTTATACTCCTAGCAGCAAGAAGAGCTTTTTTTACACAATACAGAAGCTCCTTTTGGACTTATCTTTACAAAAATGATGGTTTCTCTGATACACTAGAGCAAGGATAACCTTAGGCTAAATTGTGTTGGAAGCAGATAATTTTTTCTTCTTTGCACCTCTCTTACCTATACCTCTCTTTCATTCCATTCATGAATCCTTCTATGATACCTTTTTCCTTCCACCTCAATCAAAAGAAAATTTGCATCAACCATTTACACTTTAGTCTGAATTGTCTCCTCTCTCCTAGAGGTATTTGTACCTTAAGCTTTATCTTCTATCATGAAAGGAAAGCTTCATACCTTTGTTAAAGTTATCCCAGGTATTGGAGAATCAGGAGGGGGCCACACTTGGGGCAGTGACCCCCTACTTGCCAATCACAGGCTAGTTGCCAGTTTCACCTATGATTAGGACTAGCCCTGTTGTTTTTGCAGTTCTGTTCCCTTTAATGCTTCTTTTGTAAGCACACCCTGATTTTCCCTCCCCCACCTTCAGCCCATATGCTTAGATAGAGCTCCATGTCTGGGTCATGGATGTAGCACATCATTAGGCCGGTCCACAAATAGGATTCTTCTGGCCTGAGTAACTGGTTCAGGAATGATGCTTGATTGAATTAAAGCCCATGAGACATGATGAGGTTTTTGCTAGGAATGCCAGGAGAGCCATGGGCCCCTGGCATGAAAGCAGAGAGGACGTAGATTCTAGAGCAACTGGCACCATCTTGCTTCTATGTGGAACTGGAGGATGAAGCCAACACAGCCAAGACTCAGCTGAAGAGAGAGAGAGAGAGAGAGAGAGAGAGAGAGAGAGAGAGAGAGAGAGAGAGACTGAGTCCCCATGACTGAGTTCTCTCCTCCCTGCTGCTCAGGCAGTTCAGTAGCAAAGTTTGAGCAGAATATCCTGAGACAGTTTTTCCCATATCGTGGGTGGTAACCCACTGGTGAGTTTTAATAACAAATTCAGTGCATCACCAGGAGCATTAAAAAAACAAAAAGAATAACTGGGTTTTAATGAAATATATTTGCTGTTAAGAGATCAAAAATGTTTTAAAGCCACTGCTAGTAAGTGATCAATTTTTGTAACTTCTTCTTGTATGTAAAATAACTATTTTTAAAAATCCTGAAGGCATTTAAAAGTGACTTGTAATGATTGACATTGGTCATATCTGATGATGAACAAGGGAGGTAATAAATAAGAATATTTTCTATTAAAGAAGACAGAAGGGTACCGGTAGCCTGCCTTACTCCTGCCTTACCTCTGGTCTTTTCGACTGGGTTTGCCTAATAATTTCCTTTCTGCTAAGTAGGTATGAGCTAGATTTTCTGTCAGTTGAAACCAAAGAAACCTAAAAATATTAGCCAAAGAGGCCCTCCTACCCCTTTAGGATTTATGAATTCCCTAACTACTTGAACTAGGGGTACATTTCAGGCCACCACTGTCAGAATAATGACAGAGAAATTAAAAAAAAAACTTGGAGAGGGCTGTCTAACTTTGGAATACAAGTGCTACCTCTGGAGGAGAGACATGGTTAACTTTTCCTTTGGGTCTAGAAATATGTCAGCTCTGAGTTGACTTGTAGGAGCCATACTATTTCCTCAGAACAACCGAAAAGAAACCTAATTAACACATGGGCACAAACACACACATATTCATATGTTTGGGCAACATCAGGGAAGGCTGCTGAGAGGTTGGAAGGATGCCTCTCACATGCTCATGAAGCATGTGTGTGGCTTGTGTCTGAGTGACTTTAGTCCAGAGAAGTACCGCAGTTTGTCCTGAAATCTTCCACTGGAAGGCCTGGCTGCTATTATAGATGGAATATATCCACATGGGCCAAGTGGCTGCCCCACCCTTGAACCTCTCCTAGGAAACAGTCACCTGCCAGCCTGGCCACTGTTTCGAGTTTTCTAAGAGCTTCCTTAGTTCTCTGTGTGTTTACTCCACCCTCAAGTTCCAAATATCGGATGGATTCTTATAGAGGAGGATACTGGACATTCTTTTCAGCTCACGAGCAGTGCAGGGTTATCTCTCAAAGAGGATGCCAGGTCCAGAAGTACTTATGTGCCTGAAGGAAACAGAAACACACAGAAAACCCTGGGTGACATTTCCTTCTTTGTTTTCTGTGTAAGAGAGGAAGGCGGTTATTGTTCCAGGATCCTCCAGCAAAGACGTTAGAGCATCAGTTTTTCAAAACAAAGACACAAAGTAGGAAGGAATAAAGGGCATTTCAAAATAATTGGCAGGGAACCAGCAAAATCAAATAATAGTACTCCAAAATCCTCCTCCAAGTCTCAGTAATAACCTGGCAGGGCTTGAGTTCGGCAGCTCTGTTTGTTCAGTAGTTGTTTTATTATGTATTTTTATTGGTTATTTTTCCTTCGATCCCCTGTTGATAGAGGGTACTTAACTGTTTATGAGTCTTGTTCAAGGGTGATGTTTTTGATTTCCTGCCTGGAATTCTAAGTGAATGGAGGCGAGTGGGGCGGAGGAGCGGGTCGCTAACACAGGCTGTAGGGCAGGAGGTGGAGTTTCTCTGTGTCGCTGAGCCAGGTCCTGCGTATTCGCATCACAGCATGTCACGCGACTACCTGACCGTTTTAATGGTTCCCCCAGCCTCAGGATCCAGGCTCCAGACTGTGTGGCCTCTCCCCCCACCCCCGTCTCTCTTGCCACACAGTTCTGTTATTCCCACCGCCTCCCAAGCTCCAACTGCACTTGGCCTTTTCCCAATTTTTCAAAACAGCCATGATTCCTTCCTGCCAAGGGCTTAGCACATGCTGTTCCCTTTGTCTGGAACACTCCTCTGACCCCACTGATCTGGATGAGTCTCCCATGATACAGTCTCATAACTCCTTACACTTTTCCTTCACAGCTTTTGGGCTCAATTTGGGTTTCCTCTAAGCAGAACCAAGACAAGGATTTGGGAGGCGACCCCAGCACATGTGATGAGGGAGTGGGGAGAGGGGGCAGGAGAGAGAGGAGGGACAAAGAGTTGGTGGGTGAGTTACAGTTGTGGGGACCCTCTGAGAGTCTAGAACGGGGGTTGGCACACTATGACCCTGAAACCACCAGCCTGTTTTTGTAAATAAGATTATACTGGAACACAGCCATGTTCATTCGTTTATATACTATCTAGAGTAGAGTAGTTTGTTTGTTTGTTTGTTTGCTTTTGAGGGGGCAGGTAATTAGGTTTTCAAACTCTTCCAGAAGATTGAAAAGGAGGGAATACTCCCAAACTCATTCTATGAAGCCACCATCACCCTGATACCAAAACCAGCCAAAGACATTACCAAAAAAGAGAATTACAGACCAATATCACTGATGAACATTGATGCAAAAATCCTTACCAAAATATTAGCAAATAGGATCCAACAGTACATTAAAAAGATTACACAGCATGATCAAGTGGGGTTCATCCCAGGGACACAAGGGTGGTTCAACATATGCAAATCAATCAGTGTAATACATCACATCAACAAGAGAAAGGACAAAACCCACATGATCATCTCAATAGATGCAGAAAAAGCATTTGGTAAAATTCAACACCCACTTATAATAAAAACTCTCACCAAAGTGGGTATAGAGGAAACATATCTCAACATAATGAAAGCTATATATATAACAAACCTACAGCCAGCATAGTAATCAACGGTGAAAAACTCAAAAGCTTCCCACTAAAATCTGGGACAAGACAAGGCTGCCCACTATCACCACTCTTATTCAACATAGTCTTGGAAGTCCTAGCCACAGTATTTATTTATTTGTTTTAATGGAGGTACTGGGATTGAACCCAGGACCTCGTGCATGCTAAGCACACACCCTACCACTGAGCTATATCCTACTCTGTAGAGAAGAGTAGTTTTGACAGAGATTGAATGGCCTGCAAAGCCTAAAGTATTTAATATAAAATATGGCCCTTTGTGAAAAAGTTTGCTAACTCTGCTCTAGAACATACCTTAGAATTGTCCTATCAAGAGACAAGGAAGCTGGAGGGTTTCATCTACTCCCTTTTCTCATCGGCTGTGGGAGACATTAGTGCTTAGAGAGGGAAGCGGTCGGCTGGTAGGGGCATTGTATCCCCCTGTCCACTGAAGCTGCAGGTGATCTCCCGGTAAAAAGAGGGGATGTTGGCGTGGTATCCATAGTACCTACTCTGGTACTTACCACAATTATAGTCAATTAATTAGCTAACTAACTGTTATTACTTGTTTAGTGTCTGTCTACCTTGCTTCACTCTAAGCTCCATGAAGGTAGGGAACGTGTGGTCTCAATTTTATGTCACATCTCCAAGGCTGGGGACAATGGTTGGTACCTAACAGCTAGTCAGCAACGTCTGTTGGCTGAATGATGAATGAATGAATGGTAGCAGATGCAGAAACCAGGACTCAGGAGGTTATGTATCTTGGCTGAAGTAAAGGAGATTTGTGCCTAGGTGTTTTGACTGTAAACCTAGAACACTTTTCTTTTCACAAGACAGAGTATAATGAATTGCTCAGTGTGTTTGGATGATGAGCCCAGGAAGGAAGAGAATAATGAGGGTTAAATAATCATGGAGGAGGTGGGCCAAGTAGAATAAACGAGTTTTTGCAGAAAGGATCCCTTCAATGGAGTTTCCAGGAAAGGTAGGGAAAGGCAGGCCTCCAAATGGGAAATAGCAGAAGCAGCTGCACAAAAGTCCAGCTGGAAAGGGTGTGATGTCAGTGGGGGACTGAGGAAGCTAGCATCCCACAAGCAGAATGCAGGAGTAATCAAGGTTGGATAGGTGAGGGAGAGGCCAGTCATGGTGGGGCTGGCTTGTGATACAGTACATGGTCTTCATGTGAAAAATGAAAGTATTATTTTAGAAATGAGACTTCCTTAGCTTATTCTTCTAGCAGATCTGGAATACTACTGTAAGGTGCTGCTTGGAGGTGTGCACAAAATTTCAGCAGGGAGGGATCCAGAGCCATCAGCCAACTCACACACCTTAATGACTCTAAATCACTGGTTTGCAACATCATTAATCACCAGGGAAATGCAAATTAAAACCACAATGAGATATCACCCCACACCTGTCAGAATGGCTGTAACAAGTGTTGATGAGAATGTGAGAAAAGGAAGCCCTCATGTACTGTTGATGGGAATGTAAACTGGTGCACCCACTATGGGAAAAAGTATGGGGCAGTTCCTCAAAAATTTAGAAATAAAACTACCATATGATCCAGCAATTCCACTTCTGGACATTCATTGAAATAAAACAAAAACACTAATATGAAAAGATGTATGTACTCCTACATTCACTGAAGCATTATTTACAATATCCAAGATATGGAAACAACCTAAGTGTCCATCAATGAATGAATGGATGAAGAAAATGTACTCCCCCCCCTTTAATATATATACCTATATATAGAATGGAATATTACTCAGCCATAGAAAGAATGGAATTTTGCCATTTGTGACTACATGGTTGGACCTTGAAAATGTTATGCTAAGTGAAGCAAGTCATCTAGAGAAAGACAAATATTGTATAAGTTCACTTTTATGTCAAACAGGAGGGGGAGGGTATAGCTCAGTGGTAGAGTGCATGCTTAGCGTACACAGGTCCTGGGTTCAATCCCCAGCACTTCCATGAAAAAATAATAATAAATAAACCTAATTACTCTTCCCCAAAATTTTAAAAAATAGAATCAAAAGCAAAAGAAACAAACAGAACTCATAGAAACAGAGAATAAATTGATGGTTGCCAGAGGGAACTGGTGTTGGGTGATGGGCAAAATGGGTGATAGGGATTAAGAGGTACAAACTTCCAGTTATAAAATAAATAAGTCATGTGGATGCAATGTACAGCATGATAGTCAATAATCAAGCTATATAGAAGTTCTCGCAAGAAAAAACTTTTTTGTAACTTTATATGGTGACAGTTGGTAGCTAGACTTCTTGCAGTGATCATTTCACAATATATACAAATGTTGATTCATGTTGTACACTTGAAACTAGTAAGATGTTGCATGTCAATTTTACTTCAGTTGGAAAGAAAGAAATTATTGATTTGCACTGTGGTTATGTAAATGGAAACATGTAAGAGGAGAGTCAGGCAAACTTTAATAATACCTTACATTCATTAAGTGCTCATCCCACTATCCCTTTCCCAGTGTGCTAATAATAATAATAATAATAATTAAAAATAATACTTCTTTAGCACTTACTAGGTTCCAGGCCCCATCTAACCTCTCCATATGAATTAAATTGTATTCACAACAACTTCATGAGGTAGATGGTACTATTGTCATGACTTTACTACTGAGGATATTAAGACACAGAGAGATTAGGTGCTTTCCCTAGGTCACTTAGCTTGTATGTAGTGGGGCTTGGATTCAAACCTAGGGAGCATGGAGGCAGAGCCCACGGACTTGACCCCCATAGACCACCACAGCACACTGCCTTGGAGGGCGGGGGAGAAATCACACCTAGAGGCATTAGGTAAGAGCTGTTTGATTGTTTGTGTCCTTCAACATCTCTGGAAGTCTTAAATCCATAACTACTGGTTACGTATCTCCTTGGGGAAGATTTAACCTGGAATAGCATTTTCCTCCCAAAGGGAATATGATTGAGCGGTAAGCTGGGGCCAGCAGTGTTAGGACCAAAGTTACTGGCGGTAGAATTTTCAAAAGTCAAGTGTTATCATTAGGGCAATAGCTGGAGTTAACCCACACCTGTCCTTCTTCAGTCCCAACTGGTTACAGATGTCCCAATCCCAGGGATATTTTTAGGTAGTCCCTGTTTCAGTTTAGGCTACTCCAAAGTGGCTCCAAAAGAACCAAAGGTTTAAGTGAGAGTAATTCATTTCGGAGGTGCTGAGGACACCAGTGGGGCAGTAGGGAAGTCGATACAGGGAAGGGAAGGCAGCCAATAAAAGGTGCATTTTTAGATCAGCTACCACAGTGGGTGTCTGGAGCTTAGCTCTAGGAGGAACACATGGCCTCAGAATTACCCGACCCAAGGGGTGAGGGAGTGGGACATTTATACACCAGCACTCAAGAATCACTGGTTGAGGGCTTTTTCTGAGGTTGCAATTCAATTCCCTAGCACTTCTGGTCTGCTCTGCAAGGCAGCGCAGCCTTCTACAGATCTAGATGGACCTGAAGGACATTTTGCTAATGGGAAATATTTCAGATACAGAAAGACAAATACTGCATGATCTCATTTACATATAGAATATAAAAAATTTGAACTCATCAAAGCAGAGAGTAGAATGGTGGTCACTAGGTTCTGGGGGGAAGGGGAGAGGAAAATGGGGAAACATTTGGTCAAAGAGTACAAACTTTCAGTTACAAGATGAGTAAGTTCTGAGGCTGTAATGTGCAGCATGGTGATTACAGTTAGGAACACTGTATTGCATATAGTCGAAAGGAAGTAGATCCTAAGGGTCCTCACCACACACACTCTCACAAATGTAACCATATGAGGTGATGGATATGTTAATTAGCTTGACTTTGATAATCATTTCCCAGCGTGTGTGTCTTTCAAATCATCACGTTGTACGCCTTAAGTATATACATTTTTTATTTGTCAATTATACCTCAATAAAGCTGGCAACAGTCTTCAGGCACAGAGATGCAGGCACTGGCAGCTGGAGGTCAACCAAGAAATATCTGTGGGCAGGTGGGCACTGCCAGGGCCGGTGGGATCCCAGCTTTGGCTGAAGACAAGCAGTGTTGGGAGGTTTGGAGATGGACAGACCTGGGTTTTCACCCAGGTCCCACCACCTACACCACGACGTTGGACGAGTGGTTACATTTCTCTAGGCCTCAGTTCCCTCTTTTATATGATGGAGTGCTGGGCCTGACTCTAAAAAAAAAAAAAAAATGCAGCGTCTTATACTTCCTGATGATTTCCATTATTACCGAAAGTGACGTGTGCATGTGGAGGGAAGGGGACTTGGGAAGGAAAATGCCGGTCTCTGTGGTGCTTAGAGCAACTCAGCACATGCCAGACAATTTAGAGCTGTCAAAGGAACTCAAACAGCACGAGGCATTTTCTTCCTTTCCTCCCCCAAAAGGTCAAACATATGCTTCGAGTGGGACATTGCCTTCAATCATTTTCAAATAACAATTTGCCAGAACATTTTTATTAACCTTGAAACTTGTCCAATCTGCTGAGGAATAATAGGCTACAGTGATATGGATGATAATAAAGTCCCAAACAAACCTGGCCAAAAAGTGACACATAGACTCTCTCTTTGCACATAATTAAATGTTTTTTTTTTTTTAAATGCCGAATGTGATCGACACACAGAGCTGGTCCTCCCTGGGGGAGGGTTCACATGGCAAACTGCCAATGGAGGTTGGAGGGCTTTGCTTTAATAAAGAGATAACGGCAATGTTTCCTTCCATAACCATGGCTCTGGGCTTGGAAGCCATCAGGTGTGGACCAGAGTGTGCTAGGGAGTTGGGTCCAGAAGCCAGAGGTGCAGATTAGGAAGGCCCCCTGCAGGAAGAAACTCCACAGGTGAGAGATTCTATGTCCTCACATGATCAGATGTGAGAGGGTGGGTGTCTTGGACTGGATCCCTTGGAAACAGATTTGCGTGCAGAAGGTTCCTGGGCAATGTTCTCAGGAGATGCTCCTGTAGAGAAGTGGGGAGAGGCAGGCAAAGGGAAAAGCTGGTCCTCTATATGTTCCAATGGAGGTGTTGGGTCCGATGGGGGCACTGGAACTGGGGTGGCCCTTCTGAGATGTCCCAAATTGAGGCAAGGCAGCATAAGCCAATCTTTTAAAAAAACATTAAAAAAAATGTTGTCATTATAAAGGTGTAGTTGCCAAAGTGGGGGGATGGCACTTACTTTATTTAACAGCTTTTAGCTTGATTTATAGCTGTAAATATTCAGACATATGGTACGTGGGCTTCTATTTGTAGTCCTGCCCTAGGCCCTACAAATCAGGGAGGCAGCCTCAAGGAAGGTGTTCAGTGCAGAAGCTTTGAATCTACGTAGGTGGGTACAGGTGTGGAGTTAGCACGAATAAGGAGAGGAGGTTCTGCCATTTGCTGGCTAAGTGACTCTGTAGGCAGACACTGTTATTATTCCCCCTCTTTCCCAGATAGGGATGTGGAGAATCTGAGAGCTTTATTTTCTTGTTCAAATCATGCAGCTAATAAGGGGTAGAGCCAGGCCTGGAACTAGACAACTGAATCCAGGGCCTGTGCTCTCCATGGCTCTGTGAACAAGGCCAAGCTGAACTCTAGTCTGTCCAGTAGATGTGTGCACTGGGCCCACCTCTCTGCTTGCTGAAATACTCTTTGAATTTTCAGGTCTGTGCAGATGTCACCTCCTCCATGAAGCCTTCTCTGATATTCCTCTGCCACATTTCTTCACTTTGAGTGTGTCTTTCTTAGATATAAACTTACATACCCTGATTAATATTTAAATTGCCTTTGTGTGTATCTTATTTCCAGGGCCAGAATATAAGTTTCCTGGTGCCAGGGAGTCAATCATATTCACCTCTGTATTCCTTCATGTTAGTTTTCTCTTGCTTTGTAACAAAGTTCCATGAACTTAGCAGCTTAAAACAACCCAAAGTGACTATCTCACAGCTTCTGTGGGTCAGAAGCCTGGGCTTGGGTTCCTCTTGTAAGCCCACTAGTTGCTGGCTGGATTCATTTCTTTGCACATGTGGGACTGATGTCCCCACTCCTGTTAGTTGTCAGCTGGGAACTGCCCTCAGCTTCGAGTCTGCCCCCGCCAGTTCCTTGGCCCTGTGGCCCCCATTTGCAGTTCCCAACATGGATGTTTGGCCAGCCGGAGCACATCTCTCTCTCTCTGCAACCAGCTGAAGAAAACTCTGATTTTAAAGCAGTCACATGACTAGGTCAGGCCCACCCAGGGTCATCTCCCTTTGGCAATAGACTGTAACCATCACAGAAGTGATAATGTGATATAATCGTATTCACAGGTTCAACTTACAGTCAAAGGGGATGGGGCTCCTACAAACGGGAGGGTCATTGGGATCATCTTAGAATCTCCTGCTCCACCCTTCTACCACCTGAAATGTATACTGTGAAAGTTTGCAACGCAGGGAATGATTCCTCATGTAGGTAGTCACCCTTCCATTTTCCTAGTTCATTACCCTTGACCCGGGAGCACACAAAAACTCAGGATGCCTGCATTCTTTCTGTCTGGGAGACCAAAGAAGAAACTTACATCAAAGAGGGAGGAAGTGATTTTGGTCCCTCTTATTCTCCTAATCCAGTGTTTCCTAAAATAAAGATACGGTGAGGGAATACAAGATGATTTTAAGGGGTGCATGAGCGCAGTAATAAATAATATTGAAGCACATGATGAGAAATCCATTCTCTTGTCAATTCTTTCCCAATACCTCTTATTACATTAAAGAAAAGGTCTCAATTTGGTGCTAACGTGTCCTTAACACCTTCTACTCTTGGGACTCTGCCTTTTTAACAAAGAGGCTCGGGCTCAGAGACCTACAGGTGCAACAACACCAACCTAGCGCTGAACAACATTTTTGTTTGTATCATGCCAATTTTAGGTCTCTCTAATTATGGCAAATGATACCAGCTTTTACTTATGGTGCTGATAAAAGATTTCCTTATTGCAGTTTTTTCTAATGACTTCAGAAAATAGTCAATGTCAATGTAAATGAAATGATTACATAAATAACAGTCCTGGTGGTTCATGGATATGGTGGAAGTCATCGATGTAGGATGTGAATGATGGACATTGGGGAAATGGTCCTCTAGTCCCAGGGTAAAGTGGGCTGCAGTAGCCGGGCTGGGGCTGAACCTGCAGGGGAGAGTTAAAGGGAGGCACGCTGGAAAGCGATGGGAAAGGGCCTTGAGAATGACCCAGGTGGTGGGAGCCTGGCTTCTTGGACTGGCTTGGCCATTTACTAGCCGTGTGGCTTGGAGCTTTCTCTTCCCTTTCTGGACTTGCAGAGTCCCCCACTGTAAAGCAAAGAGTTTGGACTTGATCATCTCTAGCGTTCCCTTCAGCCCTGACTTTCTATGATTCTGTGAGTGAGGCAGGCATTATAGCGAACGTCTCAATAATTTTGACCCACATTTTAATATGTTGCTGTGAAAAAAAACCTCTTCCCAGAGCTGATCATTGACAGTGAGGTTTGTCAACTGCTGTTTTATTGACATTTGAGGCAGGATAATTCCCTATTTCAGGGATCGTCCAAGGCCTTGTAGGATGTTTAGCCGCATCTCTGAACTCTACCCACTAGACGCCAGTAGCAATCTCCCAGTGTGACAACCAGAAATATTTCCAGACATTGCCAAATGGAGGCAAAATCACCCTGGTTGGGTGATCACGGGTTTAGGGAAAATGCATCTGTTTTTGTCTGTTCTGTGTTCCACTGGTTCAAATAGCAAGTTACTCAAACTTTCCAGTAGTATTTTTAGGGTGCAGGTTGCCTTCCACGGAGCAATAGGAGACAATAGGCCACTGGATCAATCGATTCATTGATTAATTCACTCACTAGTCATTCACTGAGCACGATCATACTGAACACCAAGCATGCAGTGGTGAACAAGGACTTGCAATTGGCCACCACTGATTTGTGTATCATTTCTTACGAAACGTATTAATTAAACTGTTACTTACACTCCTGTTCTTCGTCTAACAAATACTTCTTGCACGTGTGGCTTTTGTTAGCCCTATGCTGAAGCACAGAAGCAGTGAGGAAGACAGACATGCTACCTCCCCTTAAGGAGGTTCCAGCAGGCAAGGCACTCTGCTAGGCATTGTTGGGCACTCAAAGGCAACCATGATGAATGGATATGAATATGATGAATGAAGGCTACCTCAAGTGGGCTCAGTTTAGTAAGGACAATGAGGCACATACCTAATGGAGTCTATTGGAAGACAAGAAGTGCTTCGAAGAGATACCCTTTGGCTGGGAAGATTATACCAACCTTCATGAATGCATTTGAACTCAGTCACTAAAAACAGCATTTATTAAGTATTACGATGTACCCATTTTAGAGATGGGGAAACTCCTTCAGAGGGCTCCAGAAGTCACACAAGGTTACTTAGCTAGTGGAAGTCAGTCGATGGAGGGAGGGAAGATGGAGAATTAACTTGAATCTAGGTATGTATGTCTGGCAACAGAGCCCCATGGACTTATCTACTTCCTCAGGCTGATACTAAAGAGTGTTGCGAGATTTCTCAGAGACAGATAGCAGTTATAGACGTGTGAGGAAACAAGGGTAGCAAAGCATCATCTGTAAGAAGGCTGCATGATAGTAAATGGGAGAGGGTAGAGCTCAGTGGTAGAGTGCATGCTTGGCATGCATGAGGCCCTGGATTCAATCCCCAGTACTTCCATTAAAATAAATAAATAAACCTTGCCCTCCCCCCCCCAAAAAAAACCAGTAAATGTATGACCTTTTCTGATCCCAAGATTAAAGGCTCCCGGAAGAATGTATTTCCAGTGGGAAGGAGATGCAACAGTTGAGACAGAGAGAGAGAGAGAGGATATGGTGACCATTGCAGGAAGGCCGAACAGAATTTGAAACAAAAAAAATTTTCTGGCCAAATTCAAAATAAGCTGCACAGAACATGATATTTGCTCCCTTTTGCTGTTTAGACCTTTGAATTCTTATAGGATGCATCATCAGGGAACAGCTCCCTCTTAAGGAAGCTTGTTAAAGGGAGCCTCCTCGTATGCTTACTTTTAGTTTTGGTTTTCTCCTGAAATTTGCTTGCAAGAGAAATCCAAACCTTAAAGACTTCACCCATTAGTGGAGACAGAAATCTCTGCAGGTTCTTTCCTGGCTTCACTACTGAATGAACTGTATTACCACAGTGACCGTTTTACACGTCGTCTGGCTAAGGAATAGGGGAATATGTTCAGTACGTGCTGCACATAACATCAGCATGTGTTCCTGTAACATGCTTTCATCCCTATTTGCTGCTCCCTCCCCCTCTGTGATTTGTGATTTGTTCATAAATAATACAAAGTCTGAGAGTAAATAGAGGAATTTTATCTTGTTCCATCAAAAGAATTTCTGTTGGAGTGGGGACTTTTTTTTTTTTTTTGCTAATGGTCTTTAAATATCTTGAAAGACTAGTTGTGTCTAGCATAAGTGCCTTAACATTGAAAAAAAAATTACCCAAGAACTCTATTGGAATGTGAGTCTTGAAAATGTAATACGGTAGAATGTTTAGAGTAGATGATATTATAGTGGCATTATTACAAATTGGCAGCCTATCAATCTTTGAGAATTAAACCTTTAGGAAACTCATTATATTTACCTTGATGGGCTCCAAGTAACAGCAAAGACCCAGGCTCATGCATATTTCTTTTGGAAAAGAAAGCAATTGATCAAAGTGAATATGTCTGTGTCTCCGCTAGACTATAGGCTCACTGAGGTCAGGAGGAGGGGCTTGAGGGCTCCTGACTTGCCTAATAGGGTTGCTGGAGCTGACTTGTGCTGGTTTATGTGCTTCAGGAATTTTGCAAGTCAATTGTAAAACCCAGGGTAGCTTGAAATTGGCTGTTTTGAGACTGTTTACTCCACAGAACTTGACCAACACAAATCAGGGTTTTGTTTTGTTTTGTTGAGTGCTGGATTTCCAGGAAATGTTTGCTCATCTAGAAATCAGGAGCCTCTACTTTGCAGAAATAACAACAACAAATCCTAAACTAATGCTCTATGATTGAGTTGGAATTTCTTCCTCTGTTGACTGGAATTCACTCTGGACTCCATCTCTCCTTTAATAATGTTATTTCACAATATGCATGAAGGGACCAGGGTAGAACATATTGTAATTTTCCAAGCATAAATAGACCTTTGTCATGTAGGCTATGCCTACACAAAGAAAGCATTTCCAACTTTATCGTGTATTACCCTCTTTTCATCCTACCCCCCCATAAATTAATACTCTGACACTGAACACATTGGAGTTAATACTCTGATATCTGTTTTGGGGCCCTACAGTGAGCAAGGCACTTTGGCAAGAACTAGGGGGGCACTCAACATGACTAAAGAGCTAGTTTATGCTGTCTGACATTATTCTTCTGCTAGGAGGAGGAAGAGAGTATAATATATAGAGAATCTGGGCATGGACACTCTGTCTTGTTACTGTAATG
This sequence comes from Vicugna pacos, assembly GCF_048564905.1. Taxonomy (NCBI): domain Eukaryota; kingdom Metazoa; phylum Chordata; class Mammalia; order Artiodactyla; family Camelidae; genus Vicugna; species Vicugna pacos. Next base: position 29,565,746 of record NC_132995.1, on the reverse strand, counting down.
TGTGGCGCTAATACCCACAGGAAGTGAGAAGTCAGAGCCAGGGTCAGGTCACCCACTTAGCTGGAGTGAGAACAAAAACATGGGACAAGGTACCAAGTCAAGGAAGGTGTGGCTCAAGAAAAGTCAGTGTAAGAGGAGGTCCAGTGGGGATGGTGGGAAGTTGAGCCTGATATTCTGAAAGTGAAGTCTGAGCAATGGGATAATTCTGGAATTGCACTGGTGGTGTGGGAATTTCTGTATTTCCAGTTCTGGTGACGGTGGGCATGGGGGAGCTGAGACCATGGAAAGAGACGTTAGCAGAGCCTTTGACTGCCAGGAGCTGGCGGGTGACTTGAAGAGTCATTAAACGTGCAGGAAAAGAAGTTCATGATGAAGTCAGAAGGAGCAAGTGTCAAATCAGTGGCAAGGGCTGAAGTTTGGCACATCTCTGGATGAACGGGTGATTGTGCATGTTCAGAGATGAGGTAGGATTTTAAAAGGTCCTCAAAAGATGAGTAGAAAGAGGTAAACATTCTGGGTACAGGTGGTTTGAGCAAGCATGGGTGAGGGAAATGTGATATTGGCAAATGAGGATGGCATAGAGACTCAACTGACTGAAGTGTAAGATTCACCATGGCCACATTTAGATAGTAAGAAGTTTTGGTTAATAGGGCCACCAAAATGTTGATTTTTATTAACAATTAAAACGCAGTAACATTTTTTAATGTGAAAAGAACACAAAAACATATACTTGAGAATAAAACTTGATTGAGTAAAACTGTGTTTTTTCCTTAAATCTTTAAATGATGTACTTTTTGGTGATCGTCATTCTTTTGTACACTCAACACATTTCTAAGGACTAAGTGAGGAGATGGGCGGATACCATGATAAACTATCCATGGATTTTAACTTCAAAGGGTAAGGGAGACGGGACTAACATGTATGTAATGACAACACAATGAAAATCATGAATGCTGTTAAGAGGAACGTGGATAAAGAACTGTAGATATTATAAGAAGGAAGAGGCTATCTGTGACTGGCAGTAATCAGAGAGGCTTCAAGGAGAATGGAAAGGATTTATAGCATCCACTCAGCTTAAAAATCATCTCCAAATAGCTTTTCCTTGCCAGTTTAGAATATAAAGTAGATCTTTTCTTCCAAAGCATTCTAGACTGTGGCATAGAGGGGGAAAAAAAAAAAACAGGAAACATGAGGCATCAAGGGGTCTCATAACCAAGAGCTGTGTCTGGAGGTTACCACCCCCATTTTGCCTCCATGTGGATTGGTTGGTTTGGTTGACTTCATTTATTAAATTTTGTGCCTGGTGCTCTAGTAACTGGGGATAAAGCAGGTAAGAAGGCAGACAATGTCATGGCCTTTATGAAACATATGTTCTGAGAGGAGACAGACATCAATTAAGGCAATTTGGACGTTGGTTCAGATCAGGAAAACCATTGCTTGATTAGTACCCTGCTCCAGCAACCAGTGAGGTGCCATGTCCCTTCTTCAGGTCCTTATTTCTTTTAACTTGACTTGATGCAGCCCATAGCAACTCAACTCAGCTCAGCTTAGCTCAACTCAACTCAACTCAGCTCACTCAGCTCAACTCAACACAACTCATAAGTCAACTAATAGTAATGGCAAGAATTACCTTGGGGAGGTACACAGATTTTACAAATTTTTTTTGGTCCCTCCCCTGAAGAATCCAATACAGGGGATTGGGGTGGAACCCTGGAATCTGTATTTTATTTGGGAAAATTGCACTGTGTTGTGCATTCTGGCTTTTTTGGAGGACCTGTTCTGTGCTTAGCATTGTGTGTATGTATGTGTTGGGGGAGGGGGAGAGGGGACAACAGTGGGGGAAGTCAAGTGTACGCATTATACACAGTTCCCATCTTCCAAAGTTGCTCCCTCCAACCCCTCCAAAACCAGGAATGGGCCCCTTTATTCCCTTGAGTTGGAACTGCCTGAATTTTAAAGCACTGCACAATTTATTCAGAGGAAGTCTTTCAAGAAGGAGTGGGAGCTGGGCCACAGGATTCTAATCTTGAATATTCAGGGAAAGCAGCATGTCCTATTCAACACGGCTGATCAATAATGAGTGCATTCACACTCTAAATGTGTGCATTATATACAGATACAAAATATACAATGCCCCCAAAACGGGGAAAGACATTTCTGATTGAATTTTTTTGTTTGGGTTTATAAAAATAACTTGTGGTGCATCAATTACTCTCCATTTCCATGGATACAGGCAATACTTTATTATGTAACTCTACAGCTGTGCTGGTTTTTAATATAAAACCCAGATTTTTTCATCTATTTCTCTTTCATAGTTACTGAACTGAGATAATAACATCTTTTACCTATGAATGTATTCAATTCCTTTTTTTTCACCCTCCTGCAAACTATTATTGATTAGAATTTCATTTTGTGGCTTTTGTAATAAAATCTCCAGTAAATGTTACCATTGCAGGCAGTAGAAGGGAGGAGCGGTGAAGAAGGTCATTCTTTATGTATATTATGTGTAAATATGTATGTATAAAGAATGCAGTATGTGTGTGCACATTTCTTTCAGCTCTAACAAGTGGACGCCTGGGCATTGTACTGCCTTCCAATTTGTTCTAGGGCAGTTTTCAAATGACCGTTTATGAAATGTTAAGAAAATATTTCTCTCCTTTTTTTTTTTTTAAAGAACCCACCACCTTCTTTTCTGAGAACAAAACTCTGTCTCTATACCTCTGTAATTTGTAGTTCAGTGTCGTTGTTTTAACTCCCTAGTGATGCTCGAAGTTGATGAATATCATGTAGTTATTTCCAGGTGTCCCTGCACAGAAATGGCCTCCCATCTTTTCCTGGGGATTGGAGTAGTGAGTGATAGGAAGGGGGAAGGAAAAGAGGAAGGGACATGAGAATCCAGATAAGGCTGAAAAGAGGGCAGCTTAGGAGAATGAAGCTGGATAGGATTTGACAGACTACTGAGAGGATTCTGGCCCCACAGATTATCAGCCCTTTGAAATTCTTCCACTAGCAATGCAAATTTTTGTAAACAGGGTTAACTTCAGGGACAGGAATAAGCCTGAGGGGTCTAAAACTTTGAAATTTTATGTGAAAAATTACATGTTTGTGAGTATGTGCATTTTTGGAGGAAAGGGTCTATTATAGGTAGATTTGGGGGTGGCTGCCTGGCTTACAATTCTTGGATAGGTCACTCCCTCTTCTGATGACAGAGCCCTCCAGAAGAGGGGGGCATGGTTAAGCCATCCATCCTGGTCACAGTGACTGACTGAAGAAGTGGGCACCTGACCCCAGCTGGCCAATTAGAGTCCTTCCCTGGGAGTTTTCCAACTCAGTTGGGAGGAAAGCACTCCCTTCCCTCCCTGGGTGATGGTAGGAGGATTCAGCCATGATCTCCACCATGTGGCAAAAATCCATCTATAATAGGAGGGAATAAAGTTATCAGTCAGAAAAGAACAGAGGTGAAGGTGAGAGACAGAGAGAGAAGGTAAAATCATGCTGACAGCACTCCGCTGTTTTGGGTACCTCTCAGGCCAGCTTCATTTCTGCCCCTTCTATATTTGAATATTTGAGTCAATAAATAACCCTCTTTGGCATAAGCCCCCTACAGCAGAATAAAAATCTTGAGAAGACAGAATCCACAGTTGTCATCAGATTCATATGACCCAAAATGGGGTGAGGACACCCTCTGACTATCTTAAATCATCAAAGCCCCAGGAAGAGTTGGCTCAGAAAGTGATAAAGAAACCCTGGTGAGAAGGGGAAGGAGTTGATTCGATGACCTCCTCATTGATAAGAAGATCCTGGGAATGACTGTGGGGGCCTCCAGGGACTGCCCTATATCACAGTTTTGCTTGGGATGGCCCCGGGGTGATGGCACCAATTTTCAGTAAGCACTGAATAAACACCACTACATGCACAGCTCTGGGCAAGTCACTGTGGAATGAAAAGGAATGAGGGTGTGGCCCATGCCTTGAACTTACAAAACGTCGTGGCCCAGAGAACATTTCCCAGTAGTAATGGAAGTGGGCATGTGAGACGTGGTACAGCAAAGAAGCCGTGTATGAGAAAGGAGGCAGGATAACTAGCATACCTTCCATGTTCATTGTTGAGTAATTTAATTATTTAACTGATTAAGTAATTCACAAGCTCACCATGGGCCAGAATGGAATGACAGGATATCAGGGGATAGTCAGCATTGTGTCTTTCCCCACACTTTTGTGGTCTTCTTTCTCAGGAGGAGTCAAATGCACAGGAATTCTGGTTCCATGGCTTTTCTTTCCAAGGAGCCTCCATGCCCCAGTCTCCCCGATCTAACAAATGGTCATAATAATTTCAGCCCTACCTACTTCATTGAGGTGTCATGAAGACCTAATGAGATCTTTAGAATGTTTTGTTGTTTGTGTATTCCCGGGAGTTACATCTGGAACTATGCTGATGTGTCTGGTCTGGGATGGCAAACATGCATGAATGATGTCAGCACTCTCTGTCTCCACCTGAGTCAGACATCACCAGTAGATCCTAGCACTCCTTCTGGCTCAACCTGGATGTGACCTTCCAATCTTTTTCAACATGATTCTCCATGCAGCCTCCACCACTGATCAGAGTTGGCATGTAAAATAAAACCCATTTGTGGTCTCTGATCTAGGTTCTTGGATGACTGGTATTAGAGTTGTAGGCTCAGGATCAATTTCCCAACTAATCACAGGAGAGGGATAAAAATATAATGATATGTTGCCACCATTTTGAAAAGGACAACATAGTGTAACTGTTAGGAAAACATAAACAGGAATTTAGGAGTTAGGAGAAAGGGATTGTTGTGTTAGCTATTCAAACATCTTTGTTATCATTAATAACAGAGAGCGGGAAGGTTAGCTAAAATCACTCTAATTACTTCCCCCCAGCATCCCAGGCTGTGAGCCTAGAACTGAACAATTTGACAAGTCAAAACAGGACACGGCACAGGTAAGTCATTATTACTTTTTGCTCCTGAGAGTTTAAGGATGTGAGAATATAAGAACAACCTGAGGTAGAGGGACATGAAACAAACGAACAAAAAAGTCACTTAAAAATATTTACCCAGAAGTGAGCATCCACGTGCAAAACCATAACTCCATCAACAAATGATCTGAGGACACAAGTTGGGGACACGAGTGTCCTCTAAGCAGGGGCCTGAAACTTCAGTGATCAGAATTCATAGGCCCACAGCAACTGCATTTTCTCAGGCTCTCCCCACCTTGGAGGGGCTATGCAGAAGACACTGGACAGAGATAATTTCCTAATTTGCACAGTGGCTTCTAGGCTACTAGCGACCCCCTCCAAGGCTTGGGCTCCATCTCTTTGGGGTGCTTCCACACAAGGGTCCACACCCTCACCTGGGCAATGGCTGGCTGAGTCAGAGCTGACTTTCTCACCCAAGATGACCCAATAGGATTTTCTTTTCCCACTTATAGAATTAAATTATGGGGTCTCTAGCAGGTATCATTGGACCCAGCAGTCCATTTAGATGTGAAGGATTAGAGTTCAAGGCAGGTGGAACGAGCTGCTTGCAGGCAGAGCAGAGAAGGTCTACTGGAGGACGGTGTGGTGAAGGCTTTGGCTTTGCTTTCTTAAACTCAAGCTCTTAACTGGGCTTCCGTTCTCTGCCAGCAAGCCTGCCTTGACCCAACCTGCTCCCCCAGATCTGGGACATGTCCCTTCGTGGTGCATGAACTGGTATTTAGGTGGCAGAAGAGATGATTTTCTGTGGCGCACTGCTGCAGACTTTTAAAACATCATCATCGATTTCCATCATGAGAAGGAAATTCCCTTTCAGCCCGTTTGATTATCTCAGTTTGGTGCTGGTCTTTAACATCTCAGACTTGCTAATTTCCTATTTCAACAAAGAGAGGATAGGGTTTAGGCTAAGAGCCTTCAGCAATCAATGTTATCTTGCTTGAATTTAATAATATTATCTTGCATTTAGTTTTAGGTTGCCTTCTTTTATGGTAGGTGATCTTACTTTTCCATTGCCCTCATTCCGACCCACAGAAGCCAGGAGAGACATTAAGAGGATTGTTGTTTAAAGCCACTGAGTTTAAGGGTGGTTTGTTACATAGCAGTAGAAAACGGGAACAGAATCCTTGCCAGATAATTCAATAGAGGGCAGTTAACACAGAGAGCAGGTTAGAAAAAATGTTGGAAAAGCTCAAAGGGCTGATAAGGGATGATGCAGCCACCCAGAGTTAGCAATGACAGGAATTCACTTCTGCTCAAAGAGCTGGAGGGACAAAAAGAGCAGAAGGTGTTATTGGTGCCCAGGAACCAGGGCGAAGATTTCTGGCAGGAGCTGGAACTTCAGCTACTGCCAAACACAGAGTCCAGAGGTTGGTGTAGGGGGCAGCGGTATAAATATTTTAGCTTATCCCCTTCTCTCCATATCTAGTCTCCTTTTGGGGCTTCTCATGAGACTCTTGCCAGAATCCTGTTGCTAAGGAAACATGGGCACCATAATTTGCAGGGGTCAGTCCCTTGGGATACAGAAGAGGGCAGGGTAGGAGATCTAAGAGTAAATGGGGCAAGTGACCAGAACTCAGGGTCATGTGAAAATGAAGGCAAGATACTTCTGAGGGTCTACTATGGTCACTTCACTCAGAATGGAACTGAAGACATGAAAGTCCAGTGGAGTTTCAGATTTCCCTTCAACCAGTTCATATGCCACCGGGACCATAGCCATCCCTGATTCCTGGAGGTCTGCTTAATCCTTTCCACATCATACTAACAACCATCAGGACCCTTGTCAGTTGCAAGCAGTTCACTTTTTGGATATGTCCAGGGTGAAATGGCTTCAGGCACAGATGGGTGCAGATGTCCAACTGTGTCATCAGGTGACTGTCTCTGTCCATCTCAATTCAGCACTCCTCTGTCTTTATTCTCAGACAGTTGCTTTACGTGTAGGGGCAACCTGACTATCAGCAGTCTTAGACGTGCATTCATTGGCTGAGTGGCCCCAGTGTGAACTCAGTGCCTCTTTCTCAACGGTTCTAGCTAAAGAGCCAAGAGTTTCTTTGGCCTGGCTTGGGCCAGATGTCCATGCATGCACTGACCACTAGGGCCAGGAAAGTGGAATGCTCTGTGTCCATCAGTGTGCCCATCAATGGAGGCAGAGAACCAAGTGGGGAGGGGCAGTGGTCAGCCTCACCTGAATGAAAGGACAATCTGTCTTTAAGAAAATCCAGGTTCTTGTCCTCCCAAGAGGGGATGCTGGGCGGGTACAAACAAATAGATGTCTCCTTGAACCCTTCCAGCACTTCTGTTGTCTCTGCCACGTCCCTATTTCCTTGTGTCTCTACTGGTCAGGAACATGTTATGCCTTATTCATGTCTATATCCCAACAATGTCTGGTATGGTACCAGGGACCAAGTAAACTCTCAGTAAATGTTTGTGGACTTGGATTGAGGTGTAAGCACTTGCGTTATGCATTTATTTCTAGAGCACAATGGGTATTTTCCATACCCTGGAGGGGACAGATTGGATTTCTTGTATTTTGTCTACAGTGGGTGATAGGCAGAAGAGAGGGGAGCAGTGCTGGCCCCAACGCATCCTTACTTCCGTCCCGGAATCTTTTCCCTACTGCCGGGTCTCTTGGGGACCCTGGCCAATCCAGCTGAGAGCTCATCTCCATTTGCTACAAATTAGAAAACCAGCATTTTCCTTTCAGTTGGCCCGAGGCACAATCTTTCCCTTCCAATTTGAATTGCATATAAGTACCATTTCTTCCTTTTGGATGTTTAAGGACAATCTGACACTCCGGTTGTTTTTTCCTCATCTTTCAGATTAAAAAAAAAAAAATAAAACCTCTTAGAGCCCCAATTGGTATTCTAGCCTCTTTTAAAAAATACTGCCACCAAAGTTCTTCAATTACTCTGCACAAATTAACTTCAGATTCGTCTTTGCACAGGCCACCACGTAAGCCCAGACTCCTTTAGTCACTGGCCTCCAAGCCAATCTCCCACTAAACAGAACCATTATGGGGAGCCATTAAAAATGAAGAGCTGTCAAGAATCCCTTATAATGATGTTGGGAACTGTATTCACAAAGATTTTTTTTAATGACTCAATGGTTTTTAAAAAAGCAATGAAACACTGTTAAGGAACTATAATGTAATAAATCAATCAGAGTTCCTCTGACTTGACTACACTGTCTTCATATTTATTGCAGCATATGGAAAACCGCACTGCTAATTCTTTGCTACCTCCCCACCCCCCGTGCAAAACTTGAGGAGACATCTAGGTAGAGCATATTTACCTTTTAAGAGATCTATATTTGCTTTTAGTATTACTTACCAAATCCAATCTTCAAAGTATTTATTGGAACAGGGGCTCTTCTAAATTTTGTTTTCAATGTGTCTTCTTTGGGGATAGCGTTAGTTAGGGTTCCTTGATTGTAGACAACAGAAGCTGACTCCGACTAACGGAAGAAGGGGAAATTTATTGGGAGGAAAGCAGGAATTCACAGAATTGTCAAGAGCCTTGAGTCTGCATGAGAATGGACAGGAACCAGAGCAACTCCTGAGGGCTGGAAAGGAGGACACAGAGTAAGTCTCTTGTGGCAGAGAAGTGTGGCCAGAGTGCTGTCACCACCTGCAACCATGAAAGTACTTCTCCCTTTATTTCACTCTCTCTTAGGACAGTACATTTGATGAGCTGAGCTTAAGCCGCGTTCCCTGATTACCCCATTCCCTGGCTTTACTGAGAAGGAGACAGAAAAGGTAGTCTCGTCAGCAGCTTCCATAGTGGGAAATGGGTGCCTTGATTTGCCATGCCAAACAGGTGACATACAATGGAAGAAGTAATTTCCTAAAAGGAAATCATTGAGCTGCTCAAAAATATTAATTAAGATAATGCCAGCTGTTACAACAGCTGATATCCCTAATTCTGTATATTGGCTTCACACAATAAAAGCTTATTTCTCCATCACATTATAGTTCACTTCGGTTGTTCCCAATTGGATTTTTCTTCCTGAGTTACTTTATGGAGGTCTGATTGACATTTAAAAATCCGTACATAGTTAATGTATACAACTTGAGTTTGGGCATAAGTATACACCCATGAAAACATCACTACCATCAATATCACAAACGTATCCATCACCTCCCAAAGTTTCCTCTCAACTTGATTAGTATTGTTATTGGTAAATACATAACATAAGATCTACCCTCTTAGCAATTATCAAGTGTATAACATAATATTATTAACTATGGCACTATGCCGTATAGTAGATATCCAGAGCTTATTTATCTTGCATTATTGAAACTTTGTGCCCTTTAGCCATCACCTCTCTTATTTCTCTCTCCTCCTTGTCTCTGGTAACCACTGTTCTACTCTCTGCTTCTATGAGTTCAACTTTTTTAGATTCCACATATAGGTGATATCATACAATATTTATCTTTCTGTGTTTGGCTTATTTCATTTAGCATCATGTTCTCCATGATGTTGTAAATGATGGGATTTCCTTTTTTTAAGGCTGAATGATACTCTGTTGTCTGTGTATACCACATTTTCCTTATCCGTTCATCTATCAATGAACATTTCGGCTGTTTTCAACTCTTTTTTCCTTCCCAGGTTTATTGAGGAATAATTGATATACATCACTCTGTAAGTTTAAGGCATACAGCATGATGGTCTGATTTACATATATTGTGTCAGGATTATTGTAATAAACTCAGCTGACATCCATCATCTTATAGAGACACAATATAAATAAAAGAAAGAAGAAAAGAGAAAAAATAATTTCTTTTAAAATTGTGATGACAACTCTTAGAATTTACTTTCTTAACAGCCTTCCTGTATATCATATAGCAGTGTTTATAGTCACCATGTTGTGCATTTATATCCTTAGTACTTATTTATCTTATGATTGGAAATTTGTACCTTTTGACCACATTCCTCCAATTCTTCCTCCCTCAACCCTTCAAATCTGGTAATCACAAGCTTTATCTTTTTTTGTATGAGGTTTTTAAAAAAACTGTGTGGCTGAGTTCAGTTTGTTGGTATTTTATTGAGACTTTTTGCATCTATATTCATCAGGGGCACAGGCTTATAGTTCTCTTTTTTTAGTAGTGCCCTTTTCCGGCTTTGGTATGAGGATAACGCTAGCCTTGTAAAATGAGCTTCAGCGTGTTCCCTTTTTTTCAGATTTTTGGAAGAATTTGAGAAGGATCCATGTTAATTCTTCTTTAAATATTTGGTAAAATTGACCAGTGAAGCCGTCTGGTCCTGGACTTTTCATCATTGGGAGATATTTGATACTGATTCAGCCTCCTTACTAGTAATTGGTCTGTTCAGATTTTCTATTTCCTCCTGATTCAGTCTTGGTAACCTGTATGTTTCTAAGAATTTTTCCATTTATTCTAGGTTGTTCAGTTTGTTGGTGCATAGTTGTTCATAATGGCCTCATGATCCTCTGTATTTCTGTGGCAGTGGTTGTAAAGTCTCCTTTTTACATTTATAATTTTGTTAATCTGAGTCCTCTCTTTTTTTTTTTTCATCTTGGTTAGTCTTACTAATGGTTTGTCAATTTTAGAAAATCTTTTTGAAGAACTAACTCTTAGTTCTGTTCATCTTTTCTATTGTTTTTCTGTTCCATATTTCATTTATTTCTGCTCTAATTTTTATTATTTCCTTTCTTCTGCCAAATTTGGGCTTGGTTTGTTCTGCTTTTTCTAGTTCCTTAAGGCATAGAGTTTGGTTGTATATTTGGGATCTTTCTTGCTTCTTGATGTAGGCATTTGTTGCTATGAATTTCCCTCTTGCTTTTGCTACATTCTGTAAGTCCTGGTATGTTGTGTTTCCATTTCCATTTGTCTCAAGAAAATTTAAAATTTCCTCTTTAATCTCTTCTTTGATCCATTGGCAATTCAGGAGAGTGTTGTTTAATTTCCATGGGTTCATACATGTTTCAGTTTTCCTCTTGCTATTGATTTCTAGTTTCATTCCATTGTGGTCAGAGAAGATACCTGGTGTGATTTCAGTCTCCTTGAAGTTGCTAAAAACTTGTTTTGTGGCCTAACATACAGTCTATCTTAGAAGATGTTCCATGTGCACTTGAGAAGAATGAGTATTCTGCTGTTGTTGGATAGGGTGCCCTGTATATGTCTGTTAGTCCGCTTGGTCTATAGTAATGTTCAAATCCACTATTTCCTCATTGATTCTCTGTCTGGATGATCTATTCATTGTTGAGAGTGGGGTATTAGAATCTCCAGCTATATTGTCTGATATAAGTCTAGCTATCTCTGCTTTTTTGGTTGCCATTTGTTTGAAATAACTTCTCCATCCCTTTACTCTCAATCTATGTGTATCTTTAAGGCAACGTGTCATTGGATTTTTTTTAGCCATTCTATGGCTGTTGATTGGAGAAATTAATCCATAATCTATTTACATTTGAAGAAACTATTGATAGATAAAGACTCATCATTGTCATTATTGCCATTTTGTTAATTATTTTCTGGCTGTTTTGTAGATCCACTGTTCCTTATTTTTTATCCTGTTGTCTTTTGTGTGGTGTGTTGATGTCTTTTGGTATCAGTATGCTTTGACTTCTTTATCCTGTTCTTCTGCTTAATTGCTACAGGTTTTTTCCCTTATGGTTACCATGAGACTTACTAAAATATCTTAAAATTATAACCTATTTTAAGTGGATAGCAACTTAATTTCAATAGGATTTTGAAACTACACTTTTATTTCTCCTCCCCTGTACATTTTTAGGTTATTGCTATTATAATTTACATATTTTTGTATTGTGTAACTAATAGCAGATTATTGTAGTTACAGCTATTCTACTATGTTCAATTTTAAACTTTTAATCTCAAGTTGTAAGTAATTTTTACAGCATCATTACCAAATTACAGACTCTAACTTTGACTATGTATTTACCATTACCAATGACTTTTATCCTACCTCTTTTTGCTTATATGATGTTAATTAGTTTCCTTTTAACTGTACTCAAAGAACTCCCTTTAGTATTTCTTGTAAGACAGGTCTAGTGACAATGAACTCTTCAGCTTTTGTTGTTTTGAATTCTTTGTCAGGTAATTTATAGATCTCCTCTTTGGGGCTAGCCACTGGAGCTTCATTTTTGTTTTGTTTTGTTTTGTTTTTGTGGTGTCATATTTCCTTGATTCTCTACCTCCTTGAAGTCTGGCACTGCTGTCTTTACATTTGAAGAAACAGTCACCTTTTCTAAATCTTCACTGTCTTCAGGACAGAAAGACCTTTACCCATCAGCCAGCTGGAGATTCTTGGGGTTCCTCGGGCTTTTTATGGGTATGCCTACTCCACTCAACTTGTTTTTTCTTGAGGAGGGAGGAGAGTCTTAGGATTGTGTGCATTCTCTCAATCCTTCACATCCAGGCCCAGTGCTGAAAGCATCTCGTTTATTTTCCCTAGGGTAGTTTCCTGAAGTCTTCAAGGTTATACACCATCTCCCAATCCACTGGAGACAAACTGGCTGCTGATACCTATATGTCATCTAGAGTAGTTTGCATACATGCATTCTTCAGGGGAGCATGGGGCACTGGCCACAGGGTGGGTGGGGTGGAGACTGCTGGGAGCATGCATTAGCTGGCTGTGGGAGTTCTCTAGCTGGTTAGTAGGGCCTGTGGTCAGTTGTTGAGATCCATCTGCTGGTCACTGTGAACCCTCACCTCTTTTCTCTGCTCCTACTTGTCCCAAGACTATTGAGCCATGCCAATCCCCTTAATGTTCTGGATAGGGCAAGAGAAAAATGTTCTGCAATGGTGGGGAAGCCAGTTGCTCAACTCACTCTCACTTTCTTTCCCTGGTGGAGAAATTGTGGGCCAGGAGGGTCTTTTGGGCCCTGAGATGTGCCTCCTTGTGGGGGGCAGAGGGGGGTGGGTGTGACAAGGGTAACCTCAGCAATGCATCTATTCTTGGATTTTTTGCTCCACTGAGGTGTTGGAACCTCTTAGCTATACTCCCAGACTCTAATAAAGGTATCTTTCTCCACAGATAATTGTAAAAATCATGATTTCTGTTGGGGTATGAAGGCTAGAATATCCTATTTGGCCATCTGGCTGATATCCAGTGGTTGTTCCTAATTGGGAGGCTCACTTTAAAGGAGTGATTCAGGGATCTATGTTCTGTCCCTCTTGTAGCTCTGCATCTATAATACATGGCTCTCAAACTCACTCTGTAGATGTTCTATTTCAGGGGAAAATAGTATGGAAGATTGCCCCTACTCCTTTTTAAAGGGCCAAATCTGGGAGTGGTGGACATCATTTCTGCTCTGAGTCCATTGGCTTGAAGTCAGTCATATAGTCCCACTGAATTTCTAAGGAGGTCGGAAAATATAAATCCTGCCAGGATAATTGCTTCTCAGCAGTGTTCTGCACCATCGAGGAAAACATAAACCCTTGAAGGAAGAGAGAAGGCTATGCCATAGCAGATGAAATGAGGGATGGAAGGACAGACTCCTCCAATAGATAAAGGTCCATTATTGAGTTGGAGCAGGTGTTGGATTTCTCTAATTTGAGCACAAGTGATTGCAGAAATGAGACGTATTGTAGTTTTACCACTATACCTTCCCCCCCCATAACTGGTTTCTGATCTAAAAGTTTCCAGTAAGACTGGAAAGGTGTTGTTATCTCAATTTTGCACTGGGAAATTTGAGAATTAAGAAAAACAAGAGCTTTCATTTACCTTTTTTTGACTCCTTGGAAAATGCCCCTTTTACTACACAACCCTGCATCCATAGTATTTTCACATCTTGAAAATTGTTGTTTCCTTGAGCAAAACAGGAAGTTCCATACTAACATTGGAACCAAAACTAAGCCCTATTCCCTACTCTAATGGAAAAGATTACTGTGTACTGCCCATATCTCAAAGTAAAACAAACTGTCCATCGTTTTCCTCTCCACTTAACCCCACCTCCCCCATTTAACCCAACTCCCCAGTTCGGTTGTCTAGTTGGGCTTGTTTCACAAGTTTATTTTTTCCCAGAGATGAAAGTTTCTTACAACAACCCGGAGCGTTTTAAAACAAAGATCTTAGTTGTTATGCAAACACAGTCTCATTTCCACAAAAGAGCATTTCATGAAAAGAAAAATAAATGCACATTTCAAAATGTCAGTTAAAGAAATGGGGGAAAAATGAAAAAGAATGTAAACCTGCCAGTGAAAAGATGCAGCATAATACCAAGTTGCCTAAAGAGTTTTCCAACGTCTTTGAGGTAAGTGAAAGTGACTGGCTTATGGACAGGAACATTTTGATAATTTAAAAAGTGCATGTGTATAATATAGTAATATAATATAATATAATATTCATACATATAATTTAAACCAATGCAGTATACTGGTTAGAATGGTAGGCTGGGAACAGTAAGCACAGATTTACTACCTGAATTTCTTGCTTCTGTATCATCTATATTTAGCATTACATTCACATTAAATACACTATTAAGCAAAGTAATAAGCTAAAGATGTAATTCTGATCAATGCTGTGTCATTTCACAGTGAGGTGGAGAAGGTCATTCATCCCATGTCTACAGTGTACCAGAGTGGGTTGTACACTGGGTTTAAGGTCAGAAGGGTTGGGTTCAAGTCCGAGCTTCTTTTGTGACTGGGCACTGATCTTCATTTCTGCTCTTGAACTTCTCTAGTGAATTTTTTAGGTTAGTTGTTGTGTTCTTCAGCTCCCTAATTTCAGTCTGGTACTGTCTGATACTTGCTATTTCTTTGCTGTAATTCTCATTTTGCTCAGGGACTGTTTCTGGTGAGCATCTTTCTGATGGTTATTTTAAATTCTCTTTCAGATAAATCATATAACTCCATTTCATGAGAGGAATTTCTGGGGATTTATCTTGTTCCTTTGTTTGGAACATATTTCACTGTCTCTTCACTTTCCTTGAGTCTCTGAGTTGGTTTCTGTGCATTAGACAAAGCTGCTGCCCTGACCCAGTCTTCATGGACCGGCCTCATACGGGGGGAGACCCAGAGATTCTGGGGTCTTCTATCCTTTGTGCAACTCTAATCTGCTTCTTTGTTCTTAGCTGCCCCCACACATTTGGAGAATACTAGGTCCTGTCAGCTCTCTGAGACAAGTGAGACTGTAGCCAGTTCCTCAGGCAGCCCCCAGAAATGTTGGATCATTAGATTCTCTTTTCAACTCTTTCCCTCCCCAAGGAGAAGCTGGGATCTGGAGGTACTCACCTATTTGCAGAACCATGCTGACTTAAGGGAGAAGGGGTGGTGACTCGTGTGCTGGGACCATCTATGTTAATTGCTGTTGACTTGGTGCATTTGTAGGGGGAAGTAAGGGTCAGGACTTCTTGGTCTAACATCTTCCCTTCTTCCATAAAATAAAGGGGTTGAAGGAGATGATTTTGGTAGCCCTTGCCAGTTATAAACTATGAAAAAGCAAGTATATTGTCCTTCTTCCAAATCATAATTTTCCACATAGACCTAATTACATCTCTCCTCATTTCCCCTTGCCGTGAGTTTTCCTATTAACTCAGTAATATCAGGTAGACCATCATTGACATTAGTGTGCCTCATTAGGTTTGCTTGGCCCTACCTGCCCGTCTGATCCAAGAACCCCATCATCGGATGGGATCTCCAACATTACCTGTTATGATTTCTCACTCTGCAAAAGAGGGGACAGACAGGAAGCATCTGCTCAGATCTGCAGAACTTCAGCCTGTGACGGGGTCTCCCGCATCGCTTACCTCAGCCTGTCACTGTAGAAAAGAGGAAAGATGGAGATGTCTCAGCCACCACCACCATCCCTTATCTCTTAACACTATTGGTCACCTCATCCTCCGCTAGGAATGAAGCTGCTTTTCAGCATGGCCTCCATCACGTCACTCTAGTAGCTCCAGTGCCCAGGTCTGACCAGATCGGACTCACAGAGCCAAAGATGCAGCCCAAGCAAGAAGTGCTGAGTAAATGCTTTGTGAAGCAAACTCCATCCAATGAGAGGGGAAAAAAAAGCAACAGATCTGCAGATAAATTCCTCTCCCTTCCTTCTTTCAAAAGACGGTTCTGAGTGGAATTGCTTCTGCAGTTTTTGCAGGGATGTCTGACGTGACCAAGCAGTTGTAGCAGCTGTGTTGCTTGCAAGGCTGTGGCCAGCTCGGTGGTGCTCCAAGTTGTATTTACTTTTCCTTCATCGCTGCCTCAAGTCTTTTTCCCTCACCCTGGATGCCCTGGTGTTGTACATTCTAATAAAGCCGTAGCAGGCAAACTTTGCCTCTGGCTGTTCTCTAAGGAACTGTGCTAAGATGATATCTTTCACCAGCATTTCCCCCAGTTCTAGACTCACAACTTGCATTTGGGAGATTACTTTAGGTGCCCCACACAGATACAAGGTTGAGACTATGGTGGGAAAGTTGCTTCTGTATTTGCTTTTGATCCTTTTAATTACCCCATGGATAAAATTTTTATTTGGAGTGACTTTGTCTTAAATAACTCTCCACAATTCAATACGTTCCCTCTCAACAGAGACCAGATTGAAGGCACAAAATCTTTAGCAGAAATCCTGAGTGCTAATCGTTTAATCACATTTTTTTCATATTCACTGTATTCATTCTGTGTTTATTTTCTCTTTATGGTAGTGATATTCATTTTCCAGTTACACTAGTGGTGTATATTTCCCTTTTAAATAAAATGAGCAAAAAAAATCAATTAAAAACAAAAAAGCAAATGAAATGGGGGAGTGATCAGAGACAGTGGAGAAGCACTCATGTTGGACATAGCACAGGGATTTGGTCCAAACCACGAAGGTGGAACATAATCAGCTAAAATTTGGGAAACTGCCTTATAGCAAAGGCTTTTGCTTGGTACCGTGGGGGCAACAAAATCCTGTCTCCACCTCAGTTTCAATATTCTCTTTGTTCCTTGCTGACCTTTCCCTGAGATCCTCCTGTGCTCTGTAGCCCCCTTCTTCCCCAGGGTATGTAGGTCTCCCAGTCTTCAAGCAGATTTTGGCAACTGTTTTACCCAGGGCAGCAATAAAATTCCTGCTCCTTGCTGTCTGTAACTAAAGGCACTGAAATAACTAACATGAATGCCAAAGAACGAAGAACCACCCACCCCCAGATTGACCCTTGAGACCCATCCTTTCATCCCCCCAACCACCATGATTTCTCTGTTGTTGTTGTTGAAGTCTAGTCAGATTACAATGTTGTATCAGTTTCTGGCGTACAGCATCATGCTTCAGTCATACATGAACAGGCATCTATTCGTTTTCATATTCTTTTTAGTTACAGGTTACCACAAGATATTGAATAGAGTTCCCTTCTACAGAAGAAACTTGTTGCTTATCTATTTTATATCTAGTAGTTAGTATCTGCAGATCTTGAACTCCCAGTTTATCCCTTCCCACCCCCTTTGCCCACTGGTAACCGCAAGTTTGTTTTCTATGTCTGTGAGCCTGTTTCTGTTTTGTAAATAAGTTCATTTGTGTCTTTTTGTTTGTTTGTCCTTTAAAGAGAAGTTAATTAATTAATTAATGACATATCTACCATGATTTCTTTAAACCTGGTCTGGTTGCTGGTGTGGCCCCAGCCTGATCATCTCTTGGCTCAGACTGCAAGAGCTTCTGCATCCCACTCATCATCCTCTTTGCAGTTTAATACATCCAGTGTTGGCACCAGGGGAGGCCATTATACTCCCATAGTCTCCATTGGCCCCACTCTTTGAAATGGTACTTGATGGCATCTTAGTCTTCTATAAATACTTCCAGAAGAGCACCTTCATAATCTCCTTCCTGCCAGGTTGCTTCTTCTAGTCCCCTCCTATCTAGAAATTCTGCCACTTCCACCGACTCCTTCCCTTTTCTTATCCTAGCTTAGTTGCTGTAGCCCACCCTCCCTGCCCTCCATCTCTTAAGTTTCTTTCTCTTCCCTCCCTTTGCCTTTCCAGGCTTCTATCACAGGTTTTCTTCTCTTCTGTTCTCTGAGGCTTCTTTCAGGCTCACTCACCGTACTGAACACACAATGTTTAAATGTCACCCTCCTTCCATAATTCATGGAGAGAGACTTCTCAAGGTTTAGGAAATGCCATTGGAGAGACACCAGGTCCCCTCCCTGGAACCCATCACCCTCTTCTCCTGGCACGCACACTGGGAACTCGATACAGCATTCTTCTTTGCAATTTGGTGTTCATTTCTGGGACAGAGGACCCAGGAGGACAGGGCCTTTACCCTCAAGCAATTCTTCCCGTGCCAGAACCGGGAGAGGACTGTGGTAAGGAGGGCTGTGCACTCTTGTTTTCTGCTCCTGTGCTCTCAGGACTGAAACTCGCCAGCCCTGAGGTCCAGCCAGGACTCAGCACAGGAGTTGATGTGATCTTCAGGACAGGAGGGATGCCCAGCTAGGACCAGAGGCCTCATTCAATAGGAGGAGGTTCCCAGGAGAGTCCTAAGGACACAGGACACCCATCCCATGCCTCCACTCCTAACCTCCATTTTTGAAAAATTAGCCAAGGGAGAAAAGAAGAGAAAGGAAAGGAAAAGAAAGAAAAAGAGGGAATTCAGGAGAAAGGGTGAGAAGGGAATAGAGGACAAGAAAAGTAAAGGATGCTTCAGCTTTGTGTGACATGTAAGGATTAGGTCTAACTTGCAACGTAATAAGGCTCTGTCTCTATCCCCACTGCCTCCAGGGATTGAGGGAAGTTCTACTTTAAACTCGAGGGCAAATGACCTTGGTGGAAATTTGCTGAGGCCTCTTTGGAAGCTGGAACGCAACTTTGAACCCCAGGTTTAGAAAGAGTCAAGACTTCTTGCTCCAGGATGAGCTCCTCAAGCAGCTGAAGGCAAGATGAGAGTTCTGATCTCCGGAACTGTAAGAGAGTGTGTTGCTTTAAGCTGCTGTGTAATTTGTTACAGCAGCAAGAGGAAACTAATATGTAGCTGTTGTGTGTAAAGTCCCTGGCATATATTAGGCACTTTAATAGTTGATAGCAGAGAATAAATGAGTGGATGAATATTAGTGTTTCCCACCAGACGATCAGCAAAGTGAGGGCAGTGTTTCTTCTCTTACATTCCACCCAGCTCCTAGCAGTGTGCTGGCCACACATCAATGCTCAGAAAGGCTTCTAGACTCAGCCTGAGTTTCACCTGTGGGGGTTGATGGATGCCAAAGAGACTCAGCATGGAAGAGGATATCTAGGGGCTTACAAAAGGCAAATTGACTTCTTTCTGAAGTGTGGGAGTGGTGAGTTCAGGCCACCCCCAAATGTGCATAATACAGAAGTCAGGTGTTAACGCCACCGTGCTGGGAGGCTCTAGGGGAAGATGCTGAGGACAATGGGAGAGAGGATCCTTAACTCATCTCCAAGACACGTAAGAGCTGTTACTCTGGGTGAGAGATGCTATTCATCGGGGGAAAATGTTCATTATGAGCAAGCCCGTTTCTATTTACCAACACTGTTTGCTGAGGCATCAGGCTGAATTCACCCAGGGTATTCAAAGAGCCAGGTCCGGTGCAGGCTAAGAGAGGGAAGGCTGTCGCAGAGCCGGGTTTTGCAAATTTTCTTGATGCATTTGGGCCCTCCTGGAAGTCCAGGTTCCGAAGAGGAAATCTTGGTTATTCGGATCCTACTGACCGATTGATCGGTATGATGCTGTTGCAAATCACTGAATGTCTTCCTTCATTTAGAAGAAAGGAAAAAATTCAGTTTCAGTTCTGAATGCACAGGGTGAGAAACCTAGAGGTCACTTTCTCTTTCTTTCCAGCTCTCTCTCACTCTCTTAAATAAGGAGAAAGGCTATATTTTTCCATGGATTAAGTCCAACACAGAGAAAACTGTCACTGTGAAAACAATAGAATTTATCTCCACTGATATAGCTTGACACTGGGACAAGTGCTTGAATTGTTGCCATAGCAATAAATGTGTCGGACTTATGCATGCGTTTTCTGCTATAGGATTTTGATTAATGGCATTGACTAAATGGTGTGAAGGGGGAGAGACCATGCACAAGGCCTAAGGAGAGAGAGCCAGACTGCAGAGGGTTTGCCACAGCCCACTACAGAGGGGTGGCGAGTGGGGCTGACCAGAAACCAGTTAAACAAATGGGAGGCAGAATCTCTTCTTCAGAGCAACAGCATCTGCCTGGCAGCAGTGCCTTGTGGCAGGGGTCTGGGAAGTGGAGGGGAAGGTGCATGACACTGAGGTCAGAGCTCTATCAGGACCAAAAAGCTGATGAAATCTCACTTCTGTTGAGGGCTTCCTACGTGCCTGTGTGCTTAGGACTTTATGTGTCTCAATTTATTAATTCCTTACATGAACTCTGTGAGGCACCTATTATTATGATTTTTTTTCTGATGAAGAAACTGAAGCACAGAGAAGCTAATAAACTTGCAAAAGTCACACAGCTAGTGAGTGGCAGAATCAAGATTCAAACCCCCAGGCTGTCTGGCTTTGGAAGCTGAGTTTAACTACTGCACTGCGTTTCGCTCCAGAAACAGATACTGCCCACCTGATTTTACCTATCCGTGCTGGCAATGTGCTTAGAAGAGGGGAGAGGGAGGGAGGGAGGGAGGGGAGAGAGAGAGAGAAAGAGAAATGATGTCTCAGTGAAAGACATCCCCAACTCTGGAAAATCAAGGCAAAGTCCTCAGATCTCTCTGTGAAAAGGGGATATATGTTAACTCATTGCTAACATTGTAGGCACCACTAAGTGCTTGGGGCCTTTGGTCTGCTATCCATCCGTGTGTACTGAGCATTTCACAACTACCAAGGGGCCAGGTGAGGCCTGGAAGCCAGAAAGCCTTGACCCCTGACTCCCTGCTCTCACTGTGACCTTGGACTATTTGCTGGACCTCTCAGGCCTCCACGTCCTCATCTGTGAAATGGGAACAACACAAGCATCACCTCGCCTGTGGTCATGAAGATTAAATGAGATGGTGCTTTGCAAACACTGAACACAGTAATTGGCACACTCACTCAAGTAACTTCTCAAATTAAGCTAATTTTTCAAAAGACTCATTTTTACTAATTTGCTGATGTTCAGAAAACCTTTTCAGTTTTCAGACTTGGTCTTTCCTTTAGTTCAGACAAGTTTTCTACTGTCATTTTCTTTGAATTTTTGCTTCTGTTCCTCCTTTTCTTTCCTTGTTGATACTTCTTTTACTTGTAAATGGGGTCTCCAGAGTATGCCTGCCCACCTTCCTTCCCTCCTCTCTTCATTTTTAAGCTCTTTCTCTTTTGAGATGAGGATGCAATAAATCAAGTTTGTCTTCCACCTCACTCGCTGGATATTTTTCTTTGGTATTCATTCTGTTGTTCACTCTTCTGAAATGGTTCCTCCTTTTAAATTATTCCTTTAGGACTATTTAGTCTAATTTTACAGATGCAGTGTTATATTCAATATTTTTGAAATTGCTATTCAGAATTCTTTTAACTTCTTTTTTTCAATTTTCAGCAATAAATCTTATGGGAAATGCTGTTTCTTCAAGATGTCCCTGTTCTGCTGGGCCACAATGTAGCTGGTCTGATTTCATTCATTATTTCATTCACTCAGGAGTCATTCACTGAGTTTCTATTATACACCTATTTGTCATGTCAGATGGTCATAAGTTCTCTGAAGGAAAGTGTAGCAGGGTGATGGGGAACCCCGAGTGGCAGGGGTAGCTATTGTATGTGACACTACCAGGGCAGGCCTCTCTGCAAGGCAACATTTAAGCGAAGTCCTGAAGAAAGTAAGGGAGCAAGAGATAAGGCTATCTGAGGGAAGAGCATTCTGGCAGAGGGAATAGCTAGTGCAAAGGCCCTGTTCTATTTGCAGAAGCAAACCTGTTTGCTGTAGAAGATGGCTGAAGTGGGAAACTCCATGGAGATGGCTGTCACCAGGGTGCCTCTTTCTGCCTCAAGCCTAGCCTACCTCATAGGATAATGTTTTTAGAGTTTTCTCTCATTCCCAGAAATAGAGGGCTTTTTTTAACCCAGGAGAGGGAATTTTGAGTTAGCCCATGATGCCTCCATCAATAAGACACTGTTTATACTCTAGCAGAGATGCTTTGAGTTTTGATAGGTAGATGACATCTATTCTAGTATCAGGGACTGCTGCTGGTGTGATGATGGCTTGAGAAGAGAGATGTACCCCATCTAAGACCAAGGATGGCAAGTACATACCACAAGTGCCCAATCCCATGGCAGAAGCCCCTGTTGATCATGGTGTTCTTTCTTGCTGAAAGTAGATACCACTTCAGAATCCTTCTTAACACTCCAGATTAGTCATGGTTAGCACCCAAGATGAAACTTTTCTGTCAACTTATAAAAGTTTATGACAATATGCACATAAATTGAATTTTTGTATTAGGTCAACCCATATGAAATTGCTAATAGGCAACTTTTTTTAACCTCAAAAATGACAGTTTCATGTGATTCAGTCGAATCCATTGAATTAAATACAACTCTGTTCAATGGACCTTTGCTGGGAAATCTTTTGCTAGGCAGAGATTTCTTGTCCTCTGTGAACACTTAAACCCTGATATACTTGCAATTCTCATACATTAAATTTTCTTAAAATGGGACCAGCTGTATTCATTAATATCCTAACACCTCTACCTTGGTGCTGGCTTTGTTTCTAGACTTTGTCTAATTTTTTTCACCTTCTGGGACCATGAGGTAGCTGAACCAAAAACAAGATGCCCCCCTAAAGACATGCCAATAGGCCCCAGCTTCCTCTCTCGCCTCTATGTAGTAGCTTGTGTTATTGTTCTCATTCATGCCCTCCCTCCCTGTAAGAGGTTTGCACCTTCCTCATGCATTGCCAACTTGCAGTGCCTCCATCTGGGAGGAGTGTACTTCCTGCCTCCTTGGTCATGTGATTTGCTTTGGCCAATGGAATGTGATGTGTGATACTCTGGACAGAAGCTTTCAAAGACATTGTGTGGTTCATTCATAGTGCTCTTTCCTTCTGCTACGAGGCCTGGATATCAGGTTGTGGAAGACACGTGGAGCAGCTTTGCTGTAGGAGTGAGTGAGAAATAAACCTTTGTAAGCCACTGAAATATTGGGGTTTATTTGTTACTGTGGCTGTACCTAGCGAAGGCTGACAAATATACTTTGTCAGCATTAAATATCATGGTAAGAAATAACTTTCCCAGGGGCTTGTCCAGGATAAGCATCATGTAGCTGTAAAACTGTATGAAGTGTTTCAGTTTACATAAGCTTTTTTTTCTTTTTCTTTTTGGCAGGGGGACGTATTTAGGTTTATTTTAGTTATTTTTAGAGGAGGTACTGGGGATTGAACCCAGGGCTTTGTGCAAGTTAAGCATGCATTCTACCACTTGAGCTGTATCCTCCCTGCTACATACGCTGTTGATATCAAGGGTGTGGAGGGTGTAAAACCATCCGGCCTTTCTAGACACAACATATGATAGATGTGCTACAAACTTTTAGGAGAATGTGTCCAAACCACATGATCACAGACGGTTTGTGGGAAAAATAAAAAGAGATTTGGACTTCAAATAAATTTGGAAACACTGGATTAAAAGAAGTTAAACAGGTTTCTTTCCAGTAAGATTTCTCAGAGCTTTAAATCTGTTGTGGTGCATCGTGAGTCTCCTAGGGCAGAGGGTGATACAGAATTCACCGCTTTCCAAAACTGTTTGATCATGGAAGTCTTTTTCTTTTTTTCATAAGAGTATTTCATGGGCTTAATGCTGTGCAGAAAAACTCAGCAGATGCTGCCTCTGGTGGCAGCAGAATTTGCATATTTCTCCTCTGTTTCCCATCTCTTCCAGCCATCTATCGTTTTCACTGTCTTTTCTCTCGCTTTTTTGTGTCTTCCATCTTCTTTGGCCACCTGCTCCTCCATCTCTTTTCATCATTCTCCCTTTGCTTCTTACTTCTTTTCCCTCCTTTCCTCCTCCTTTTCTTTCTTCTTTCCTTTCACATCCCCTTCCAAACCCCATTGACCCCTCTTCTCCTCCCAGCTCCTGCTCACTCTCCTCTCCCTCTCTCTCTCACTTTCTGGCTTTTCTACAAGCCAGAGAGTTTTCTCCGACTGGACGACCCAGGGGAATGTCCCCCTGATTGTCAAGTTATCATTCCTGAAAAGGAAAGCCAGCGATGGCGTTGCCTGCTCTTCCCAGGTGTGGTGTTAATTTTAAAGTGATGGGCTTTAACCCCGCATCAGCCTCCTTAAGGAGAGATCCTTTGTTCTAGACTCAGACAAAGCAGCACAGTCGGCCTTAAAAGAAAAAAAAAAAGCTGTTTCATTTTATATTGGAAAAATACAATGTGACATCTGGAGAATAAATTGTTCAGTCAGCCAGAAATACGCCTTGTAAAAATTGCTTAGGTTTCTGTAACAAGATTATTTACTGCGAGTGTTCACCTATAATACAGCACACTTTTGAAATGGACCTTTTATGAAACACATCAAGAACTGAAGAAATGTATTCAGTGCATTAATCTACAACACTGCACACTTTACCACACTTTCAGAGCAGATTTCAAAACTCAGACCATCTAATGAGATAGAAAAAAAGTTATTCTTGTCCTATATTCATTCCAGTCATGTTCTATACGGAGCCCTTGGGATATTTAACATCATGCAATAGGTTTTTCAACACACATACACACACACGCTCACACACAATCATGCACACTGTTACACGCACTCTCACACACAGACGAAATATATGACTGTTCAGACAAGTATTCAGTTTAGAATGCAGTAGGCCCATATTTCAACAGCCTGTGTGCAAGGCAGGGGCTGGCTATTTTAGAAACCAGAACTTTATAAATATTTAAAGATCTTGACTTAATTCAAATGAGAGATCGCTCAGGTGCTGTCAGTTACTTCCCGTAACTCCTTCATTTCTGATCAGGGGGTGACAGTTTGCATAGCAGTCTCCTGGCAATTTGAGGAACTGCCTCAGTTAGCATGTGGCAGCTGGGACTGGGCCTGGGGTGGCTGAGGCAGGTGGATTGCAGAGAAGTGGGTCAGGTAGGGGAGGAAGGGAAGGCACGCCCTCCAATGGCCTCCTTTGCTGACTTTGACTTTTCTTGGCCACTGTGACTATAGAAATAGGTTCTTCCAGTTAGGCGGCTCCCCACGAGGTGGTCTAAACCCTTTCGCCTTAAGATCAACTTAGCCGCTCCCTTGGTCCAATGGAAATCAGTTCTAGAACATACAGAGCAGAGCAGAGACCCACAGAATGATTCCTCCACCAACCCAAGGAAAGGCCTAGGCTTTCAAAGTTCACCTAGGCCTGGAGAACTTAGTGGTGCTGCTGGGGGAGCTAACCTGGCCAATATGGAAATTCAGCAGAGGAGAATAAGAGTCATGCCAGGACTCTCTCTCCAGGATCAAAGATCAACTCACTTCTCAGCCATCGCTTCCCATCCTCTCGGGGAGTTTGCAAGAAACTCAAGGTAGAGCTGGTGACAGGGCTGCATCATCTGAGTCTCGGAGGGTGGAGCCCTGCATCCCGTGGGGCTGTCCTTTCAGAGACTGAAGACCTGGAGGAAGCTCACAAGAGGGCCTGGCTACTCTCAGTGTGGAGCCAGCCCCTTCCTTCCATTGCCTCTCATTTGATTTGCTGAATTTCAGGCCTCTCTCCTGGCGCTCATCTGTCCTCCTGGTCTGGTGGAGACTGAAGAATGACATTTTTAACTGTCTCTGCTCAGCTTTCCTGGACTTTTTCTTAGAACGGACTTTAGCATTTTTCATTTTGATTTTCCTCTAAGTCACACCCTCTGGGGAACCACCAGTCTCCTTGAGAAACTCTTCTACTCACATTTTCCATTCCTTTCATGCGAACATTGTCTTTCTTCATGGACCAACCCAAGACACGTGTCCGCCATGAAGCCTTCCGTGATACTCTGGCTCACACACATCTTTCCCTCTTTATCCTCTGGGGCAATTTATTGAACCATGTAGTTTAACACTCAGTCACACACGGCCTTGGCTTGCTTCATCCATCTTGCTTTCCCTTGTGTGTCAAGCAGAGGCCTGGGGGCGTGGACAGACTAGGGCACTGAGGGAAATAAACAAGGAGTTCTAGTCTCCGCACCACCATATATTCATCATGTGAACGTTGGGCAAATACCTTAACCATTTTGAGCATCTGTTTCCTAATATATGAAACAGAGATGTCACCTACATTGCTTGTCTCATTAAAAAATTATAATATGAAATGAACTAAAAAAACACTTCATGAACTGAAAACCCTGGAACATAAAGTATCAATAATACTGAACTTCTTGTCTTATATTTGCTCCCATTTCCCCACAATGGCTAGAAGAACGTTGAACACACAGTAGGAAACCAACAAACACTTGTTAAATATAATGTTTATCCGTTCTTCTTGACCCAGGGTATCCCTTCCAGGTTCTAACTTCTGGCAGGTCTACCAGAAAGCACAAAGCAAGTCTTAATCAGGATGAAAAAGATTTACAGGCCCTATCTGTTTTTTTGATAAGGATTCAGAAAACTGAGTTTAGATTTTCCTCTATAATTTTCTAGGAAGCTGGGTGGAGTGTTTTGTTGTGGAGGGTTCTCTGGAAAGATGCTGTTGGGAGCTTGAAAGATTTGCACAAACCATGAGATGATATTTTTTCCTTCTTTCAGAAACAGAATACTAATAAATTAGGATCATTATCTGATAGGTCAGAGGTCATTGGATTATTTCCTGTGAAACAGATTCATGCTTGTACGAAGGGAAATTGGGAAATGCCTGCAGTCTTGGTGAGAGCCCATTTGATTAAGAATTTGGTTGGCTTGCTACCTGGTATTTCTCCACAAACACCCTTCCCCTTGAATTCTGAAGTTGGCAATGGGTATGACTGAGGACAGTTTGACTAAAGTCTCTTCCTATGTTGCACTAGAGGTCTGGGGGTGGGGAGAGGGATTTGGTTCTAGCCCTGAGGCTCAGAGCCACTTAGGTACTTGAAGATTTCACCTTCAGGCTGAGGTCCAAAAGGAATGTGTGTTATTTATAGATATGATTTGGTTGCTGAGTAAAGAGCAGCTGAATCCTTCAGTCAGCCTCTCCCTCTAGGAGTTCTACAACCTCTATCTCACTGTGATAGAATTAAAACCTAAGTATGCATTGCTCTAAATAGGAGAGACAGCACCAGGATTTATAGCCCCCAACAGAGATCCTGGGCTCTGCACCCTGATTGAAACAACCCAGTCTCTCTTTCCTTGTTCCAGTGAGTGGACACATATCTAAACATCAAACTGATATGGGAGAAGCTGCGGGCTCCAAGCTGAGGCTCCATCCATCAAAATCACTCTACTCTCCTTCAGAGGATGTCTATAGGGGATTAAGGAAATCATATCTCAACATGGACCTCATTCACTGCTGCAAATTTCCCCTTAAAGCTATTTTAAAAGTATTCATTTAGAAAGGTTTGTAGGTTAAAGGTTTTGTAGGAAGACCTGGAATAAATAGAGGTAAGTAAAATATGATCCTCTTCTCAATAACTCATTCCCTGCTAGGGCAGACAGCCATACAGATGTAAAGATGGTACTAGACTGTTGTGAGTGCTGTAATACATGTGCAAGTATTCATCAAAAGAGTGGGGAGGAAGGTATCAATGTGGGCCGAGGGAGAAAAGGAAGCTCCTTGGAGGAGGAAGACAGTCTAACAAGAGCTATCCATGGTAATCAAACCAGTATCTTCAGCCACTACCCTTTAGCTTCACAAGGCTTCAGCACCAGATTGATCAAAGAGGCATTTGAGGAGTATTTGACATGTCTTGTTGGAGAAAAGGTCCTAGGAATCGTGTTCAGGCTCTTTAGATGTGAAGACTTAGTTCAGCAATATTAGCCCTTGAGATTTTTCTCATCTCCTGTATATCTTCTTTGTCTTTATGATTCACATTGGCTACTAGCAGGTGGAGGCTCTGATCTAGGTACTGTCAAAACTATTTGAGCTTCAAGTAACATAAGCCAACACAAGAGAGCTCCAGCAAAAAAAAAAAATCAGTTTGCTAAAAAATATGAATGTCTTGTGAAACCCAAGGGGTGGA
Source organism: Vicugna pacos (assembly GCF_048564905.1). NCBI lineage: Eukaryota > Metazoa > Chordata > Mammalia > Artiodactyla > Camelidae > Vicugna > Vicugna pacos. Next base: position 29,537,761 of record NC_132995.1, on the reverse strand, counting down.
ATATAGTCGAGCCTCAGAACAGACTTGCTACCAGAAACCGGAAAAGCTACTGGGAATCCAGGCCTTACTCCCTCTTTCTCATTTCTGCTTCTTGCTGAGCATCTTTTTCATTCTTCTCTTTATATATCTGTTTTTATTGCTTCTCAGTCCCTATAAAAAAGAGATGGCTGCCCCAGATGTTCAAGTTTTTAATGTTGTCCTCACATTCACACAAACTAACTGGTTATCTCTGAATTCCTATTTCACATTCCCAGTAAAGAGAATCTGTTTAAACTAACTTGAGTCACGTGTCTCCCTTTGGTCCAGTTAAGCTTCTTTTTCTTTTTTTTTCCATTAATTTTATTTTATTTATTTATTTTTATTGAAGTACAGTCAATTACATTGTATCAGTTTCTGGTATACAGCACAATATGCAAGACTGGGACATTGTGCTGTACACCAGTTAAACCTCTTAACACCCAGTGCCAATTGTAGTGGGTAGGCGGTTCCCAACACATTCAAGGAATTCTATGATACCAGCTGGGTATCCTACAAGTCAACTCATTTCTGACACTACTTACCTGGAGGCAGCATCTGATTCCACAGGCTAAGGGCTCAGTCCCAAAAGACTGACCTGCACTTCAGATGTCAATCATAAGCTCAGTTTGTCACCTGTGCTTCTGACCAAATGGCTATAAATGAAAGGTTCCCATGACTTCCTTTTTGGGTTTGACTAATTTGCTAGAGCAGCTCACAGAACTCAGAGAAACATGTTACTTACTAGATTACCAGTTTATTATAAGAGGTTCTAACTCAGAACAGCCAGATGGAAGAGATGCATTAGGGTAAGGTATGGGGAAAGGGTGCAGAGCTTCCATGCCCTCTCCAGGTGCACCATTCCCCCTGAATCTCCACTGTTCATTAACTTGGAAGCTCTCTAAATTTTGTCCTTCGGGGTTTTTATGGAGGTTCCATTACACAGGCATGATTGATCAAATCATTGACCATCAGGGTTTGAACTCAAACTCCAGCCCCTCTCCTTGCCCCACAGGTCAGAGGTGGGACTGAAATTTCCAACCCTCTAATCATATGGTGGGTTCTCCCAGCCACCAGCCCCCTCCTTAGGTGTGGTCCAGCAGTCACTGCATTAACAGCAAGAAACACTTCTACTGCTTTCATCATCAGATATTCCAAGGGAGCTCCGTGGCAGTAATGGAGACAAAAACCACATACACAGTCGAATCTTGAACAATTTGGGGTTCTGGGTGCCAATCCCCGTGGAGTCAAAGGACGGCTATCTCTGCCTCAAAAGCAAAAGAAATGAGAAGTGACTTGTCCAACGGCAGGAAGCCAAACCAGTCTGGGTAGAATCGGGACTCAAACCCTAGTTCTTTTGATTCCATGTATTGTGATCGCTAATCGAACACAAACTGTTCCCCTTACTTAGTTAAAGTTCTGTAAAATGAAAATACAGGTGTTATATTCACTGAAAAAAATCCATGTGTAATTGGACCCACGCCATTCAAACCAATGTTGTTCAAGGGTCAACTGTGTATTTCTCCTTACAAATCACAGTATCCCACTGATCAACTTTGTCTATGAGTAGAAGAGCATAAATGCAGCTGTCAATGCCCCATGCCTGTGGTAGAAGGAAGGTTCTTTAAAAAAAAAATGGAGAAGAATTGCTTGGAGACTAAGCCGATCACTCCCTCCCACTTCACCTCTAAAAAGACCATTCTATCCATCCCTTTCCAAGTGCCAGTTCAGGGAAGCTCATGTTTAGGGAAAAATAAGAAAAAAGAGCATTACTAGTTGTAGATACCATCTTTTAGAAAAACACTGAGGTGAACCTGATCTTCACGAACTCGAGCTTTGACCATAGCAAGGTTGTGCCTCCGGACGTTCCTACAGTGCACACAAGTCTATTTGGCTTGGTCTCAACAGCTTCATTTTCTACCACGTGCATCATTCTGCCTGACAGATGGGTATATGATGCTTCTAGACAAAGCAGGTTCAGGAAGGCCCTAGGAAGTCCAAACTCTCTGGTATCAAACACAAGGCCCTTTGGACTCTGACTCTTGCTGCTTCTCCAGTCTCAACTATGACCACGCCTGATCTTGCAATCATAACACGATTGCAGACATTTAGAACTGCATGTGATTCCTGAAACAATGCACAGCGTTTGTAACTCCATGCCTCTGGACAACCTGCTCCCTCTTTCTGGAACCTCCTCCTCATCACCTGTCAATATCACGAACTCCTAACCACCTGTTAAAACGTGGCTCACATATATCCCCTTCCAGGAAGATCTCCTTGAGACTTACACACACATACACACACACACACACCACTGAATGGGATGACAAACTGGCCTAACTCAATATAAAAGGGCACTCTGAGGCTGGGTACCTCTGTGCATAGCATCACCTCTAACCCTTCCCTTTTTCTTCCTTCATGAGTTATTCACAGATACTAGATGTGACTCCAAGCTTCCTTACCATAGCTGCGTTTTATTTATCTTTATATTTATTCTCCTAGAAACACATCTTTGGACAAAAAAGTAGTGTAGCTTGGAGATTAAGTATAAGAACTCTGGACGGATGGTCTGATGGACCCACCTGAGTTCAAATCGTAGCTTTCCCAACCCTTAGCTGTAACCCTGAGCAAGGTATCTTACCCTTTAAGTCTGCTTGCATACCTATAAAATGGGAATAATCTTAAGACTTACCTGTAATGTAAGGGGTGGTGATTTAATGAGATAGTATGTGCAGCATAGTATGACTTCAACAAATGTTAGATATTATTATACAAAAATCTTCCAAACAGAATTTCTCTCTTGTTTGATGACTCAGAAGGGACTCTATTTCAACAGCAACACAAAAAGTCTTGTGTGCCTTGGGGATCTTTCCTAAGAACAATGATAAACCATTGTCCATGAGGTGGGCTAGAATGCTGGTTACTGGAAGGTAGGTTCCAGTTAATAAACTCAGTTTCGCCTCCTGCATGCTTTTCAGCTTTGATTCGATTTCCCTTTTCCTAGATGGGGAAGAATTGGAAATGCAGGCAGAGCTTTGATTTGGCACCTAGGGATTCTCTTCAACAGCCACGAGACCGTGGGGACAAAATGCCCTTCCAGGGCTCTCTTCCTTGCCCCTGCTTGCCAGCCCAGTCTCAGCCAGTGCAGTTCACCCAAGAAAAGTGTTCATCTCGAAACAATAGAGGTGCTTTCTGTAAAGTTCTAGAACTCTGAGCTTCTCAACCAGAACTCCAGGGGGAATAACCTCACATTCTGTAAGAGAAAAAAGAGGTTGGGGCAGAGGGGAAGCAAAGGAAAAGAAAAAAAATTCTCTCTCGCGCGCACTCTCTCTCTCTCTCACACACACATACACACACACACACACACACACACACAGATACACACACACACTTTGCTGTTTGTGAGCTATAGGATTTTTGAATTGATAAGAAAATGCAGCAATTTTTCTAAGTCTGCTGGTGACGGCTCTTCTTCCAGGATCTCATTGGAGGCTGATCTCTGAGGGTGTTCACATCCTCAAAGGCGCAAGAACCAAAGACCTGGAGCATCCCTGCACCCTTGGCACCCACCTGCCCGTTCTCTCTCCCGGCCCCTCATGCACTGCCTCACTGTTTCTTCTCTTCTGTCGTCTCCTTTTTCTCTCTCTCTCTCCCCACACCTCTCTCCCATCTTTTCCTCCTCCTACCTCTCTCCCCGTACCCTGTTATTGGAGGAGCCTATTCATTCCCAATCATGTTCTGTTCTCAGCGCTAAGATGGGACACATTTCCAGCTCCACAAAGCCAGCCCCAAGACCGTGTTCATCGCGCGTGAGCACAGCTTTTGTGGGCAGGCACATGCCTGGAGGGATGCTGGCACCGGACCACTGCCCAGCAGCCTCTTGCCTTGAGCTGTAGAGCACGGATAACAAACGTTGCTCCATCCAGAAAAGCCCGCACTTCCAGAGCTGCTGCTTTTGGCCTGGGCTGAGCTACTCTTTGATCTCTTTATTTTGAAACCATTTCTTGCTGGATTCTGCAACAATCTGTCTCAAAAAAAAAAAAAAAAAGATACAAAGAAATGGCCTGATCGCCACTCACTGATTAACTGGCTCCGGGAACACAATAGATCTCTGGCATGATGCAAATAACTGTTTTAAATCTGCTGCTACTTTTCTAAATATTAGCATTAGGAGTAAACAGAAATGTCTCCTACCCCAAATAAGAGAACACCAGGTTTAGGACCAAAGAGAGTTGATTCTGACATTCATTATGATATTTAAAAAATATTTCAACTTGAAGAAAATGATATAGGAGATAATTGGGTACAGAAAGAAAGTTGTGTTTTCACTTCTTTTTTTCTTTTTCTTTTTCTTTTTTTTTTTTAAGAAAGGGTTGAGTCTGAAGCCGGGCATGTCAGAGAATTTACCCAGGAGAATGGCAAACCTGCAGCAGAGTCAATTTAGTTACAAGATCAAAATCTCTTGACTCACAGAAGACAGCGTTAAAAGGTTGGGAACAGCTACAGATCTGTTAAAATCCTGCTTTTGCAGCAAAATCAGATTCTGAATTGCTTTACAGGCTCTTCATTTCTAAGACCACTTTCAAGCTGGCAGTTTTTGGTCCAGGCAGTCAAAATGTTTAGGAAGCTGTTAAACCAAGGCATTGACTTCATGCAACCCACCTCCTCCACCTCCGCTGCCCCAAATCCCCAGTCCTGACCCTGGTCAGGTCCAGCTGCTTGAAGGATGAGAAGAAAAAATCAAGTCCCAGACTGGGGCTGATTTCCAGGTGTTTGTGGAATGGTAGGTTGCAGGACTAGGAAGCCACTGCCTGATGCTCGCTTGCCAATATGAACAACTAACATGTTCACACCAGCTACTGAGCACGCACTGTGTGCCCGGCATTGCACCAAACATTTATGAACAGGAGTCAGCAAACCACTGTGTCCAACCCACTGCTTCTTTCTGTACAGCCTCTGAGTTCAGAAGGGTTTTGACACCTTTTAAATGGTTAAAAAAAATCAAAAGAAGAGCATTTCATGATTCATGTAAATTACATGAGACTCAAATTACAATGGCCAGGAGTAAAGTTTTATTGGCACACAGACATGTCCATTCATTTACATATTATCTCTGGCTGCTTTGACACTGCAACGGCTGAATTAAGTGGCTGCAACAGAAATGGTATTCTCCGCAAAGCCTAAAATATTGACTCTCCGGCCCGTTACAGATTTGCCTACCCCCATTTACCTACCTCGTCGCATTTGCACCATAGACTTTCCACAGTTGGAACGATGTTATTCTAGGTGTTGCAGATGGAGATGGAGTGGGGGTGCACAGATGTCACTGTACCCAAGCACTCTGCATAATTTCTTTCTTTAAAAGTCACTTATAATGAGATTTCTTTTTTTTTTTTTTGCATTTTTTTTTTTATTGAGGTATAGTCAGCTTACAATGTTGCATCAGTTTCTGGTGATCAGCATCATGTTTCAGTCATACATATACATACATATGTTTGTTTTCATATTCTTGTTCATTAGAGGTTACTACAAGATACTGAATAGAGTTCCCTGTGCTATACAGTAGAAACTTGTTGTTTATCTATTTTATATATAGTAGTTAGTATCTGCGAATCTTGAACTCCCAATTTATCGCTTCCTACCTCCTTTCCCCACTGGTAACCATAAGTTTGTTTTCTATGTCTGTGAGTCGTTTCTGTTTTGTGGATGAGTTCGTTTGAGTCTCTTTTTTTAGATTCTACATGTAAGTGATATCATATGGTATTTGTCTTTCTCTTTCTGGCTTATTTCACTTAGAATGATGATCTCCAGGTCCATCCATCTTGCTGCAAATGGCACTATTTTATTCTTTTTTTATGGCTGAGCAGCTTTTTTTTTTTTAGTATAATTCTTTTATGTCATAAAACACTGTTCTTTCATTTATTTATTTAACAAACATGTCTACAGTGCTCAATATGCAGCAGGCCCTAGTCTAAGTGCCTGACACATAGTAACTCATTGAATTCTCTCAGCTGCCCTGCTATTACTACCTCCATTTTGCAGATGGGGAAACAGAGGCACACACTGAGGTTTAGTAACTAAATCCCCAGTCATGCAATCAGTCAGTGGCAGAGACAGAATTTGAACTTGGATGGACTTGGTTGGAATGCCCTTGATTGGCACCAAAGCACCATGTAAAGACCAACACATCATTTGATCTTTACAGCCATCCTGTGAGAAGTATGCCCACTAGTCCCACTTAATAGATATGGAAACTGAGAATGGAGGTTAAAAGACCCAAGGATGAACATCTATTTCATTGCAAAGCCATTCATGCTTTCTCTGCCCTCCCCTCTTCTTGCCTGTGCCTGTTAGCCACCCTTATTTTCTTTCTGGTTCACTTCACAGCACTCTTCATGCACTTGGCTCTTTTTCATCTCTCAGATGAGGTGACCTTAGCAAAAAGTAAGTCTTGCCTCTCTCACAAAAAGCTCCCCAAATAGCTGTATTTGTTTCTCTCTCATGTAGAAGTGTGTGTAGATATTAAAGGCTGGTAGGCAGCTCCATTGTCATGAAGGACCAGACTCCTTTAATGTGTGTGGTTTCTGTCTTGGAGCCCAAAAATGTTGCTCTAGCTCCTGCCATCACACTTGACTTCTAGTCAGCCAAAGGAAGGAACAGAAAGTAGAACAACTTGCCTCTTTTGCTGACCTTCCATTGGCCAGGATTTGGTCAGATGGCCACAGCAAGCTGCAAGGGAGTTTAGGAAAACTAATCCTTTTTTTTTTGGAAGGCTTTATGCTCTGCTAAGACATAGATAGTTCCAGTGATGAGTGAGAAGGATAGAATGGGCGTGAAAAGATGATAGCCTCAGAGCCTTGTGCTTTGCCTTAATCACATTTCTCTAATTTGTAGTGAGACCTTAATTTGTGGGATTGTTATTGAATGTCTTTTTCTCTCACTAGGCTAAAACTAAGACTGTCTTACTTGTTTCTGCTATGTCCCTAGCACTGGGCAGAGAGCCTGGCATGTGTGTAGCTAGCTGCTCAATAGTTTTTTGAATGGATGCCAACCAGAGTCAGTGATGGAACTTAGGACCCCAAGCTCTTAGCCTGTGTCCCCAGCTCTAGGCCAAGGTGTAGGTAAAGGTCACCTTATCTTCGTTAAGCTACAAGATGAGAAAACTCCAGGTAGAGAGTATATAGGTGAATACTCCTTTCCTGACCCTCTGGGTAGAGTTGTATTGTCTGATCAGTGACTGCCTACTTGGAGAGAGAGACAGCCAGTGAGGATGTGATATGAACACACGTACAGATCAACAGCAAAGGACTAACTTGGTAGCAAGAGGGCTGGTTTCCCGTGTGCAACCCTCTGCCCAAGTCACACTTGGCAGTGTCCTTTCATGAACCCCAGACAATAGGGGATGTAATCATGGGTCCATGATTTGAGCACAATTAGCACCAATCTTCATACCCTTGAGTGAGATCTCTGCTAGCCAAGGTCATTTTTATAGCTTTCTCCTGGGGAAATATCTTTTGTTGCCACTTATATTTTTCATTTTGCAGAATGCTTAGGAGAGATATCATTTCTCAACTGCCTACTACATGCCTGGACCACCCGGTCTCTGGAACGTATCCCCTCAATCAAACATTCAGTGGCTGTGAGAGATCGTCAGTATAACCAGTGGAAGAAACAGTGTTCTGTGTTCCCCAAACCATTTCTTTTTCCCCCTGAGCTCACGGAAAGGCTACATTTCTTATTTCTTTGATGGGGTGGTGGGGAGGGAAGGGTACTTAATCAGCTCTGGTCAGTGGAATGTGGACAGAAACAACATACGTTACCCCCGGGCCAGGCTTCTTCTTTCTCTCTGTCTTCACCTTCCGTGGAGGGATGGCCGTGTGTGAAGATGGTCTAGCTATGAAACAGAAGAAGCCTGCACCCTTCATCCCTGAGTCCCGGTGTGAGAGACATCTCAGGAGCACCTTTTCAGAGTCATCCATACATGTTCCAGCCACTGCTGTGACTCCAAGCGCTCCATGTGTTCAAGTGTGCAACCCTTGTTTACACCAAAGCTCTATTGTTGGTGGCGAGTATATAGATCATTCAGAGGTGTAGGGGTGTGAAAGTTCCCTTGGGGCAAACTTTTTGTTTGTTTTTCCAGTGTTATTGAGAAATGCTTGTCTACATCACTGTATAAGCTTGAGGCGTACAGTGTGATGATTTGGTTTATGTCTACTACTATAAAATGATTATTGCAGTAACTTCAGCTACCATTCATCACCTCATATGGATACAATCAAAGCAAAGCAAAGAAAAAAAATTTGAAAATTTTCTCCTTGTGACGAGAACTCTTAAGATTTACTCCCCTAAGGGCAGAGGGTAGAGCTCAGTGGTAGAGCGCAGGCTTAGCATACACGAGCTCCTGGGTTCAATTCCCCAGTGCCTCATTTAAATAAATAAAAACATGATTATCTCTTCCCTCAAAAAATTGGCTTACTCTCTTAACAACTTGTCTATATGTTATATAGCAGTGTTAACTCCAGTCGTCATGTTGTATGTTGCATCCCTAGTACTTACTTATCTCATAACTGAATATTTGTACCTTTTGACCTTCTTCCTCAGATTCCTCCTCTCCCTCCCCTCCACCTCTGGCAACCACATGTCTGATTTCTTTTTCTATGAGTTTGGGTTTTTGTCTGTTTTTTTTAGATTCTACATATAAGTGAGCTCCTACAATATTTGTCTTTCTCTCTTTGACTGATTTCATTTAGCGTAATGCCTTCAGTGTCCATCCATGATAGGATTTACTCATTTTTTATAGCTGAATAATAGTCCATCGTGCACACATATGTAGAACTATACATGATCACAACTTCTTTGTCCATTCATCCTTTGATGCATACTTAGGCTGTTTCTACTTCTTGGCTATTCAACATGGGGGTGCAGATATCTTTTTGAGTTAGTGTGTTCATTTCCTTTGGACATATTCCCAGAAGTGGAATTGCTGGATCATATGGTAGTTCTATTTTTCATTTGTTGAGGAACCACTATACTGTTTTCCATAGTGGCTGCACCAGCTTACAATCCCACCAACAGGGCACAGGGGTTCCTTTATCTCTGCAACCACACCAGCACTTGTTCTCTCTTATCTTTTGATGATGGCAATTCTAACAGGCATGAGGTGATATCTCATTGTGGTTTGAGCATCTTTTCATGAACCTGTTGGCCTTTTGTATAGCTTCATTGGAAGAATGTCTATGTAGGTCCTTGCAGCAAACTTTTGATCTGTGGGGATGGGAGGCAGTAGATAAATGCTTCATCATTTTTATATCAGATGCATAGTCATAAGGCCCATTTCATGCACCTTCTGAGAGTCTGTGGCATCACACACCCCATTGTCGTCAGTGGCCAACAACTCAGTGAGGCATCCTTGTACTGACTCTTCCTTTTAGCTTGCTTCACGCTGCTTGTTCTCACTCCTGCTGCCTGGTAACATGCTCCCTAATAAAGCGTTGGCACATGAACCTTTGCCTCAGGCTCTGCCTTTTGGGGGACCCTGTTTAAGACCCCCCACTGGACACAATGCTTTCTGGGAAAGCCAGTCAACCAGAACATCCATACTGACTTCTGTGTGAGCAGGAAAGAAATTGTGATTGTATTGAAGCTGGGTTTGTTTATGACAGCAGCTAATGCTAATTACTCTCACAAATATATTACTGTCTTTTTACAGATATGAGAGCTGAGTTCAAGGAAGTGAAATAACTTTCTGTTAGTCACACAGTTTGTGTTAGAACCCGGGTTCAATCAAGATCCACGTAACTTGCAGTGATTTCTAGGAAATCACAATTTACGTGAGATGTTTACAGAATTTCAGCAAAATAGCAGTCTTTTAGAGAGTTATTTCTTCATCTCTTCTTCCCTCCCCCAGCTCATCCAGTCTCAGGGGCTATGACAGTATCAAAGGGGATATTTGCTGAACTCAAAAAGCACTAGTGAAAGCCACCTCCCCCTTTCCATCAAGTAACATCCATTGATATATATGCCTGTCTTTTTATTTATTTGAGCAGAAGTAGGGGGAGAGATTCTTTTTCAGGACTATGGAAATAATTAAGACTTTGAAGAGGTCTCAGTTCCTAATTTGTCTCTTAGGATTACTCAATCAAGCAATCATCATGTATTACACGAAAAAGTTTCTATGTGATACATTCAGAAAACTAGCAAAAAGTAAGTAAAATCTCGACCATCATCAGACTCACCTCTCAAAGAAGAGCATTGTTAAGAGTTTGGGGCAAAGCTATCTCTAATAGATCCATCTATCATCGATCTATTTATCTACTTATCCATTTATTGATGTATTCATATGTATAGTTTTTTTTTTTATCATTTTGTACATATATACACAGTTTGAAACAAAACATCTAGTTTTATTCAAAATGGCTGAAATCTTTTCCTCTTAATTCTGTATCAAGAAAATTTTCATTCAGCATATATTCATTAACTTATTCAACACATTTTACTCATTACCTACTACGTGCTAGGTGCTGTCTTAGCCTTGGGGGCACAGCCGTGAACCTGACAAATTCCTACTCTAATGAATTATGTAATAAAATTTTATCTTATGATGTAGTATTTTATTGCATAAAAGTACTAAATTTCACTTAACAAGTTACTCATAAATAGGAATTCTACATAGTTTCAATTTTATTTGTTGTTATAAAAAATACTGTAATAAATATTATTGAATGTATATCTGTACATACTCATGCTATTATTTCTGTGAAATAGAAGCCTAGAAATAGAATTATTAAGTCACATTTTTATAGATACTGTTAATCTACCCTCCAAAATATTGTACCAAAGTTTTGATAGAATCTGAATCTGCTCTATTCTCTTTGCCCTCTCCTGCACTTAATGTTGTCAAAGTTAGGGATTTTTTTCCACATCTTGTAAGGCGAAAGTAATAGCTCATTGTTTTTATGCATTTCTTTAGTATCATTTCATGTGTTTGTTGGCTGAATGTGTTTCTTCTGTGAATGGCTGCTCATGTATCCACTTGCCTACTATTTGTTTTTCCTGTTAATTAGTACTGAACTCGTACCGTTATGAACCTAACAGATAGATTCCCTCATGGAGCTTCCAGTCCAGCATGGAAGAGAGACCTTGAGCAATGGTAAAAAGAAGCAAAAGCATCCCATGAAAGTGTTGCATCCAGTTTTGTGGGAGCATCTAACAGTCTGGGATCGGAGTGAGTAGGGAAGACTTTCAGGGAGAGGAGCTATTTAAAAGAAGGAGGAATTGAACATGTGAAAGCAGACAAGGGGATTAAATTCCAGGATAAGGAAGCAGCAAGCATGAAGGCAACTAGGAGCCTCTGGTTTGGCTTTAGTGCTTACTTAGATATCTGTATAACTAGCACTGCTTGTATCTGCAGAATAATGAGACCAGGTGATGTTAAGATTACAATGTAATTTGTCCTTAATATCATTAACAACAGTAACAGTAATAGCTAGCATTACTGATAAGGAAGTATGTTCCAGATACGTCTATGAGTACCTTATGTGTATTATCTCATTTAATCCTACACTAGATACTATTTTATTATTCCCATTTTACTGATGAGGAAACTGAGGCACAGCCAGGAAGTAGTGAAGCCTGTAATTACACTTGTATAGTAAGTACTCCGTGTCAGGAAATTTCTATTTCTGTTGTATTCTCCATAGTATCCACATTAAGACCTGGAGCTTCATTATGTTTTCCCTTATATCATTGCTGTGTAATGTTGGGATCAGGACTCTGAGCATTAGATTCATCTTCTGTAAAATAAAAATATGATGATAATGATGCTTAACATTGCTAGACCACTTTCTCTGTCAGTTTGGTAATTTGGATTATACTTCAGTTAAAAAAATTAACCTTATGATCTCAGAGTGTTATTTTTCACTCATGCTCCATCATGAGTTGGCTGGGAGAACCACTCCATGTTTCCTTTCTCTAGGACTTGAGCTCTCAGGGGTTCCATCGTCGTGTGGGCTTCCACTGTCCCTGCAGCAGGGGGAAGGGGCGCTATGGTGTCCCCCACTAGCAGCCAGGTGCTTCCATTCAGCAGTGGTGCATATTCTTCCACTTTCATTTCATTGGCCAAGGTAAGTCATGTGGTCACACCTGAGCTCCTGCACAGGGAAAGGCAGTCCCACCAGGTGCATAGAGAAAGAGGAACACGACCACTGATGAACTATCATCCGTATGCCAACTCTGCTCTGTGTTTTACTATAACAGCTCTCCTTGCCAACAACCCTGTTTAGTAACTATGATTGCTGTACCCATTTTAAAGATGAGGAAGTTAAGGCACAGGAAGGTTGAGTAACTTGCCCAAGATCACTTGGCTAGTAAATGGTAAAGCCAAGTTTCAACGCCGCCCATCAGTCCTCAAATCCCATACCCTTATACCATGCACTATATTTACCTTACAGGGCTATTCTGAGACTAATAGATAGCCTACGTTCTCAAGTCTCTTCCTATCACAGGGAGTACCTGCACTGCTGTTGGGGTTGTTACTGCTGCTTCCTCAGTGTGCAGGGCTCAGGACGTCCTTAGGGGGTGAAATTGATTTGACTCTGCCCCTTTCAGTGGCCTTCGCCATCTCCACTACCCATCCACAGAAACAGGTTTTTCAGGAGGTGTTGCCGTCTTTGTCATGAATGAGTCCCACACGAACAACCCTGCACACAATCTTTTTCCAGTCCAGTTCCCATTAACCTAAAAATCTCAGGCAAGCGCAGTGATTAGAATGAATAAACATCAGTCACCAAAGGGCCGGCTCTGTGAGTAAGTCATGTAGCACAATGTAAAGTGGGATAACATGTCGTAAATTAATGTTGTTAAAATGAATACTTGATAGTAATCCCAAGGAAGGCTATTCACCATCAGCACTTGAAGCGACAGGAGCAGTGTGGAAGCCAAAGCAATTTGCATCGCATGGAAACGCTCAGGTTTGCCACTGCTGATGAATTCTCAAACGCTTTGGCTGTTCTCCATATGCAGAGCTGTTTAATGTTTACCTAAAAAGCAATGGGGCAGAGATGTGCTCTCTGTGCCTTGTGAATGGGGAATGATAGAGGTCAGTAGTGATGCACATGAAGCAAAGCAAAGGAAATCTATTTTTAGTTGCCATCCCCCTCCCTGACTAACACACCTGGCTTTTCTCCTCTCTGGAATTTGATGAGATGATTCCATCTCGGAGGTGAGTGGAAAGAGACACGGTCAAGACACCAGCATTCATCTACCCTCTCTAACCCACCTCCCTTTCCTGGTCTGTCTCCTCCGGTGATCAGCCTCCATTTTTTTTGGTGGGGGTGGTGCTGTGGTTTCTATATGCCCAATCAGACAGCTAAGAGATGGTACTTCCATCAGTGTGAATCTTGGATACTCTTTTAAAAAGTATCCAGCCCGGGGCCCCAGGGTCCTCACACTCACCTCGAACGTCTTGGGTGCCACACAGAGAATAACACATAGCCTTTTGCCCTTCTCTCCTTCATGAAAACCCCCTATTCCCCTGTACCATGTCCTAACAGTGCGGACATAGCTTATCCGCATTACAGGCACATTTATCTCAGGAGGATGCAAATAGAAAGCAGGCAACCAAAAGAGGGAGGAAAAGAAACAAACGTGAAGAGTGCTGATGAGCCCACCCCCACGTCCACTTCTCAGGAGGCTGAGAAGGGGAAGGGGAGCCTCATGGTCTCGGGGCCTGCTGGCTCCTCAATGACATGAGCGGCTCTCTAGACTGAAAGCAAGGGTTAGGTTTAAAGATATGCAGTTTTCATAGAACATGCCCCTTGATATCTTCTCAAGGGAGTGTGACGACAGTAACTTGCTTTTCATCTAAAGAGGTAGAACCTATACCCCACTGTAACGGGGGAATACAATGATAAGTTAACACCATTTAAGCTCGTTCTGTAAACTGAACTTTCAGTAGATTTTGCACCTTCTGGGATTTGTACCAGAAAGGACAGAGGATTGCTCTTCCTTGTGTGCCTTCTCTCTTGTGCCACCAAGAAAAAAATGTCATTAGTCTCGAATAGGGCAGCCCATTGCTTAATTTTCATTTGGTTGAGACCAGGATTTCTCAAACTTGAGCAATACTTATGTAGACTCTTTTTAGAGGAAAATAATCTTCCTGGGTCCCCATGAGAACATAAAGTAGTTTTATTAAAATGTTAATATAGCAATATAAAATCAGATATTATCTCCTTGTGTTTATTTTTTTAGTCAATTATGGAACCAAAACAAGTTGGAGATTAAATATAAACATCATGGCAGATCCAATAAAATTCAAGTGAAAATTATTCAATAAATATGGTGGATCATGCTGTTTGGCTGGATTGGAGTCCTCTCTTTGGACCTGGTTGTCATCCTTTGGGCTTTGCACCGGCTCTCCTGGGGCAGGAGACACAAGCTACCAACAGCACTCCTATCCGTCTTCTCCTCATCGCTTAGCATGAATTTATCATCTCATATAAATTTATGCACTGGACCCTTCTTTTCTGCAGAGAGAAAAGGTAATAGTGCTTGGAGTCTACATGATGGTCAATAAAAAATACAAAAGCCTTTTCTGAAACCATGTGGTTAAACTCCACTAGAGAAGTTGGCCATTCAGATGACCCACAGTATGCTTTTATTGATTTCTTTCTGCTTGTCATTGCAGTTGCATATGACAATGAAAATTTCTTTTGGAGAGAAGAATGTGTGTGAACCCTCAGGGGCTGTGGACTCTAGTTTGAGCACAGTGTTCTAGACAAATTCTCCTAATGACCTTTCCATTTCCCTGCCAATCATCTCCGTTTGCACCCCAGGACAGGTGCACCATCGGAGTGTGGTCAGTTTAGAGGATCCAGTTGGACAATCCGGAAACCTGGATTCTGGGCTCCCATTCTGGTTGTAGCCCTAACTAGCTCTGAGTCTGGCCAAGTCTCCTCTCAGGTCTCTACCAGCCCAAGATAAGCCACCAGCATCTTCTGTCCCAACTGGAATGGCTCCCAACTTGCCAACCTGCTTCCACTCTTGGGCCCCTCCCCTATCCATTCTTCACCCTGCAGCAGAGCACAATCTTGTTAAATTGGAAATTAATCACGTCACTTCTTTGTTTAACACTCTTCCATTGGGGTTCCAATTTTACTTAAAATAAGACCC
Source organism: Vicugna pacos (assembly GCF_048564905.1). Taxonomy (NCBI): domain Eukaryota; kingdom Metazoa; phylum Chordata; class Mammalia; order Artiodactyla; family Camelidae; genus Vicugna; species Vicugna pacos. The sequence goes on along the minus strand of NC_132995.1, from coordinate 29,522,578 downwards.
ATGGACTACCGAGCTGTGTGTGATCTAGCTCCGCCCATCTCTCCAGCTCCATCCCTGCCTCTCCCACCCCATGTTCCAGCCCCAGAGTTTCACTGTAGTTCTTCAAACTGCTTCAGTTCTTCTCTACATCAGGCTTTTGTCTTTTTTAAAAAACATATTTTTTTGAGTATAGTCAGTTTACATTGTTGCATCAATTTCTGGTGTACAGCACAATGCTTCAGTCATATAGGAACATATGTATATTTGTTTTCATATTCTTTTCACCATAAGCTATTATAAGATATTGAATATAGTTCCCTGCGCTATACAGTATAAACTTGTTGTTTATCTATTTTATATTTATTAGTTAGTATCTGCAAATCTTCAGCTCCCAATTTACCCCTTCCCACCCCTTTCCCACGTCAGTAACCATAAGTTTGTTGTCTATGTTTGTGAGTTTGTTTCTGTTTTGTAAATAAGTTTGTTTGTCTTTTTTTTTTTTAGACTCCACTATAAGTGCTATCATGCAGTATTTTTATTTCTCTTTCTGACTTATTTCACTTAGAATGACATTCTCCGGGTCTATCCATGTTGCTGCAAATGGCACTATTTTATTCTTTTCTATTGCTGTGTAGTATTCCTTTGTATAAATATACCACAGCATTAGACTTTTGAATGGGCTTTTTCTCTCGCTGCTTCCACCAGTCAGCTTTTCTCTCCCTGGTTTCTTATTAGACTTTAGATCTCAGCTGAATTCCCTACTTTTTCAGATAGACCATCTCTGATTACCCTACCTTGATTATATTCCCCCTAAACATTGCTCTCTGTCTCCATATTTGTTAAATTTCATCACACCACAGTTCAGCTGTGTGATGTGGGTGGATTTTCCTCTTTGATTCTGTCTTGCTTCCCTAGGAGGGCAGAGGCATCGTCTGCCTTGTTATCATGGTGTCCCCCGACACTTAGGACAGTCCTGACATAGAGTTGATGTTAAATTACTTAATTAACATTTGGGAAAGAATGAAGGCTTCCCATTGGCCTCATTTCCTGGGCTTCATCTTCCTTAGCTGTAGAGTGGAGTTAATAATGCCTGCTTTATTTGACATCATTCACTTAACACAGGTAACTTGCTAGATACCAGAGACACACATTATCCTGAAAAAGTTCAAAGGGTCCTGAGGAAGGTCAAGGGCTGGAAGTTTGGTGTCAAGAGCTGGATACAGGGTGTGTGACTTGGGGCTGACTCCCCCAGCCCCCCAATTGAGAGCATTGCCCCTCGGGTACTAACAGCCCAGCACCCTGTGTGCCTTCCTTTCCCCATTCTTGTTAATCTGACTGCCTTTGATTCAGAACAGAGTGTACTTTAGGTATGATTGTTGAATGAGCATGGTCATGAACTTAGGAAACTCTTAAGTCTTTCAACCATCTTCCCACTTCGCTCTTATTTAACATCTCTTCTTGCTTATCCTCTTCCCACTTTCATCCTGGACATCCCGACGGAGTGAATGTCACTTGGGTCATCAGTCCAGTCATTAAGTGAGCACATAATGAGCACCTACTATCTGCTGAGCACTGTTCCTGGTGTTTCTAAGTGGTGGAGGACTATGTTTCTGCTGCCTCTGAGAGCAACACAGTTCTTGTTTTCATAAGTGATATATAGTAGATTTACAATATTGTTAGCTTCAGGTTTACAGCATAGTGATTGATTTTTTTGCAGATTATATTCCATTATTGATTATTACAAGATGTTGGGTATAACTCCGTGTGCTACACAGTAAATCCTTGGTGCTTATCTAGTTAGTGGATAGTAGTTTGTATCTGTTGATCCCATACACCTCATCTGTTCCTCCCCTACCCCCTTTCCCCTTTGGTAACCATAAGTTTATTTTCTATATGAGACAACACAGTTCTAGTCCTAACACAGGCTTGGAGTTTGGTGTGCTAGCTGCTTTTCTGAAGCACATGTCCCTTACAGAATTCTGGGATACAGTGACCACATGGGGAGGTGCAGAGAATGCTAGAGCAGGGCTTCAAGAATGAAGTAAGAACCTTGCCTTCTGCTACATTATCCATGTGACACTGGGTGGGTCTCTTAACCTCTCTGAATCAAGGACTTCCAGGTAAAACAGGGCTATCAATTCCCCCTCCATCTACTTCTCGGGGTTCTTTTCAGATTAGAAAAAAGATGAGTGTAAGGGAGCTTAGATGAAGCATAGAACAGAGTGAAAATATAATGACCTCAATGAATTCACTGGCTGTAAAATGTCAGCAGAGGGAAAGATGAGGAAACTAATGTTGACTACATATTTCCTGGGTGCCTGAGGCTGTGCCGAACGCTTATTGTACCACCCTCAAACCCCCACCCCCTAGAACCATTTCATGAAGAAGAAACTGGGACCAAGAATGTTTAGGTCACTTTTTCACCATTGTGCAGACAGTAAGCAATGGGGTCAGGGTTTTTTTTGCTGTTGTTCGGTCATTTGTTCTTGTTTTTTTGAATGGTTTTAAACTGAAACATAATTGATTTATAATGTTGTGTTAGTTTCTGGTGTATAGCATAGTGATTCAGTTATATATAGATACATGTATTCTTTTTCATTTTCTTTTCCATCATAGGTTATTACAAAGTATTGAATATAGTTCCCTGTGCTATAAAGTAGAATTTGTTTTTTACCTATTTTGTATATAGTAGTTTATATCTACTAATCCCAAACTCCTAATTTATCCCTCCCTACCTTTCCCCTTTGGTAACCATAGTTTTTTTCCATGTCTGTGAGTCTGTTTCTGTTTTATAAGTAAGTTCATTTGTGTCATTTTTCTAGATTCCACATATAAGTGGTGTCATATATTTGTCTTTCTCTGTCTGACTTCACTTAGTATGATAATCTCTAGGTCCATTCATGTTGCTGCAAATGGCATTAATTCATTCTTTTTTATGGCCGAGTAATACTCCCAGACACACACACACACACACACACACACACACACACACACACACACACACCACAACTGCTTTATCCAGTTGTCTGTTGATGGACACTTAGGTTGCTTCCGCATCTTGGCTTTTGTAAATAGTGCTGCTATGAACATTGGGACGCACGCATCTTTTCAAATTCAAGTCTTCTCTGGATACATGCCCAGAAGTGGGGTCAGTTTTCAAACCAGATCTGGGTGACTTCTATGTCCAGGATTCTCACTTTTTCAGGCAGTCCAAAACAACCAGATGCTGTGTACCATTCTAGAGGGTCATTCCACCTCTACTTAAATGTTTCCATATGTTTGTGGGCTGATTTCGTTGAGATCTTGGCCCAAGAATAGGTAGGATGGACCCAAGGTCAGAACATCTCTCTACTGGTAACATTAGATCGTCTGTTGTCCCTCAGTCCAACTGGAGGTGCCCTTCCAGAAGTCATGGATTTGCAGGCAATGGGAAAACGTCTTGAAAAATCAGTTTCTCCTTTCAGACAATCCGAGTTCCTCCAAGTCACTATTGTGGGCTGTCAGCCTCACAATTCCGGGAATGCCTCCCTCTCTGCTGGAAACTCCATCACATTGACAACTGCTCTCTGAATTCTGAGAACAGCTCCCCATCCCATTGGTAATGAAATAACAGGGTCGTGGCTGCATCGAGACAGAGGGAGCCTGTAGCAATTTGGTAGCAGCTAACACCCCAAATACCCCAAGCTTCATCTGTATTCATTCTCCCCTAGTGCCACAGATGGCTCCTGCGGACTCGAGTTTATCTCAGCCTCAAAGCTAATAGAGTTAAACCAGCTGGTCAATTTAAACAGGAGCAGAACCAGTGAGATGTTACTGTATTCTGAGGTGGCGCTAATAAACTTTAATAGATTTCAGCTAACAATTGGGTATAAATTAGACATTGCACTGCTGCTGAGGTAATAACTTTTGGCACTAAATAACAGAAAATCAAGCTCTGTGATGTGCTTCAAAAGCACCTTCATCGAGCCTCCGAGATTCAGGCAGATTTCACTATTGATTACCGCTTACTCTTCCCCAAGCTTTAAGAAAACAGCAAACTGCTCCAAAATGCACCCCCAGAGGAGCCCAGACTTTTTCTCTCACTGGCTCAATAGCTCTTTTACATGAAGAGGACTTTGGAATAAAAACGGGGGACATGGTGGCTGGGTGGGGGGGCTCTCATAGGTGACTCAGGAACCAGGTGGTCAGATGACCCTTTCAAGGGCACACAAATACTTGTTTATACTTTTCTGGAATCTTTCAGAATGTTCACCAGCTGACTTCATTTCAATTCATTCTATTTAACAATAGAATTTGTAATCAGCAAGCCCTGTAATTAGCTTGGGTTAGGCACTGGAGTCAATTGGATGTGTAGCAAGAAATCTGGACGTGGCATTAGCAGAATTTGTTCAGGTCCTGACTATGGCGCTAATTATCCAGGTGACTTTGGGTGAGTCATTTAACCTCAGTGCCTTCACCTGCCTGTCTTAACGGGTTGTTGTCAGGTGGAAGGAAATGTGGGGATCCCTGTGAAAGTGGAATGTAGGCTGGGAAGTGCTATCCAACAAGTGAAATTCAGTAGGCCGCACAACCTGATGCTTGGGTTCAGAAGTTCAGTGATGCCATCGTGAGCTGTGAAAGTGGCCAGAAAGCTCCTTGTGACAGACACATTGGCCTCTACCCGCGGATCCGGGCAGCCATCCTACTCTCTCTTTCCACTTTGTGTGTGAGACCTTCTCAGACTTGAAACCATGCTCAAGTTCAGCACTGTAATTTCTGTGTTGGTTTCCACAGGGATTGAGATTTCTTCAAGAACAGAGCTTTGCATGGAGCCATCGTTACTGAAACAGTTACCATATGTCATTGCATCCAAGATGCATGTTTCTTTCACAATTTAACATCTCTGAGTTGAGATATGTCTCTTGATTACTGTCTGGCCAGAGTTTCATTAGCAGCCTTCTTTTGTCTTAGTGGCACACAGTGATGATGCAGTTCGCAACTGAGGTCATCTTAGACATGATGGATTATGGAATCATGTTCCTGTTATGAACCAGGTGCTGTTCTGAGTGCTGCAGAGAGGGGGGCCCAAGACAGCATGTTCCTCTTCTGTGGCATTCGCATCCTGCCACAGTGGAGTGGGGCAAGCCAAACAGGCAGCAACTCAACAAGAGAGTTGCATACGGCACTGAGTTTTGAAATGACTTAACAGGGAAAAATGATAAAGAGTGCCAGGAGGCTTGGGCTACTGGAGTCAGGATAGTCCACAAAGGCCCCTCAGACTGACTGCAAGAAGAGAGGTGCTACACAGTAAGATTTGGGACAAGAGATTTCCAGTGTGAGGGAACAACCAGATGGACCCTGAAATGGGAATGAGGTTAGCAGAACATTGGTGACATAATCCTTCTGGGCATAATTACTTAAATATGTGCAGATGAGAATAGTCATATATGGTCTCAAAGACGTTATCTCCCTGCCTTTCCTTTCTTTCTCAAGCTTCCAAATTGACTGTCATCAGAGACTACGTTAGCTTCCCAGGGCAGCTGTAACAAACTACCACAAATTTGGATGGCTTAACGTAAGAAAAAGTTATTCTCTCCATAGTCCTCGAGGCTAGAAGTCTGCAAACAGTGTATTGGCAGGGCCATGCTCTTTCTGAAGGATCTAGATGAAAATATGTCCATGCCTTTCCCTTAGCTTCTGGTGCCTGCCAGCCATCCTTGGCCTTCCTTGGCTTGTAGACCCTTCACTCTAATCTGGGCCACTGTGAGCACATGGCATTCTCCCTGTGTGTCTGTGTCTCTTTTTATAAGGACGTCAGTTTTAGTGGATGACATCTCACCCTAATTCAGTATGAGGTCCCACCCTAATTCAGTATGGCCTCTGCAAAGACCCTGTTCCCAAATAAGGTCATCGTCACAGGTACTGAGGGTACCTCAACACACCTTTTAGGGGGACCCATTTCAACTCATAGCAGAGACACTGATGACGCTTCTCAGGAAAGTTTCTTAATGGAGGTCTATTGATACTTTGATAACACGGGGACCAAACCTTCCTACCACCAAACAGGTCTTCCCTATTTTGCCTACTAAGGACAAAAGCCATGACCACATCTTCAGCATGAAGCCTGGTTTTCCTATAGACATTTTCTTCGTTCTCTTTTAGCCTAAGTGATTTTGATGTCAAGGTGGAAGAAGCTTTATTTTGGTGGAAGCAGGCTACCACCATCAACACCTCTGGATCTAATCACTGATTACAGAATTAATACTACTGCAGCCGGAGGACATGGGTGGCAGCAAGGGCAAGTTGAGAAGTTTCAAATAACTTAGTAACCAGTTGTCATTAGCAGTATTGGCATAAAAGTAGGTAGTTAATTCCCCAGTCTGTTCCTTTTACTATCTACTGCCACCTTTGAAAGTCATCATAAAATAATAACAGCTAAAGTTTATTGAGTGCGGACCATGTGTTAGGGATTATGTAACACAGTTTAAATGTATTGTGAGCCCATTTAATTCTCACAATAACCCCAGGAGGGAGGTCCTATTATTATCCTGACTTTACTTAGGGGAACATGATGGTTAGAAGAGTTTCTGTGTCTCACACAGGGCCACAGACTGGTGAGGACTAGAGACGAGAGTCCCCCCCTAGAGAGCCGGGCTCTGAAGTTCATGGATGCAACCACCCTGCTACTGCTCTTCAGCAGGGTAGCCCTTCATTTTACCTCAGAAACGGGAAGTGGCATTCCCAAGGTCATACAACTAGGAGATACCAGAACAGGGAGAAGGTCCCAGATGGGAACCAGTCCAGTGCTTGTGCTTGCTCTTCTGTCCCTTGTCTTGTCAACCTTCACAGCCCAGTGAAAATTTTCCAGCTAGGCATCTGTCCCTCATCCCCCAGTGAAAGCTTCAGATAGTCCATGAGAAGATCTAATAGGCAAAAACCTGCCAGGTGATCCTGGCCCTGTTTGGTGGATACCAACCTCTGTGAAGCCCAGACTACACTCAGGATATTGTGGGCACACAGGTACCCATCTGTATAAAATTGTTATCGTGGGTCTAATCATTGCCCCAGAGCCAAGTCTGCAGACCACTGAGTGACAGAGACTAAGGCTAGAAAAAAATGCTGCTGGGCCACTTTTCTGAAATTGGAAGATTAGATTGTGAGTGGGAAGTCAGTTTCATCTCCTGCACCACATCCTCTCAAAGCGATCGGTTGCCTGGAATGTTGTCTCATCAAAGATTTTGAGTCTGAGCACATTGGTTCCAGTCTGGGGGCAGGAACTGGGTGGCTGGGGATCAGGGGTGAGAGGGAGGGGGTTTATCAAATATATACTTGTATATTTTGCACCCTGTGAATGTACTAGATAGTAAATTTCCAATGATCTGAAGCCCTACCTTGGGATCATGGGAAAGTATTAAATACATTGTAATCAGTTTGTGGGGTCTCCTCTGGACACAAGATGAGTTGGTGTCTGCACACGAGCTGTGCGTTTCTTATCTCTGCACATGAGTCATGATTTTCTTAATTTATACCTTGCAAAGATAGAGCTTATGGTTCCCATGGAGAAGGTCCTAGGGCAGCTGCCAATGTTGTGAATGTTTCCCATTCTTCCTCCAAGCTCATCAGGGCTACATGAGTGTCATAAAATGGCTTTCCCGACTTCTCAGCTGCAAGAGGAGAAACACAGACAAACCCGTGGGAATCTTCTTTGCGTCCGACCTCACTCCTTCTTGATGCTTTCACTGGAAATAGGCGTCAGCATCATTTTGCTCCCCCTGGGGCATCCTTCCCTGCGCTCCCTTGGAGTCATCCCTTCCTCCCTCCTGTAGGAATTAGATAGCAGTTGTGGGGGCCCCTCTCTGGTGTTTGGGACCTCAGCCTCCAGCAGATTTTTTAAACAGAAGAGGCGCACAGGTGTGGAGACTCAGGATGAGTCTGTGTTGATGCCTCTGCCTGGGAAAACTGCCCTCGACAAACACATTTGTTGCTCATACATTATCTGTTGGCTATCTCCCCACGTGCCCATCTGTTGCCATGGCAGTGTGCCGGATCCCAGGTCCCAAAGCCAGCTCCATTAAACCTAGGTGCCAGTCACCCGTGAGCCGGCTGCAGGAGACTTCACCCTCTGGGGCCCCTTCTCATCTCGCCTTGGGAATAATGAGACCTCCAGAATGCTTCTGACTTTCTCACTTGGTACCTGGCTGGAGGTAGAGCCCCCTTTGGCGATCCCAGCCTGGGATGAGAAAGGCTTGTTCTCTGCAGGACAAGGCTCAGTGTAAGCTGAGAGTCTGCATTGGGGAAGGAGAAAGGTGGTGAAATTGATATGTACGTATGAGTTGGGTGGGATCCTACCTGCCTGCACTGGGGGCACAGGAAGACATAAATGTGGAGTTATTGGAACCACATCTCTTCCACTGTACCTCATATGTGTGAGTAAATGAGTGTGTATGTGTGTGTGTGCATTGGTGGAGGATGGCATTTATCTACATCATCAGTCATAAATCAAATGTGATTCCCCTCCCTTGTGCCAAAATTGTTTTGAAGGGACAGATAAAATGCCAAGTGTCTGTGCAACCTGCTAACAAAGGCGCATCCTCATCTTCTGTGATACAGGTACAAAGGGACCTGGCAGGGAGGAGGAAGATGATTAACTATAATTCATGGCTGGTATGATGTCAGGCACATAGTAGACACTTAGGCAAAATTGTTGAATGAGTGATTGAGTAATGGAGGTCCCCGCGCAGCATCATTGTGTGAATGAAATGTGATGATGTCTTTGTTTACATTAATTTTTGAGCACCTACTATACGCCGAGCACCATTCTAGGCTATTGGGAGGTGGTAGCAAGCAAGATAGACCAGACCCCTACTCCCATAGAGCTTACCTTCCTTCAGGGAACAGACAAAAATAAGCAAATGTATGATGGAACCTGAACCTGCAGAGCTCAATGACTTTTGATCTCTTTCTTTTGCTCCTGTGGAAAGTAGCAAAAGGAAGGAGACTTGCATGCACATATATGGTCAGGCCCGTTCACCTGTATTTGCCGGATGGTTTGTAAAGAACTCCCCCACCTCCATCCACGGACACACATTCACATGTATGAACATACACACTCACACATGCACACACCATCCTCTTGGACTTGGAATTCTCCTGAAATATACATTATTTTTTATCATAAAATCTGCAAGAGATAGACCCATGTGACCTGACTGGGGCTGTAGTTGAGGATCCAGAGATATTTTGGGGTTTTTTGGAGCCATTGTCAGGTCACTGTCCCTCAGATCAGAACATTTGGGCATTTCTTTATTTTTAAATTTAAAACAAATTTTAAAGTTGCTTTCCATTTACAGTTATTACAAAATACTGACTATATTCCCTTTGCTGTACAATACATCCTTAAGCCTGTCTTACACCCAGGAGTTTGTGTCTCCCAGTCCCCCACCTTTATATTGTTCCTACTCACGTTTCCTCACTGGTAACCAATAGTTTATTCTCTATGTCTGTGAGTCTGCTTTTTTGGGTCATATGTACCAATTTGTTGTATTTTTTAGATCCCACATATAGGTGACATCATACAGTATTTGTCTTTCTCTGTCTATCACTTAGCATATTTCTTTGCAGTCCCCAAACCTGTGTCTGACTCTGGCTGCATCTGGGAAAGGATCCTGGCTCCTGGGTCAGGTCCTCTATGTGTCTGCCCTAGAAAACTACAGAGCTGGAGGGTGATAGCATGTGAAAGGTGAAGACTGGAGAGATTCCTAAATAGGAGGGGGGTTGTACTTCATTTTTTCAGAGATGGCATCTGCCTTAGAGAGTTTGTGATTCCTGGAATATTCCAAAGCTCTGACCTCCTTGAACTGGTTAGATGCTCAGGAATTGAAGGGTGGTGGGACCTATGGCTTGCCCATATGGTTGAAGTCATTTGGATGTCAGAGAATACCATCTATAATTGAGAGACTGCACTCAGGAAAAATTAATCTTCTATTAAATTAAGACTGAGTCTCCTCTTTAGCATATTTGGACCCACTCTGATATGTCTAATACTCAGATTACTCAGGAAGAGTCTGTTATAGTGTTGTCATGGTGACCATCTCCAATTATGACCAGCAGGATTAAGAAGATGATGTCTGTGAAGCTTTCCAAGGCTGATGAGTGAATGTCGATGGGAGAAAGAGGAAGATCTGGGATGGGTCCAGTGTGCAGGGATGGAAGGAGATCTTGAGCCCCAGGCAGGCTGCTGTGTGAATGGTGGCAGGGGCCATCTGCTCCCTGAAGATAAGGATCTTGTCAGTCTTACCTATCACTGTATCAACAGCACCTACAACAATGTTGGTACAAAGTAGGTACTCAGTAACTTTGGGTGAATGAATAAATGAATGAGTGGTTGTAAATTTCCTCTTCCGCTAGGTGAAATAAACATGGTAGAAGTATAATTGGTGCTGGCACCACTAGTGCAGAGAAATTGATAGCATTGGTTGTGGTGATGGGGAGAGGATAGCTATTATTAGACTGAGAGATAACACACCACCTTGGCTCTGATTGCAAAAGCCTAGTATAAATCAAATGGTCAAAGTTCAAAAATAATCATCCCCAGTGTGTTGAGGGTATCAATAAACAGATAGCTTCTTGCAAGTTTTGTAGAAGCATAATTTGGTGCTGCCTCTCTGGAGAGGAGTTTTGCAAAAAGTTCCAAAAATCTTAAATATGTTCAATAGTTTAGCTGTACCCACATAAACTGGTGTACATAAGTAGTTTAGGAGTTTATCCTAAGGAGATATCCGAGGATGCACATGGATGTTTTACTACTAGTGAGTTCATTGATGCCTTGTTTAAAATAGAAAAATATTAAAACTAGCTTAAACATTTTACAATGGTAAACTGTGGTTTCCCTATCCTGGAATACTATGTTGCCATTTGTGATGTTGTAGGCAGATGTTTGTCACCACTGAAGTTTGTGTATTCATGAGGATTAGGTTAGGCTCAGGTAACAGAGAAGGAAAAAAAAGTGTTGCTTGACTTTCTTATATGAAGTTTAGGGCTATGATGGGCTTCCTCCATCTTCTGGAATTGAACTTCCAGACTGTTGCTCTGTCAGGAACAGTGAAAACTCTTAGCACTATGAAGCCATCAAAGAGCTGTGAGAAGCACATGGCTTCCTCTGCACTGCTCTTTCTGTTAAGATGTCCTTATTCTTCTTAACAAAGTTTGGAGCTGTTTTTGTTTGTGTGACTTGTGCAAACTCAGGCAGGGCTTCTGGGCCAGATAACAGGACTGGGGATACAGGACTCCAGATGGGTATGGCTCTGTCTCCCTGATTAAGATGCTTTTAATTTTTGTTGGCTCTTTCACTTCCATCATATCCTAAATAAACAAAGTTTGGAGGAACATATTTTTTAAAAACTCTGAACCTACAATAATAAAAGGTGTATGGGGAGGATAAATCAGGTTTATTTTAGTCTTTCCCAGCATACCCCACGTGTGATTGTGTTGGGTGATCTCTAAGACACCAAGAAGCATTTGTAAAGATTTCCTTTACAAGGCCACATTTGCAACCTTCTATGAAAGAGAGGCAGCATTTGCTCATTAGGATGGACCCTGAAGCAAGGAAAACATCGCCAGTCTTACTGGAACACTCAATCCAATCAAATTAGATAGGAAAGCATCACTTCAGTTCCAGCATTGCAAGGCCATGGCCCCAAGCCAAAATAACTGGCACTAAGTGTTGACTATGATTACTTCTGGGAGGCAATAGAGTTCTGGGAATCTGGGTGGCGTATGAGAATTAGGGGATTCCAAAGAACTAACGTCGGTGGTGAAATGGTGACAGGTTCATGGCAAGCAGAGCCCTGATTAACTGGGTAGGAAAGACTTAATACTGGTCCTGATGGAGGGCAGAGCAGTGTATCAGTTTATACATTTTCCTCAGTTTTATTGAGAGACAATTAACATAAAGAATTGTATTAATTTAAGATATATAATTTTATATGATTTAATATACATATATATTGCAAAATTATTACCACAATAAATTTGGTTAACATCCATCACCTCACATACTTACAACATTTTCCCCCTTGAGATGTGAACTTTTAAGATCCACTCTCTTAGCAACTTTCAAATACACAGTACAGTATTATTAACTATAGTTATTACATTGTACATTATATCTCCAGAACTTATTTATCTTGTAACTCGAAGTTTGTTTCTGACTACCTTCACCCATTTCTCCTACCCCCATCCTCTGCCTCTGCCAACCGTCAATCTGTTCTCAGGTTATACACTTTTGACAGCAACGTCCATGTTACTGATGTTTCATAGGTTCCCTAAATGTGCATTCTCACCAGAGGCATTTAAAACTAAAATGGAGAGAAGTCAATGGTGAGCATGCTTTACTATATTAAGAGCTCACTGGGTTGCAAGAAATGGCAACCAATTTGTGTGAACTTATGTACAAGGAGACTTTTGTAAAAGAATCAGAGGTATCCTATAAACCCCAGAATAAGAAGTATGGTTAGGGGGGAAAAATCTGGGACCAGGAATTGTAAAGCTACTGGGAGTCCAGTAAACTTGACTGGCCAGCTCTCTGATAGCTGGTGGGGGTTAAACCTGAAACTTGTAGGTTCAAGACGGCTGCCACAAAATGACTGCCCTGGCTGCCCTCCAGAGCTGTCTTATCCTACAGTTGCAGCACCCCGAATTAACTGATACTGTTTCTTCATGCTCCAAAAAACTGACAAAATGATTGATTCATCTTAGGTTGTATGTTTATCCATTGTCCAGTCAGCTGTGGTTGAGGGGGTAGGGCCATGAAGGGATATGGAAGCAGCGTCTTTTTTTTTTTTAATTTTTGATTGAAGTATAGTTGGTTTACAATGTTAGTTTCAGGTGTACAGCAAAGTGATTCAGTTATACATATACATACATATATATGTTTTCTTTTCAGATTCTTTTCCATTCTATGTTATTACAAGAAATTGAATATAGTTCCCTGGGCTAGACAGTAGGTCCTTGTTGTTTATCTATTTTATATATAGTAATGTGTGTCTGTTAATCCCCGACCCCTAACTTATCCCCAGTCCCCCGCCCTTTCCCCTTTGGTAACCGTAAGTTTGTTTTCCATGTCCGTGAGTCTGTTTTAAGGAAGCAGGGTCTCTGAGGAAATGGAAAGGGCATACCCTCTAAGAAGGAATATGGAGCAGGTAGAAATGATTAGCAGAGAAGTGATTTGCCTCTCTAGTATATTAACCCAGAAGGAGAAACAAAAGTGTTGAGCTCAAAGTCTAGAGGGTAGATTCCTGGGAGACAGGAATGCATGTTCTGTTTTTCCTTCTTGCTATTTCTCCATTTACTTCTCTACCACTTTTCTAATTACTACCAGCAGAACAATCAATACAAGGTTATCAACAGTAGAGACAAGTTAATTAAGATGAGCAAATTAATCAGGTAATTAAGTGGCCTTCCCTGAGAAGGTGAGCCTGTTGAGGTGTTAGTGACATTAGGTCGCATCAAGTTGTCTTTGTGCAGGCTCTTAGGAATCTTGGTAACTGTGGCTCATACCAGATGAAACTAAAAGTGTATTATCCTCATTACGGGCACACGATTTCTCTTGGTTGTATCCATAAGAAGTCCATATTCCAATGCACTCCTGGAGCCTTGGTCTCATTCTCACCATATGAGCCCTTTGTTTCAGTGGCAGATGTGGGTAGTTAATTACCCAATTCTTTCCTTTTACCCAATAAACAAAACTCCAGTCTATCCCTCGTGGTCCAACTTGAAGACTACATTACCCAGCTTCCCCTGTAGCTGGAAAGTAGCCAATGAGATTAAGTGGAAATCACTGAGTGGTTCTTTGGGGATTCTTTGACGGCGCTGACCCAGCTGGGAGATACATTCCTTCTATTCCTGTCTTTATATTTTTCAATCTATGATTTCCATTTGGCTCTTTTAAAAAGAAAACTTACCTTTGCTGAGATTTTCTATTTTTTTTCATTTGTTTCAGGAGAAATTTGTAGTTGATTGTTGGGGCATTTTCATGATGGCTGCTTTAAAGTCCTTGTCAGATAATTCGAGCTTCTGACTTATCTCAGTCCTGGTGTCGGCTGATTGTCTTTCCTCATTCAAGTTTGATTTTCCTGGTTCTTGGAATGATGGCTTTCAATTGTATCCTGGACATTTTGGCTACTATTGTTAGGAAACTCTGGGTCCTATTTAAATCTTTCAGTTTAACAGGGAAACTATGGGACTGTTCAGCAAACAATCCTGGGCATGCTTTTGTGGGCTGGCAAGAGGTGGAGCTGAGATGTGAGTCTAGGACAAATGTGTCCAATGACAGTGTAATTTTCAGAGCCTTGATGGTATGACTTTGGTAAATCTGGTACTGCGGGGGCTCCCAGTGGTCTCTAGTAGAGTCACCTGGGGGGACAGAGGGGTTTCCCCAAGCCAGCAGAACCCTGACACTCAGTGGGGTAGGAGGGTCTCAAATCCCCAAGACAAAAGGTTTTTGGGCTGCACTGCTTCTTGGGGCTGGAAGTCCCTCAGTGGGGCCAGGAAGTTTCTAGCCCAATGAGGAAGGGGAGCACTTCAGTCAACTGTTAATTTTGAGGGACAGAAAGGTAGAAGAAATTCTGATTCTGCTGACTGAAACCCACCACATCAGCTTTAGATAAAATATCTCTCCTCTTTTCTTAAGTAAGATAAAAATAAATCGATCATTTTTTAGCCACTGTTATTTGTCTGTAATATGCTACAGAACTTAATGCTAATTGACATAATCTCCTAAGGAGGGAAGAATAAAACGGATAGTCTCCAAAGCTGCCTTAGCCCCGCTCCTCTGGGCTGAACAATCTGACAACCCTGTGTCTGTGACTTAGTCTCTCTTCCTTGGCTACAGGCATCCTCTCCTGTGCATCAGAGAATACCTTTTTGAGTGAAGGGACAGAGTGACTGTGTTGAAAGAGATTAGAGTCCGAATCCCAGTTTCATCACTTATGAACTTTGTGACCTCATGCAGTTACTTCAGTTACAGCTATAAAACAGCAGTAAAAAGAACTGTAATTCAAATTTGCACTGTAAAGATTAAAAAATATATAATGCATATAAGGCACCTAGTCTGATAGTTATTTTATTACCATCATCATCACCATGACCATCATCTACCCACAGCAAACATTAAGAGTAATTTTATAAGAAATGAGTTGCATAAAATACGGCGTATAAATAATCAGAGATAACGTTGACACAGCCCTTCCTATGAGCCAGGCACTGGGTTGCACTCCTTGTGTTTGCTCATTTAATACACACAAACCGATGAGGTGTGATTGTCGTCATAACCATCATTCTCCTTTAGTAAGCTGAAGAGACTGAGGCTCAAAGGCTGAGAACCTGAGTAACACAAGGGTAAGAGCTGGAGCTGAGATGCGATGCTGGGTCTGTCCAACTCCAGAGAGAAAGCTTTTTATCAAGTAGAGTACAGACCGGGAAAAGGTATCTCAGCCTTTGGGATAGCATCTGTTGAGCTCTATTGTGTGCTGGTTCCTCCACACAAAGATGGACAAAGCATGGCCATGCCCTCAAGCAGCTTCCACTGTGGTTGCAGGAGATAGACATGTAAAGAAATACACACCCTAAAACCTCTGAGTTGTGTGAGATACGTGTGCCTGGGGTTCGTCTGGGGCAGAAAGCGGTCGATTCTAGGGGAGTGGAGGAATAAGCTAGCCCTACAGCTCAGAAAGCCCAGTTCTACATTTCTGGACAGTCTCTTTTCTAATAAAATTTTGAAGGATATTTTCTTCTTTTGGCAAAGAAGCGTGACAGCACTTACCAGATCATACCCTGAAAAAAAAAAACAACTTTTGATGGTTGTGAATGAAGGAATTGCTTGCTATCAGTTTAAAGCCAGAAAGGACTAGAATATGCTTCAGCAGACACAGCACTTCCCTCCCTAGAGGTCAAGGAAGCACCAGAGCAGGCTGTGCTTTGCTTCTGCTTTTGTTGTGGCTTCCCTGGCACCTCATTTGCCTTTTCTGCTCACAGCTTCCCAGCTTCCACCAGTAGGTTCCAGTTGTTTGGATTAATGAGGAAATGCCATGAAGCAAGAGGGAGAGAAATCAAGTAAAAAACTCAGGGACTCAGCTGAGATCGAAAAGCAGATGCTTTCGAATTCCCACAAGGTACCACTGGTCACTTCTCTTGCTCAAAAGCAAAATAAATTGAAAACTTCTGCTCTTTGAAAGACACCATGGAGAAAATATAAAGAAATCCATACAGAAGAACTGAATAGACATTTTTCCAAAGAGGAAATGCAGATGGTCAACAGGCACATGAAAAGATGCTCAATACGGCTAATCATCAAGGAAATACAAATCGAAACCGAGTTTGTCAAAACTCATTGAAATGAATACTTAAAAAATGAGTCCACTTAAGTGTATGTAAATTATACCTTTATACAATTGCTTTAAAATCTAAACCTTCACAATATTTTCAGAATTTTTGATAATAAAAGTAACACTTGTTGATTATAAGACACTTAGATTATAAACAGTAGCAAAAAACAAACTATGATGACACATGATGTACTACTGTCATAATTTTTCTGTATGTCATTAGGATATATTCATGTTATGTATTTGTACGCGCATATATTTTAATGGCCAGATGCAATACACGCTTTTTTTGCAACCTCCTTTTTTCCGACTCAGCAATATAGTACAAGCACCATTCACCGTCATTAAATTTTATTCTGTTACTTCGTTTGAATAATTTTATAAATTGCAGACCATCATTTAATTAGCTGGTCTCAATTGTCTGACACTTAGGTCATTTGTAATATTTTTTTTCTCTTATCATAAGCAAAGCCACGCATTCCCATAGTTAAATCTGTGCACAAGTTCCTAATTATTTCCTGAAGATGTATTTCTAAAAGTAAAATTTTGGGGTCAAAGGTAGAATTTCTGGCTTAAAAATTTTAAGGCTTTTGATATCTATATTTCATACATATATAATTGTTAGACATATCACTTCTAATTGAGGAAATCTGGACTATAACAAATGGGGTATTTAGAAATATATTTGCCCATTGAAAGGAGGAAAATAATATCTCATGGCTGTTTTAGTTTGCATTTCTTTGGTTCCTTTCACCAACCTATTCCTATCTTGGCTGTGATGAGATTGGACCCAGAAGTTTAACATGACTGAGTTCAAAGGATGGAGCTGGAGTGAAGATGGATGACCTCTGACTTGAAGTCTCCCCATGCCAGGGTCAACCAGCTAATACTAGCCCTGATGCTAAACAGATCCCTAGGCCAAGGGAGTTTCTGAAGCAGATCCTTAGTTCAGTTACAACCCTGGCCAGCGGGGAGGAAAAATGCCTCAGTGCCCAACAATCCTGGTCCAATTTTCAAGCAGTTAACACCTATGGAACATGAACTAATTCACATTAAAAGGCTGTGAGTTGTTATGGCCAGCACCCCATTCTGTTAGTGTCTCCTTCACAAGCACAGAGATCTGTTAACACTTTGATCCGGTTCCTGAGCTCTCCCTGGGGGAGTCGTTATCAACAACAATATCAACAAAAAGAAAAATGTTGGTATGCAAGGGGCATCCCTGTTTCTATAGCCCCCTTTGGATAGGAAGGGAGAGCGAGGCCAAATATTTTTGCCCTTCTCCCAACCAGTAAGTGCTTTTTAGTAATCATGGGAAAACAAAGCACTTTCTGGTTGGGAGAAGGGCAAATTTTTCCCTTCTACAGCCTTCTGAGCCCTCGTTCATGCCCCTGGCTTTCTCTCAGACTTTCTTGTTGAGGGAGAATGTCAGTTTGTCCTTCAGTCTTAAAGAAAACCTTGAGGCTGGAATGTTCTGTAAAGGCAGATCCATTGGTGCTGGTAAAAGAACAGTGTGGTGCATTGTAAACACGGGAATTGATGAGGTCAGAACCACCCCAGGGACGTGAAAATATATATTTATGTAAGAGGCAGTAAAATTTGTCTGCAATTAAGTTTTACCAAAACCCTCAAATCTGTTGTTTGGTTTTAAGCAGATGTTGAAAAGGTTTATCCTGGATTCTGTCTTTATTGATAGGATGTCTTTTGATCTGCAGCCAAAAAAGAAATCTGGATGTTATTTTGGATTTGGAAATTTCCTTTAAATAAACATATTAGTTAAGTATGTAAATCTGCTTATCATCACTTTGGGCATATCGCCAGAGTGGGAAACATCTGGGGCCTCGTGTCAGCCGACTTATTAATTCACACTTAGAGCATGTTTCACCCGGGTTATTGCTGAATAATGTTATCTTGATTGCCTAAGTCAGCTGTGTCTTGACAACTGTTCATTACAAGTTTGAGGTTTAAATTTTGACTCCCGAGAAATCCTCCGAGGAAGGCCTGTCTGGGCCTAGCGATTTGGGCTTCCAGTCCCCTTCAGGATTGATTTCGGAAATTAATTGTTAACATTTTGGATTATGAATGGTGGAGATCTGTGTTATTTATCTGAACTGGCCAGCATGTAATTCCGGGAAGGGATTATATGACCTCCTCCTGATAAGCCCTGAAGTGGGGTCATTAATACAACTTTCTGCCATAAAGCTCTTTCCACTTTATGGAAGCGCCTCTCCCTCCTGTTAAAATGATACTCAATTGACTTCAACCTTAAAGTCTGGAGTGAATCATCTTGTCTGGTGGCCTGGTGGGTGATGAATGGCTGCGGTCTAGTGTTCTCACTAATACAGGTAATAGAGCATATAAATCCAGGGAGTCCTCTGCCCCTCTCACACCTCTAGGCCAGGAAACCAGCCTGGTTGTGACCAAGGCACCCTACTGGGGTGCGGCATGAGTGTCCAATGATAAAAAGCGAGGATGGCCAGTCACTCAGCTCAGCACCATTCAAGTCCTAATAGCCGTGCTTTGCTGAATGTGGAAAGGCCAGTATAGAGATGGGAAGCAAGCATCACTAAACTTAGGTCTTTTGCTACCATGGGGTTCCTATTTCCATGATAGACCACTTCTCCTTCTCCCTACACCCCCACGCCTTTTGTATCTTTGTCCATGTGGCCCTAATGGGGAAGAAGAGGCCATAAGTCGTGGATTAGCATGGCACATAGACTTGGTTAAACACAGCTCTGCTTGCCCTCCAGGGAGGGGCTGGAATGAGAGATGGAGTATTTGCCAGGGCAGGAGGAGATGGAAGTAGCAGGTAAAAATCTATTATCAAGGTGATTTAATGGCCTGAGAGCAAGGATTCTCAGTAGCCAGGGTAAAGATATTCATTTTTACCATGTTCACTTATGTGTGTGCTTGTGTGGACACGTATGCTTTCATGGAGCTGGCTCTCCAGGGTGACTTCAAGGACACCTGCTCTCTCAGTGAATGGGCTCAGATAACAACAGAGGAAAAACATTGGTGTGCCAGGCTGGGGGTGGGTGAAGGTGGGAGCAGTCCACTCAGGGTCCAGGCAATGATGGGTGCATAGTCTGTAGAAAATTAAAAACAATGATAAAATGGATTAAAAGTTGTTTTACTTTTTACTGTCACCATACTCCAGCAATTCTAAACTGCTATCTCCATCCCTAATGCTGAACAGTACATTTGGAGCCTGCAGGGACCATTGAGCAGTAAAACCCTATGGTTGAGTTTGGTTTCCTGCCCCACTTCCCCCCACTGCTCCCTCCTGGCCTCACCCATTTCTAGCCCTATGGGATGTGATGATTCATGAGGCACAAACTCCAAAGACTAAGTAAGGACACATTTGTTGTAAAGACAATTAATATTTTATTTTATTAAATAATTCTTTAATGGTCATTTTCTCTCCCAAGGCTGTGTTTATCCATTATTATTTCATTCAAAAGTATTTATTGAGTTCCTACTATGTGCCAGGCCAGGTGCTGGGCACGGAAGTGTACTACACAGTAGAAAAGGAAGTGACATGGAGTCAGCATTCTAGATCAGAGACACAAATAAGACAGAGATCTAATACATGAACAGGTGATCTTCATTGAGTAGCTATACGGATTTAAAAAAACCAAACAAGATTTAACTATATGATGTCTACAAGAAACCCACTTTAGATTTAAGAAAATAAATGAGCTGAAAGTGAAGAGATTGGAAAAAGATATTCCATGATAATGATAGCCAAAAGACAAAATATATCAGACAAAATAGACTTTAAGTCAAAAACCGTCACAAGAGACAAAGGACATTATATAATAATAAGAGGGTCAATTTAAGAGGATATAATAAATATATATGCACCCAATATCAGAGCACCTAAATATAAAAAGCAAACATTGACATAACTGAAGGGAGAAATAAACAATGCAATAAATAGCAGGAAATTTTAATAGCTCACTATCAGTAATGAATAGAACATCCACACCAAAAATCAATAAGGAAATAGAAGACTTGAACAATACTGTAGACCAAATGCACCTAACAGATACATATAGAACATTCCATGCAACAGCGACAGAACATCTTCTTAAGCACACACAGAACTTTCTCTAGGATAGATCACATATTAGGTCACAAAACAAGTCTTAACAAATTCAAAAAGATTGAAATCATATCAACTATCTTTTCTGACCACAATAGAATGAAACTGTAAATAGCAGGAGGAAAATTGAAACATTTACAAATACGTGGAAATTAAACAATGCCCTCTTAAACAACCATTGGGTCAAAACAAAAATCAAAAAGCAAATCAGAGAAGACCTGAGACAAATGAAAATGAAAACACAATGTACCAGAACTTATGGGATGCAGCAAAAGCAGTAGTAAGAGGGAAGTTTATTGCAGTAAACGCTTTCATTGAAAAAGAAAAAAGATTTCAAATAATCCAACTTTACACATCAAGGAGCTAGAAAAAGAACAAACTAAGCCCC
Source organism: Vicugna pacos (assembly GCF_048564905.1). NCBI lineage: Eukaryota > Metazoa > Chordata > Mammalia > Artiodactyla > Camelidae > Vicugna > Vicugna pacos. The sequence continues at coordinate 29,501,748 of NC_132995.1, read as the reverse complement.
AAGTTAACAGAAAGAAGTAACATAAATAAGATGATTTGGGCTAGTGTGAAGTGCAAGGAAGGGAAACATTCTAGAGCAGTGAGGTAGAGAATGATGAGCAGGAACACGTCTGTATTGGTTAAGGTGATCAAGGATGACCTCTCAGAAGAGGTGACATTTGAACTGACTTGAAGGATGGAGAGGAGCATGCCATGGGAGAGGAAAAACTTGCAAACGCCAAGACACAGAGGCAGGAGCAAGCCCGGCATGTTGGCAGAAAGGAAAGGCCTGTGTAGCAAGGAATATGGGGAAACCTTTTTAAAGAAAAGGCTGAAGAGTTGGGGAAAGGTCAGTCATGGAGGGTCATAAGACCATGTTATGGAGTTTGCATTTTATAATGCAAGAAAGGGGGTGAGTGAGGAGAATTAAAGTGAAGCTCTTTACTACTTCTCTCCTTATCCCCCTAATTTGCATTTGCATTACTTCTTTTCTTTTCTTTTGCTCTGTCACTCTTCAGTTTACTAGTTTCAACTGACTATTCTCCATCTCATGTCACAGTTTCCCTGTCTCCCCAGAGTTTACCTACCCTGCCTCCATGCTGTACATTTATTTACCTTCTGGATGTCAACTCACTGGCATCCAGTTTCCCAGGATGGTGTTCTCTCTATTCTGGAGACTTACCATCTAAAGAGGAAGGATGGTTTGAACAGCTCTGGACCTTATTATGATAATTGGCAATTGTCAGACTCAACCCCAGTTGCCTGAAGTGGAGGACACCAGACAAAGGATCTCATATGTTCATTTTTTCGTGAATGGCATTTATGACCTTGGACTTTTTCTTGAGCCTTTGGGAGAAAAGAGATGAGTCTATAAGTGAAGACTGAGAAGGAAGAAAAGAAACATTAGGAGTGTGGAGGACTGGGAGTTTAGAGAGAAGGGCGAATGTCAAGCCATGATTCCCTCACCTGACCCCTGAATTGAGAGAAGTTACATCCATCTACAGATTGTGTTTCTCTTTTCAGTCTTCAACAAGGTCTTTCTTCTGACCTATGGCTGTGGATTTGAGAGAAAAAAAAAAACAAAACAGCCATTTAAGAATGTCAACTCATGTGGGGTGGAGAAAGTCTGGTTAGCCTCTGATTAAAAAATAAAACAGTGGTGTTTCTTTCTCTCCCCCTCTCCCTCGCCTCAACACACACACATTTACACAATTTGTCAGTAGGGAGAATTGGTTGCTGGGTTCCACTCTGACATAGGTCGAATGGATTCTATCTTTTTACTGGAGTGGAGTATGACTCCTATGAATTCCCTGCTTTCATTTCTTTCCTTTTTTAAACAAGAAAATAAATTACAGGAATAATGCAGCAAGTTACAGCAATGAAGGGATGAAGTCCTGGAGGAGAAGAGCAGGTGGATCTGGGCTCCTTGCCCAGAAAAAGTACATGCCTTTTATTTTAGAAAGAAAAAGATGACATTTAATTTCAAGTTTCTGTAGCAAAGAAAGTAGAACTGAGCACTGGGTTTTTCTGGATTACCTTGAGGAAGATGGCTCAGTGTGGTTCCTTAGATACCTTAGATACTCAAGCTTACCTGTTTTCACTTATTGTGATGGTTGTAGAAGCCTCTTACATCTTCCAAATTCCTACTGAGGAGTTAGGTCAAGTAAACTACAATCTCTATATAGATTACTTTGGAGATTCAGGAGCACATATACTCAAAATTGATTTGAGAACCCACCAAATATTATGCAATCATTGAGAATTTACTGATCACTCACTCACCCTTGGATCCAGATCAGACAGACAGGATCCCTGTCTGGCTGGGAAGTGAAGGCACATCTTTATTGTGTTAGGTTTCTTTTCATTTCAAGTAACAGAAAATCCAGTCCTAATTGTCTAAAACAAAAAGATAAAATATTGGTGCATAAGAGTGAAAAATCGAGGGGTGGAGCTTTGTGTATCAGTTAGCTATTGATGGAAAACAAATCACCTCAACATACAGTAGCTTAAAACAGCTATTTATTTAGCTCAAAACCTGTGGATTAGCAGCATAAGCTGGGCTCAGCTGGATGGTTATTCTTTTTTTTTTTTACATTTTTTAATGAGTAATAGTCATTTTACAATGTTGTGTCAAATTCCAGTGTAGAGCACAATTTTTCAGTTATACAGGAACATATATATTTTCATTGTTACTTTTTTTTTTTTGCTATGAGCTACCACAAGATCTTGTATATATTTCCCTGTGCTGTACAGTATAATCTTGTTTATCTATTCTGCATTTTAAAATCTCAGTCTGTCCCTTCCCACCCTCCCCCCCCGCCCCCGGCAACCACAAGTTTGTATTCTATGTTTATGAGTCTGTTTCTGTTTTGTATTTATGTTTTTTTTTTAAAGATTCCTCATATGAGCGATCTCGTATGGTATTTTTCTTTCTCTTCCTGGCTTACTTCACTTAGAATAACATTCTTCAGGAACATCCATGTTGCTCAAATGGCGTTATGTTGTCGATTTTTGTGGCTGAATAGTATTCCATAGTATAAATATACCACATCTTCTTTTTCAGTCATCTGTTAATGGACATTTAGGCTATTGTATCCATGTCTTGGCTATTGTAAATAGTGCTGCTATGAACATTGGGGTGCTAGTCTTTTGAGGAATCTCCATACTGTTTTCCACAGTGGCTTTCCTAGCTTCCCTCTCCCACTCTTAATGATTTAGATGTCTTCTTTTACAATTTTGTGTTTATTCTATTTGGAATTCATGGTAGTTATCACCTTTCCAATTATGAGTTTCTCATTTTTGTAGCATCCTGCTTCTTTTCTACATAAAGTAGACTTGTCAGTATTTCTTTTAGCATGGGGTTAGTGTTGCTAAACTCTTTTAGTTTTTGCTTGTCTGTGAAGTTCTTTATCTCTCCTTCTATTCTAAAGGATAGCCTTGCTGGATAAAGTATCCTAGGCTGCATCTTTTTTTCATTTAGGCCTTTGAATATATCTTGCCACTCCCTTATGGCCTGTAGTGTTTGGGTAGAGAAATCAGCTGAGAGCCTTATGGGGGTTCCCTTGTAACGCACTCTTTGTTTTTCTCTTGCTGCATTTAGGATACTTTCTTTATCCTTGACTCTGGCCATCTTGATTATGATATGTCTTGGTGTGGATATGTTTGGGTTCTTCCTGTTTGGGACCCTCTGAGCCTCCTGTACTTGGATATCTGACTCCTTTAGGTTTGGGAAGTTTTCAGTCATGATTTCTTCAAAAACCTTTTCAATCCCCTTTGTTCTTTCTTCCCCTTCTGGAACCTCTATTATGCATAGATTGGCACGCTTTATATTATCCCATAGGTCCCTTATATTGTTTTCATTGTTTTTTATTTGTTTTTGTCTCAGCTGTTCTGATTGGGTGCTTTCTGTTGTCCTGTCTTCTAGGTCACTTATTCGTTCCTCTGTGTTATCTAGCCTGCTTTGTACAGCCTTCAGGTCAGCTCTCATCTCAGCAAATGAGTTTACTAATTCTACTTGGTTCTTCTTTATAGCTTCTCTTTCATTCTTGATATATTTTATATCTCTAAACACTATTTCTTTTAGTTCCTTCAGTACTTTGATCACACCTTTTTTGAAATCTTGATCTAGTAGGCCATCAATGTCTATTTCCTTGATCATGCTTTTAGGGGATTTCTCTTGATCTTTTAATTGGGATTGGTTCCTCTGCTTCTTCATCTTGCTCATATCTCTCTGGCACTGTGGCTTAAGGAGTATCAGTTATCTAGTTCTCCTGGAGACCGTGTGGTCTTAATGATTTTATCGAGAGGTCTTTGTGTCTTCACCCTGTTTCACGAACTCAGCTTGCTGTTTCCAGAGGCCCTCTGTTGGTGCCCTCAGTGGGAGCAGTGGCTGTTGGCTAGCAGATCACGCCCCCTCCCAACACAGGGTCTGGTGCCGAGCTCTTTCCTGGTGGGCAGGCGGGTCACTCCCCCTCCTGATGCCGCAGTCAGATGCTGCGCTCAGGCGAGGCAGGTGGGCAGACTGCGCCCCCTCCCAGCACCGTGGTCAGGTGCTGCATTCTTGCCAGGAAGAGTGGTGGCCACCTGCCCTCCCCCGCACTGGTGGCTCCGCTGCTCTGTGCAGCTGCCCGCTCCGCCTCTGGTTGGCGCTCTGAAGGCGGGCTCAGGGAAGACTGCGGAATGGCCCCACCCCTGCTCCATGCCAAATCTCAGCTCCTTGTTTGTTTTGGTGGTGCAAGTTCTCTGAGGCACCAGGGCAGAAAGAACCTATCTGCCTAGGGCTGTAAACAAATCTCAGTCCTGCCTAGGAGTTTGCGGAGCCCCCGGGTGCGGATTCAGGGCTCAGCCCCGCCCCCACCTGGGCGCTGCGCACAGGAGGAGAAGGGGGCTGTGGCTGCGCCCGGCCTCTCTTCTCGTGAGAAGCGCCAGTAATGGCAGCACAGGTCTGAGGAGACAAAGGCTACGGCGCCTCTCCGCCCAGGGCACACCAGCCATGTTGCTTTGCTTTTTTCACAATTTATGGGGGACTGAGGTGGTTCTGCTCCGTATCCCCTCCCAGCCACAGCCCCCAACACCCTGCAGTCCCCCGGGGCTGCCTCAGGGCAGCCGCCTCAGTCCTCTGTCTGGCTCGGGCCACCTGTCCCGGCTCCAGCTGCCGGCTTGTGTCTCGGGCTGGGTGTCACAGAAACCCTTAGTGCCCATTTAACTCAGTTCTGTCAGTCAAGGGTTGCTCAGGGCAGATCTGAGCTTCGGAAGCTCCTCCTTCATCCCACTGGCCTCTCCGTTGGAGGGGGGAGACCCAGCAAACGAGCGCCAGTCCTCCTTTGCCGCTCCCTCCCTGTGGGATCAGTCTCTCACTGTTTTGCCTTTTCTCCTTTCTTTTTTCCTTTTCTCCTACCAGATTTTTGGTGTCTTTGTCTTTCAAAGAGAGTCATGTTCTGTTGGAGTTTGGCAGGTGCTCTGGTTGGCTGAGTGGGTCTGTAGATGTAAGTTTTGGTGTATTTGTGGGAGAGGGTGAGCTACAAGCATCCTTCTACTCCGCCATCTTGCTTCTCCCTGGATGGTTCTTCTGGTTTCCACAGATCTTCCTCATTCATCCTTACTCAGTTGTGGAGGGATTAGGTAGCACTGCTTCTGGCAGTTGGCTGAGATGCTTGGCTCCCTGCTCCCTCATCTCTCCTCCTTCAGCAGGCTAGTCCAGGCTTTGCTGCATCCTGGCCAGATTTTGAGGGGAAGGGAAAGTGCACACCATCACTTCCACTGCACTCCATTGGCCAAAGCAAGTCACAAGACCAGTCCATATTTATGGGGTAGGAAATAGTCTCTACCTTTTAATGCTCTCAGTGAAACAATCTGCAATCACATTTACAAAGGGGTTGGATGCAGGGAAGTGTAAAAACTTGTTTACATTTTTCTCTTAATCTCACTACAGTTGGCTTAAGGCAAGACTGTACTGGGGACTTGAGCAGTGTCATCATTTTTCTCTGTTGACTTCAGCCTCAGGCTCCACACGTTGGCATAATGGCTGCAGCAGTTCCAGCCCTCACATTGAAGTCTAGTGGGAAAGGACAGCCCATCTGATCAGTTATTGCTTCTCGGTCTCATTGGTTACCTGGATCATGTGTGCCTATAATGAAACCAATCTTCTTTGTGGCCAAGGAATGCAGGGAATTGATTGGCCCAGGTCTGGCTACATGCTCCACCATGCCCTGGAGACAAAGCCCTACAGGAAGTATAAAGGCTTTGAGTAGGGGAGTGATGAAACCTCAAGTAAAAATTGTTGGCTTTTGACAAGAAGAGTAATGGATGCTGCTGGTGATAGTGATAGTGGTGGAATGACAACAGACACCCATAACATGCCCATAGCAGAACGTGGCACATTTGCTGAAGCTCCATTTGCTGATTATGCAGAATAGCAGTAAGCTTAGGAGAAGTGCAATGCATCTAAGATTTGAACCCAGATCTTCAGATCCCCAACTCTGCATTTCAGTTCGAATTACTCTTCTCCCTGAGGCTGGGCACACTTCGGCATACAAGGACTATATGGTCCTGCCTGGAGGGACTTTTACTTTGTAATAGGAATACCACCCTGATGGCAGCTTTAGCTTTTCATGATCATCTTCTACGTGTTGTGGGATCAATACACTTTCAACTACTTGTTCATTCACCAAGGCATTATCTCCTCAAACTTCTTTGTCCCTGCTTATATTTGTCAACTTTACAATCCTTTTATTACCAGCAAAAGCTTTGGGAAGCAACAAATAAAAGCAGAGATTATAAAAGGATTCTTATTAAAGCATGCTTTCTTTGAGCACTGAGTACAATGCCCTCCGTTCTCCCCTTGTGAAAAGATGTGTTTTCTTGTTTAATTAGAACAGACCTCCATTCCATTAGAAGAGGACAAGGAGGGCAGCAGGATTGAGACTCCAGGCCCCAAGGAAAAAAAAAAAAGGTTTATTTATTTCAGCTCCAGGCAACTTTAATAGTATATTGCAACTTTGTGAAATATTCTATCATATTCCGAGATGGATGAATACATCCATCTCTGTGTCCCTGATGTATGGTAATTGGTCATAGTCTCCATTTTTGTTGTTGATTTTGTTGTTGTTGTTACTTTGCAATTAAAGCCTGTGTTGGAGAAATGCAAAGCCAAGTGCATCAATTAGGGTCCTAGCAGGAAACAGATGGCATACACAATTTGGATAATTTGAGGGAAGCTTAGTAAAGGATTGTTTTCAAAGATGTGAGCAGGGTTAAAGGAAACCATAAGGGACAGTGTTGTACCCTACAGTTAGCCAGGGAGGACTGTCTCACAGAGAGCAGGGGTTGACGAACTATAGTCCATGGGCCAAATCTGGCTTGCTACCTGTTTATAAAAATAAAGTTTTATTTAAACATAACTGTGCCCATGTGTTCACATATTGTCTGTGACTGCTGTCACATTTCAAAGATGGAGTTCAACAGTTGTATCTAGGGAGACTGTATGACAGTTTTTAAAATTATGGCTCATTAGAAGAAATTAAATATAGCTCCCCATGCTACATGTTAGGTCCTTGTTGTTTATCTATTTTATATATACATTACATATATAATGTATTTTTTATACAGTAATGTATTTCTTAATCCCAAACTCCTAATTTATCCCCCACCCCTGCCCTTTTCCCTTTGGTAACCATAGTTTGTATCTATGTCTGCGAGTCTATTTTTGGTTTGTAAATAAAATTTGTGTCATTTTTTTTAGATTCTATATATAAGTAATGTCATATGATATTTGTCTTTCTCTGTCTGACTTATTTCACTTAATATGGTAATCTCTAGGTCCATCCATGTTGCTGGAAATGGCACTATTTCATTCTTTTTTATGACTGAGTAGTATTCCATTGTGTATATATACCACATCTTTATTCATTCACCTGTCAATGGACATTTAGGTTGTTTCCATCTCTTGGCTACTGTAAACAGTTGCACTGAATTGAGTGTAACATTGAGATATTACAAAGGACAATCCCTTCATCCCTGATGTTTGCCCTTCTATCCTTCAGACAACCCAAAATAGTCATAAGAAAGACAAGCCAAAACTGACTGGTGAAGTAGCTTGCAGTTGACTACAGTTAGGATTATCATTCTGGACTTTGAGGGTTTCTCCCCCTCAAGGTGGTCGTCTGCTGGCAACTACACGCACCTGTTTTCCTTTGCCCTGATTTTTACCCAGTAATTTGGGTTCCCTCTGAGCTGGGCGGGGGAAGCATGAATATAGAGGCAGATGCACCCATTGGGGCTTCCACTGGACTGAAGGGCAAGGAATGGGGCTCCAGTCCTTTCTTGGGGGAAATGTTCTGTGTCAAGAAAAGATTGGTCATCAGGAACCCTGTGCTCCAAACCTAGCACCTTATTGTGCATCAAAGAGTAGGAACTGGAGATACTTGGGAACAGCACTAATGACTGCCCCACCAGCCTTCACCTCATCTTGCTCTCCCCTCCCTTTCTCCCCTCTCCTTTGCCCTCCCTTCCCTCTCCTCTTTGTCCTTCCTCTCTCCTTCCCTCCACCCCTCTCTTCCCTCCTTCCTTTCTCTCTTTCTTTCTTTTTCGTTTTGGAAAAAATGTAGTACAGTGAAAGTGTGAACTTTGAAACCAAGCAAAATCTCATCCTTGTCACTTACCAGGTGACTTTGGACGTATCACTTAAACCTGTTGTCAGTCACCTTTTCTAAAAAAGGTGTTCATTGTGAAGCTTAAATGGAATAATACATGGAAAAATCCCCAAGAACAAAGTAAAAACTTAACAAATGTCTGTTTCCTTTCTCAGCTCACCCATTTCTCCTTTCTCTTCCCTCCCCATTTTATCATAAATCATCCTTGAAGAAAGGGGTGAGGGGTTTCGGCCCAGGTGTAAGGTTAGAGAAAAACCATTTCTACTTTTACTACATCCTCTATCTCCAGCCGTATCTTCAGTTGATATGTCAGTGGAAGCCAGAGCCAGAGTCAACCTGGATCACTCAAGGTCATTTCAAGGTTATCCCAAGGCGTTGAGAGTTGCCAGGAAATGCTCAGCCTCGTAGTTGCTATGAGAGAGTGACTGTTCTTACCAGGATGGCACCATGGTGTCCAGCAATGCCCATGCTTCTCAAACTTCTACGTGTATCTGAATCACCAGAGCATCTTGTAAAATGCAAATTCTGATTCTTTATAGGGTGGGGCCCAAGATTCTGTACTTCTGAGGGGTTTTGAGATGATGACAAAGATGCTGGTCCCCAGATCATACAGCGAGATTCCCAGGGAAAGAAATGAGGATTTAGGGGCTGTTACTCAAAGTTAGAATCCTGAATCTGCTGTGGGTGAGCCTCGACGTTTGGGCAAAACGTTTCTTTATTTCAAAACTCCATGTCCTCATCTGTAAAGCAGGCAACGATAATCATATCACCTCATGGTGTTGCTGCGAGGCTTAAATGAGATCGTACCTGTGAAAAACGTCGTCAGCTGAGAAGCACTGGGAGCTCTTAGTATCTCCACAGGCTTAAAGCACTGGGGTTCTCTCTCACCCAGAGTATTCTGTCCTCTCTCTGGCTTTGCAATGCCTTACACAGCAGATGTGCTGGTGTCTCTTCCCCATATGCTGTGGTAAGCACATCTCAGCTTCCAGAGAGATTTACCTTGTGCAACTGACAAGTGTCAGGAAAACGTGAACGAGGAGCCCTAAATCTAGACCACGCACTGTCCCTGTGGGCAGGGAGCTTGATGGGAGATCGAGGGGTGGCCCCCAAGCTAAGGAAAGTTGGTATAAATCGTCGACGCAAAGGCATCTTAACCAACTAGAACCTGTTAAACCAGGCCACAAGCAGTGAGACCCTACTTTTTCTTATGGGATGCAGTGATAAAGAAATTACATAGTTATTTGAGAGGAACATAAATAAAGATTAATAGGTTAATGAGTTATTTTCCTTTCATTACTACACTATTGTACTTTATTATAATTGCTTTGCACTCATTTAATTAAATTTGAACTGGGGCCAACACAAGATAATTTGTTTTCCCTGTACTGAACAATGAGTATGCAGATTGGATGTACTGAAGCAGTAATCAGCCCTCTGTTTGCAACACTTTTCTACTCCGAGTAGACATTATAATTGATAATTTGATTGTTGCAGCGCTCTGTGCAATATATTTTAAAGCAACATTAACATAATGGAAATTATGTTGTGAGCTTAATCTCAGCTTTTCACTGAGAGGCTATCTGGCTCCTCAGTGTAAACCAGGGAGGGTCTGACAGCCGCAGATCTCTCTCTGTCTCTCTCTCATTCTCTTTCTCTCTCTTTGCCTCTCTCCCTCCCTCCCCTTTTCCCTCCCCCCCCTTTTTTCCTGTTCCTTCCATGGTCCTCTTCATCTTTCTCTTTTCTAATTTTTCTAATTTTTCCTTCCTCCCTTCTTTTCCTTTCTTTCCCATCTTCTTTCCCTCTCTCTCTCTCTCCCTCTCTCCTTTCTCCCTTTTTCTCTTTCCTTTCTTCCCTCTTTCCATGACCATGTTCGTTTCCTTGTCTTGCCAGGTTCTCCAGATCCATTGAAAAAGGCAGAAGGATGAAATGGGGAGCGTGGAACAGCCACTCCCTAGCTGCCTTTCTGAATTTTGAGACCTGTTCACCTTCACGGCCCTAGGACATTCGGGAAAAGCAAGCGAGGGCCTTTCTGGGGCCCAACAACCAAATGAGAACTTATCCAAGGTGGTCAGCATCACACTTTGTGCCCCGGATGATCATAATGGATTGATGTGCAAGGCGGTCATGTGCTCTTTGAGGGCATTTCTGCAGATATGGGGAGATGAGGAAGAAACCACTGGCATTGCCTTTGTCTAAAATCCTTTCTTCCCTTGGAGCTGCAAACACTTTCTTGCAAAGAGACAGACCTTTACCTTATGAATACATTCCAGGAAACAATTCTGTTTGGCCCAAGGGTTTCCTGTCCTACAATGGAAACTAGTGGTGAGGTTCTGTTTAATGATCCCAGGCCAGAGATCTTGGGTACAGGTGGGGAAACCTTGTGCCCAGGTGACTTCTGTTGAATTTTCGTAACTCTGCAAATATTTGTTTCTGTGTTTGTTTTGGGAGGAAAAAACACCTGTGCATGGTTGAAAAGGACCGTGTTTGCTTTGGAAGAGCCTGAGGTGGGCGTTCTGAGTGTTCTCTGCCTTCCTCTAAACTGTCCAGGGCACGGGGGGTGGATATACTTCTGTGGTAGTGTGCATGCTTAGTATGCACAAGGTCCTGGGTTCAATTCCCAGTACCTCCATTAGAAAACGTTTTTTTAAAAAGATGCATTTACAAGGAAAGCTGTCCAGGCCCTGATTTTTTGCAAATATCCAATTTCTTTGAAGAAAATCCTGCCCTTTATCTCCTTGCTTTTTCTGAAGCCTGGGCACCCACACTCTAGTCTTCTGTTAGATTTTCAAACTATCTGTCAACATGGAGGAGAAAGTCCTAACGAACTGCTCGTGACTCTGGGGCGGGCAACTTTGGGGAGAAGGCAGATTTGTCTCATAAATGTATTCATTTCTTCCAGTGAACATTTGGGCATCAGAGCTGGCTCTGTGTGTCTTGTTTTGTTTTGTTTTGTTTCCTCTCTTCTCACCTATGTTTTTATTTTTCATAGAAGATTGAGCTAGAACTTGACTTATTTATACAACCATGACCCAGTCCAGAAGCAGCACTGTCTCCTTATTTGTTGAGGAAATGTGTCTTTTAGTCTCACCATCATGAGAGAGACTCCTCTCAGCTGGGTTTACTGTTCTAATTCTTTATTTTTTTACAGAAAAAGGGCCCAGAGACTTAAATGTTTTTATATTTTACCTCTGTTTAAAAATTAAAGAGTGAAGAGGGAACTCCTGTTTGCTTGGATGAAGTTGTGCTTCTTGATCACTGAGGCTGCATTTGAGTTGAGAAGCCCACAGCTGGGATGGGGTCCCAGCCTAGAGACACAATCCCAGCTTCTTGCATCAGCCCACCCATGGCTCCCTGCCTCTGGGGACATTGCTAAGAAGCCTGCTTCCAAACAAGGACCTGAGGGTGGATTCGTGGAGTGCAGACATCAGCCTTTAGGCATGCAGCAGTTTCGCACTGAAGGAGATCACAGCAAAGGGCTTCTCTCCAGGTCCTGACCTTGGATTCCTGGCACCTGCTGCCTATATCATAGCACTTTGGGATATTCAGCTTGGCCCCTCAGTTTGTATCTATCATCATATGGTTGCCAAGGGAAGGATTCAAGTGCAAGTAACTTCTTTGGAGATGATCCCCATAAACATCAGGAGGAGAAAGAAGGAATGCGACAAGACAGGAAGATAGCCACTAAATGATGTGTCTTTAAGCCACTTGGCAACTAGGGCTCCACCCTGTCCGGGAACTTGGGGAGCCAAAGCAGAACCTGCATGCAGACTTTTCTCCCTGATGCGTGAGGGAGCTGGGGTATTTATACTGCAGCTCCCATCAATCATTGCGTGAGGACTGCTCCCTGGGGTTGGCAGCGGGGTGGTGGGGGAGTGTTAATTCTCAAGGATTTGCACCACGCTGAAAGCATGGGCAGAACAGGCTCTGGATGCCGGTGGAGGATCTCAGATGAGATGCAGAGGCTGTCAGTTGGAAGGTGGGCCCCCGCGATGTGTAAGAACCACAAGGCCAAGACCCGAGAGGACACGGTGGGCGTCAGCAGCATCTCCTGCAACTTCACTGTGAACTATCTCATGTGCATTTTTCTGTCTCTTTCTAGACGTTAAGCTCCTTAATGACAAGGGCTGAGCTCATGCTTTGGTCTGGGTTCCATAGCGCCCACCAGATAATCACATTTCTCATCTGTTCGGCACTCACAGCGGGTGGAACGCTAAGCACATCCCAGGGTTAATTCTACCAGTCTTCCAAATGGCCCCGTGAGGTAGCTCCTATTATTATCTGCATCTCAGGGGAGGATAGGGAAGCACAGTGAGTTAAGTACCTAGCTGAAGTCAGGAGAGCCTGGCCCCGGAACCTACCCTTTGGGATGCTGTGCTGGACTGCCTCTTCAGCTTCCTGGTTGGAATCAGAGTCTGGGAGCTCTAGAGACCACCCATCCCCTAGCTATAGCTGTCATTTGTTGACTACTTCTCATTCATCCTAAGAGAAATGCTTTACATTCATTACTTTCTTTTCTTTTTTTCAATTTTTTAAAAAATTTACCTTCTTTTAAAAAATTTTTAACTTATTTTCTTTTATGGAAATCTGGTCAGTTTACAATGCTGTGTCCATTTCTGGCGTACAGCATAATGTTTCAGTCATAAATATACATATCTTTTTTTGGGCTGTGTAATACATTATGGATTTATTTGATCAATGTGATAACTGTGCTTTTTTTAAAACACCTTTATTGTGGTAGGATTCCTGTACAGTAAACTACACATATTTCAGATGTACGATTTGATGAATTTTGATAGACATACACACCAATGAAACCACCACCACAATCAAGATAACTAACAAATACACACACATATTTTTAATGAAGGTGCTGGAGATTGAACCCAGGACCTCGCACATGCTAAGCATATACTCTACCACTGAGCTATGCCCTTCCTTCCTCTTTACATTGTTTTCATGATCTCATTCCCATTTTGGAGCTAAGGACAGTGAGGTTCCAAGAGGTTAAATCACAAAGCTGGTGAGTGGAAGAGTCGAGGTTCAGACAGAAGCAGCAGCACACCGGACACTGAAGCCGCGATTTCAAGGAGCTGGCTGTCCTCCCTGGGCCTCTGCGGTGGGAAGCGGGCAGGGGGTGAAGGGAATCAAGAAAGAAGGTTACATCCATCCCCTGATTTGCCCCAGAGGAAGCAGGTGGGTCAAGGGTCAGGCAAGGGAAGAGGGTCATTAAGAACATCAGAGACCCCCTCCAGTGCCCTGGTTCCTATCAGGAACATGGCACAATCAAGTGAGGCGGTTGCTGTTTTTTTTAATAACCTGTGATAGCATCCAGAGTGTTTTACAATCTACTTCCCTGTCCCCTGATGCAGCAGCAGGGCTGCCGGTATGAGGCCAACCCTGCCAGGCTGTCATACCTCCCATGCTTTGGAGGAAAACTCTCTGTGGGTACTTGAAACTAACAACACGGCACCATCACATCCCACCAGGTAGATTTGGGGATTGCATGCATTCTGCTCCATGCACGGGGGCAACAGCCAAACCCGCCCAGGGTGCACTGACATTTCGGGGGTGCTGGAGCAGGCGGGAGGAGGGGGTACCCGCCCGTGCTCCTCTGGAGGGCATGCTTGGCCCTCGCTGGGTGGTGCCCGGCAGGGTCTACCTCTCTTGCCTTTGCTTCACTAGTTCCTTCTCCTTTTCTTCTTCGTTGATCTCTCGCCTCTCCCATATCCTTCCTAGAAAAGGAAGCCTATGTGGCAGAACAAGCCCTGCCCAGGGAATCGGGAGACCTGGCTGTAACTAACAAGACTGAGAGAGGCTGTGTTGGAGCCAGGCGGTCTCAGCTCTGAGCTTTGAGTTCCCACCAGCCAGGCAGCCTTCTTCTGCTCTTTAGATTCCAGCCCCCAGTCTGCAGCAAGGGACGGAAGCACCAGGTAATTGTTTTCAGCGCTTTTGAAAAGACAAGAGAATTTTGTTTACAATGTTTTATGAGGCTGCACATCTTAAATGTAGGTTTTACATTAAAAAAAAATCAAGATCATTGGCATTCCTTGAAAATCAGATCTGGCCCCACTGGACCTCCACTCCTTCATGCTCTTGGCGTTGAGTTCCACTGTCCCTTCTAGGTCAGGTGTGTACCCCCCCACCCAGGGCCCACACTCACTGTGTCTTACACTCACCCTGTTTCCGGGTTTGTAAGAGACTGGGGCGAGATAGAATCCCAAAGGGACCTCAGATGCTCCTAAAAATGCATACTGCTAAGGAGTTTACAAGTCTGTGTGTTTCCTGTGTGCGAAAACAAGACAAAAAGCCAGCAATAACCTGGGACTGACCTTAGATAACGGCAGGAATAATATATCCTGCCGGTGCAATTTTCAAGGTGTCCCCATGCGTGGGAGTTCGTGGGTCCTCCAGCTTGGAGAGGCACAGGCGCCAGGTTCTGCTTTGCCCATGGTGAGCTGAGGAAGCCGAGCCAGGCACAGAGAGGTGAAGTGACTTGCCCGAAGTCACGAAGCTGCTGCTTGTCAACGCCTGAGCTCCACCTCAGGTTTGCTCCCTCCTGGCCCAGTGCTCCCCCTCTTCTACCAGGAAGTCGCTCCACTTCAATCTGAATGCTAGCTTATGTCTCGTCTCCCCACCATCTTATCCACTGGGCTCCTCTAACGGTGAGGCAGGTGCACAGGGCAGCTGTTACTAAACACATTTCAGCAGATGCGGAAACTGAAGCAGTGAGGTCCATCGGCAGAAACACAGAGTGAGCAGTTTTCCTGGTGGCATAATCTGAGGGATAATAGGAAGGACACGTGTCTCCCTCTCTCTCTCTCTCTCTGGGTGGAGGAGATCCCATGACTCCTCCCTCTCCACTTTCTTAAGGGAGGAAAACAAGTTGGCAGGGAAAGGAGAGACCAGTAAGTACCAAACATCAATTCTTGCTCACTTTGCAAATCTGGAAACATCAGTTTGGGATTCTTTCTCCTCTTCTCCCCTCCCTTCCTGCCTTTCTTTTACTAGGCAAACAAAGAATTATCTAACAGTATTATTTCAGACTCAAGATGTTCCATGGGCTTCTCGGTTATCCTTGTCAAAATCCACAGAAGGCCAAGCAGGAGGATGAGATCTATTTCCCAAGCGGGAAACTGAATCAGCAATGGGACTAACAAGTCCAGGTTCCCTCAGCGGCTTAGAAACGAGGCTGAGTGCAAACCCCGGATCACTTGGGATTTCCGAGTGAGCCACGCTGTGTCTCTCAGAAGGGTTGTTGCTTGGTTTCGGGAGCATGTGCAGTGTGCCAGGTATGTGCTGGGTACTTCATGACAAAATTTCATACATCCACAAAATGTTCCCAGGAGGGCATATGGCCCGCTCCATCCCACCACTAAGGAAGCCAAGGAGGGCCTAAAATTCCCAGGATGCTGCCCAAGGTTGTCCTGCGGGCCTGGATCTGACTCCAAAGCCCACACCCCCTCTACCACATTGATTTTGCAATAGAAAAATAAAATGGTCCATAATGCTCTCTCTTCCACCAATAATCCTGTGTCAGAGCCTTCCCTACTCCGTGCATCCCCATTCACCCCTCCTGGGTGTTTGGGGGTTTCCTGCAGGTCCTCTGGGACGATCTGAAGGTTAGATAATGTTTGGGTCATTTTGCTACCAAAGAAGCATCAACACACGTAAAAGGAAAGACAAAATTCTGCCTGGTCACCATTTATGCACTGGTTTTCATTCAGCTCAGGTTTGTCACTTTTAATGTCCCTTCAGAAGGGAGTAGAGCTGGTTTAAACTGAGTCACAAGCACTCAGGAAGCAGAGAGCCCATGCCACACCCTTGACAGGGTGTACTGTGGAAGGGGGAGTGAACATTAACCAGAAGGCAAATACGGAAATATCAGCGAGGTGGTGTGTGGAGCGAAAAAGCAAGGAACACTGGACAACAGTGGCTAAGCTCGTGGCCACGAAAATCAGCCAAAGTCTGGGTTCAAATCTCTCCTTTGATACTCACCAGCTGCATAGTTTGGGGCAAATTACCGAGCCCTTTTTAGCCTCCACCTTCTCTGTAAGTCTGGGGTGATGATAATATATTCCTCTGAGACTTGTGATACAGATTAAATGATGTAAAGTGTAGAATATGCCTGGGAGACCATCTAGCATTTTTTTTGAATTACACTGTTCTTTTAAATGTTCTACAGCGCGTTCAGATTCAGGCTAAATCACCCACCATGTGAATCTATCAGCCTTAGCGTAAGAATGGCTCTTTTGTGATGAGCAGGTGAGGCTATGCAAGCACCAAAGAAAGAGAGTGATGTGTCCCCTAGATTCTACTTAAGAGGAAAGATGGTGGACAGAAAAGCAACAGGTGTTTAGAAATATGCGCAGAACAGACTTTGGAGGAGAATGCCAAGTGTTGATTGACCTGAGTCCTGGTTCTATGTAGGGGCATCCTGGTCAACGGATGTCATGCAGAAATGGGAACTGGCAGGGACTGGGAAATAGCAGCCCCACGACTTGGAGAAAGTAAGCTCCTGGCTCATAAGAGGCAGGATGAAAGCTGATCCCAGTCCTTCCTGAAAAGAGAAAATGAGGGTATTCGATAGAACAATGCATGGGATCCGTGTGGATGCGGCGGTTCTGGCTGCGTACAAAAGTCTACCGTGCCTTTTTGGATACCTTATTATGAAAAGGATATGATGCCATTAGTGAGGCCCAGTGCAATCCAGCTGGAGTGATCGGGGGCACACAGTGCCGTGGACACTTTAAAGGGGAAGTGAAACCAGGCTGGCGTTCTCCAGGAAAAGGGAGATTGAGAGGAGGGCTTCGCGGAGTGACACAGCATTCTGCTGTGAAAACGGCATACAAGCTGAAAGGGCTAGTCCACTGGTCTTTCTCCCCGTCTCCCTTGCACTTCCCCCAATGCAAACAAGGCAGGGCAGCCTAAATGAATTGTGTGTTAACAAGGGAATTCAATAGATGGGCATTTAAGAAAACTTAACCTGGGAATCAAACCGAAAAGGAGAAAAGGAGAATGATGCATCACAGAATTAAGGCAAAGATTGCCTACAGCAACCAGTCTGGGGATTTTGGAGAAAAAGAAAAAGGAAACCAAGAAAGACTGAGCAGTTGATATGCTCCAGAACTGACCCTGAAGTCCAGTACCCGGGTTCAACCCTCACCTATGAGTTGTGTGTCTTTGGGCAAGTCACTTAACTTCTCTGAGCCTTTTGTTTTTGGGACAATTAAAAATAATACTGTGTGTAAAATACGTAGAATTGGACCAACTGTGGAATGGGCCCTCAGAAAGTGGTAGCTGTTGTTAGTGCAGCATTTTTTTTAGCCAGTGTTGGTCCACATAGCATCCTTGGGACAAGGTTCATGTTTTACATGTGAGGAAACCAAGGCTCAGAGAGATTAAATATTTTGCCCGAGGTCACACGGGCAGTAAATATCCGAGCTCGTATTTGATCCCAGGTTTGCGTGACACATTCACTCCTGTCCTGCCTCATGCAGGTGATAAGGGGACAGACCAAATCCTACATGCTAGCTATGCTTAATCCATGCCTCCTTCATAGTTATATATTTATCTAGGAACCTAAATCATTAGCACATATTTACATGATTCCTACATCCATGAGGGCTCTGCAGCCCTCAGTGAAACCCCGGATTGTATTTGGAGATCCTGGGGAGATGGACATCTTCAGGAGTCAAAATAAGAAGGGCGTGTGACTGCATGCATTACAGTCTGATAAAAAATAGCATTCGAGACAATGGCTTGGAGAGAGAAGGTTTGGTTATTTAGCAAGTGACTATGGGGCATCTCTGGAGATTCATAAACTTTCTATGTGCACGGACGTATTCCTGCCCTCAGCAAGCTTACTGTCTCGTAGGGGCTTCTGTGGATACAAGCTGCTATTCATCATCCATCCTTCTTTGCAGACTTCAGTTCAGAGTCTGGATTTTGTTCAGGACTGTCTAACCCCAGCAATGGA
Source organism: Vicugna pacos (assembly GCF_048564905.1). NCBI lineage: Eukaryota > Metazoa > Chordata > Mammalia > Artiodactyla > Camelidae > Vicugna > Vicugna pacos. The sequence continues at coordinate 29,483,644 of NC_132995.1, read as the reverse complement.
TCATGCTTGACCTGGACAACTCATTCTCCTTTCCCAGAGATAGATCAGTGATGCCTATATGGCTCAGTTCTAGCTAATAAGATGTAAGGAAATATGTGTAGGAAACTTCTCTCTTTCTCTGGCAAGAGAGACACCTGAGAAAAACACTTCTCCCATGCCTGCTTTCCTTGTACTTGGTATGCTGGGGTGAAGATGTGATGCTTGGGGCCATAGCAGCTATGTTGCAACCATGAGGGAAAACATTACTGATACATGACAAATCAGGGAGACAGAGTTTAAGTTCTTGGTGACATTATTAAACTGCTAGACCAATCCTGAAACCACGTACTTCCATATGTCTTGCTATGTCAGTTAACTAAGTTTTTTTTCCCTTAAAAACCTATTACTTGGACTTTCTCTTACCAGATTAATAATATGAGATGACCTTGGGATGGGACCTGGGTTTGAATTTTTAATAGTCCCAAATCACTCTAATAGGAGTAAGATTGTGAACCATTTTCCTACCCCATGAAAATCTTTAGTTTCATGGGAAGTGTTAGGGCATTCAGGAGAGGAGGAGACTTCTTTCTGGACAGAGTATCAGTGAAAACATCTTGGCAAAGGTAGCATTTGATTTGCCCTGGATGAAGAGGTTGGATCTGGACCTGTGAGGATAAGAGAGAACGGTATTTGAGTGAGCAAAGCCCTGAGAAGCAGAGGCTGTGTATGGGGACGGGCCAGTAGCTCTATTTGGCTGGACCATAAGGTGTGCAAAGTAGGAGATGAAGCTGGAAAGATGGTTTGGGGCTGGGCTGGGTGTTGGGTGGCTGTTCAGGGTCATTGTAGGGACTTGGTGCCTAACACTGAGCTAGTGGCTCTAGAAGATGCAGAGAAGTTTAAGACCCAGCCTGTACCACTGCTCTGCTTCCAAAGCAATTGAAAAGACAAGAAATACTCATATGTAACTCTCAGGAACACAAAAAAGCCATCTACATAAATTTAAACTTCCCAGGGGATGGCTCAGGGAGAAATAGCCTCAGGATGTCCGAGTCTGGAGAGAAGGGTGTGGAGCAGAACAGAAGCATGAACTGTAGGATGTTAAAGGTGGATAGATAGCGACTGGCTCAGTATCTCACTTCGTAAATGATACGGGAATTCCATTTCTGACTGGACTGTGTCTAACCTCATCTGGACAAGGATTTCACTAGTTTACATTTATTGTTGGGCCGTTTCAGTGATCATTCAGTTTTTGTTTTTTTTTTTTAACATTATACGCGAATCAGTATTCTTGTTTAGCCCACTGACCAAGTTTTGCCTTACTAGCTGGGGGTGGGGAGCGGATAAGTTGAAGCATTGGTTTTACTACTCTGTAATACTAATACAACCAGTTCCCTTCTCATGGCCCCATAGGATTCTTTGACCCTTGCCTTTGGGGTGATTTGATTTGGGTGATCGGAATATGTTGGATGTGATGCCAGCGAAGGCTTTTATTTTGTGTGCTCGTTTGGGAATGCCCTTTTGTGTCATCACTATGAGAAAAGTATTCCCCAGGGCACCCACTGATTCTCAAAGAAAAAGAGACATATGGAACAAAACTGAACCCCATCCATGATCTGAAGCCAAGCCCAGCCAAGCCTACATCAGATCAGACAAACTCCTGCTCACCTACAGATACCTAAGAGGTAAATAGATGTGGTAATAAGCCACAGCATTAATGTGGCAATAGCCAACTAAAACGTACAGCGACAGAGATTAGGCCTACTCCCTTTTACACCTGAATGCTCTTCAAATAGATGGAGGTCATTATTATTCCCCGAAAATATCATCATTTTGTTCTCATTTGTCCCCAGTTGCTGATAACCATGCTTTGTGTGACACGCATTCCAAATCCCTCCTGTATATAATTGCTAACTCTTTCACCCAGAACTGAGCAAACAATACTCCAGCTGTAATATGCCCCTCACAGATTCTATTAGGATCATCACTGCCCTTCAACTGAAAATAATACTTTATTACTGCTTAAAATGGTATTAAATAAAAAAGCAGTTCCATTGTTGGAGCGTATTGAGCTTTGTGTTGATTAAAACCCTCCGATCTTTTCCAACTCAATTGCTGTCAGTCCAGCTCTCTGACCCTGTATTTACATAGTTGCCTTTTTTTTTTTATGTTAAAGACAGATTCTATTACGCTGAAATTGTATATGGTTAGTTTTCACCTAACAACAAGAACTGTCCATACAATTTGAAACCTTATTCTGCCATCAAACAATACCAACTATTCCTTCCCTATCTATACCATCCATAAATTGGGTGAGGATGCCTGCGGTGCCCTTATCCAAATCACTGAAGAAAGAATATTGACTATAAGAGGTGTAATGACAAAAGCCATATGGCGTATATCTAGAGATTTCCAGGTTGTATGTAAGTGTGGTTGGTTGAAATCAGCAACAAATCCCCTTTTAACTGCACAGTCCTCTTACCTGTGTTTTGGCATGTTGTCCCCAAGAATATTATAAGTGACATGATCGCTTGCTTAGATCAATATTTATCAGTGAAGTAATTTTTAGCAAAAATGGAAGTAGGTTAGTACTGTCTGATCTGCTCTTGGAGAACCAATATTAGGCCTTGGTAATTACTTCTTTTTTTTTTTCTATGGGCTTATCCACATTATTTAATAATCTCTACCTTTAAAATTTTTAAGGAAATTTCTCATTGACGACATAGCATACTTTGATACAATGTGCTCTAAGATGCCGTGTCTTAGGACACGTCACCCTGTACTTGGCCCACATTGCCTCCTGGACCAGAGGCATTTGTGCACCACCCCAAACCCACTCTGGCCTTGGGAGCAATTGAGCGGCCCCAGCATGGGCATGCATTGCTCCCGCAGTTACGAAGCCAGATTATACAGTGTCCATCCGTGTTACAGATGGAAGGGCTCACTGAAGCAGCAGCTGGGCTCCTCACTTCACATGATGCAGTTCTCATGTCCCGCCCCAGGACTTGCCTCTTGCCACTGAGGTGCAAGATGCTATGACAGCCACTAGACACCTTCACGTGTCCACCTCCGAAGTGCAGAGGAGCCGGAATCCCTTGGCCATCCTTCTTCCTTCCTCCTTGCAGACGGGTGGGATGGAGACGAGGCAGTTTCCTATGCTCTTCCAGAAGACATCCAGTAAATCTAAGTGATCAACACTGACATGCGTGACTCTCTCTCCTTCCGGGCTTCCTTGGTGCCAAAGCTCTTACCACAGGCTGTGCCTCTAGGTAAGCTGACACTCATGGTGTCCTGCCTCTATCCCCTTGGCACTCACTTTCTCTACTCATATATGACTTCCTCCCCCCAGCCCTTTACCTGGCATCTCCGCCTGCACATAGGGGTAGGCTGGATGTGCTGGAGAGTTGATGTCCCACTGAAGGGGAGGATAAATACCTCAGATTCCTCCCTCTTCGAGCAGGACAACTCAGCGATCTTCACCCTGTCTCTTGAAGGTCCCCAGTGGGACTGAGCCCCAGCTGCCCACTGTGCCAACCATCGACACATTCCTTATTGATCCTCCTTCCTGTCTTATTTGGGTTTCCCACTCTGTTTTGGTGCTTCCTGGGACCACCTCCCCAACTAATTACTTCTACCTAAATCCTTGGCTCTGGACCTGTGGAGAACTGAACCTGAGGCACTAGAGAACTTGAGACCTCGCCCACGACAAGAACCCCCTCCTCACTCACATCTCCCATTCTGATGCAAGGAATGACAAGGGTATTTGTTGACCAGCTGGGTTTTTAATTCTTTCCTCTATTCTGGACATACTGTTTCTGAGTAAAATTTAGTCAAAGACCTAAGTCATCAGGTTCACATAATAGTGTGTTACCATAGCGTTACAGCTTGTCATCTGCAACATTATGTTACTAGAGCTCACTTCTGGATTTTGTTTGTGTCAAAATGTTATTTCTATAATTTGAATGGGTAATAAATGGGCACATGGTAAAAAAAATAGGTGTGAAATGGTAGATAATGGTAGTAAGCACCTCTCATCCTAAATCTACCATCCTGTGACTAGTTTCTTAAGTGATTTTCCAGAAATATTCTACAAATTAACAGTCACACACACACACACACACACACACACACACGCTTGTCTTCCTATCCTGATAGAAGTATACTCTTCAGACTCTTCTGAATGTTGCATTCTCAAGTGAGGGTAAATCTTGTGATCATTTCACACCAGTAAACCTAGACTTGCCTTATTCCTTTTACAGCTGTGCAGGTCTCCACTATATGGGTCAATTTTGCATTGATGGCTGTTTAGGTAATCTCTGTAACCATCTAAAACCTTAAAACAACAACTGTTTTGGTGGGGAGATAGCTCAAGTGGTAGGGTGCATGCCTAGCATCCATGAGGTCCTGAGTTCAATCCCCAGTATTCCATTAAAGTAAGTAAATAAATAAATGACCTAGTTACCTCCCCTTATACACAAAAGCAATCGTTTTGTTTGCTCACAGTTCTGCAGTCTGACCTAGGCTTGGTTGGGCAGTCCTGCTGGCCTTGCCTGTAGTCATTCAGCTGGCGGGTGGACTTGGGGCTAGCACACTGGGAAGGTTGGGTCTCTTGCTGTCACTCCAGGTAGTCTCAGGGCCTCTCTCTTTCTCCATGGGCCTTCCATGGCCTCTCTATGTGGCCTCCCCAGCAGTGTAGCTGGACTTGTTATGCAGTGGCTCCAGGTTCTGGAAGCTTCCAGGCCTTCTTAGAGTTTAGTCCAGAAACTAGCCTATCCTCACCTCTGCTGTGTTCTCGTGCTGGACCAGGTCATAGACTCAGCCCAGATTCAAGGGGAAGGGACTTCACAAAGGTGTGGACACAGAGAGATGGGGTTCATTGGAGGTCACCCATCTGATAAAACACTGCAGGGGATTTCATGGGAAACTAACTAGTTAGGGGATCAGGGCTCCCAACAGATGTATATCCCCTTCTATCGGATTTATGATATTTTATTTGAAAAGATAATTATGCTTTTTAATAATGGCTGTAAATCACTAATTTACATCATGGAATTATAAGAGGATTTAGCGAGATCATCCAACTCTTCCCCTTCATTTGACCAATGAGAGATCTGAAAATCTAAAAGGTTAATTAATGGTCAAAAGAATGACCACATGCCCCTGACTCGCAGTCCCAGGGTTGGCACCCCAAGCCTTTATCCCCCTTCTCATGCCTTCCTGTTTCCCACTGATTTTCCACTTATGGGCTTCAATCCATTCGCTGGCTTAACCAACATTTATTGAGCACCTGTTATGTTCCAGGCGCTGTTCAAGAAGGTCAGTATTTCAGGATTTCTAGCCTCACACACGTGAGCGGTGGGCTTGGACCATCTCATGAGCCCTGCTGGTGTTCATCTTCAAGTTCACATTGAGGGATATTACATTGGAAGCTTGAACTGTGCCACGGTGGGAATATTTACAGCACAAAAATTCACAAACACTACAAATCAGGACTCTTTGTCCCCCAAAGAGCTGGTTGTTAAACATTTACCAGCCCACCCTGGACTTAGTTCTAAATCAGGCTGCGAGGGGTTCCTGTACCATGGCCCTGCTGACCTAGGGGTATCTCTATTTTCATTCCTTTATTCACTCATTTAGTAAATGTTTATGGATCAGCTACCATGTTATAGGCCTTGTCTAAAAGAAACTGTCTCTATTCTTTATCAGACAATCGTTTTTAGGCAGGGAGGTAAGCCAGATCTGATTTTTTTTTAAATTGAAATATGGTTTATTTACAATATTGTAATAGTTTCAGGTGTACAGCAAAGTCATTCAGTTATACATATATATATATATCTAATTTTTTAGATTCATTTCCATTCTTGTTTATTATAAGATATTGAATATAATTCCCTGAGCTATATAGTATGTCCCTGTTGTTTAACGATTTTATGTAGAGTAATGTGTATCTGTTAATCCCAAACGTCTAATCCCAACCTCTTCCCCTTTGGTAGCCATGTTTGTTTTCTATGTCTGCGATTCTATCTCTGTTTTGTAAATAAGTTTATTTGTATCTTTTTTTTTAAGATTCCACATATAAGTGATATCATATGATATTTGTCTTTCTCTGTCTGACTTACTTCACTTCGCATGATAATCTGTAGGCCTATCCCGATCTGATTTTTTAAGAGAGGCTGGTCATCTAGTGACTATTCTTGGGGTAGAATGATCCAATTTTTAAATGTGAGCAACAACTTTTTAAAAGTTTAAACTACTGCCTGGGCCAAACTAAACACATCTTTAAGTTACATTTGTCCTAGGGGCCACCAGTTTGCAACCTCTGCTTTAATCCTAACAAAAATATATGCCATCTAAGGCTCTGGCCTCTCCAATCTTCCATTCCCACCAGTCATGCTGCAGTTAGACCACCTGAAAATCCACCTTCTACACTGTGTCTTTCATGATAAGTTTTAGATGCATGTTCAAAATAGTATACTTTGCCTAAAGACCTTTGGGGGTTCCCCAGTGAAGTCCATTTCTCCAGCATCATATTCCACTCTTCACTAAGATGCACGTATCTTCTTTTAGTTTCTTGAATAGCCTGTGCTCTCTGCCACAGGGCCTTTGCACTTGCTGTTCCTTCTTCCTGGAACACTGAACTTTCACCTCATTGACAACACAAAGACAGTATGCTCGGGGAATCTCCATTCTCCTAAACTGGATCAGATTTGTCTAATTTATCCCCTGTTATTACCGTATTTTGCACCTTTGTAGCACTGTGGTGACCAGAAGAATGTATTTCTTAGATCTTTTTTACTGAGGGGAACATAATTGACTGACACCCCAAGCTGCTGACTCCAAATCCACCACCACCTCTCTGCTGAGGCCACGCTTCCCATGAACCGCTCCCAGACCGTGACTGAGCACAACAGGATAATGAAGGCTGGTCCCTTCTTGAGAACTTGTCTCTTTTGATGGGCAGCTTTGGTCTTGCCAGGTCTTCCTTAGAGCTATGCTGCAGCCTAAGACTACCCATCTCTCTCCTTCGCAGAACTGCTTCACTGCCTGATCTCTCTCCCAGGGTTCTCCATCCCCCAGCCTAGTTTTACTCCCAAATTAATCTCTTCCCTGTTTAGTCCTGTCTTAGCGTCTGCTTCTCAGAGGCCATGAAATAACACAAGCGTCTATTACAGTGGCAAATGTATACTTATGTATGCAGTTATTTGACAAATGCTTACCTCCCAGATCAGACTGGGCAGGCAGGATCAGTTCAGAGATGTGTTTATCTTTGGCTTACATTAAATCCCAGCATCTCCTCTGGGGCCTCGCACACAGTGGGTACTCAGTAAACACCTGCTGATTTAACATATGAATGAGACAAGTGAAAACACAAGGCACTCAGAAAATGGAAGCTATAGTTAAATGTAATGTAGGCTTGTCCTAAGTATAGGCTGTGCTAATTTCAACATGGGAAACTGAAATTGGGGAGTGTCCCCAGGAGAAAAGGTAAATAAACATAAGGCAAATTCAGCCAGCCCAAGCAGTCCAGGTGGTAATTTAGGGGCTTAGAACTGGATTACATTTCAGTGTACTTGGAGGCACCTCTGCTTTCTTCTTTCCCTAAATTGTGACAGTTTGGTAGCAGAGAACACACTGAGCTAACAGAGGAGTCGATTCAAATACTGTCCAAGGTAACCTCAGCAGGAGGAGGCAATGAAGGCAGAGTTGACAAAGGAGTTTTGAGACCAGAATAAATTGAAGTCAACAGCGACCCAGCTCAGCATCTTGGGCAAGTCATTTTCCCTCTTCAGATTTTGACGTTCTGGTCTGCACCCTGAGAGGGGTGGCCTGGGGACCCCAAGGCTCTTCTAGACAGCCGTAGATTCTAAGTGGAGTGGACAGAGGAGAGTCCTCTTTCTTACTTCCCCACTGTAGTCCCTGTATCTACCCCAGAGCCTGGTACTTAGGAGGCTCTCAATAAATCTTGCTTGAATGAATTAACAAAAACATGAATGGAGGGTACCTCCTCTTCCCCTGGGTACAGAGTGTTCCGGGGCCCCAGTCTGTGCTGGCAGGGAGAGCAGGAAGCAGCTGTTTACCTTTGAGGGAGCGGCTGGGTGATGTGCCTGTGTAAACAGCCATTTACCCAGGTGTCAAGAGGAGCCACTGAGAGAGAACACACATTTATTCCTTTCCTCACGGTAATGATCCAGAAATCCCGGCTTGCCTCTCTGCATTTTCCCAGGCACTGCTGGAGTGGGAGCCTGGTGTTTTTCTGACCTGGCCGGGAGTTAAGCAAGACCCTCACCCTCACTCCCCCTACTCTTATCCCAAGTCACTCCTTCTCTGGTGACAAATCAGGATGAATATCAGCATCTCACATTATCTTATGATTGAATGTTTCTGCCTGCTTGCTGGCTGTACTCTTCCACCAGAATGGAAACGCCTTGAGAGTAGACCACTTGTCTTGCTCATTGCCCTATTTCCACACCTGGAGGAGTGTCTTATACCGGGTGGGGCTGCCCAGTCAATAGATATTGACCAACTGCTAGATGAGTAAGGTTCGCACCGAACCTGCCCTAGTGCAATCACTAGCCCGCGGTGGTGCCTGAAATTTCCACCCCTAAACTCACCTCTTTGGGGTAAGTCACCATTCTTTACTCAGTCATGACATAGAGCTTTCACAGTTTTTGTCATATCTTTTACTCTTATTTACTTAATAATATTTCATCTCTCCTCTTTAAAGAAATTTATTTCAAATACTGTATGTCATGACTGTAAATGGAAACCAATATCATTTTCCATACATAGAAAGTAACCATAAAAATAGATACTATGAAAAAGAATGTGTATGTATAACTGAATCACTATGCTGTACTCCAGAAGCTAACACAATATTGTAAATCAACTATACTTCAATAAAAAGAAATAAATTAATATATAAGTATATAAACAAATAAATTAATCCAAACCTTTGTGCCAAAGGGATGGTAGATGGAGCTCTATTTCAACATATTTTTTTCTTTGTAAAACTAGGCATTTTGTTGTAGGCGTTTACAAAATGCTGTTAAGATAGGTTTCACCAGACTTCCAAAGGAGCCTTTGGTATCTTCCCTCAAAACCCTCAAAAAGAGATACCAGGATACAGTCTGCTAATGGTCCAAGCTTGAGGCCTGTTCTTTATTAAAAAGGAAAATCAAATAGTGTTAGGATAGGGTGTAAGGCACATTGACACCTACCTGAGACCTTCTGTGTCATAATCAGAAAGACTAAAAGGGAATAGAAAAGAGAAGGGCTTTTTGGGTGTAATTTAGTGTCTGTGGGCTATATTAAGCCATCCCAGTTACCTTGGGTTAAGGTAGGGTCTTCAGAAATCCCACTTACAGTACATAATTATTTAGAGTTACATTAAATTGCACCACAATTATTTAGGGTTAAATTGCAAATCCATTATTTTGAACTAATTTATCAGTTCATATTGCTAAATATTTGTTGTGTGACTGTTGTGGATGAAGTTTGTGTGTTAAGCCCAGTTACTAAATATTTCTTGAGTAATGGGGGGAGAATGGTTATGTGACCATGATATCAATGTATATGTGACAAAAATCTAGTATCTATCATGCTAGATGAATCCCAAGATGCTATGAGCGTGATGAGAAGGTAGCTCAGTCTGGGGTTGGAAGGCAGGGCCAGGGAAGGCTTCCTCAGTAATCTTTGAGCTAAATCCTAAAGGATAAACCTACATTTTATTTTTCAAAACTGCCTGATCATGAGAACTATCTGTAGGACTTATTAAAATACTGATTCCTGGGCTCTCATTCAGACCATGTGGACCAGAGTCTCCAGTAGAAGGTCCTGGAAATCTTAAAAAAAAAAAAAAACAAACACAAAAAACAAGTGCTTCACGTAATTCTTGTGAACAGGCAAGTTTGGAAACCATTGTGCTACCTAAGTCAGTTTCAAACTTGACTGTGCATTAGAATCCCTTAGGTAGCTTGTTAATATATGGATTAACATGTTGAGCCTATCTAATCAGAGTCTCCAATTCAAATGGCATGACCATTTTAAGATGCTCCAAGATAACTCTTGTGCTCACCGTATCTTACGAATCATTGAGCTAGAGGGTGAGCAGTGTGGAGGTTATGGTGTGTATAACAAACATTTCAGGCAGAGGGAAGAGCATAAAAACAGTACATGGTGTATTTGGGAATCTTCAAGTTACCAAAGCACAGAGAGGGACCACCGTAGAAAGGGCCCTGAGTGCCATGATAAGAAGCCTGGAATTTCTCTTACAAGTCAGTGCTTCTGACCTGTGTCTGTGTATATGTGCTTGGAGAAACACTCTTCCGAATCACCTTTAGAAACTGCCAAGTTGATGTTTTATAAGTGGGCAGTTGATGAACAGGGATAAGTACCAGGATATTTTTTTGGTAACTCCACCAGCTTTGGAGTTCATTTAAACTTTTTTTTGGAGTCTAGCGTACTCACAGGAAAAATGCACAAATCTAAGATCAAGCAGAGCTTGATGAATTAGCACAAATAAAATACCCATCTACCACTCCGATAAAGAACACTACCGTCATCCCCGAAGCCCTATTTTTTGCCCTACCAGTTGATACCCTTGCTTTATCCCCACAGTTAACCAGTATCTTGACTTCTAACATCATAGATTAGTTTTATCTATTTTTTGAACTTGATAAAAAATGGAATTTTTGTACAGCATATACTTTCTGAATCTGGATTCTTTCACTCAACATCGTGTTTGTGAAGCTCATCTGTGATGTTGCAGTACTTTATTTGCCTATTCTATTGTTTCAAGATGTTGGCAATTACAAATTATGCTACTGTGGACATTACTGGATATATTTTTTGGTGCACATATGTATTCATTTATGTTGGGCATATATCTTTGAGTGGAATTCCAGGATCATAGGGTATGTGCATGTTCGATTTTTATATACTTGTTAAAGAGTTTTTAAAGTGGTTCTTACCAGTTTATAATCCCACCAGAAGTATGAGAATTCCAGTTACTCCATGCCTTTACCTCACTTACTGTTAACAGTGTTTTTCATTTCAGTTATTCTAGTGGATAAGCAGTGGTAAGTCCTTGTAGCCTTACTTTACATTTTCCCAGTGACTGCTAAAGTTAAACACCTTACCATGTGTTTATTGGCCATTTGAATACCCTTTTGAAAGATGCCTGTTTAAACCTTTTGCCTATTTTTTCTATATTTTTCTTATCTATTTGTAGGAGTTAATATATATTCTGGATGTGACTCATTTAGTTTCAGTATTTCAATTTTTTCTCACTCTGTAGTTGGCTTTTCTACTCTCTTAATAATGTCTTTTACTGAACAGAAATTCTTAATGTTAATGAAGCCCAAATTACCAATCTTTTCCCTTTATAGTGTTTATTATGTTCTGTTGGGAAATCTTAGCTTATCCAAGATCATGAAGATATTCTCCTCTACTGTGCTCTGGATGCTCTATTGTTTTACCTCTCACATGTACATCTATAGTCTGCTTTGGGTGTATGGGGTGAAGTATGAATGAAGACTTTAAATTTCATATGAACTTTTAAGGATTCAGAACCATTTTCTGAAAAGACCATCCTTTCTCACTGCCCCACAGTGTCGCCTTTTTCATAAAACTAGTGTCCATATGTGTGGGGGTCTCCTTCTGGACCGTCTGTTATCTTTTAGTCAATTTTTCTATCCTTGCACCGATATACATTGTCTTAACAACTATAGCTTCATAATAAATCTTGTGCCCTGGTAGTGTAAGTCTTTCAACCTGTTCTTTTTCAAGACGGTCTTGCTATTCTCGGATATCTCTTATTTAATATAAAATTTAAATCAGCTCATCAGTTTCCAAGAAATATCTGTTGAGATTTTGATTGGTATTGCATTTATTCTGCGTAAATATTTGGGGAGACTTGATATCTTTACATACTGTGCCTTTATTTTTGAAGCTTTCTGTTTTAAAATTTTAGGTTGCAGTTATTTTCTTTCTGCACTTTGGGTATATTATTCCATTGCCTTATGACATTTCATTTGAAGTCGCCTGTAAGTCTAATTGTTACTTCTTTAAAGGAAAGACATTCCCTTCTTTTAAGATTTTTCTGTTTGTCTTTGGCTTTTAGTATTTTTATTATAATGTGGTAAGTATCCATTTCTTTATATTTTGTTATTTGAGATTCAAAGTTCTTCTTGAATCTTGGATTGACATCTTTTGTTTTGAAAAAACTTTAGCCATTATTTCTTCATATGTTATTTCTGTTCCATTTGCTCTTTCCTCGCCTTTTGAGACTCCCCTTAAATGTCTTTTTTTAGAAAAGCCATGTCCATATGTGTGCTAGTCTCTTAACTGCATTCACCTTTTTTCTCTTCTCTCTCTCTGCTTTAGTTCAGGTATTTGCTTCTCATATAGCATCTAGCTTACTAAGCTTCTTTTCATCTCTGCCTAATCTGCTGTTGAATTTATCTGGTTTATTAATTTCAATTATTTTATTTTTAAATTATAGAATTTTATTTCATTTTTTATAGTTTCCAGTTTTTGGCTGAAATTCTGATTCTTTAAAGTATAATTCTTGAAAGTAATTTCTTTAAAGTATTTAAATAAATTTTTTATTGCGCTATAGTCAACTTATAGTGTGTTAATTTCTGGTGTGCAGCATAGTGATTCAGTGATATATATATATTTATATATATATATATATATAAATTCTTCTTCATATTCTTTTCCATTTTAGGCTATTACAAAGTATTGAATATGGTTCCCTGTGTTATATAGTAGGACCTTGTTGTTTATGTATTTTATATACAGTAGTTAGTATCTGCACATCCTGAACTCAAATTCATGTCTAATAACTCCAGTATCTGTATACTCATCTACTTCTTTAGTCATGTGATTTTGTCCCCTGAGATGACTGGTTGTTTCAAATTAAATACCAGATGTTGGTCTATTTTTAAAAAATGAAAATAATTTGAGACTGTGGGTAACTTTATTTTCTTGCAAAGAAGATTGGCTTATACTTCTAGCAAACTGAGTAGGGGCAGATCACTCAATCCAGTCGGGGTCTGAGTTCATTAAAACTGGACTTCACTCTGTGAGGGCTAGTTTATTTCTGGTTCACCTCTTATTTCTATAATATGGTCTTCCATTGATGCCAGTGGAAAACATGGGATGTTTTTCCTTGCTGGGTTCTGAGCTCCCATTTTCCTCCTCAGTGTGGTAGGACTGCCGGAAGCATTGCTCAGCTTCTCTGCTCCAGCCACTGCTTGTGAATCAGATAAAGACCTTGAGGGGGAAAGCAGACTGAATATTGAACTCACATCTTTGCTCTTGCCTTTTCTCAAGGGTCTTAGCCCCTCAAGTCCTTGCAGACTTGGTAGCTCTTTGATGCCTTCAACCCAAATCAATCAAATATTTTCTCTGGCTTTTCTAATTGTCCTTTGCTGATGGATTAGTGTGCAGCCAACAAGTCTACCATTATAGTCTCCAAAATATATTGTTCCATAGGAAAAGGAAGTTATAAAAGAATATGTGTAGTGTAAGCCTGTATTCCACAAAATAAAAAAAAATTTGTTGCAACAGTCACAGAAGTATAATCTGAAAAAGGAGTCACCAATCCATTTACACTGGCTACCCATTATTATTTTCTGTACTATCTACTTTTGAAATGTTTGGACTTCACTCTTCAATGAGGATATATTCATATATAAGGGGAAAATAATAAGATCATTTTTAAAAATTGAAGAAATGAAAATGGCATAATAGACAAAACAGCTGGAAAGCAAGCTTGTCTTTACCTGTGTTTCCTAATTTGGGAAAGCCAAGCTTACCGGATCTCCAGTAATATGTGGAGCGGTCACGTCCTGGTTAGACTCATGCTGTATGTTACAGTAACTTCCCCTTCCTCGGCGACATTATGATCTCCTCTTTGATTTCCTCAGTGATCCAGTGGTCGCTTAGTAGCATATTGTTTAGCCTCCACGTGTTTGTGGCTTTAGTAGTTTTTTTTTTTTTTCTTTGCAGTTGATGGAGCTACTTTATGGAGGCACATCTTAGTTCAGCAACTTTCCAGGGTGGTGAGTTACCTGCAGGGACACAAATTTACTCACTGTTTCTTGTTAACTACTTGATTTGTAAATAAAAGGGAAACCAAAATTATAGGCATCTTCCAACTCTAGGAAAACATTTATTTTTCCAAACTAACTTTAGCATGCAACTAATTAAAAAGAACTTCCTTCTTAGAAAGAGAGACACTGACACAGAGAGGGCTACAATTTACATAAAGGCTCAGTTTGAAAAATCCATTCCATTGTTTTTCAAGTGAATACTGAAATCCAAATTTGGCAGTAAATACTTATCTAATTTTCCCCTTATTTATTCTACCTAGGTTTCTAGTGTTTTATGATCATTTTGAATCTGAATTTTGTCTCCACCTGTGTTAACTCATGCTCTCATTATTTCGTCAACTGAAGCAGACATGTCCTAATCTAAGTTATTTATGAAAACTTTGAAATTTTTCTTTAAAATCAGAATCAAGGGCAGAATAAAGTGAGACTTTACTAAGGGTTTCTCTGTAGATTGTCAATAATAAATCGACATCCTTTGTGTGTGAACATTCAATCTACTTCAAATCCACCTGACTACAGTATAAACCTGTCCACATTTCCCTTGCTCCACTACAGCTGCCAAACATTTTATCACCATTCAAATCTTCTTCTTGGTGAACTAAGCCAGCCTTCACGTACCTGCTCACATTGTACCATATTGTATGTCAATTGTATCTCAATAAAACTGGACCAAGGATGAACAAGCTGGGCCAGTTACTCCAACATTTTCCATCTCAAGAGTTTGGTAAAGAGTTTTTTTTTTTTTTTTCTAATTTTATTTTATTTTATTTTTTTTTACATTTTTATTGATTCATAATCATTTTACAGTGTTGTGTCAAATTCCAGTGTTCAGCCCAATTTTTCAGTCATACATGGACATATACACACTCATTGTCACATTTTTTTCTCTGTGATTTATCATAACATTTTGTGTATATTTCCCTGTGCTATACAGTGTAATCTTGCTTATCTGTTCTACAATTTTGAAATCCCAGTCTATCCCTTCCCACCCTCTACCCCGCCCCCCCACCCCCCCGGTAACCACAAGTCTGTATTCTCTGTCCATGAGTCTATTTCTGTCCTGTATTTATGCTTTGTTTTTGTTTGTTTGTTTGTTTTTGTTTTTTAGATTCCACATATGAGCGATCTCATATGGTATTTTTCTTTCTCTTTCTGGCTTACTTCACTTAGAATGACATTCTCTAGGAGCATCCATGTTGCTGCAAATGGCATTATGTTGTCGGTTTTTATGGCTGAGTAGTATTCCATTGTATAAATATACCACTTCTTCTTTATCCAGTCATCCTTTGATGGACATTTAGGCTGTCTCCATGTCTTGGCTATTGTAAATAGTGCTGCTATGAACATTGGGGTGCAGGTGTCATCCTGAAGTAGATTTCCTTCTGGGTACAAGCCCAGGAGTGGGATTCCTGGGTCATATGGTAAGTCTATTCCTAGTCTTTTGAGGAATCGCCACACTGTTTTCCATAGTGGCTGCACCAAACTGCATTCCCACCAGCAGTGTAGGAGGGTTCCCCTTTCTCCACAGCCTCTCCAGCATTTGTCATTTTTGGATTTTTGAATGACGGCCATTCTGACTGGTGTGAGGTGATACCTCACTGTAGTTTTGATTTGCATTTCTCTGATAATTAGTGATATTGAACATTTTTTCATGTGTTTTTTGATCATTTGTATGTCTTCCTTGGAGAATTGCTTGTTTAGGTCTTCTGCCCATTTTTGGATTGGGTTATTTATTTTTTTCTTATTGAGTCGTATGAGCTGCTTATATATTTTGGAGATCAAGCCTTTGTCGGTTTCGCTTGCAAAAATTTTCTCCCATTCCGTAGGTTTTCTTCTTGTTTTATTTCTGGTTTCCTTTGCTCTGCAGAAGCTTGTAAGTTTCATTAGGTCCCATTTGTTTATTCTCGTTTTATTTCTTATAGGAGAAAATTTTTGAAATGTATGTCAGATAATGTTTTGCCTATGTTTTCCTCTAGGAGGTTTATTGTATCTTGTCTTATGTTTAAGTCTTTAATCCATTTTGAGTTGATTTTTGTATATGGTGTAAGGGTGTGTTCTAGCTTCATTGTTTTACATGCTGCTGTCCAGTTTTCCCAACACCATTTGCTGAAGAGACTGTCTTTATTCCATTGTATATTCTTGCCTCCTTTGTCGAAGATGAGTTGACCAAAAGTTTGTGGGTTCATTTCTGGGCTCTCTATTCTGTTCCATTGGTCTATATGTCTGTTTTGGTACCAATACCATGCTGTCTTGATGACTGTAGCTCTATAGTATTGTCTGAAGTCTGGGAGAGTTATTCCTCCAGCCTCTTTCTTTCTCTTCAGTAATGCTTTGGCAATTCTAGGTCTTTGATGGTTCCATATAAATTTTATTATGATTTGTTCTAGTTCTGTGAAATATGTCCTGGGTAATTTGATAGGGATTGCATTAAATCTGTAGATTGCCTTGGGCAGTGTGACCATTTTAACAATATTGATTCTTCCAATCCAAGAGCATGGAATATCTTTCCATTTTTTAAAGTCTTCTTTAATTTCCTTCATCAATGGTTTATAGTTTTCTGTGTATAATTCTTTCCCCTCCTTGGTTAGATTTATTCCCAGATATTTTATTACTTTGGGTGCTATTTTAAAGGGGATTGTTTCTTTACTTTCTTTCTCTGTTGATTTATCGTTAGTGTAAAGAAAGGCAACTGATTTTTGAACATTAATTTTGTAACCTGCTACCTTGCTGAATTCTTCGATCAGCTCTAGTAGCTTTTTTGTGGACCTTTTAGGGTTTTCTATATATAGTAACATGTCGTCAGCATATAATGACACTTTTACCTCTTCTTTTCCAATTTGGATCCCTTTTATTTCTTTCTCTTGCCTGATTGCTGTGGCTAGGACTTCTAGGACTATATTGAATAGGAGTGGTGATAGTGGGCATCCTTGTCTTGTCCCAGATTTTAGTGGGAAGCTTTTGAGTTTTTCACCGTTGAGAACTATGCTGGCTATAGGTTTGTCATATATAGCTTTTATTATGTTGAGATATGTTCCCTCTATACCCACTTTGGCGAGAGTTTTTAGCATAAATGGGTGTTGAATTTTATCAAATGCTTTTTCTGCATCGATTGCGATGATCATGTGGTTTTTGTCCTTTCTCTTGTTGATGTGATGTATTACATTGATTGATTTGCGTATGTTGAACCAGCCTTGTGTCCCTGGGATGAACCCCACTTGGTCATGATGTATAATCTTTTTTTATGTGTTGTTGGATTCTATTTGCTAAAATTTTGGTGAGGATTTTGGCGTCTATGTTCATCAGTGATATTGGCCTATATTCTCTTTTTTTGTAGTGTCTTTGCCTGGTTTTGGTATCAGGGTGATGGTGGCTTCATAGAATGAGTTTGGGAGTATTCCCTCCTTTTCAATCGTCTGGAAGAGTTTGAGAAGGACTGGTATGAGTTCTTCTTTGTATGTTTGGTAGAATTCCCTGGTGAAGCCATCCGGTCCTGGACTTTTATTTGTAGGGAGGTTTTTAATTGCTATTTCTATTTCCTTTCTAGTGATCGGATTGTTCAAGTGTTCAGTTTCTTCTTGATTCAGTTTTGGTGGACAGTATGTTTCCAGAAACTTGTCCATCTCCTCTAGGTTATCCAGTTTGGTTCCATATAGTTTTTCATAATATTCTCGTATGATATTCTGTATTTCTATTTTGTTTGTTGTAATTTCTCCATTTTCCTTTCTTATTTTTGATAAAAGTAGATCTTAAAAGTTCACATCACAAGAGAGAAATTGTAACTGTGTAGGGTGACGGATGTTAACTAAGCTTATTGTGGTAATCATTTCCTGACATGTATGCAGTTAACCCATGAACAACATGAGTTTGAACTGCGCAGGTCCACTTATGCGTGGGATTTTTTTTTCTAGCAAATATGGTACCTGTATTTTCATTTTACAGATCTTTAACTAAGTGTGGGGAAATTTTTGAGTTTAATTAGAGATGACAATATGTGGAATCAGAAGAACTAGGATTTGAGTCCTGATTGTATCCAAACTGCTTCAGCTTCCTGCCTTTGGATGAGTCTTTTAGCAATTCCTTAGTTTTTGAGGCAGAAATAGCAGTTATGCAGAGTTTTGGCTGTGTGGGAGCATTGGCACCCCCAACACCCATAGTGTTCAAGGGTCAACTATATATATATACACACACATATATCACAAATCACTATGCCATATACCTTAAACATATACAATGTTATATGTCAATTGTATCTCAATAAAACTAGGAAAATAATTTTAAAAAGAGGCATGGAGCCTGAGTCTGCTAGTTGTAAGAAGCCAAACAGGAGGGTTATGTGACGTGTGGCCCGAGGCCACCCCTGTGGGGCACCTGTGATGGGCCTTGTACAAGCAGAAGAGTGGGGCACTGATCTGTAGGGAAGGCAAAAAAAGAACCAAAGCAAACATGCTGAGAGGAGTAACAATCTGAAACTAGAAAGAGGGAAAAAGATGAAGCAGAAAACCGTCTATCGGTTTCCTGGTTCCCATGAGGTCTAACTCTATAACCTGCTCTTTGATTTTGTGAGTTTTTCTGTAGTTTTAAAATAAACTCCCTTTTGACTTGAGCAAATCTTATAACTGCATTTCCCCCCAAATTTCATATGGTGAAACCCTGACTCTCAGTACGTCAGAATTTGACTGTTTTTGGAGACAGGGCCTTTAAAGAGGTGGTTAAGTTAAAATGGGGCCTTTAGGGTGGTCCTTAATGCAGTCTGACTGGTGTCCCTGTAAGGAGAGATTAGGACATAGAGAACGCAGGGGTGCCCTAGCACACAGACAGGTGACCAGGAGAAGAAGCAGCACTTGGCTGGCCATCTCCAAGCCAGGGACAGACTTGGCTCAGGAGGAACTAACCTGCCCCCACCTTGATCTGGTGCTTGCAGCCTCCGGAGCTGGGAGAAACTACACTTCTGTTGTTTAAGCCAACCAGCCTTTGGTATTTCATATGGCGGCCCTGACAAGCAAACACAGCAAGTTAAGTGAGCTTCAGCGCTTTCAGTTGCATGTAACAAGATGTAGAGTTAATTGGCTCAAAGGGTAGAATATGTATCATTTCACACAACTAGGAATCAGGAGGAAAAAGAGCTCCAGGGTTGGTTAATTCAGTGACTCATGACATCGTCAAGGATCTGTGTTCTTTGCATGTTTCTGCTTTGCCATTCTTATCTCAGGATGTCAGCTCTGACCTCAGGCTAGATCCCTTCATGTTGACAAGATGGTTGCAACATTTTCAGACACAACATTGTCCAGAAGAAGAAATTATAATATCTTCTTTGAGTGTTTCTTGTTAAGAGCAAAAAAACCATTCTTAGAAGCCCTTCTGCACTTTTTTGCAAACCTCATCAAACAGAAATGCGTTGTTATTGTGCTGAACACTGGAATTTGACACAACATTGTAAAATGATTATAAATCAATAAAAAATGTTAAAAAAAAAAGAGAAAGAAATGCTTTGTTGCCAGTGACTAAACTAATCACCGGCAGTGAAAAATGGGGACATCACTATAGGATCTACCCTGAATGAGTATGGCCCCATGGGATGGGGCCCACATAAAAGGGAGGTAGGTTTAGGGCAAAAAGAATGGGAAACGAATTTGGGGTAGATAACCAACAGTCTCTCTGGCTCCTTTCACCAATCTTCCCTAGATAGCAATTGTGTGTACAAGATTATTATAGAGAACTATCACAAATGTGTTGTTGAAATAGAGATTCTTCTTTAAGATCACTCCTCTAATCTATTAGTCTAGTTAATATACACACACACAAACAAATATAAAATAAGTTTGGATTTTTGTATTTTGATAATCCTGCATAATTTAACATCGTTGTATACATTCTTTCATCTGCTGCAGATACATTTTACAAGAACGAGAAAATGAGGCTCAGAAACTTACAATGATTTTCTCAAGAACATGTAATATTAACTCCCAGAACACTGGAAAAAAGACCAGTGGGCACACGTAGTGAATAATGACAGATTAGATTAGAGATATAAAACTAGAGGTGTAAAAGCGGAATCTAGGTCACGTTATGAGGAACTTGACTATCTGGGGGAGAGGTGAAAACTGACTAACCGTATAGTAAGATCTTAATCTGAGGAGTGACACAATACAATGATATTTTAGGAAGATTGACCAACAACTCATTTCCAAAAACAGTTCATAAGAGCCTTAGCTAAACAGCGTATAGGGACCGGACTCAGCCTGGGGTTCATTCATTTCCCTGTAACCAATGTTTATTGAGCACATTCCATGTGAGAGGCCCTGTATTCAGCAGTAGAGACCAGGGAATGATCAAGATAGATACGGTGCCTTTCCTTGTGTCTATTAAAGGCAGAGGGATCTGTATTGGTCAGAACAGGCTAGGCATTGCTCCAGTAACAAACAGTGATATGGCTCAAAGCCAGAAAATGTGTTTTTGCACAAATAAATTATGAGACATGAATGGCCCTCCTCTATCTTCCACCTATGGCCCCTGGAACACTTGGCCTCCAAGGACACCAGAGGAGGGCAAGAGAGATATGGAGGATGCATTCCACATCTTAATTATCTCAGCCTGGAAGGGACACGCATCTGCTCACAGTTCATTGGCCAGAATTGGTCATGTGACCCTAATGGCAAAAAAAAGGGCTGGGCAATATACGGTGGGGGGACGGGGCAGCACATGAACATTTGGAAAACAGTAATTGTCTCTGCCATAGAATTTTGTAATAAATAAACTCAGGTAAAGATTTGTTTCTTCTTTATTCACTTATATAGTTGTACTATGGTTATATAAACAGCATTTTAATGAGAACTTCTGCTTGAGGAGAAAAAGTATCATATTAACCTTGCTTTCAGGCTGTGAGTATAAGGAGAAGATAAAGAATAACAAGTCAATACTAAAGAAAGGTGACATTTTTATTTCTTTGCCCTGCAGTGATGCAGTAGAAAGAAAAGACCTCAATTTGCATCACGGCTCTCCTATGTGCTCCTTCTGTGTCCTTAAGCAAGTCGTTTAACCTCTGTGAGCTCACATCTTCAACTTAAAAAAAATAGGGAATAATACTACCTACTTCAGAGAGATGTCATGAGGATTAAAATTTTAAATATACATATGCAAATGTCTACATTACGCCGCAACTGGCACACAGTATAAACTCATTAAATGTTAAATGAGTCTGCTGTATATGAGTCAAAGCAAATTTTAGATCAGAGCACCCAGCCGGGTTTTCATGTCATCCTCCATGTAGACTCTTGCATCAAATCTAACTCAGCTGCCTGGCCTTCAAAACTCTGTTCCCTTTCACTTCTCATGCTGCCTCTTTCCCCTACAATTTCCTGGTGTCTTATCTCACCAAGCTCTTCCAACCTCAGTGACTGCTCCAGCTAAACAATTTTACCTGCTGTCTGAGACTTTGATAAGTCTCAAAAGAAAAAAAACAAAAACCCTCTTCCCTGGTCACTGATTGCATTATTATTTCAAAATATCAGGGGCCCCTCCCTACCAGACCATTCCCTACAGGAGAATGGGACTTACTGTCCCCCTGACATCAGGCTTGGCCGTCTGATTTGCTTTGACCGGTGAAAAGTGAGTGAAAAATGTGAGCAGAAGCTTCGAGAGCCACAGCATGCTTCTACTATCTCTTTTTCCTCTGCCACAAAGCCAGATAGAAGCTTCTGTTTCAGCTCTGGTCCCGAAGTGAAAATGTGGCTGGTCGTAGACAGAAATGTAGGTGAGAAATTGTCCTTTGTGGTGATAATCCACTAAGATATTAGGGGTTATTTGTTACTGTAGCATAATCTATCCAAGAGATGGCTGACACAACACCACGTCCCCACCACCAACATGATCTCTTCTCTTTAATGACTGTATTCAAAAATTTCTTCCCCATGGCACTTTTTCCTCTCTCTTGCCTCCCTCAAATGCTTTCTGCTTTCACATGCCTTCTCCATGAAGCTTCCCCCAATTAGCTTGATCTTAAACGATGTCTTCCTTCTCTAAGCAATACCGTAATGTGTTATCTACAGTAATAATCTGTAAATAAATGCTTGTTGACTACATTAGGGAGAGAATGCTTTTCCTATGGCACTAATGACAATATTTCACCATGATAATACTTTCCCCATGTCTTATAATCTTTGCTGTGAACAGGGATCATACTTGTTCCCATTTCTGGAAATTTAGCACCAGGTACCTAGAAAGGCACAGTGAAATTTTGAGCAATAAATGATGTGAGTTTCAGTTCTGGGTAAGATGGAGTAATCACATTCTACCCTATTTCTCCCTCTGAACGCAATTACTTGGTACTTCAGGCACACAGTGGGAACTCAACTGCTGATGTTTCTAGATGAAGAGAGCTGTTTGTCTTTCAGTAGAACAATAGCTGGCATGTGGCTTTGGACTGTAGAATGGGTTTCTTTAGACCAGTTAAGTGCAAAAACTTTCTGAAGCTCCTTTCCATGGGACTGAGCATTGGCTAGTCCCACAGATGTTGGCCAGAAAGTTGGACCTTTCATGGCTATAATTTTGTTGTTGTCATTGTGGGTATGTGAGAGACCAAAAAGTGTCTGTAGGGATCTCTCCAGATTTATGAGCGCAGCGTCCTCAGTGAAAAGTGGGAGAAGCTCATGATCAACAGTCTCACGGGGTCAAAAGGAAAAGAATAGGTGGGGAAGGATGCCTGTAAGACTTGGGATGGTGTTTGTGTGGCGACCTGCGTACCTTGTGCAACTGGCTTCATTTTATGGTGAAAAAGATATTTTGAGGAACACTGGAGAGTTCTTTAAAAAACAGTTATCTACTGCTGGGGAAAAAAAAAATAAAACAGTTAAAGACATAGTAGTACTGGACACATAGGGCAATAAATAAACAACTTGGGAAGAAAAATTAAATTTGGATTTTGTGATTTAAACTCTAGGAGAATCCAAGACACTCATGGGATGTGTTGTAAATGAACGAGGGAGGGAAACAAAAGCAGGAAGGAAGGCAGTAGCGGGTGGCAGAGACTAGCCTTAGGGCCAGCCCCAGTTAGGAGACCCAGTTAGGTATCACTTTTTACTAGAGACTCTACCTCAAGATGTTTCAACCAAAGAGCCTTCCATAATGATGACCTGGGTTTCCTGCCTGTCCTGGGTTCCTGGGGTCTGGTTTGGTATAAGTGGAGCAAGGGAATGGCAGTGCTATTTCATTGCACAACTCTAGGGGGCACCACCCACACTGCATTTATGTAAGGAAAAGAAGTTGTATTCTCCTTTCCCATCCATAGCCATAGAAAGAGGAAATCTGATGTTTTTCATGAACCACTGGCCAAGACCATCTTTCTACTTGATTTCTATTATATATTTAACCATTCTTCAATTCCCAGAGTCCTGGTTCAAAATTTTTAATGTTTTTCCTTTTATTCAACATGTTGTTGACACAGGACACACTGAGCAGTAAAAATGAAACGATTTTACCTGCTTGCCTTAAATAGCAAAGCTCTTTTGCTAACCAGCCTCACTTCTTTAAACATGCTTTTCAGAAAAGCACCAATCCTCTAATCTAACTTGTAAAACATTTAATATTTTGGCTATACAGCTTTAATGACTATCCAAAAGTCAGGCTCTCTGGACAATGGGAGCTGCTGGACTATTGTTCATTGGCCACAAAGCCATGAGGTGGCTCTTTCTCCCAGGTCAAGAGGTCAAGCTCTGCGGCATTAATTTTGCTGAGTTTCTTTGTTATAAATAACAAACAAGGTCATTTATTTTCATTTTCTTGTTTCTAATTGCATGCGTCTACTCCCGAGGATGAACTCCATAAACAGGTGGCTGGAATGCTGGGGAGAAAGCTTGAAACAGTTCCAGAAAAGAGGGCATGTCCCACTCTGGCGAAACAGTTTGATGAGTTAGAGATTTCGTCACTGCAGGATACGCACCTGCGCTATTACTCGAAAAGCAAACACTCGTCTGTTTGGCACGCACAGATCTATGTAAATTAGGGGAGATTATTTTGCTGCTAGTCCTTGGCTGTTCTGTGATCAAATGCAATTGTTTCCCAATTCTTGAGAAACAGAATCTTTATCGGACTCAGATGGTTTTCACATTTTTTTTTTTTACAATTTTAATGTTCTACGGTTATTAAAAATAACATGCCATATAAATTAAGCCTAGAAACACGGGTGCTTATCAAAGAAAGGATGTCATCGGAGGCTCCAACTAGGGGAGATATTTACTTGCAATGGTATACAAATCTGTCATGGAAGGATTTAATTAATATCTGCCCAATGATTCTCTCTCCTTAATGCCCCTATAACTGTCCTTTGGTCAAGAATAAAAAATGGACTGACCCCCACCCATCGCTATGAGAGTCCCCGATCCTCAGTTTTCATTGTTCAGCCAGTGGGCTTTTTGGGCAACACTGCAGGGCCCCTCTTGCTGGAAAACCTCTGAGCTTCCTGGTTTCCACTCCTGTATAAACCTCCCCCATCACCACCTTTGTCTCTTTAGGGGAAAAAAAAAATCTCTTTCTCTTGAGTGAGATAAAAACTACCCAGTATTTGTTTCTGGAGTGTAATTATAAACTTCATTGTACATTCTTCCTGGCTTTGATGCTTATCTTGAAGAGTTCAGTGAAAATAAATTGTTTTTATGAAAGCAGAGAAACCATTTGATAAACATGCTGTCTGTGAAAATTGTTCCTGCAAAAGAGGTCATTCTTTCACTTTAAAAGAAATAGAATATATTTCAGAAAACAGGCAGGACAACAGTTAGGATTTCTGTGAATACAGGATAGTTTTTTTTTCTTTAAGGCAGGGTGTAAACACACTGAAAATTGCACACCTCCTGATTGTGTGGAATGTATTGGTTTTTAAAATAGCTTTATTGAAGAGATACTTAGGTCACAAGCAAATACTTGCTACATTTCATATTTCTCAGAATGAATTCTCAGCTCAGTCCTTTTTTTTTTTTTTTTTTTTGCTACTAAGGGTTTGGGGGTTACTGGTCTGTAATTACTACATATGTGTCAGAACCTATGCGTGTATCTATTCTTAGTAAGAGTCAAACTCAGCTGGGAAAATGATTCATTTTCTAGACTTCTCCTGCCTGGTAGCATAGAGAACAGTATGGCCAAAATTGGTTGTAGTAAGATGAGAAACAACCTCACGTACATAAAAATACATATTTATTATCATGTATGAAAAGCTTGCTTAATTTTTCCCCATTTGCTCAGGTTTCTGTAATTTTTTTGACCTAAGTAAAAATACTAAAATAGTTCACATTTCCAGATCAGAAAAGTTTGGATAAACTGAAAACTGAAACTAACAATGACAATGCTTGGGGGTTTTTTTCACGCTGTAATTCCTGTGTGGACCACTCTCCTGGTGATTAGTTTTCGAACCTGCGCTAGAGACGTGTAATGAGGGCCCCGAGGTCAGAGTGCTTCCTCTATACCATGCGTACATTCACTCTTGTGAGAGCTTGACAGGTCTTGACTCGATTTTATATGCATGTGATTTAGACTATGAATGTTAAGTGTTGATTCTTGACATGAAACTCTTAAATTTCATGGAGATGAGTGATACGGACACTGAGAATCTATGCTCCATAGAAATGCTATGCTTTATGACATGAAGCTAAATTCAGACATAAAACCAAGTGTAAGACATTTTACCAATATAATACATTAGCTGTTACTATGGGAATAGAGAAGAAACTTGAGTTGCTCTGGCCTTGTTAATTTCCATTTGGAGCTGCTGTTAATTTGGCTACATTACATATTGCAAACCAGGATCATAATATTTGGACAGAACTTTTCATGACCCAAACTCAAGAAAATTAAGCTGTATATCATGTTTAATACTATCCTCATCTCAATGGAGGAAGCAGAACACTGGTTAAATTACTGTTCACAGATCCCTAAAAGTGGGGGTCTCAGTAAGATCTTAGGTTATAAAACTCAGCAGGATTAATACAGTCCTCATGGGAACTTTTTTGCTTAATTTGGAACCAGATAAAGTAAAGAAAGTTTTCGAGTTCTGTCAAGATGTAAAAATAGTTTTCCTATTATGTAAAGTCTGTGTACTTTCCCCCTATTTTTTAGAGATTCTTGGATGATACCAACTACCCAAACATCAGGCTAATAAGACTGACATTTTTGACCTGAATCACATAAAAACCGTATGGGAATTTCTTTTGCCCAGAAGTTGTATTTTGGCTGCAGAACTGTTTCTTGGGCTGCCCTTCTAAATCAATGCCTGTTAGCACTCTGCAGCATAAATTCAAAGCATGTTTAAGATACGTTCTTGGAGAAGTTTCTTCAAATTCAAGGCTAACCTAGTACAAAGGAAGCCTTTGTCTGTGGCATTTCAGAAACAAAATGCTGACAGCCTGAAAAAGGTGACACCCTTACGATGACAAACAGCACGACAGTTACAATTGCATTAAATTTTTAAAAGCATCGTTCTGAAGTTTTTGATGGATGGGCTTCAAATTCACTGGAAACCTTAAAATTGGGTGGTATGCTGAATGCAGTCGCTAATCAGATCAGCTCTAAATGCACTAGCATGTAATTCTTGTTTTAATGCCCACGAAAGATCTAAAACAGCAGGGTGCTAAAGGCCCCCTTCCGCCCCCCTCAGGTAGTTTGTTCTTCTCCAAATCGGAGGAGTTTGGTTCACTCTTTCCAAATCTTACTTTAACCAGGTTCCCTGGGAAGGCTATTCCACTATGAAAACACCTGCCTTTCCTCCTCTCTCCTTTCTTTCCTTTCTTCCTTCTCACTTTCCTTTCTTAAATGAATGTTTATCTACTGCAAACCACCTAAGTACCAAGCATGGTCCAAGATTCTTGGGATAAGGCAGTGATCTAGCTGGGGCTCTGAGCAGGGTGTCTTGCCCTCCCTGGAGCTTTCTTTTACAACTACCGTGGATGCAAATTTGTTTATCAGATTGCTTCTCCCGATAGCAACAGTTAGCTGTGTCATTAGGTGATCTTCAGGGAACTGGCTGGGACGGGGCATGCGTACATATGTGCATGTGAATGTGTGTGTGTGTGTGTGTGTGCACGTGCAGGAGTGTGATGGGTCTGATTCTCCTCTGAAGGCTTGCATGTGTGTCATTTGGGGCTCCTCTTTGTCATTCACAAGTGCCTTAAACAGTGTCCGGCACAAAGTAGGCAGCAGAAAGTAGCTGCTAAGTGCCCAGGAGACCCACTGTGGGCAAAACTGCACGGTTGGTCAGCAGCCTTCCCAAATTACTGTTTCTGTTCTAGTAATTTTTTTCATCCTAAGTGCCTCAACATATGTATCTTCAAACTCATCAGGCAGTTTCCTCCCTCTCCTTAATAAAGATCTATACTCAGAACTTTTGCTTATATTACCCCCTATATCATCATCATCTTAATATATTGACTGCTGCATACTGTTGACTGTTTTAATCTTAATACATTGACTGTTTCCTTCCCCAAGAAGTCTGTATTGTAACAGGGAGGGAGATTTTAAGAGAAAGCCTTTTCTACAACAATGGCCAAGAGGGGTCTCTAGACCGGGCAGTCCTGACTCCTGGGAGCCTTCCTGGAAGAAGTTTCTCACTTCAGTTTCTAGTCCCCATAGCTCAACGCTCAGGGTAGCCCATCCGCCCACATGCAATTCCCTGTCTGGAAGCTAGTGGGGTTTCCACTGCAAAGATTTGTATTCCTGACCCTGGAGGTCTGATTACAACTTCAGGTTTAGTCTCTCTGTAACTTAGATTATACGTTTCATTTATCTTCTATAATCAAGCTCAGATTGCTCCAGATGCACACAGAATGAGCAGAAGGTGTGGGATATGTGTGCAAAGAAAAACTCCACTTCCCAGCTTTTGGGGGGCTCCTGTTAACTATTTGGAAAAAATACATAATTTCTCTTTTGGAACCTTGGATCAGCAGGCTGCTCCTCTCCTGTGGCCAGATGCTGCACTGTACGCCATTGTGAAATACTAATAGTGAAACTTAAAAGATGTACTCTTGCGAGACAACAGGTGGCCACTGCAACCTCCAGCTCTGATTGGTGGAAAGGCCACAGGCGCCCAGTGGCCCGGGGAAAGGGCCTCCACTTCTGCGTTTCAAGAACCTGCTCAATGGGGTGTTGTCCTGATAATATCTCAGCTCACTGCCAATTTGTGCAACCCGCTGCGCCATTAGGGAGCGCCGCTGGGTTGTCAACGTTAAATGGAGACTCGGGAGAGGAGACCAAAGCTTTTTCAGGAGGGGGGATTGGAGTCAACCCAGGGACAATGTAAGCAGTTGTTTCTTTCCTGAATACACACCGCTTTCTCATGCAGTCTCCAAACACCCGATTCTTGCTAAGAGAAGAGCAAATACACACACTGTCATCTAATTGAAGTTTATTTTTCCTGCTTGGTTCCAGAAAGATAATATTGGGCAAAGGTACATACACAAGGTGTCACCGAGCTGGAGTGCCTATTTTGGAGAACAGAAGAAATGAAGAGAAACTCGTGTGAGGGTTGTCTGAAAAACTTCAGGCCCTGGGCCAGCAAAGTGTAATCAGCTACGAAAGTGTGAGTGTCAGCTAAAATATTTGTAAATTTCTCCCTTCGTTAAAGTAGTTTCTAGATAACTGTGCTGGGGAGGGGGGCAAATCTCACAGCTTCTCTTTAACGTTCTCATCTGGTATAAAGTCCCTTCCCTTCGCCAAGGCTGAGGGCCAAACTCTAAAATGAACCCAAAGCAATAAAGCCCAGGGGCGGGGTTGGGGGGAGATGTAGCTTAAAGAAAGAGAAAGAAATCAAAATGGGGTGGGTGAGTGCAGTGTGAGGAAGTTAATCACCCAGAACCTTTTAGGAAAATAGGGACATTTTCTCGCAGAGAACAGTGAATGATCCGCCTAGATCCAGTTACTCAAATGCCTTTCGAATACAAACAAGAGCAAAGAAAATACGAAGAGAACCGACACGAGGCTTAACCCGGGGAGCTTCTGCCTACCTGTGAAAGGTCAGGCCCCCACACCCCTCCTGGAAAATACCACAGGTGTACATGGGGTCCCGTCGGGAGGCACTGGTGCAGGTTACCCGCTGGGTTAGGTGCCTCTAAGAAGGGAAAATTTGTGGAGTAAGGCGGAGTGGGATAGAGGGACCGGGGGACTCACGAGAAAGGACTGGGGACTAGGAGAAGAAACCGAGGGAACGAGGAGTGGGGAAGGAGCCGACGGCGCGTGGATGCTGGTGGCGGGAGCCGGGGGCCCAGGGCAGCGGTGGTCGGAAAGGGGCGGGAGGGCCACACCAGGCACCGGGCTGGCGGCGGCGGCGGGGACGGCCGAAGCGGCCGAGAAAAGGAGGGGAGTGAGGAGCGCTCCGAGTCAGCGGGGACAAAGAGGACCGGAGAGGGAAGGGGGGCGCGGTGGGAAGAAGAGGGGCCCCGGAGAGGGGGAGGCCGCGGCGCCGGCGACGGGCGGGCGAGCGCTGCGCTAGGCGCGGGGTGAGCGGCTAAGGGGCCGGCGGGGCAGGGGCCGGCGGGGCGGGGTCGGGGCGCCCGGAGGCGGTCCGGGCCGAGAGCGCACCGGCGGGGCGGGCGGCGCGCCAGCTGCCCGCGGTGGGAGGGGCGGAGCGGCGGCGGCGCGGGGAGGGGACCGGCGGCGGAGGGAGGCAGGAGGGGGAGAAGGAGGGGAGGGGCCGGGCCCCTTGTCTCCGCGGCTCCTCTCCTCAGTCCGCCCGGGGAGGAGGAGGAGGAGCGGGGCCAGCCGCCGCCGCCGCCGCCGTCCCAGCCTCGCCCCGCGCACCTGAAGTCGCCGCGCCGCCCCGGGCCCCCGCGCCGCGCCCCGCGCCCCGGGCGCCCGGCCCGCGCGCAGCGCTGCCTCGGTGCCCCGGCGGGGCGCGTCCCCCGGGCCGCCTCCCGCTCTCCCGCGGCTCGCGTGGCCGCGCCTTTGTGTGCGGCGGCCGCGGCGCCCGGGCTCCTCTGGCTCCCGGTCGCGGCGCCCCTCCGGCCCCGCGTCCCGCGCGCCGCCCCCCGGACCACACCGGCCGGCGCCCCCGACGGTGGATCTAGCGGCTTCGAGGAGGCGGGCACCGGCCCCTGCGAGCTCCAGTCCCGGTCCCCGGCCCCGGGCCCGGCTCCGGCATGGATGTGAGGTTCTACCCCGCGGCGGCCGGGGACCCC
The DNA here is from genome assembly GCF_048564905.1 of Vicugna pacos. Taxonomy (NCBI): domain Eukaryota; kingdom Metazoa; phylum Chordata; class Mammalia; order Artiodactyla; family Camelidae; genus Vicugna; species Vicugna pacos. Next base: position 29,453,400 of record NC_132995.1, on the reverse strand, counting down.
GCCGGCCTGGACTTCGCGCAGTGCCTGGGGTACTACGGCTACAGCAAGGTGACCGGGCCGGGCCGGGGCCGGGGGGCGGCCGGGCGGGGGCCACCTTCTCACCCTAGGCGCGCCCCGCGCTCCAGCTCACCGCCTGCTGCACTTTTCTCTCCCCTCTCCACTCCTTTCCCTTTGCTCCTTCGTCTCTGTCCAACTCTCTCGCTCTACTCTTTCTGCCCCCTTCCCACCCTCCTTTTTGTCCCTCGGCCGGCTCTTCCCTCTCCTCTTCGCCTCTCCTCCCACTGCCTCTCCCCCCACCTCCCCCAACCCCGCAGACTCTTCGGCTGCCCCAAAGAAGCGAAGAGCAACCCAAGGACTGAAAGAGGGGAGTCGCGTGTGATTCTTTGTTGTTGTTATTAGTAAACACGATCGCAACCCTCCTGAGTTTGGAGGGGATGGGGCAACGCAGGAGTCCCCGATCTCGTGGTCTGATGACCTCGCCGCCCCCCTCCCCAGTCCACCTTACCTCCCCCACGCCCCCGAGAGCTGGACCTCGGGCCGCTTAGCGAAGGAAAGGAACTAACTTTTGAGCGTGCCCTGGATGGAGGGAGGGAGGGGCCGCGAAGTGGTGGGACCCCCGCAGGTGGCCTCTGCTGCCCTCCCGCTAGGGCGCTTTGGACCACTCAACGGAGGTGCCCGCCCTTCCCTGGTTAGAGCAAGTGGCTTCTCATCTTTCATTTTTTGGGGGGGGAGGGGTAAGTTTTGCATCTCGGGGAGAACAGGGTTGGGGACCTCCACACCACGCCCTAGGTCACCCCACCTCCTCCATCTTCCCCTTCGCCAACTTCGAGGACCAAGCGTTTCAGGTGGCCGAAAGTGCATCTCAAAAGGGCAGCTGGCGCAGTTCGGAGCGCCGAGTCCGTGCGGGAGCCGCAATCCTTGGGCCGAGGCAGCTCCGACTCCCTGTTCTCTCTCCTTCCTGAAGCCCCCCAGGGCCAAGCTTTGGAGGAAACATCACCCCGAGGGCGATATTCAGAGAAAGAGCTGTGCGCTGCCCGTGCCTTTTGAATGTGGTTTTTCTTTTTCCTCTCCCCCTGCTCCTCCCTCTCTCCCCCCACCCCCCTTTTCTTTCAAATCGTAGTTTGTTTATGATTGCTTGGATAACAGAGGAGGAAATGAGGAGCCTGCTGAAAGAAAGGTGCTATACAAAACTAATGAATACATAGCAGGACGGGGAGGAATTGTATCTAGAGTGAGGAGCAGTTTGCCGTTCCCCGTGGCTGATGGAGGCTCTCGTTCCTTTCTATTTGTTGATACTGCGATCCCAACTCCAGTGCTGAAGTTTGTGAAAGGCCATTAGGGTCTCTCTTCCTCAGTCCTGTCCCCTGTGTCATCATCGCCCAGCTCTGCGCCTGGCACGGAGGGGCCTCCCAACGAGTATAGAGCAAAGGGACGTTATTCGTGTCTTTTAACCCTTTGGTGGTGCGGGCGTTCATGCTCTCAAAATTCCTAGAGCGTTATGTTAAGCATAGAAAAAGAAGCAAGAAAAGGCCTGTTCCTGTAGCCAGAGTTAAGATTTAGTTTCTGTCCTCAGATTTTGGATTTACTCAGGTTATTAAACGCTTTAAAAAGTCCCCCATGTATGCTCAGTTAGGGACTTAGGCAGCCTAATTAAGTATGTAGTGTTTCTGAGAATCCACCTAATTGTTCCAGTGGGGTATTATTTATCTCCTTACAACTTAGCCTTGTGTATGAAGCCTTGTATAACTGGACATGACTTATTTTTGGAAGCCATTACCTTGCCTAATGTAACTACTTTCTCTGATTTAAAATCAGCAACACTCGAATGACACCAAAATAGAAACCTTTTGTACTAATCCAGTCACTGCAATGCGTGGCAAATCTCTCTGTTCACTAGGGTCCCAAGGGTACTTCAAGGGACGAGAGGAAATTGTGGGTGTTTTGTGTGTGTCTCTTTTTATTTTTTGAAAAAGGCTATTTCGAGTCAATTTAAACTCAGAACATTTATTTCAGGGAAGGCCTAGAAAGCTTGAAAACACATTATTTATTGAGATGCTTGTTCAACTTCAGGAGTGAGGATGCAAGTTGGCTTGCTGTCATGTTTTCTTAAAGCAGCTATTTGCCTGAAATAACTTGATTTCTTAGCAAATCAGCAATCTTTCATCTTCAGTGCTTTGTGTACCCAACTTATAAAAAGTTAGTGTGTGTAATATTGGTAGAAGTCAGATTGTACTTATTTTTAGGAGTGTTTGCATTTAATTCCTTGCAGATAAAAATAAATAATCTTTAAATTGATCCATGATACTGTATTTTCCTACTTTTAATTCAGAAGTGAAAAACCCAACTTTATTCCCTGTAATTTTCCTTTATGGGCAGAACATAGTAGAAGAGGAAGTATTAACTTCATGGGGATAAAACAGCAAGTGCTAATTAAAGGTTTATAGCATTTTGTCTCATAGCTAACTTGTGGTTCGGAAGTGGTATTATTCAACATAGATTTATATTGAAAATGTAAAAAACTAACACACAAAGACATGCGTTTATTTTATTTGAAAAATACCTGTGATTATTAATCTCTTAAGACAACTTTTGATCATGTGTATTATCTTTCTGGATGGGAAACGATGGATTTCAAAGGAAAGTATGTTTCTGCCCTTTATGTTTTAACGACCATCTGGGAGACTTTAGAAGAAATATAGAACCCTCTGCTCTAGGCTTAACAAGTGAAAAGTTCGTGCTTATCTTTAAATTTATTTACAAACCGTGAATAATAGGGTTTCATTCATTTCTCTCTTTAGCAAATGACCAGAGTCCTTTGTATTAGTTATATGCATGTGTATTATCTTTACATTCTGTGAGTATATGCATCCTTTTTAAATGTCAGCGCTCATGAAAGTGTGCTCCGTCTATGGAGAATGGATGAAAGAGTTTTGAGGGTTCAAAAGTCGTTGCAAGGAGGAGAATAACTTCAAATAAAATATAGCCAGGATCATTAAAATCAGTTAATAATTCATGAGCCAGCTACTGATGTATAAACTTAAAGTCATCTCTATTTTCCAAGGGCTAATTTCCATTTTAATTTCAAGTGGAAAATCTACTGTTTGAACATTTCTTTTTCTGATGCGGTTAACAAATTAAACAAACATATATATATATATTTTTTAAAGGCCTTATGTTACTCAAGTGAATTAGTGACCCATTGTCTATATAACTGGAAATTTTCTTTCCCTGGGTTCAATTTGTCTTCACCAGTAATAAGGTAATACCTAACACATCAATTGGCATGTAGTGGTCAGAAGTCTGCACCCCACCCACCCAAATAAACTATTGTATTTAACGTGGGTGTAAGCAAGGTCAAATCACACATTGGGTTAATAATGAACTTGGACTAAACTCATGTTACTAGCTTTTTTCTGCACATTCTTGGGGCTTCCATTCTCCCTTTTAAAATATGGCTTTTGACTTCTTACTCCATGTAGAATAGTCCCATGCTGTTGTGACCCCATCAGTCCCAGACCTTGCTTTCTAGTTATTAATATGTTATCGATCACTCTGCTTAATTAAGACATTGTAATATGAGTGCTTTCACCCCGCCTCATGGGCCTCTACCTTGGCTAGCTTGAAGAGTAAGGGGACCAGAGGGGAATTGGTCATTGGTCCATCTTATTGGAGACCCTGGCTCAAATTGAGAACATATTGAGAGGGGAGGGGGATTGGATTGAAATGCGTCTTAAGTTGATACCTTACACTCACATGAGAACTAATAATTTTATTTCCAGGGTCAGGAGTATGAGGGTGTTGAATTTTGAGAGCAGATTGAGAGATTTCCATAACAGGTCTTTAACCAAGGTATGGAAGCCACATTGTGAAAGAATACAGGGTTTTTTTGAGCAGGAGTCATAAACTCAAAATGTCTATAGGGACAGCCAGTTAACTAACCTACATGAAGTGAGGGCTTGTGGTCAAGAGGAGAACTTGCCCCCATTTAAAGGGGGAGCCTTCCTTTGCATTAGTAGATTGCTGCCATGCGAACATTTGACCCAGTATCTCCAGGTTTTGCAATTTTTTTTTTCAAAAGAAATGATAACCTGGGTTTTTATGTGAAGTACCCTGAATTTTAAATGTTGGTTGCAAATTAACAAATAATTGAAATCATTACATGGGACCCTCAAGGCATGCTTGTGTATTGCTTCTTTGCAAATATGCCTTAGACAAGCTCCTATGCGGATGCGGATTGAAAAATCATTTTAAATAAATCATGTGTCATTTATGTTCAACTCTGTGGGCAGTTCTACTCCATGGTTCAACTGTGTGGACAGTTCAGTTAAGTGAGTGGAAGAAGTATCATCTGACCACTCTCAGTGTACTTCTAATGTGATAATTGGGAGTCTATCATTCATTAATTCTATGGTCTCAAATCGATGGAATAGTAGTTTTAGATCAGGAGTTGGCAGACTGCAGCCCACCGGTTACATCTGGCCCCCTGACCTGGTGTGATCTGCAAGTTAAGGTCAGTGTTTATGTTTTTAAATGGTGAAAGAACTCAAAAGAAGAATAATAGCTCATGACTATGAAAATGAAATTCACTCCGTGTCCATAAATAAAGTATTACTGGAACGCGGCCCCACTTGCTTGTGTCCGTATTGTCTGGGGCTGCTTTCATGCTACAGAGGCAATGTTGTGTCATTGTGACAGAGACTGGATGGCCCACAAAGCCTGAAACATTTACTCTTTGTCCCTTTATAGAAAAAGGTTGCCAATCCCTGTGTTTGATAATCAGACGACTGATGGTACCATGATCTTCCTTTGTTCCAAACCAGGGCAGTAGAGAGAAAATCAAGGTGGGCTAACTGGGAAGATGACTATCTCAGAGAATGTTTCTGAAAACGCCTCTAGAACAGTGGGTTCCCAGCCCTGGTTATGCTTCAGCCATGGTTGGGGTGGGAGGAGGCTTATAAAAGATACTCACCATTACCCCAGACCAGCTCAGTAAGACTCTCTGGGGATTAGATCCAGGCAGCAGTGTTTTTAAAAGCTCCCCGGGTGATTCCACTGTGCAGCCATGGTTGAAAACTTTGTTCCAGGCTGAGGATCCTGGAGTGAGCAACCCCAAGGGGCGGTAGAACTGGGTAGCCAAGTTCATGATTGCTATAAAGAAGACAAGACCTGGGCAGAATGGCTGCTTCCAGGTTGGCACTCAGGGCCTTTTTAGGACCTTGGTAGTTCCTAAGCCCTGTTGATCTGAGCTCCCCTCCACAGGCTGCGTTTAATGTACTACGGCATGATACCATATCTGAGTTGACATTGAGTAGGTGACTTATGTTTGCTTTTGGTAGGCGTTTAATCAAGCATCTATTAGTTTTAGTTTTGGTGTGTGTGTGGGAGGGGTCATGCTTGCATGTGCTATGTGGCCAATTATTTTTTTTCTCTAACATTTTAAGCATTTTTGTAGGCCCCTGAGAAGTTTATGGTTCTAGGTGTCCAGTCTATGATGCCAAATGGAGAAAAGAGTCCTGCGGACACTAACTAGATGTCCATAGACTCCCACCATTTTTCCACCCCAAACAGTGGAATGTTGATGAGAACCCTGTGCTCGGTGGACACTAACATACAGTTAGCCAAAGAGTATTAATTTCAATCATTTTAGATGAAGTCAATGATTGGATGTGGCCATAATGTTCAAAGGATTTGTGGTTATTTCGAGAACTGTCTACTCCAGGCCACAAATCGTCAGAGGGATGCTGAATCCACCTGAGGACTTGCTTCATTTAATTTGCACCAGAATTTGAAAAAAATCAATTAGTTGTCTGTATCTAACATTTTCTGCATGTAGATCTGGATTTCTAGCTTTTCTTTAATCATAAATTGAGCAGTACTAGACCTAGACCCTCGCACGGCAACATCTGCTTAGTTGCCCTTCTGATGGCCACAGTTCACCGGGGTCCTTTCCACTCCCTCCTTCTCATCCTTAGCTCTCTGTATACCTCTCAGGTCCCAAGAGGCTTCGAGTTTGAAAACTTTGATTAAGAAGAGGTGGAATTAAACGAGCATCCAACGATGCTCAGACCTAGTGAACTGAGGTCCCTGTCATTGGAGAAATACAGACCCACTATTCCTTGTGGTATGTAGGATAGTGGATGAAATGGAAAAAGGTGACTTGTGGTCGTATTATAGAGCAGTGTTTATCAAACTTTATGTGCACAAGGATCACCTAGAGTGCTTTTTATAACACAGACCCTTGGACCTTACCCCTAGAGGTTCTGAGTCATAGGTCTGGGGTGGGCCTTCCAGGTGATGCTCATGTTGTGCTGTGAGTAGCATGGCACAGAAGAGTCTGTTCTTTGTAAGTTTAGCAGTCAGAATGCTTTGGGCTGTAGGTAACAGAACACCCAACAAATAGTGGCATAAACCATAAGGACATTTGTTGACTTTAGCTATGCAATCTCAGGCTGTTTTGGATGGTTCAGGCATGTCTTCGAGGTCTCTCTTTACCTTTCTTTTTATTTTACCATCCTTGGAGTTCCAACAATCTCCTCATGGTTACAAGCTGGCTGCTGTAGCGTTCAGCATCACACCCTCACATGGTGGCATGCAAAATGGGAAGCAGGTTAGTAGAGGGAAGTGGAAGTGATAACAAAGGAACACTTTCTCCTTCTATACATCTCTTACTAGGAAAGAATAGCTTTCTTGGAAACAGTTCCACTAGACTCTTTTATCTTATTGATGAGAAAGGATCGTGTGCCCACGCTAGGCCAGTCATTGACAAAGAAGAAGGAGATTGCTCTGATCAGCTTAGACAAACCCGTGCCATCCCCTGGGACTGGACACACTGTCACATAAGTGTAATTGATATTATGCTGTGTTAGCAAGGAAGAAAGGCTGTTGGAAAGACAACCGTATCTACTACTGAGCACATTTGAAGAATTTTGGGTGGGCCATTGGTGTGGTTGGGGTTGCACTTTCTTAAGATGGATCTGACTTTTTGACTGGATTAGTGTGGGACCTGCCAAGATGATCAGGGACAATGACACTAGCCAACTGAGATAAAAGTGTGAGAAGGATTCGAACTAAGGAGATGTGAATATGGATGTGACGGAGAGGAGGGCACTGAACAGAGCATCTCTGTAGCTCAGGAAGGAGAAAGAGGAGGCAGAGACAACTCAGGGTGTTTGAACTTGGGGCCTGAACAAATGCTAGGACCATGAACAGAAGCAGAGGGGCCAGAGGAGAAGCTGGTGTTGAAGGAAAGATAAAGCCGGTGTGGGATATTTTGGTGGAACATTCCCACAGAGACATCAGGTAGGGGCACTTTGACTCAATAGAGAGAGAGCTCAGGGCTGAAAAACCAAAGCTGAGGTCTTTCTGTATGCGGAAAAGTGATGGAAATGGAGGTGACTCCTCCAAGAGTGAGGGGACAGGGTGGCGAGGACCCATCCTTGTCTTGAGAGTTGGTTGGTGTGGTGTTTGTTAATCCAACTTCCCAGTTAGGGAGGTAGTATTTTAGGGTGTAATGTGTGAAACTCAGAAAATTTGGAAATCCCACTGCACCATTAACAACGGCAGTATAAAAAAGAAGTGTGTGTGTGTGTGATGTATCTTTTCTGTCTTAATTATTTGGAAAGAAGCATTCTTAAATGGTTGTCATTAAGTGGGAATAATGCAACATTTGCAACACCATATTTTACAAGCGCATCAACCATTTATGAATTGAAACATTTCATGTGTTTTTCCTTATTGTGACATGTTAATGGTGTCATAGTATCTTGGAGAATCTGTTTTGAGTTGGTTAATAAGGCAGGACAGGATTTTTGCAAAGTATGCTTATAAATTCAATGTATTTTTAAGGTGGATTCAGCACTCCTTTAAAAAAAAAAAACCTGGTTTAAAATACAAGGAGTAGAGGCTTTTATTCAAGGTTTCTGCATGAGCTTCTGACAGGTTTTATCTTCTGCCTTTGTAGTAGATCATTTTATTTTCTTTGTTTCGTGGGTTTGTATCCTAATCCCTTCCTCAGGGAGGCGATGTTCTTTTAAATATGTTCCAGGCTTGTGTAAAACACATCAGCCGTTGGAAAAGGGCCCTTCTTACATGACTAACATTCTGTCTTTAATCATAATTTAATTTTACTTTGTTTATAAAAGAATAATTTTAATGTCTTGATCATCTGTAAGTTAAACAAATTGGCCAATATCAAGAAGGGTTTGGATTTCACTTTAGATACATATTTGAATGATAAAGATTCATTCTTCTGGAGGAGATAGATTTGCAAGTGGGCCCTTCTAGCCCAAGTCTTGCAAGTTGAACGTGGCCTTTTCTACATTGACTAAATTGTTTATATAGAAGAATTGTGTTAAATACTGTAATGGAAGTGAGTTTTTAAAATATTTTAACTTGAAGTAGTGTAGCTGTACTATGTTGTGAGATTTTCCAGCAATTTCTGCAGCTAATTTGTAATGGGCAAAGGATTTGATGTACTGTAGAATAACAAACGTTTTCCACTTTCTTTTAAAAAAGGAAGTAGAAGTCCCAAATGCTGATCTGACTAGAAATCCTTTATGAAATCTGTGTATTTGGTTGGAAGTTGGGTTGGTTTTTCTTGAACAAAGGATGCGTTAAATCTAGAAATGTTGAGCACTCCCAAAACATACTAGTAGATCTGTTTTGCTGCTCCTTTATTCCTGCATTACCACTGATAAACTCTCCTCCTGTTAGTCAGCTTACTCAAACAATTGTAACAACCATGATTAATGAAAAAGTGATCAAAACTGTTGTATTAGTAAAAATTCTTTTGATTGCGAGTCAGAAAAAGTCCTCAAACTGAATTAAATAGAAAAGGAATTGTAAGGCTTGTTTCAGGCATAGCTGGATCCAGGTGTTATGGGGGGGTGCTGTGAAGACTCTCTTGTATTAGCACTGTTTTCATCTGTTTGCCTTCTCAGTTAGGCTATATACTCGGATGGTGGGATGATGGACAGCAGCTCTAAGTCACACCCGCACAGCTGAGCCTCCGCAGGAGGGAGAGATTCTCTTCCCCACTTGTTTCAGTAGCTGCGCTGGATGGAGCCTCACTGGACAGACTTGGGTCATGTGCCCAGGCCCAAAGTCCCATACCCACCTTAGGATCAGGGGCACGTACCATTGGCCCCATGGAAACCACATGGGCTAAGAGTCAGGGGTAACGGCTCCTCAGAGGGAGAGTGAAATGCTGATGTCACAGTGAAGGAAAGTGGGTGTGGGGTCAGGAGAAAAAGTCCATTTAAACTGCTAAATGAAGTGAAGCTTGACGATGTTGAAGATCTCTGAGGATTTGAGTTGTCCATGTTTCTTATTCTTTGTGGAAACCAGAAATAGCTTGTGCTTATTTAATTTTAATGCAGATGGCATCATTATTATTTATGAAGCACTATTTGGAATGCACGTCTTGTGAGGGGCTGAGAGGAGATTTGGTCTGCCTTCAAGAAACATCTAGTTTGGTAGGAGGGCAGGTGTGTATACACAAGGGGTCATGAAATATGTGTGTGTGCGTGTGTGTGTGTGTGTGTGAGTATGTGTACACAGGGAGATGTTCTAGGCTGAAGCTAATGACTGATTTGGTGGAAGTTCTTCAGGAGCAGAATGAATGAGAGGCAAGGTCCCTCGGGCTCGTGTGATCAGGTGAAAGGGCTCACGGAGGCTGTCAATTGGTGTTGGAATGAAGGCTGTGGATAAAGGGGAGTTAGCCTTGAAATGCAAGCTTGGTAACCCTTTCTCTGAGATATTAGTGAAGAAAAAGAAGATGGCTAAAGATAAATATTTCAATGGAAAAGTTGTTGGGGAAGAAGGGGAGAGAGAGATTGATTGAAAGAGTAACTAACAGAGAAAGAAAGACAGAGAGGGAGGAAAGGAGGCTGGGGTGGAGGGAGGGAGAGAGCAATAAGAATGAGAATGAGGATATTTATATTTTTTCTTATTTTTTATTGAAGTGTAGTTGATTTACAATGTTAGTTTCATATGTACAGCAAAGCGATTCAGTTATACATATACATACATATATGCATTTTTTCAGATATTTTTCCGTTACAGCTTATTACAAGAAATTGAATATAGTTCTCACTCCTGGACATATATCCAGAGAAAACTCTAATTCAAAAAGACACATGCACCCCAGTGTTCACAGCAGCACTATTTACAATAGCCAAGACATGGAAACAGCCTAAATGTCCATTGACAGACAACTGGATAAAGAAGATGTGGTACACACACACACACACACACACACACACACACACACACACACACACACAGGAATACTACTCAGCCATAAAAAGGAATGAATAATGCCATTTGCAGCAACATAGATGGACTTAAACAATGAGACTATGAATAGGTTTGGGGGCTGATTGGCAAGCCCAAGATATATCCTCACCTCCTTCTGCCTCATTCCTTACCCCTGCTTCCCTCTGCCCCTGCTTTGTGTGTCTCACCACACCAACCTTCATCCCATCCTCCTGCATTTACTCTTCCCTCTGGAACCCTTTCTCCAAAGATCTTTTCAGCCTTCTGTTCACAGCCCAGATGTTACCTTCGAGTATGTCCTGACCATTGGAAAAATATCTAAATATCTAAAATAGCCTTTCCCCCATTCCTCCAGTCACCATCTTCCACCCTCATTATTTTATCCATAGCACGTATCCCTACTTGACTTCGTGTTTACTCATTTAATCATATATTCCTTATGTATCTCTTGCCACTAGAATGCAAACTCCATAAGGGCAAAGACCATGTCTGCTTTGATGATCCTCGTATGCCTAGCATCTGGAACAATGCTTTGCACTTCCTAGAAAATGTAGTAAAGAGTTCACTGGGGTTGAATAAAAATACTACTGAGTAGAAGATCTGGTTGCATTTTAATCTTTGAATAAACATGTTGACCTACTGTGTGCCAGACTCTTCTAGGCAATGGAAATGCAGTGGTGAAGAGATGGTTGTCTTGTGTCCAAGGACTGGCCTCCCATTGTAATGATCGCTAGGAGAAGTTTTTAAGCTTACATTTTATTTTAAATTTCCTCTGTTGGTATTGTTGGAGGCAGGAATGGGGTCATGGGTGGTGAGCATAAGTTGGTGGTGGATCTTGCCTAAGCAGGAATGAGAGAAGAACAGGGGCTAAGGGAAACAAGTGAAGGAGATATTGAAATGTCTGCTCTTAGTCCAACTATTTAGGCTGGTGAAGAAATGGTCAAGGAAGGGGAGACTTCTGTGTAAGCAAAGAAGAGCCTGTTAGTTAGGGTTCACCTGCAAGGAACAGAAAAATAAAAACCTTAAGTAGTAGTGCCTTAAATGAGACAGACTTTCTCTTTACCCTAACAAAGACTAGTGGTTAGTGGCATAGAGCTGGTATGGGGGCTTCACAGACATCTGGGAGCCAAGCTGCCTGCAACTTTCATGTGACCCTTGTCCATATGGTTCAAGGTAGAGTGCCAGTCATCATCATGGTCCAACCAGCAGGAAGAAGGAGAAGTGGTCGAGGGTCCAGGGAGGACCAGAGGCTGCCACATGATACTTGCTTATTTCTCACTGGCCAGAACTTAGACACATGGCCACACCTATGACTGCAAAGTACCCAGGTACCCACACCTATGACTGCAAAGTTGTGGCTGGCCATGTGCCCAGGGAGACCCTCAACTGCTGTGGAAGAAGCGGGGAGTGTCTGTGAGTGAGTGATGGGTGAAGTCCAAGGAACCTTTCTCGGGTATCTTCAAGTTTGAGATTTTGTGTACAAACTGTAACGTATTTTGCTAAACTTCATTCAATATTTTAATTTTTATTTGCTCCTTGGAGGGTCTTCTTTTGGTGAAAAGAGATACGCTGTGCTGCCTTTTCAGTCCTTTCTTCAGTCTGGGGGTTTTATTTTGGGCGTGCTTAAAATACCCAATGATTTATATTCTTTGCATGCACTTCCAGTCCAATGTCCTAATGTTAATTGACTACCTATATTTTAGGCCCAAATTTGTCTTCTTTTCAAATTACCTCTTGAATTTTTAGACTGCCATTGCTCAAGTCCTAACTGTTGATGACAAAGTTTTACGCCCGAGTCAATCTTCAGTTGAGGTTTTTAAAACTAGATTGTGTTTTAATTGCTGCATTTCCATTTTGATCAAGCTTACCTCTGGCTCATCACATCCACTGAATCTTCTTCCCCCAGAAACCTGCTGTTCTTTATGCCCTTTCTCCTCACTTACTCCTCCGGCCCCTTGACCATAAAGCCTCGACTACAAAGACACGGTGATTTCCTCTGTACCTCCAACCCCCTCAGCCACCTCTCCTCTAGCTGTGTACGCGGGGTCAGCCTTTACTCAGCCTCGTTTCTCAACTTTAGGATGACCGAAAACTGCGTTCGTTTTCCGTGCTAAAAATGAGAGCTGTCTGAATGTATCTGGGTCCTTGCTGTGTATCCTTTTGTTCATCTCTTTATTCTCTTGGACATTCTCCAAAGGGATAGTCCAAGTCTTCTCCACTGTTCAAATCACAATCAAACCAGTTCTCCCCTCATTCTTAGAAGGGAACTCGGATCCTTCACTTAATGAGGAGCATTCCTATTACCTGGTAGGAATTGCTCATCTGTCATCCTTACTTGGGTAGGAACCACTTCTCTCTTTTTTCCTCAGTGTCTCCTCTTTGGGAGAAATCCTCCCAACAGTGTTGATTCCTTTCCGATTGTTACATATTCTGGCTCTACAGACAACTCCCACCTTTCCTGTCTTACTCCTTTCTCCTTTCAAACATGCCCAGATGTCCTCTGACCTCCACTCCACATTTTCCAGTCTTCAAATCGAGTGCCCCCTCACTTGTCACAACTTTGGCTACCCCCTCATTCCGTCCACATTATAATATACGTCATAGTTCTGTTTAACTCCACTTTCCCCCCTTACATAAATTAATGTGAAATCAAGACTATCACAAATGGAAAATCCTATCACTTCCCATACAGAGAAGAAAATCCTAAAAATAAACAGCAGGGGAGTAAACAGTATTACGGGAAGCTCACTGGAGACCTTGCTTGACTTGGGCTGTGCTCTCTGTTGAAAAGGGGGATTTGCAAGTGTTAGGGAGGTGCTGAAGATGTATTAGCACTAAACTGAGACTCTGTCTTTGATTTATATCTAGATACTTGAAAGGGAATTGAAAACAAAATGACTTTCTCCAGATGTAATTAAACACTGATTCTTCTTCGTCTCTGTACTTCCCAAACTGGGATGTGCATACAGTCAGCTGGAGGTCTGGATAAAATGCAGCCCAGCAGGTCTGGGTGGGCCTGAGGGTTGACATTGCTAACCCATTCCCAGGTGGTGCTGGGGTGCCGCTCGTTCCTGGCCACACTGGTAGTTGTGAGTCCTAGAGAAAGGACGATCCACACTGACATTCTTACCTGACTCTGTGGACCCCCTTTTTAACATCTCTATGAGCAGTTGCTTCTCAGACAAGAAATCTTTACCTGGGGCTCCATGTCTTGCCCACTCAGGCCCTTCTTAACACCCTGCAGTCGGCTTCTGTTCCTAGTTGCATTACTAACTCTGTCTTTCCACTCTTCTCTGGTGAGCTCTGCCTGATCAGACAGATTTCATTCATTCATGCAGGAATACGGAGGGCCTGCTTTACAGGATCCTATGCTGAGCCCTGGGGCTGTACTTCTCTGATGACTCCTTGGAATCTCCTACCCCTCTGTCTCCCGTGATCTCCCATGTCCCTGATTCCGAAATACTGCATGTTTGGATGCTTCTGATTTCTTCTGCTCTGTTTTCTTATCTGCTGCCTCCCCTCCTCTTCCCAGGTAGTGAGAATGTCCTCCTAAAGCTTGGCTTCTTGCTCTTTTGCCCTCATATTTTTTTTTTCCACTTTATATGGGGATCCTGATTTCTGCCTTTAGCAGTTCCCTCCCTGATGTTGTTTGTATCAGTTATCTATTGCTGTGTAACAAATTAGACCTTGTGGCTTAAAACAAAAAACATGTTTTGTTTGTGATTTCGCAAGTCAGCAATTTAGGCTGGGCCCAGTGGGGTAGTTATTCTCATCTTGGCTGGGTTCTCTTGTGTGTTTCTAGTCATTGGCAGGCTGGCCAGGAGGCTTTGCTTCTGGAGACTGGCTGGCTGTCCGCTGGGGCCCCTCCTTTCCCCTGACTGTACATGTAGTCTCTCCCTCTAGAGTGCTTAGTTGTACACAAGAGCCAGCATTCTGAGTACAGAGAGCCCTTAAGCCCAGGCTCAGAGACTGCGTTTCTTCTACCACATTCTTCTACCCAAAGCCAGATTCAAGGGGAGGGGGAATTGATTCCACTTCTTGAAGGGAGCTTCTGTAAAATCACATTACAAAGGAGTGTGGATACAGGGAGGTATGAAGAACGGTGGCCTGTTCTGCAGTCTACCCCACGGGCTCAGGTCTTCTTCTCTAGCTTGATGATCTACCTTTCTCAGCCCCTGTATGACATCTCTCTACAGGATATCACCATTTCCCTGCCTGCCATCAGTTCAAATCCAACATAAGCCATATGGCATCCCTCTGCTCTCAAAGCTCCCCTTCAAGTTTTCACAATTTCTCACAATGCCTCTGTCATTTTCAGAGGCAAAATATTGATTTTGATTACTTGGCCCCTTTCATTCCTTTAATGCCATAACTCTTTGTGTCGTCTTTCTTTCTTTCTTCTCACCATCTCTTTTACTTCTGTCTTCTTTCTTCCCACTGCCAGTGTCTTAATATTCCAGCCCAGGCCACTGCCGTAAGGACAGGTTCCTCAACGACTCTCTGTGCTCTAGATTCCTCCCACCTCCAATCAAATCTATGGTCAACTTTCGTTTAATCCTTAAAGGGATATTGGTCTAAGCATCATTCTCCTTCTAAAACCACTTCCCATGGCTCACCTTTGTTCATATCAGTGCTTTCCCAGACCTGCCACGAAATTTCAGCCATATCTACACACCACTGGTATCATTATTTATTTATTTACTCTTTTCTGTATTGATTCACTTTTTAATTTATGTCACTATTGCATAACCACAATTAAGCAAACCCCAAATTCCTCAGAAGAGGACTGGTGAGTTTTATTAAACCGAGTCCTGCTCAGGGTCATTGCAGTGATCATAGAGCCACACCACAAAGCAGGATTGCCTATCTTAATATTTTCGTGCATTGCTTAGTCATCGTATTAGTTGTTTTGAAAACATTAATTTGAAATAGCTATTTTCCTTGCCCCTTAAAGTCCAGTTTTTCATAATAAGTAACTTCCTTGGTGGCATAATAGCCTTGCTCTGTCTGTATTAATAATTTTTCAAAGGTGGTCTCCAGTTCTGGCTTTGTTTTAACAGGTTTCTGATTGCCAATGGGCTAAAATGATGTACTGCATTATTGCCTTTTTTATGGCCTTGTCTCCATCCTAGATTCTGCGGAAACACTGTAGTTATGCTGTATACCACTTTGATCATCAGAACATCTCTACATAGTTAACACTTTGGAAACACTGGCTCTCTGAAGGTGCAAGATGGCAGGTCGTAATTGGCACCCCCCCACCACCCCCATGTATCTTGAGCCTCTATTTATTAGGAAGAAACTTGTGAAAGTTTAGGACAGAAACCAGGTGAAGGAAAACCAAATCAAGTTGAAGGAATTCTAATAGACCAGTGAAAGAGTAAGAGTAATGACAACAGAAGACAAGAAGTGTGACAAATGGATGAGAGTGATCTAGAAGATTCTTATATAAGAAAGAGAGACAAAGGGGGAGGGTATAGCTCAAGAGCACATGCTAAACATACACAAGGTCCTAGGTTCAATCCCCATTGCCTCCTCCAAAAAATATAGTAAACCTAATTACCTACCCCCTAAAAATTAATAAATAAATTAATAAAAAAATTAAAAATTAAAAAAAGTGGGATAAAAACCAGTGTCCAGTCAGGAGAAAGGGGTGTGTTTTTTTGTTTTTGTTTTTTTTTTAAAGAGGCCAGTTCAACCCTAAGTTAACAGATATCTTTTGGACAACAGACTATATCTCATTGCTTGACTAAAATTTCCCAGTGTAACATCACCCATATATGAGAATTCATCTTCCAAGGAAATTTTTTCCTGATACTAAGTTTGGCCATCCTACTTGATAGTGGATGCAGAATTCTTGTCTTTTGATTTCTTATTAGAAGTGTTGATCTTGAAGGCTGCTGCTCAATCCTTATTAAAAACTCCACTGTAAGGGATAATGTATTTCTGCGGAAGGGCCTGACAAAGATGCAGGGCATCCGCTCATCAGGATTACCTAATTTAAGGTGAGCCTTCTGCCAGCCTGAGAGCTGAATGCCCAGGATGACACCCTGTTGTGCCCCCGACTCCACAGCTGCCTTTACTGGGTCTCTCTCATTTATTGAATCGCACACTTCTAGGGCTTCACTTTGCGTGGAGGAGAATCGTGAATAATGGTTTTGTGAACATCCTTTCTGGGTGTTCTGTTTAGAATATAGCCCATTACATATCACAGTGTTCTTTTTTTTAAATGATGATTTACCAGAGAATCTTTTCAGATTACTGTGTGAGGAAGAGCTGGAAAAAATCACTTAGTTTTATCTAATGGATATTATTAATCTTGTTATTCTCATTTCTTTCTTTGCATTGACTGCCAGGGAGCTTGGAGGCCAACATGAAACTTATTTGGAAACTATCCAAGAAAATAGGATGTGTATTCCTGACTGCTGGTCATCTTGGCGTTATTATTTTCTTAATTTTTTTTTGTCTTGGTTCTTATAAATGTTACCCCTCTCTTTAGAATCAGTTGTACTTTTGAAAGTCACCCAATTCTTTTGTGGAGAAAAGCAGGTTATGAATAAATACTTCAAATGATTATAAGTGGAATGAGCATGTTTGTATAGTGTCAAGGATACTTTGCAAATCTTTCTAAATTTCCACTTAAAGAGTTAAAGTCTAATTGTTGTGTCAATATTGTAAGATTAAAAACCAAACACATCCCTTCCCCTTTTGGTGTCTTTATAAGGATGGGTATAATTCTCAGTTGTTGGCACTTGCTAGGTCATCTGTGTCCTTTAGGATATTTCCCCCAGAATTAGGGAATCTATTGAAATGATGAAAATGGGGAAATTTGGGTAGTCCCTGAGCCTTCAAATCAATGTTTGAGCTCTCTTATCATTCAAAAAGTACTCATTCATGAATGTTCCTGGATGTTCACATCTGTCTTAATTGAGTAGAGGTGGTTTTAATTTTACCTGAAGACTGTGCTGAGATTACCCTGGCCTTGGGGGTTCATTGGACCAGTTGTCAAGTGTTGACTGGTTCACACATGCATCCCAGGGTCCCTAGTGGTTGGAAAGAGTTTCTGCACACATCCAGGGCATTTGATCTTTGAGAAAGCTCTGCTCTCTTGGCTTGGGAAGCCTGCCTGGTGCCACGTGAGCCCTGCCCAAATTAAGAGAAGCAGTTAACCTCTTGTAAAACCAGCCACCCTCTTAGATTGCTTTAAAGTGACTCACAGCAATGCAAATGTACTTTACCATTGTCTTGGGGCCCTGTTTTGTTTAATCAGCTTCTTGAAAAGTGGAAAACTTTATTTTGGTAACTTTGGAAAGCAGCCTGAGTCACTCCTCCTTCGGTTGTTTATCTAAGGTTGGCCCAAGAGGTCTAATGGATTCTAATGACTCCAAATATCGAGCAGTTGGCAGGCTGGCAGTGTGTGAGGGCAGAGACCCGATATGAACCACTTCCCAACACTTTTTGGCTCTGTGACCTCCAGCATTTTTCTGAGCCTCGCATTGCCCTCATCTCTGAAATGGGGACCCTGCTCTGCTGGGGGCTAGCCAGACATCGGTGAATGAAACAGAGAAAGTCCTGCCCCGCAGAACTTACGTTTTAGAGGCTGATAAACCGACCTGCTACACGGGATTATTGTGTGTAATAAAGAAGCTTACTTTGTAGAGAACAATAATAGTATTTATAACATAGGGTTGCTGTAAATATCGACTGTAACTTTTTATATACTAAGCCCTTCGTTAATGTTGATTAATGTTATGTTATTCATGTTTATTAATGTTAGCTATTATCATCATTATTATTCTAGGATATTATTTTTAATCCTGCCATTAGGTGAATGTCTTTACATACGGATAGCTGTGCTGAGCTTAGACCATAGGAGGAGATTCTTGCCTCAGAATATCCCAATATTTTACCAGAACCCTTTGGAGGACTTTACACCTTAAACATTGATAGGTGGACCCTCTGCTCTTTGCTTAATGTATAACTAGATCAGGGTTTCTCAACCTCAGCGCTATTGATGTTTTGGGCCGGGTCGTTCTTGGTTGGGGCTTTTTGTGCATTATAAGGTGTTCAGCAGCAAGCCTGGCCTCTCCCCACTAAATGCTTGTGGCACCTCCAGTATAACAACCCCCCCAAAATGCCTCTAGATATTGCTGAATATTCTTTGGGAGGCAAACTCACCCCTGGTTGGGCACCAATGAGCTAGGGGAGCGTTTTGGAAAACTTTCTGCTTTCATCATTTAGAAAGTGCTAACTGGGATGAGCTACTCCTTTGTTGCAAAGGGCACTTATCTAAATATAGGGCAGTTATTTCTCTCGGGCCTGATGGAGCTAAAAGGAGCCTCCCTCACTGTGTGTTCCTCGGAATAGCTAAGAAGGCCAGTGTCCGTTTTGAGGAGTCACCAGGGAAGAAGGCTCCTGGACCAGGTAAAAGAATCCACACCTGCCTTGGCACCTGGCAACTGTTTTCTTTCTTTTTCTTTTCTCTCTCTTTCTGTGTGGGCATCTCTCTGGGTTAATAAATAGTAACTTTTGAATTTACAAAGCTGTGTGATACAGTAGATTGGGAAGAGAAGGACTGTTCATTAGAGGGAACAGTTGTCTAAGAACTGGGGACTTTGGCTCAATTAAGGCCCACTTGTGTCTCTGGATACTTGAACTAAGTCAGGCGCAAAACTGTCTGGGGTGAATTGTGAAAACACCGCCAGTGACTGGCTCTGTGCAATGACTGTATTCAGTGACAGAATCTAGATGTCAAGGATTTTTTATTTCTCATCCCATTTCTTCTAATTTTGGGGGCACGTTCAAGTTGATTATTTCCTATGTTTGGTCATTCTCTATATATCTGCTAGTTATTATTATTTTTTCAGTCTCGAGTCACATGAATCCCAAGCTCAGAAGTCTTCTTCATTCATCCCGCAAATATTTATGCAGTGACTACCTTATGGTGTGCCTAGACACTTAAGAAATAGTTTTGGCCCTCTAAACCGTGACCTCCCGAGAGCAGTGACCGTCTCTGCCTTGTCTGATGCTCTGTCCTCAGTATCCAGCCCTGTGTCCTGTGAGCAGGAAGGTCTCAGTACATAACTCAGTTGTACGATTTTATGCTGCTATTCAATGTCCCTTGCTTAAAGATTTTATAGGCTGATTACTTTACACATTTCCTGAACAACTGACAGGATATCTTAAGGAGCCTGTAGCAATGCGTTTAAAAGAACAAATTCCAAGAACATGTATTGTGGTGGTCCAGCATTTCCCAAGCAATAAATCGCAAAGCCTACCTGGCTGATCCTTCCCCAAGCAGTTGTCACCGTGACCCTCCCCTCTCTACCACGCTTGGAATTCCCAGAGGAAAGGGGAGCGCTGCAGACAACAATGTCCCCTCTCCGGCTCTGATCAGGGTTTTATTGTCAGGAAATCCCCCTTTTCAGGGACTTCATTGTCCGCATCCTCTAACCAGCCCTCCCCCACCCCCAGCCTCCCAGCCCCCCAGCCCTTACCAGCCAACGATTTCAAGGCTTTATGGAAATGAAAAGTTGCTCTTCTTCACAAAAAAAGATTGGGGGAGATAAAGTGATTAACACTTATTTTGTTCGGGAATCCATCCGAGCTACCATCCTTGAACACTCATTTGGCTTGTTGGAAGGGTAATCTCTTTCAGAAACATTGGACAGAATTGACCAATTCATTATGTATGTAAGTCTGCTTAAGAATGTTTAATTCAGTGAGCCCTCATCTCCTGGCTTCCTAATCTCCTGCCTTGGCTCTTCTGTTCTCTTTGAGTTTCTGCAACTCATTTCTCCCCTGATTATTGAATCTTTCCCTGAACATTCCAGGCTTGGCAGAATCTCAATGAATAGATTTATGGGGGAGAAAAATTCCATACGCTTTTAGTTGGTTGTCGATGACTGGATTGTTCTGGGGTAATTAAACTTGGGCAACTACAGATTTTAGAAAAGTATGAGAACACGTAAGCCAGTAAGAATGTTGGAGAATGTCTTAGAGGCAGCAGTGGAACATTCTTATAAAAAGTAGCTACTTGGGACAATATGGGCAGTTCCTGGAGAGCCAATCCTGGAAGATCTAAATGCAAACAAACGAACACTGAGTCCTTCCTGGGCAGACCGATAGTTTTGCTATTTAAATGTAGGAACAAATAATCCAATTGTGGGTATCTTTCAGTGGGATGGATTACACCTTTTTTTTTCATATTCTCTTCCTCTTGGATTTACCTGGCAAGTTCGTATTACAGATTAATACAATGTTAGTACTATAACAGGGAAGGGAGGGAGTGGTAAAAATACAAAAATATTAGGAAATGTTGGGAGGGTGTGTATGTGTATGTATGTATGTGTGCACATGTGCGTGTGCACATGCATGTGCCTAGACTTCATGGGGCCTAGATGGACTTCCCAGTGGTGGAAAGTAGAGGCCTGAGAAGAGGCCTTCCCTTTAGTTACTGCCTTTCTAGTTCGTGCCTCTACTACCTCTGATCGCAAAGAAGCAATGAAATAAATTCATATATGCTTGACAGTAGCCACTGATTTGAAATTAATGTTTGTGCCTCTAGGTGTAGCTGGTAAAGTTGCTGATGGCTGGCTGCATGCTTCCTAGCGAGTGGCCAGATGCCAGAAGTAGAATGTGATTTATTATTTTATTTTGTATGTGTTCTACTGTCTCAGTAATTTAGGTAGGTCCTCTAGACTCCAGATAAGTTTTTTTTTTTCCCATTTCCTTTCCAGTAGGAGGGCTTCAGGGAAAAGGACAGAAGAAAAAGAAAAAGAGAAAACAACCCCACAAACTTACTCAAGCAAATTGTTACCTTTTAACAAATACGCAGGTGGCCGCACTGCCCGAGTCATCAACCTTTGCATCCATCACACGGATTCTCTAGTCATTTTATCCACTGTGTCTGATCCGGTACAGTGAGGTCGGCACATACAGTTGCTGTCAGGTCCTGCGATTTTATTTTTAAAAAACCAACTGCCCAAACCTCCTCTTTTTTTTTTTTTTTCAAATGTCATGCCTTTTAAACTTTTGAATCCAGAATAGAACAAAGGAGCAGTTTTCTTTTATAATTATCATTCTAGCGAAAGAAACTTTTGGGGGGCATTTTTACCTTCATAGAAGAGCATCGGGGTGGGCATGCTGGGGGGGGGAGGAGGCGGCATCACAGAGAGTCATGGAGTCATGACGAGGCAGAAAATGGGGGTTCTCAGTGGAGATCTGGAAGGGAGGACACAGGCTGGATTTCGAAGGATTTCTCCTGGCATGCTTCAGAGTTTGGGCTTTATCTTTTAGGCGCTTTTAAGCTCAAATGTTCTTCAAGGGTGGTGCTTAGATTTCTCTTTTGGAGGGTGGCTGGGACTGGTGTGAGGGGTGGCCCTGGGGAGGAGGACCATGGAGGGGTGTGGCCAGGTTCTTGTCACGAGTGTTGGTCCCTTTTCACCATCTGTGGGCAGAGGCAGGGCCCGGGGGTGTTCATTTCCTTTACGTCTTGTTCAGAAAGTGCTGAAGTCTTCTAATAATATCTCGTGAAGAGACTGTCATCATGTACGCGTACACACGGTGATTTGAAATCATTTGCGTATATGGCTCCGTCCATGTAGATCATAGTCATTTTAGGAAGAAAGAATCACAAACATCTAACACATTCATTTGAATTCACTTCTCAAATTCCATCTCTAATACAGCCTCTTCTTTCAGGCAATCTAAGGTCTTATCAGAATTATTTTTAAAAACTGAAATAGCCCACTCTTAGGGCCTATTGGATTCAGCGAGTTATTAAACTTCACATCTTCCAGGGTGTATTTTTTCTGATGCCATAGTTCAAGATAATGTTTTTTTAATACTACATGCAGAATTCCAGAGATTCATAATAGCTTATGACATCTTAATGTCCACAGTGACATTCCGCTGGTCATATCCAACTGTGACAAACAGCTCTGTGCTCTATAAAGACGACAGCCACTAAGTAAAATGCAGGAAGATGCAAACAGTCGCTCGGTCTTATGAATAATGCTGCAGATCCTGAATGTTAATTTTGAAGAAAACACATGCTTAAATTTAAAGTTTATGCGTTCAATTCATAGTTCTTTTATTCTTCCAGGAAAAAAAAATTCAAGCAGCTATACTTTAAATGAATTTAATGAACTGCAAAGACTGACATTTTCAGTATAAAAGTCACACTTCACTTAATGAGTAGTTAAATATTGATGCTATATTAAAATACAGGCAGAATAAAAATGGCACAGTGGATTTCAAAATAGGAATTCACGGTTCTTTTATGTTGAAAATTTCATGAACGGAAAAAGAAAAAGTATTGTACATCAGAATATCTTCATAAACACAAATATTCTAGTGCAATAGCGTATTATTAGCCTGCAGGACCGAAATCCCAGTAGATGAACTGGGTTAAGTCTTTATCTTCACTGTTCGATTCCACGTCAGTCTTTGTTGCCTGAGGACCCCACGATGTTAAATGGGGTTCCTGTCTTTAATGCGAAGGATGCTGAAATTATAGGAGTGGAATCTAGTTTCCTTGAACTGACTGACTTGGATATGAAGGAAAAAAACCACTGTATGTTGATGACTGTTCTAGAAAAATAATTGAGCGAGGTCCTAGTGCTCCTGTTAACTCCGCTGCTCAGAACTCTCCCGTGACTCTCTGACTCATTCGCAGTAAAAGCCAAAGTCCACAGGAAGGCCTGAACAGCGGTAACTGGGTGGCCGCCGTGATCTCCTTGACCTCAGCTCCCAGGCGAGGCTCACTCTGCTCCTGCCGCGCTTGGAAGCTCCGGGCGCCTTCCCATCTCAGGGCTGTTGCTTTCCTTCCTGCGCTCTGCCCCTAACCCCCTTTCTTCAGTCATTTTCTTGTTTCACTTCCTCATCTTCTTCGGTCTTTTTTCAAATGTCCTTTCAGGGAGACCTTTATGACCACCCTATTGTGACCTTCTGTGAACCCTCTGCTCTTTGCCATGATACTCTCCATCCCCCTTCCCCTCTTCATTTGTCTCCATGCGCTTGGTCTTACAACACACACTGCATTTGTTTTACCGGCTTCCTGTCTCCCCTGTGCTAGGACAGAACCTTGTGAGGACAGAGATTTTTCTCTCCTTTCTTCATTGTGTTATCGCCATTGCCTGCTCTAGAAGACACATTCACGATCCATTTGTGGAATGCACAAAGGAATGAAGGAAAGTGGTGTTTTTTTTGGGGGGGGGAGTGGGATTTGCCTGGGAAATATTCCCCATGGTAGTTGCGAATGGGGGTCGGGGTATCAGGATAGACTGCTGGCACATAGAATTGGAAGCTATCTGCACGGATAGGGTGACCAACTTGTCTTGGGTTTCCTGGGACTCATTTCAGTATGAGAGACCCATGTCCTAGAACCCCCTCAGTCTCGGGTAGACCGGGACGGTTGGTCATCTTATGCACAGAAAACACGCTGGAAGCTCTTAGAGTTTGCAGAAGGTCAGGGCGCACAAACCCACCAGTCGCAGACACCAGGAGGATGATACATGACTGCAGCCAACTTGGCTGTGTGTGTGTCCAGGGACCCTGGTGAGCGGAACACAGGCCCCTCTAAAGGGCGTGCCTGGAACTCCACTCTGGCGCCAACCATGGCTCTAGGGAACCATAGGCCAGTGTTGTTTGAGCTCCAAAGTTTTCAGGGGGATCTAGAAATTTTGATTCTTTGATTTTTATTTTTTCCTTTCAAGTGTTGGCAACTAATTTGAAACTGTCTAAGGATTGCCTGTGGCCTGTGGGCTGTCACTTGGCAACCTCTGCTGGAGTAGACTCGGGCTCCCAATTCTTTAGGAGACAAGGCCTATGGACCTTAATTTTAGGCACTAAAAAAGATAGTTATTAGATGTCTTTATTGTTTGCAGAGAAGAAATACCATTGTTAGTTGTAAGCAAAGGTTTTATGTAGTTTGCATGGGTTATTAGTATTTGTGGCACATTTCCAAAAACTATTCTAAGCATTCCACATGTGTTAATACATTTAATCCTCAACTCAATAAAATAAATACTATTAAGGTCCCAATTTACAGATAAGGAAATAGAGGTATGGCTAGATTAAATAGCTCATTGAAGGTCACAAGCTGGGAGGTGATAAATCTGGGATTCAAACCCAGCAGGCCAGTTTACTGTGCTGCTTACCCCCATGCTTC
This sequence comes from Vicugna pacos, assembly GCF_048564905.1. Classification (NCBI taxonomy): domain Eukaryota; kingdom Metazoa; phylum Chordata; class Mammalia; order Artiodactyla; family Camelidae; genus Vicugna; species Vicugna pacos. The sequence goes on along the minus strand of NC_132995.1, from coordinate 29,428,952 downwards.
TCAGATTTTAATAAGCATCAGAATCGACTGGAGGGCTTGTTAAAATCCGGATTGCTGGGTCCCACATTCCGAGTTTCTGATTCAGTTGGTCTGGGGTGGGGCCAGAGAATTTACATGTCTAAGTTTCCCAGGTGATGCGACGCTGCTGTCTCAAGATCTCAGTCTGGGCACCACTGCTGTCACCCACCCTGAGGCCTCTGAAGGGACCAGGACCATCAGAGAGAATATCCTTGCACCCACTGGAGTTGTGTACACATGGTTGGTCTCAGCAGTCACGCTTGTGTACTCTGGTGACTACAGTGTCTTCCACACAGGCAGCACTAGACAAAGACAAAACGTATTTAACAGGTATAAAGTGGGTTTTATGTTAAAACGAAGCACTTCCTGGGCCTTTGTGGTCTTACACAACTTAAGTTTCTTTTCAGCTGTGTCCTGAAGGCCTCTGTGTGTTTCCAGACATCTGACAGAGAAGGTAGGGCTGGCCAGAGATGGGAGCAAACACTGGGAGGAGTTGGTGCAAGACTAGAGGGAGGTTGGTGATCGTGAGCTCCTGCGATTGGTAGGATGTGATTTGATCTTTAGCTACAAAGATATATCATTAAACTGTACTGAATTACATAGAAAGGGTTTCTTTTCCATTTCCCTTTCAGTCTTACTGCATCAGTGTGAAAAATCTCAGTTTGGTACCACGATGTCTTTAACACCTAATACTGGCTAATCTCTCTCTCTCTTTTTTTTTTTTTAACAGAGAGATTGAAAGAGGGAGAGGCAAAGACGGAGGGAGGAGGAGAAGGAGGGATAAAGCAGGGAGAGAGACAGAAAGAGGAGGAAGGGAGGCAATACAGGACTTGGTTACAAACCTTCTGTAGCCAGTAGTCTGCTAGAATGAAATCGATTATTTTTCTTTCATTGTATTACTTTGGTGGTTATGTTCTATTTGTGCTAAAGAATACTGATGTTCCACTTATGGTAGAAAGTTTCCTTTTGTTAATAAGAAAGCACCACTGTTCTTATTCAAAGGGCTGAGCTAAGAAGAAATCAAAGTCCACAATACCTTATCCGTAATTCCCAAATTCTAAAAGCTAAAAGCTCTGAAAAAAAAAGTTTTGTTTTTTTTTAAGTTTTAAGGCAACACATTTGCAACAGAACCTGAACTGAACTTAGGCAAGACTGTTTTTATTCTGTATTTATCTCCCCGTGTGTGAATATTCAGACACTTCTGCTGTGGAGATATTCATGTATTTGATTATGGGGTGCTGCCCTAGACCACTAGAGGTATTATGTCATAGATGGAATATGCTTTGTATTACTTTTCTAAATCTTAATAACTCTTGACTGTAAAACCCATCTGGCCCCAAGATTTTGGAAAAGGAAGAATGTGGATCTGCTTTAAATGGCAAAATTCGTAAAGGTGGTATACAAATAATTGAAATCCGGCAGACACTGATCTAGGTTGAGGAGCTGTAATTTGAAGTGAGTGCATTAACATGAGCAGAACAAACGTAAGGCTTCATGGAGTTCCTCAGCTTTGGGTTGCTATAAACAGTGATAGTGGTTGTATCTCTATTTGTTATAACTGTATTTTGCATAAGATAAGGTGCTAGTCCTGCTGATCTTTTACAATAAAAGCTTTTCAGGAAAGTTATAATAAACAACATTACTTTCATTGGAAAACTGTAGACATTCAACCAAGAGCCAGTTTTTAAATGGATTTAGAGATGCTATCTCAGGATTTTTTTTTTAATGCACTAATTACTCCTGTGGATTTGCTTTTTATGTTTGAGTTTGAGCGTATCTGACATGGGATATCTGTATCCATAATCCAGTTTCCATTGGCCCTTGGGGCATGGTATTTATATGTCATTTACTACTTCTTACTTGGTAAGAACTGATGTCTGGTGTTTAAGCTTGTCTTCTCAGTGTGAAAAATGGCTGATTGCCCAACTATCATATCCCTTTATTTTGCTCAGCTGGGATTCACTTCTTTCACCCAACCCAGTTCAGCAAAGGGACAGAAGAGACAGAAGTGGTAGGAAGACTCAGGTGCTCACAGAACATACAGTGAGGAGGGATTGGGGGCAACCTAGCTCAGGAGCCAGGCACATTGACAGGAGCCTTGGATTCCTGATAATCACCTATCCCATGGAAAGACCTAACCTGCTGGTGAGGTTGGCTAGTGGATCTTAGAGGGCTAGTTGACAGTGTGTTTTATCAGTTTGTGTGATGAACAAACTAACCCTTACGTTTCTAGTTTAAATAAGATGAAAGTGTTTGGGAAGAAGGAGGTGTAGATTTCAATATAAGGTGCATGAGCTAATGTAGATTTCGTGGGCTTTAAACAATTTGTAGCCTCCAAAATATTTGTGGATAACTCGAGACAGTTTAGCCTATCCATCTGCCAAGGACATTTGGTGCTGGAAAAGGTTGGTTTTACATGCCTTGAGTGATCCTGTTTCTCTTTGATCTTCTTGGCAGTAAGTTGTCCCTTAATCATCCCCACTGCGAGGAAGGATTGCCTGATAACAGACGTGTAGCCCTTCTGTATCTTCTTCCAGGTTCTAAATCCAGGCTCATTAGTCATTGTCTTTGGTGTTTACAGTCAAGTGTAGATTTTGGTAGAAAAACAATTGAAATGATTTACTCAACCACAGAATATTACTGATCATTGAAATGATTCAAATCGAAACACCCTACCATAGAAGAGAGTGTTTGGGAAAGAAGTGCATTGTTCATCATGCTTGAAATCTGTGAGAAATATGTCAATTAAAGCAGTTGTTCTTTTTATTTATATTGTTCAGATGGGCAGTAAGCCCCTGATCCTATAGTTACTATAAGGTGCTCATCTCTGTGCCATACAGTATTGCTAGTATTGCGTTTTACCAAAGTAAATGTAGATATTTGAGAAATATGTTGCTGACAATTCTTGTAAATATTAGAATTCTGTATGGGAATATTGATATTAAAGCTGTATTAGGACTGATACTATTAGCAGCAATAGAGAGAAGATGTTTTATTAAATACTAATTTCATATGTTATTTAACAAGTAGCTGGCTTTGAGCACATTAATCTCTCTTTTTAATTCAAGGTTGATGGTCTGGGTCTTACATATTGTATCCCTGAATAGGCCATTCAATAACTATGCAAAATATCTATTTCTCCCTTGGGTATTTGTGCTTTGATATATTCTGATCCTTATTAAATTTAAACAGGATCAAATTTATACAGCTCTGGCAGAGATTTATTAAAATACACTGAATGGACAGCTTGTGGGAGCGTAGTGTACTGTAATAACATATGCCTTTTACCAGAGAATAGTAATTATTGAGAATCAAATAAATCTGTAGGAGGTTAAATATATATGGAAAAGATATCAATTGCAGTTCTTCAAAATGGGTCTGAAATATTATTTGAAGATGCGTTACTGTGCAAAATAACAAACCTCATCCTTTTAGACTCTAAATATTTGGTAATACTTGACATGCAGGTTTTTAGGGATGTTTTAAATTCCAAAGGGAGGGGGGATTCAGCATTATCAGAGGTGTTAGCTGTGTTTAGCATACTCCATCTGCAGAGGCACCTGTTTTTCACTTCGTCCTACTTTTTATTAAATGAAATTGAAAGCATATGCATTATACGGTTTGCAACAAATCATTTTCTGGAACCAGAAATCTGTGTCTCCTTTGCTTGGGGGTTCAGGAGAAGGATCACAGATGGACTAAGTAGAAACTTTTGTCACAAGTCAGTAGTGTATGTTTTCTAAAAATTGCTTTGGTTCCTAATTTTCTATATATTTTCAAAGTGGTCTTGGTGTGTCTAATCTGATTGAAAAGATTGCAGTATTCCCAATTTATTAGGTTTTTTGTTTGTTTGTTTTTGGTGTGCTTACAGAGGACAGTTAGGATTTCAATACTCAACTTGCAGGTAAGATACATGTAGCCTATCTGTTCCTTCAGAGCTCTTGTGGCTCCAATATTTTATCCTCCATAAATTATGTAATTATGTTACATTCATCATCATTAGTGCTTTTCTCGTCTCTTCTATATTTATAGACACTCTTGGCGGCTCGCTAGGGCACCACCAAGGTGAAGGGCGCTACTGGTGTGGCAAGAGGAGGCTTTGCCACAGCAGACCACGCTGGCTTGCCACTACATCCTTCTCCCAGGATCTGAATGTCTTGGATTCTTTCTAGTATAGAGGCAGAGGCATAGGTAGAGGTGGGCCACTCTTCTTTCCTGGTCAGAATAATCATGAGTGTCGAGTGAGACTAAACTGAACTGTCCAAGGAAATCTAGAGGAAGTGAGTTAAGACACTCCCGAAGTTCCCCCAACCTCTCCTAAATTAGACTGAGCACTGATAAGAGATAGCCAGGGCAGGGTTTAGGAAATCCATTTTCTGCTCTGTGTGAATATTGTGTAGCCTAATTTTTGTACTTCTTATTCCTCAACGTATAATCTGTGTGTGTATTTTATTGGAAAATCGCTATGTGTTCTTTGTGGTATTACGTTGGGTCATAATTAATATTTGTGTGTACATGGTAGGTACTCTATAGAAATTATTCTTTGGTTGTCGTGCTACATTAAGGTTTGGGGTTTTATTTTGTCAGATTTATTGAGATACAATTAAATCTGCCAATTTTAAGTGTACAGTTTAAATTTTGACAAACAGATACAGTTGTGAACAACCATCCCAGTGATTACACAACATTTCCATCACCAAAACCTTCTTTGTGCTCTTTTGCACAACTTGCCCCCAACCGCTGATCTTCTCTCTGTCTACATGGTGTTTGTGATGTGCATTTGTGTTTAAGAGAACTAGGTTAAACCAGTAAGTATGTAAATGTTTAGATGTATCCATATTGGCAAGCATTTATAATTAGCATACATTTTTTTCAATCTTTTCCTACATTTTGGTAACATTGAACCACATTATGAGAAAGAGGAAATGTCAAAAATGTGAGTAAAAACCTTTGTATCAGTTATAGTGAAGAAGACTTTCAAATGCCCCAAATTATTTGTTACTTAGAAAATAATACAGTTTGCTCTGTTGCCAGTTTTTCGTCTTCATTGTTGCTGATGAATGAGACAGATTTTTCTAAAAGCCAATAAGTGATGCATCCAGGTCCCTTTCTCCTGCAATTAAATTTTTTCCTTTGTACATCTGTTTCTACATGAGGAAAACATTGTAATTTTTCTTTTATCTTGTTAGATGCACGGGGCTGTGTGGACCTCTTTCCTGAAATTTGAAAATTGATTAGAAATATCAGATGAGATAATTTAAAAATCTGAATGTGTTCATGTTGATCTCTGACTGATTTTCTCAGGTATCATATCCATGACCATGTTGGATATCTGTGTGAAGTTTGAAGGTTATTTTACATTTGAGGTCATCTGTAATACCAAGGCTTTGAACCAAATGAGCTCAAATGACTTTTCAGTTCTGAGGATTTCTTTTCTTTTCTAACAAAATATGTGTGTGTGTTCAATTTATGTGTGTGTGTGTGCGTGTGCATAGGTGTGTGTATTCAGATTTTCACACACATGGATTATAAATGAAAAGAAAAGAGAAAAGTCCAAGTGATTCTGCTGTTGAAATTTTAGAGTCACGTTCGGAAGATTGACTGCAGAGATCATTAAAATAAGAAACTTTCTAGATCTTGATTATACCAGTGTGAACAGTGTTGAAGACTGAAAGCTGAGTAACATATTTTGCTATCGATAACCCTTAATATCGCTAGCAAAAGAAACAGGATGTTAAAAGGGCAAAAAGAAAAAAAAAGATCAGCTTCTTCTGTTTTACTTCCTTTAGATTTAGAGAGTAACGTGATCACTAGCTTCATAAATGCCAAGCTCTTAAATCCTTTGCAGTAACAAGAGTATGTTTTAGTGCTGTTAGAACTTTTGTTTGCACCTGGTGTTACACTTGATCACTGAATAATTGAGTGATAATGACTGTTATTTTTAAGCTAAAGTATAACATCAAGGGAGGATGAGAAACACATAATGTCTAACTTCCCAAGGCGGGTAGGGAAAATGTATGTCAAGCTTGGTAGAACTGTTGAAAGTACACGCAGTCATCTGTGGCAACTCAGAACAGAAGTCATGAAATGATTTGTTCTCCAGCTCAAAAAATCAGACTCTTTTCTTTTTAAATTTCATAAAGATGAAAATTTGAACAAAGAAAAACTAGTAGAATTTGAATACCAGCGAACTGAGATTAGGAAACTGCCATATCTAGCCAAACACAATCATTCAGGACCAAGGACAGGGCACAGGCATACCTCTCCCCACATAACTTTTTTTTTCTTTTTTTTTTTTGTAAACTCTTTATAGCTATGCTTTTAAGTTATCCATTTGCTTCATTTACTCATTCAGCAATGATCTATTGAGTCCCTACTGCGTGACAAAACAAGACAGGCCGGAGCTCTGCTCTTGTGGGACTTGTATTCTCTTGGGTCCTGTTATAAAGGTAGCTCTTTTATAAAGTTATATGTGCTTTCTCTTCTTCTGGGGCTTGGCTCCTCCTCCAAGGTAATTCCTGTCTTCTGTATAAGTACTTCTTCTTAGATTCTCAACCTATTGGTCTTATTCCACTGTATTCACCCTCTCATAGTCTTTGCAAGCCTTCTATTTCTGGTGCTGTTGAAATAGTGAGTGCTGTTCTCATCTCAGCTTTTACAACCATATTGAGAACACAACACCTATTTTTCTTGTTTTTAAATGGCTGTTCCAAAGATGAATGAAAGGTGTTCTGAGTGGTTTAGTGGTTAAGTACCAGTTGGGATCTTGCTCAAAACCAGTCATGTGGAGTTAAGTTTCTAAGCATTGGCTCTTGAATTATGGCTGAAACATTACCCAGAAACAGAAGGGAAGACATACAATGTTAAATTTAAAAAAGTATTCATTTTATTTTATTTTTAATGGAGGTACTGGGGATTGAACCCAGGACTTTGTGCATGCTAAGAATTCACTCTACCATGGAGCTATACCCTCCCCCAAAAGATATCTCTTTAGACCCCAATAATTTGGAATTTCCTAAACTTGTATATTTGAGAGGCAGTCTGATATCATGGAAAAACAGGGGTTTGGAGCCTAATAACTCTCCCACAATTACCACTTATTAGCTTTGCCCCTTTTATATTATTTAATGTCTCTGAACCATGATTTCTTCAGAAATAATGAGATAGTAATACCTACCCCAGGACCATTGTAAGGCTTAATGTATGTAAAGCATGTAAAAAGATACATGTGAATTCACTGCCCTCTTTTTAAGTATTTTGTAAGTAATGAACTAATACTTATTTTAAAAGTTCTCCATTTTAGATTTTTCAATTTTAGATTGGCCTTTCCATCCCAATTCTAGGTCACTCTGCTTTTACTCAGTAGAATTTTAGTTTTAGAACTGGAATAGAAGCAACACAGGAAAATCATGTCACTTTTATTCTGGAGAGGAAACCAACATTTATTGAGCCCTTGTAGGACCCAAGGTACGCTGCTAGGATCTCTGCATTTTTTTTAATCTCATTTTAATATGAGAGAAATTGTTGCCAGTGTATTCTCAATTTTTCTCTCATCTAGGCTTTTGTAATTTTCATTCATGCCTTTACCCTTGTAACAAATCTAACTGTATGAATGTTGGCGACATATGTTTCTGGTCCTGGGTATCTCTGTACATTGAATATACCAAGAGGAAGTGGTTACTTATATCACCTTTGTGATGAAAATACCATACATCTTCAGGTATCAGAACACAAAATGTCTCTAGAACCACAGGCAACCTTGTATTTCCGATTGTTTGGAAGATGGCGCTACTGGCAGTGATGGCTCTCAGTTGGCAGCAGTGAAAATGGACACCCAGTTGGCTTTCCTACAGCATATATCCATCACAGTGCACTTTGGGTAAGGCTGTGGTTTAGTCCGCCTTTTATGTTGGTGTCTCTACCTCTTTTTTCTTAAATTCCATCCCCTCCCCAACCAAAAGGATCGGTTGCTGGCTCTGTGGACTGTAGCCATTCTTCCCTTGTGATCCACTGCTGTTGGTCTTCCCCTGTGTTCACCCCCCACAGTCTTCGCAAGCCTATTTCTGGTGCTGTTGAACTCGTGAGTACTGGTCTCATCTCAGCTTTTACAGCCGTATTGAGAACACAACACCTGTTTTCCTTGTTTTTGAATGGCTGTTCCAAAGATGAGCGAAGGGTGCTCTGAGTGGTTTAGCGGTTAAGTACCAGTTGGGATCTTGCTCAAAACCAGTCATGTGGAGTTGTTAGTACCACGTGGTTGTGGCATTATGTACATACACGGTTTTTGGAATTGCAAAATGAAAAATCGACCTACTATTGAATGTTATGGGTGGTGTTCTTTATTGTTTTTGCTAAACTTGCTCACACCTCTCCTTCCTGTCCAAGCTCAGGTTGTAGAACTCCCTGGCATTCCCTTTGCTTAAGCCACCTTAGTTTTTTTTTCTTTTCTTTTCTTCTGTCTTTGTCTCTTTTTCTTTTTCTTTTCTCTTCTCTTCGTTCCTTCCTTCCATCCTCATGCCAGGTGCATTCCTAACTCAGAGCTTTTCCACTTGCTCTTCTGTAAAGGATCTTTCCCCAGCTTTTGGTAAGGCTGGCTCCATCTCATTGTTTACTTCTTAGCACAACATGTCACCTCCTCCCAGAACCCTTTCCCATTCCTCCTCTCGAAAGTATCCTTCCCACAAGTCATTTTAAGTAACATAATCTTATTTTCCTTTCTTCATCTGAAATTCTTATTTATTGTCATCTATCTTTGTCTGTCCCCACTTGTCAGGGGCAGGGACCTTGCTAGCTGCATCTTAGGCACATGGAGTAGTGCCTGGCATGGAGTAACAAATGTGGCGTTTGTTGCATAAATGGACATAGTGAGCAGTAACTATGCTCTGGGTAAATAGAAAACAGAGGCTCATGTTGATCAGAAGATCCCCGGAGTAAAGTTCTGGGTTATAGAGCATTTGGAGTTGAAATCGCTTTTGAAGAGGTTGAACACACTCTGTCAGCTTTGTAGTTTTTCCTTCAAAAATCTTCCTGGCGCTCCAGCAATTATTGCCGAGGCAAATTTTTATTCCCTTGATTGAGTTGAAAGAAAATCAATGGGAACCCATATTTCTGTGCCTTTTACAGAATATGTCCTGATTTCTGGGACATAGTAATAAAAAATACCATACTCTTTTCATGATCAAACTGTTTTCAAAATGAACCACCAAATACCGTCAAACACAAAACACAGGGATTGTCACTTTAAATATATTATCTTACGTTAGAGCCTCATATTTGCTCTGGAGGGAGGTCTGACAGGGAGTAACATTTTAAAAACTGGGAAATAGGCAAAGTGGTAGTTGAACCTGGACTACCTGATTCCAAGTCCACTTCTCCATTGTGTTCTGCTGCCTCCCTCAGGAGTTCTGAATTTATCCAGTGAGGCATTAGCTGTCTTGCTTGGTTTTCAGCATTGTTTGAAAGTATGAAGGCATTTTACACTGAAGAATTTTTTTTAAGTACATTCAATTTTTAAGTCATTAGAGCGTGGGCTAATAGTGCTCAAACTTCTTGAGACATTAAGACTCACTCTTCCAACTGTAGCTGGAATTCTTCATGTTTTCTTGGAATAGCTCCTACTTTTCTGGAACTGTTTGGGTTACTCAGAGTTCCCGTGTTCATTCTTTCCTACAAACACACATAATGAAAAATGCAGATCTGGGCTTTATAAAGAAGCACGTGCTTAACAGGGGAAAAAGAACATCCAAGTCTGTGAATGCTTTACCACCTATTAAAATTGATTTTAAAACATCTTCCTATACTCACTCTTCTTTTGTATCACGAATACCTTTCTTTTGGGTATACTTTGCATTAACTTTTCTATTTCAGTATCCTGAACTCGGAGCTTTTTATAGGATGTACTTGTTCTAATTAATTATGATTCCTATTCTCAGGCTGATGCTCAGATGGTCACAGCATGACCTGTGAGAGTCTTCTTCAGCTTCCTCCTTGGTCCTCTCTGCACCACCCCAGGCATCCCTGAGAGTCCTTTTGTTTTCTGAGAATCACAACAAGTCCCAGTTGATCTTGATTTTTTTCCTGTCCCAACACACAGGATCAGCTATTCCCCAAGGAGCTCTGATTCCTTTTAGTAGAGAATAGTAGTAGAGTTTAAAAGTTGGATGCTGTGCCATTCAAATGCCTCTGGGAAGAAGAAATGACTCCCTTGTTAGTTCATTTTAGGGAGACAGCCAAAAAGGTAATTTTTGGTGAAGGTCACGGGTTCAAACAGCTATTTCCAGTTTAAATCCAGCATTACTAAATCCATTTTTTATTTTGTTCTAATATAAATTTATATATATATATTTCTGCTCAACATACCTACTTTAGATTTTTAAGGCCCTTGTCTTAAGTATTATGTACTTTTATTCCTTTCTCTTCTTTAATCTTTAATGTCTCATCCATCACTTTATTGACACAAATATTTTGAGATTATCCATGCTTGTCATAAGAGAAAAGGGAAAGACCAGTGAAAAAGAACCTTGCATTTTGTAAGTGGCATCATTTGTACCGAAGCGTATGTCTTTGTTCTTTTCTCTTGGAAATGCAACAGATAGAACTGATTTTTTTTTGAGGTATAAGGGGAGGGGGTGAGTTTCTAGGGACTGGAGGAATGTAGCTGATTTTGTACTTAGGTGCTCCATCCTCAACATTATCAACAGCAAATATCTCTGGTTTCTAGGGTGGTGGGACAGGGGATCCTTTTAGGTGGGTCTCGCAAATACCATGACTGGCCGTGTAAGTACCAGCTCGAGAACTGCTGTGGATCTTAGACTTTGGACTTGCGCATGCATATTTAAAACTTAATTGTATTAGTAGAACTGCTCATGTCAGCCATATGTTCAATATATAATAAGATGGCATGCTAAAAGTCTGTTTTAACCAGTACCTAGCAGTTAATGTGTTTATCCGTATTTAAGCATTATGTATGTTTGTGTGTGGACATGTCCACACACACACACAGACACATGAGGCCCCATTGCATCATCCGGAGGAACTGTGAGTGGGTGTATGTGATTGACAAGTGTGAAATTGAATTTAATATGAGAGTCTCTGTCTTAGGTAAAATATTTGAAAGAGCGTTGATGGCGAAAAGCTGTCTAGCTTTGGAAAAAAACGGCTTATGTGTTTTGGGAGCAAGAGGTCTGAATGTTAAATTTTCATTTAAATGGCAAAACACTTTTAGAACTACACTGAAGAATTTGGCTTTAGTGGGAAAACTTTAATTTGCCTATAACATGAGGTACAAGTTATTAATTGCACCAAAGATAACATACTAATTAAAAGGTTCATGTATAGTTGTCAGAGGTTAACAGTGCACACTGACAGACTTGGAATAGAAACTAATTATGTTATGTTCTCTAAAAGGAGTATTTTTACCCGCGAATGTATGATACCTTATTATAGTACTGTTTTTTCCTTAGCTTGGAGAAAATCTATTAGATGTTAGATGTTCTTTATAATAAAATTGCAATGAGAAGCGTTCAAACCAATGACGAGGCTCTATAAATAGCCTTACTTGCAACATTAGCTTCAAGCATAGTTAAAGAGAGAATTCCAAGTCAACATTTAGTCATATTTTTAGCTTGTAAGAAAGATTCGCAAAGTAGAACTTTCCTAAACTTCATTATCTTGGGTGGAAAGAACACCCCAAGAACCAGGTTTTCTGGAAATACTCTCTCTAGTGCTTCTTTTTGGATTACTCCATTAATGACAGTCATCTTTTGATTGTTAGTATGCCAGAATTTTGGGTTTGTTCACTCTTTTATTGCATTGTGAACATCTTAATTGTGATATTTACATGTGTATATAACTACATTGTGGATTTAAATTACACAATGTATTTCACATACAAGAGTGTAATTAATGAATAGTTTAAAGAGTAATAATAAAGCTATATTGCCTATCTACCCAACTTAATTGAAATTTATCAGTCATGTTGACGTCTTCTCAATTGTAAGTCCCTCCATTCCCCAACCCCGGAGGTAGTCACCTTCCTAAATTTGATGTGTATCATTCCCTTGTTTTTCTTTATAGTTTTACCATACATCTGACTATCTCTCAACAACATATTGTTTAGTTTTGCATATTTCTAATCTCTTTAATAAATGGAACTGTAATGTGCATTTTCTTTTTTGGCTCACTATTCCCCCCCTTGGTATTATTTTTGTGATGTTCATCTAAGTTGTCACCCATGGCTGTGCTTTTTTGGCGTTCACTGCTGTACACTCTTCCACTGTATGGACTTAGTATTTCCGCCAGTGGGCGTTTGAATGCATTACCAACATTTTGCTATTATAGACAGTGTCCCTGCACGCATCTTGTATCTCTACCCCAGTGCAACATACAAGAGTTTCTCTCCTGTGTTTGCTTAGGAGTGGAACTCATGGGTTTTAGGGTATATGCTCGACCAGGTGATTGACTGGGTTGAACTGTTTTCCAGAGAGATTGTACTAATTTACACACTCACCCAGAATATATCTGTGTTAGACATCTCCTCCAAATCAGCCTTCATATTAACGTCTCCAGGTATTTGTATAATTCATTAATTCTCTAATTAAATCAAAGGCAAACTTTTCCTATATGATGGAAACTTATAGCAATTCTGCTATGATTTACAGAATTTGCTTACAGTGCTTAGTCAAAAGTGCTCAATATTTTTGATCAAATATTAAACGTGTTCAGAAACAACCCTGAAGCTCATTCATAATATTGTCATTGTTATGCAGACTCCGTAGCTTGGTCGTGATTGAGTTGAGTCAGCTGATTGGCTTTCATTCCTTTCTGGGCTTTTTTTCTGCCACCTAACAGGATTGAAAGTCACTGTTTTCAAATAATATAATCTAGACACCAGAAAGGAAGGAGAAAGATAATATTAGCCCTAGTAAAATGTAATTAAGATCATAGATAAGCTGTAAAACTGATCTAACGTATAAATGAAATCCTCAGTCTGTAACTTCTAGACTTTGGTACCAGTTCTGGACTAACTGATACCTTGGGTTGTCGAAGGCATCCCTGTCCTCTGTTAATATGGACGTAACTGAATATATCATGTTCCTTAAAGTAGTTTTTGACATAGTGTTTTCCCAGATGTTTCTTTTCTTGTTTGAGGCTCATTTTGCTTACTAAAATGTGTGCAAACAATTAAGTATAAATGTTGAAGTGAAGGTCTCATGACTCCTTTAAGGTTCGTCTTCCTAAACTTCATCACAGAAGCACCCCTGATGGCAAAGAAGGCAGACAACGCATATTCTTCAAAGTCATTTCACCGGCCGCAATCCTTTAAAGTCTCATATTTTTTTTTTTAAATACAGTTTTTGCATTCTTTTATGTAGTTTCTCCACCTTTGCTATAAAACCAAAGCCATGACTTTCTCCCCCTATTCTTTGAGTAAAATTAGGAAAATATCCGCTTCATTCTGTAACTTGGAAAACATGTTTGTGTATCTCCTCTGTGCCTGTGTACCCCAGTTAAATATTGGGATGCCACACGTTTCAGCATTAACTATGAGCTGTGCAGGTCTCATCACCTTGAGAGTCAATGACCGCTTTGTTGGAAGCTGTTGAACAGTATAAACAGAATTCAGATCTCTGTGGGGGACTTTAATCTTGGTTTCTGGCTACTTTAAATCCAGTAGCCTCCATGAGAACCTCCTTGGAGAGTTTGACGCACGCACTACTACATCATAAATGATAACACTTCTTGGATGAAGTCAATTTAGAAGGACATTGTAAGGAAAGTCAGAGTTCCAAGGAGGAGAAAGTTAATGTCATTCAATCATGTTTTTGAATCTTGTAAATGATTGTAAATGGTATCATCATTGGAGACCTCCACAATAGTTCCACCCATAGAAGTCCTCTTTTCCAAACCTTGCCTTTGGCCTCTGATTACTTTGTGAACTTGACCAATATACTTGTGATGAACAACTTTTAGTAGGGGGCTGGCTACCATGACCCTATGACCTTTAAAGGAAAGGCCAAGAATCCTTAAGTTGTGCACTGTAGATGACTCGACTCTGTCTGTTATTCAGTCTGATACTTTACTCGGTGGGTTGGGCTGAGATGAAGGCTCTGGTGGCTGTCTGTTCTGAATTCTTACCTATGGGGGATTATTCACCTTCTTGTTCTCTCCCCTTTCCTCACCTTGGACCTGGCTTCTAGCATTTGGAGAAAATGCTCCTCTTTATCTGTTATATTTGTTCATGTCTTGTGGTAGTTAGATCTTTGAGCGCGTGGGAATGGGGGCTGAGTATTTTGTGTATTTCTGGTGCATGCCTACCAAAACTTGAAACCAAGAGGCACTTTGTGCATTGTTTTTAGCATGAGAAGAGTTTTAATTGCACTGCCTCCAAAATTCTTGGATGTAGGTAAAATAGCCTTAGAATTGAATATTGAGACCCTTTTCCTATGATGACTTTAATTTTTACTACATTCAGGACTCAGTCCAGGGCTAAGTTAGTAAAATTCATCAAGGTTTCAAATATGTTTAGATAAAAATCAAGATTCTCCTAGATGGATATTTCTTAATTCTTATTGTGATAGAAAAGTATTAGCTAGTTGAGTGTGATTCTCACTGTTTTGTTCCCCAGAAGGGCCTTGGGCCTTATCCATGAGACCATTCTCTGGACTCCAGAGCGGTTGGTGGGTTTTGTGGCAAAATCCAGCCATCAGCTTCATGAAAACCCAATCTAGTTACATTGTCTAGCATAATCTGTAATTATTCCTATGCTTCCGCATTGTCAATTTGTTTAATGTTTAGTTTGGAGACCCTGGCATTCAGAGCTTATTGTCGCTAAAGAATCAAGCAAACAAGTAATCCCTCTGGGGAAAAAAAATGGACTAACCAAATGATGATTATTGTTACTCGAATGGGCAGTTAATAAAATCAGAGCTATTGGTGGCATAAAGTAATTAATCGTTCCATCTTAACTGCTTTGATGACTAAAATGAAGGTAGTGAAAGGTTAGATTGAGGGATTCCTAGCCTGGCTTTTTCTTTCCCATCTATTGATTTCCTTACCTGCTCTTCATTATCTGGCTTGTTTAAAAGTTTCTCTCCTTTTGATACATTACCAGAGGCTGCTGTTCTGTCGGAATTTCTTGACTCTCCTCTCTCCATTTCCCTGGATCAAACCCCTTGCCTTCCCATCTGTCATGTCTGATCCTTCACTTGTCCATCCCTGTAGGTCTTTAAGAACCTCCTTTATCCTGACAGTGAAACAAACCACATCTCTTCCATCCTTTGAATCTCACCTGTGCTTTGGAATGTTGTCATGTGAGCAAGAAGGAACATAGCATGACTATGCTCTCCAACCGCTGAGTGTGTGTGTGTGTGTGTTTGGTGGGGAGCCCCATGTGCACAAGATATTTCTCATTCTCTTCATTTTAGAACGTGAGCTTCTTTAGGAAATACGCCTTTTCATCCTTCCCCAACCACAAAAATTGTTGCACAACTAGGACTGGTTGGCATATGCTGTCCTGATGTTCAATTTTACTAAAAGAAACTACTTAATCCCTGGATTTTCAAGACCTGTTATTTATTAAATAGCTCATCTCATGCTATAGTGAATATGAAAGTGGTGATTCTGTTGGAGGACAAATACCAGAATATGACTACTTGATTTTAAAAACAACACTAAAGCAGTTTTGGAGTGGTGTGTAATTATCTCGCACTTTTGCTCTTAGAGTGTTGTTTTATAGGACTGAAACTTGTTAATTTACAATATGTGTGTTATTTCCATAAATGCATACTTTGTTTCAAGTAATGTAGAATAATGCTCTTTTCATTTATTTTTTATTTATTATTCTTTCGTAGGTGGAGAGAAACATGTTATGTAGAATTTTCTCTAAAAACCCTATCAGTACAGTTTAAATGTTAACTATTACTTTCTGTTGCCTTTCTCTTTTGTAAAACATTAGAACGGGTTACATTTTCATTTGGAAACTAATGTAACATTTTGCCATCTCCCTCTCTTCTTTCATTTGTTTCATTGATTCCTACATTCAGTGCGAGTCCCGAGGGACGTTCGCATTGTGCTGGGTGTTTTTAATATCATTAGAGTTAAGCCGGAAGAAAGTTGGTGGCAACAGTTGTGATAGGATGAGGGGTAGGAGTGTGCCTTACGTGTATCAACTGTCTGGTCCTCACAAGGAATGACCCTCTGAGGTCAGGACTGTCATCATCTCAGTTTTACAGGTGAGGGAACCGACACCTTGAGATGGTAGATTACTCGCCCAGAGCCACTCAGCTGTCCCAGAACCCAGCCCTGTTTGACGTCATAGCCCGAGGCTCTTTCTTTATTCTGCATTTTTATATTTTCCAAATTTCTTTAATGAGCAAACATAATTTTTATGGGGGGAAAATCCCAGGAAACAGCAATCTTAAAAGAAATTAAATAGATCCAAATAGTAATTTAAACCAGGGTTCAACGAACTGTGGCCCATGGGCCGGTCGCCTGTGTTTGTAAATAAAGTTTTATGGGATGCAGCCACACTCACTCATTTATGTCTGTCTGTGGTGGCTTTCATGCTACATCAGGCAGAGCTGCGTAGTTGCAACAGAGACCAGAAGGCTCACGGAGCCTACAAAATATTGACTGTCTGGTCCTTTAAGAAAAAGTTTGCTGATCTCTGATTCAAATAACATGTAAAAATGCATTGCTATTGTTATTATTCATATTAGTATTATACCAGCAAATCAATGTTATACTTATAGCAAGAAGCAGTATTGTTTGATAATATTTTGAAATTCCCAGAAACTTAGTCACCAAGGTTCAGTCTTCATGAGGCTATTATGGAATTTTTATGTTAGTCTCTCCAAAAAGTTTTGTAATAATTGTAAAACACTTTCTCTGCTTTTAGTTTAATTAGAAGTTATATTTAAGAGATCTTTCTAGAATTTTTTGCTTTGACTACAGTATAATTAATTTGGTCGAACTTCACTATTAAAGATTATTCTTAAAAACCTTACTGCTTTTTGTTAAACATGGCAGCCTGGATCAATGGTAGTTTTCCTTTTTTTGCTGCTGGATTATTTTCTCAATCTTTGCTTTTTGTTGAGAATAGACTTTTATTTTTTAACTGAAAATTGTTTCCTTTTCTCGAAGACCCATTCTTGTAGTTTTGACCTGCATAATATTTATTACTGCTTATCTTGCTGGAAACCGGCTTTCTGGCTAATATAAAAGAGCAGACATTTTGGAAATGAGAATTAAATTTGCGAAATGGAAGGAGTGTGGCTTTTGCTTGCCGTGTTAGATTTCCTTTCTGGTTTTTATGGATGCAGCTTTTATTTTTGTATTCCTGGTACTGCTCATAGGCTGGCAAACAGTTGGTGCTCAGGAAATGCTTGACTGTCTTATTATAGTGTTGGAAGGAACTTTCAGGAAAAAGAATGGAGTGTCAGTGTCCCAGAAAACTATGTGTTGATAAGCCACCTGGGAGAATGTGGCCACTTCATTGACAGGCCTTATTGACATACTCAAGTCTTATTTGGTGAGTATTCAAGTTACAGGAAATTGATATCTTTCTTCTCTTCTCTGTTGTTTCCTTCTCTCAAGTAATTTCAGGATAGTGGGACAAGTCCGTGCCACTCCAGGAAAGAAGGCGGAGGGAGCCTTAGCTGGTGGCGTGGTTGTTTCTTATAGATTATTCTAGATAGGGAGGGTTGTCAAGAGGAATTTGTTTAGCAGTAGTTTCCCCAGTATGGTCTCACATAGCTCAGGGAATGACTTCAGGATCAGAGAAGAAAATGTTAGTAATTCTCTTTATGTTTCTCATCCTTTTTCATTACCCTTTTTGATATGTTTTAAAATATGCATAATATGTCAGAATGGTGGTAATTATGTATATAAATTATAACTAAGTAAACCTGCATATGTTGGCGGTGGATGCCTGTGGTTTTAGCGAGACATTACAGGGGCTTAAGAGTGTGGACCCCGCAGCCTGCTTGTGTGCGTCACCAGGTAGCCTTGGCCATGGTCCTCAGTTTGTTCCTCTCTAGGGTAGGCGTAGTAATGGTGCCTGTCTCATAGGTTGTTGTGAGGGATGAATGAATTAACATATGGAAAGGGCTTTGAACTGTGCCTAGCACCATGGTAAGTAATAGGAAAGTGTTAAGTATTATCATTTATATGAATATTTTTAATAGAAGATTGTAATAGAAAATAATTGGGGACTACTTACTTAGAATTTAAGATTTCAGAATTAGCCTGTTTTTAGTTTGAGTCCAGGTTTTCTTGCTGTGTGATTGTGGACAAGTCACCTAACCTCTCTGAGCTTTGCCTCCTTAGCTGTAAATGGGGATGGTAATAATAAAAAGACCACATTTTGTTGACTAAGGCACACATTTTTTCACATTTTAGTATGTCTGTAGTTGGAGTGTATCTTCTAATCAGTAGTGCCCTCGGTTTTAGAAAATATGCTAGTTTTAATCTCATAAGGCTGTTGTAAAGGATAAATTAGATAATTAATGGTAAGTGATTAGCATAATGCCTAGCATACAGGAAGTGCTCAATAAATGTTAACTGTTGTTATTAAGGCATATTGTCACATGAATTATTCTAAAAGGGTAGTGAGAAAGCAAAATGCAGTGACAGTCGTTGGAAGGTTTTGGAGATCAGCTCATGATATCCTGTAGGAGCATAGATTTCATCCCTCACAACTCTTGGAAATGCTTCTGTGGTACCCAGCTTGAGAAACATCGCAGCCTTTTAATGTTCTCCAGAAATCTTAGTGAAACATCACGTGTGATACTGTTGGTTCATATGTTCAAATGCTGATTAGGTGGTACCAATACTGGTCAATTAGCAGGGTATTTGTTGACTGTAAGGCTGTCAGGATTTTCAGACTATGCTGAGAAGGTGGTATGCATTGGGATGTGTTTTATTTACATACTCTTTGCTTCTTGTTCAAATCATAGTGCCACCTCCTTCAATAACTGAGATGTTTAAACAAAAAGGTAACTAATGTGCAAATACAGGGTAAAATTTGATGCAGTGTGACTTCCTTTGCCAACTAAACATTAGTGAGTTGTTTCTTTTAAATCTCTTAAAAACAGCATTAACTCTTCTATTAGGAGAAGAAAACCATGGTCAGCAAACCCTTTTCCACTTCTAGAATGCCCCATCTTTTGCGGAGATGGAAAACCTCTGGCCTGTGTGCAAAAGTATCCATTCTTACCCCGAGCCAGAAGCAGGAATTCATGGTTGTGGCTTTGGAGCCAGTGAGTCTTGTGTTTAAACCAAAGATTGACGCCTGCCATGGTTTTCTGCTGGTGTCAGACATCTCTGTGCTCTCGGAAACTGATAGAGAACTGACTTGGAAAGAGCTTTTGTGAAGGGACTCCTTGCCTCGTACTTGGGGAGATGCTTGAGTTGTAGTTCCACGCTCCTCTGCTCACCCTCTACCTGGCCCTCAGCTGTATGTGTGAAAGCACATTTTCAGCTCACGAGAACCACAAGTCCAGGTGTGTACTTTCTGCCAGCTGAGAGTCTCCAGGTCTTAGATCCTTCCAGACTATAGAGAGGAGATTGGCTTAGAGATAAATAATCACAACAAAGTTTACAGCCTTTCTATTTGGGGTGGAGGACAGGGATAAAAGAGAGCCTTTGGCCAAAATCCTTCACACTGTTTTACTCCATCATTTCGTTTATGGTGGATTTTTAGAATCAGTCAGGTCTTTAAAATCTGATTCCAGAAGTGATGTACTCTTCATACTCTGTCTAGAATCCTCCCATTTATGTGTGTGTGTGTGTGTGTGCATCAAAAAACCTTACGTTGATACTATACTCAAACACAGATTTAGTTAATGTTATGAGTATTTGGAACCCAGGCCATGAAGAAAAAAATGAAGAAATACCTCTCAAATAATTCACCAGGATGGGGTGTTGCATGTCCGTGTCGTTTGGAAGTAAATACCGCCTGGCTTCTTTTGAGCAGCTGTCTGCATCGCTAAGACTGGTGTGGGAGCACCTAATTCCCTTCTTGCCTACTGGCTTTCTAATTTTTCCCTTGTGATCATAGTTATAAAACCTAATTTCCAGGGGGTCTTGTGAATCACATTAGTAGCTTTGTGTTATAATAGCAATTTTATATTGCATTGGTATTCATTTTCACTATTATGGAATAATCAAATCAGCACCTCTCTTATTATGCCGTTGAAATAGAAAATAATGGACTGTAATGTAAAACTGCTAATGTGATGAAACTCGCTCATTGTGTTCGGGTAAGAATGTCCTCCTTTCTTGTTCCAGCTCACTTGAAACTGTGATTGAGGAAGGAAATGGAAAGTATTTCTACATCTGTGATAAGGCCCCGTGTATATCCTGCATTTGAATACATAATTGTCTTTTTGTGGCTCTGGGGGTGCTGGTCCGCACACTCGGAGGCCTTCCCTGCCACTGGGGCGATGCTCTGGCTGGGGAGCAGGAGGCTGCGTGGACCAGTTTTATACCGCAGTCTCCCCTTTAATCACGAGTAACACTTGATATCTCTTTGCTTCCAGAGGAAATGTTTGCCCCCGCTTTCATGCTCATCCAGGCCTTCTTCTGGCTTAAAAAACAAACTAACAAATAAACAAATAAAAAACCGACTTAAAGAACACAGGAACACGTTGGGGCTTCAGAGTTAGAAAGTACAAGCCCCCCCAAAGGTTCTGATTTGACAGGGATGTTGGGAGGCAGGTCAAGTGACGTCCTAATGAAGATGAATGAAGAAAATTGCTGGTACCAGGATCATGCAGGGGCTCCCAGCCCAGGTTGTTGAAAGTGTGATGGAATCTCATCGCTTCATTTATCAGTGTCATATTTGGGCTAAAAGTGAGCAGTATTGTTCTCATTTCTCCCAGATGGATAGGTCAACTTTAATATTTATTGCTCTTGTAGAACATTTGTTTGATGTATTTCCATTAGCTAGGCAATAATAGAAACGCAGTGGAGAGAAACATAAAACAGTTCCCTTCCTATTCAGTTGAAATACAGCGCACACTCATGTATAACTACGGTTTGAAGTGCCATTGATTTCCCCCCTTTTGGTTGATGACATGATTGTATATATTAGAGATTCCCATGAAAATAATGGGGAAGCGGCATGAATATAATATATATTGAGAGCGGCTGGCGGGATATAAATTGTGTTGTCTTTTGATTTTCATGATTTGGTCCTATAATTGGTGAATTTCTCTTGGTTATATATTAAATCCTTAGCCCAGTATCACATTTTAGAATTGGGAATAATGTGCAATAGGTCGCATCATCCTCTGGGTTCTACGGCAAATCTCAATAAAGCTAGAATTTTCTTCACATTGTAGAGCAAATTGTTTTCAGTCGCTGAATAATGTTGATTTTTTTTTCTTCTTTCTATCTTTGTGGGAGACAAATGCCTGGTTACACAAAGTCTTCTCCCATATGTTTTGAATATATTAAAGATAAGACCCTAAACATTCGAAAAGATTGGCTCCTGCAAGAACACGTAGCTCCCGATTTATTAGCTGATGCTCACATTTTGCAGGAATCTGAACATTGGGATATTATTTTATGGCTGTGGAGCAAACCTAGCTCTTTGTGAGGTAGGTGTTGTCTTAAGTGCAAAGCAAACATCCTCGCCATATGTTTCTATAATTTAAATTAATTTGGTACAGTCATACTGTTAATCTTTAGTGACTTGTTGATTGGCATTTTGCAGACATATTTCTGGAAGGCTCCCAATACCATTTTCTGCAGCCTTTCTGGCAGTAGCAAAGAGCAACATTTCCACAAATTGGAATCTTGTACAGCACTGGGAAGCAAGCCAAGATTTAAATTAGACAATAACCTCTGCTCTGTATATAGCTTCTATTCTTCAGCTGTAGGCAAAGTGATTTGTTTAAAACAGCCAGCCCTGTAGCATATAATAGACTGATATATGAGTCACTCCTTGGCAATGTGTGTTTCTTAAATTTATATAGATTGAACAACTAGTTGGTAATGTACTTAGTTACAGTTGTACAAACAATAACTATTAGCAGGGCTGAAACAGGCCTGGAAAAGCGACACTGGCCCGGTGTTTGCGAGGATTCTGAAGAATTGCCGAATTTCAGAATAATTCCCTCTTTGGAGGCTGAAGGAGACTCTATTTCATAAACATGAATGTACTTTTTTAGCAAAGTAGCAATAAAAGTTTTATGTTATAGTTTTCTGTTTCGCATTTTCTATTTGTTTAAAATTGAATTGGAGAACCTCATTTGCTTCAAAAATTAAACTTAACATCCGTCTGCATTTGGGCTGGGATAATTTGCTTGCAGGGTTTTTTTTGGGGGGGGGGTGTTTTTCAACATTTGCTCTTTCTTTTAAAGAACATTGGTGTAAATACGTATTTTCCATTTTTTTCCCCAGGTTAGATTGTCCCTGACATTAACCGTTCATAGGCTGAAAGAGATCTTTCTGGACAACAAAGATCTTTTCTTAAGGGAAAAGCTTGTGCTCCAAGTTCAGTTCATGTTTATTTAAAAGATTAAAATCATTAGACCAGATCTCACTTTTTTGTCCGAAAGAAAATTGATTTTGCTCCCCATAAAAGTGGGATCTGAAAGAGGATATTCAGGAATACGCAAATAGAGGCGATGGAGAAATCTGTTTGTGCAGCTGAACAAAGCAATTCTGTTTTTACCGCTGAACATTTACTTAGCCTCGGTGTGAAAATTTCTGAACAGGACTGTCACCTGTCTTTAGAAAGTACTTCTTTTGTAAGGCAAAGGGGATCATTTTGATCTGAAATGTTTTAATGCCTTTTTTTTGTTTTTTGCTTATGCCAACTCAAGCATTTATAAAATAACGCACCCTGTAAATATTGAACAATACAAAGACATCTTTCATAACAGTTTATAGTGTGTTGCGTGTGCTCTGTGGAAGCCAAGCAGTAGTTAGTGGCAAATGATATGCCAATCAAAAATTATTATTGTGAGTATAACCTGGTATAGTGCAGTATCTTATCTGGAAGTGTCAACTTGATATAAGCCAACTCTTTGTCTTTTAAAGTTAAGCTCTTGTTTGCCCTCAGTTAATTCTGTCTCCCAAAGGCTCATTTGAATTGCATAAAGGATAATCTACTTGACAGTTTTATACATTTAAACAATCTTGATTATATGGTATTTTACAGGTTTTTTTTTTTTTTAAGCTCTCAGTTACTATTTTGTGTGGGCTTTTAAGTCTTTAGTTAGAAAAGAATGAGAGAAACTCGGGGGTAGAATTCGATACTCTTTCGTGAATAGCATTGAGTAAAACTGGATGGAGCGCCTCTTTTCACCGGCCCATGGTTCACGGTGGTAATATTTGATCGGTGTTGATGATGGGGTAGTGGTTGTTCTCACAGTTTCTCAGACCAAAATTCTAGTGAGAATAACTGGGAAAAAAAAGTCATACTCAAGTTTCACTCTACTGAAATAGACATTTATGGATAGTCTTTTACCCTCCCTCTGTGGTAATTCGGATAATTTCTAGACGAATTTTGGGGGGAAATTTCAGAATCAGGGGCCTTGTATAAGAATTTGGACGTTATAAATGAATTTGGAGGTTATAAATGTGTGTGTGTGGATGTGTGGATGTGTGGCCAAGGGTGTGTATAAACACTGTGGTGGTTAAGAGCATGCCACCTGGCCTCATACAGCCTGGTTTCCAGTCTGTGTCCACCACACATGCACGCGCTGTGTGACTTTTGAACTGGGTGCCCAACTTCTCTGAGAATCGGCTTCTGCATCGGCAACCAGAGGAGACAATAATAATACTTCCCTCACAGGGTTATGATCCGGGTGAAATGTACTGAAATACCAATAAATGTTGCTAGGAACGTGATCTGTCTTTTAGGTGGTTTGACAACCAGAGAGATTTGGGAAAGTGGGTCCGGAGCAGCGAGTACTCATTTTTCTTTCACTAGCAAGGTGTTCGATAATTATTAGTGGGCGGTCACATGGTGAGTCTCCGTATCTTCTGCAGAAATGAGTTTTAAAGACAAAATCAGGCATCAGGGAATTGCATTTGAGGAGCTAGGAGGCTCTTGGTTTCCAGAAGTACTTTCTGCACTCCTCACTTCTTTGAAGACTGTATTATGATGTCTTCATCATATGATGTAAAAGGGGTTTCTTCACATCTCTCATCGGCTGATGGTCAGCAGTCCCATAAGGTCTGCATCAATGTTATCTCCATTGTCTAGGTGAGGAAACCAGAGCTGAGAATATTTAAGGAACTTATAAGGAGCTTACAGAACCCCAGCTGGTGGGTGGGATTTGAACCCACGTACCTCCAACTGCAAACCCATGCCCTCTTCAACCACAGCAGGCAGTAATCCTGTTTTTAGGAGAACCTTCTCCCTGGAAGAGCTGTTAACCACCTCTCCCTTTGTGGTGCTGAGCGGGGTGCTGTCATCAGCGAGCTAATTACACCTTGTTGGCCATTTGGCATAAACTCTTGCACACGCTGGTGCACGACACAGGTGAGTGGTTTGTCACAGGAAAGCACGCAGGCTGAAAAAGCTTCCTTTCTCCTCCAGCGTGATATAACCAAGTTAGTGAAATAACTTTGCATCTGACGTAAGAGTACTGAATAAATATTTAAATTGATGGATGGATTGAAAGAGTCATGTGACCAGATACAAGTGAGCGTAATATAAACAACATGTGAGTGTTGAGAGGTGATTCTCTGTGGACGTTTTTATTCGAGAGATGGATTTGATCAGAGATTTGAAGGACAAGACAGACACAGAATGATCTAAGTCATGTCCAACCACTGAGATGGCCTCAGAAGTTATGAGGAGATGAGCGAATAGGAGATGGTGATCCAGTCAGAACAGCCTAAAAGCTGTGAAAAACAGACCCCAGATGTATAGTGAGGGACATGTAACGGAGGCATATTTCTTGTTCACTCTGTGCAGTTCTGCGTTGGTCTAGTTGTCCGTGAAGCCAGGCTAGTGTAGGCTCCCTCATCTTTAAAAAAATTTTTTTTAATTGAAGTATAATTGGTTTACAATATTGTGTTAATTTCTGGGGTACAACGTAATGTTTCAATTATACATATATGTTCCTTTTCATATTCTTCTCCATTGTAGGCTGTTACAAGATATTGAATATAGTTCCCTGTGCTACTCAGTAGGACCTTGTTGTTTATCTATTTTATATACAGCAGTTTGTACCTGCAAATCCCAAACTCCAAGTCTATTTCTCCACCCCCACCACTGGACATGTTTGTTTTTTATGTCTGTGAGCCTCTTTCTGTTTTGTTAATAAGTTCATTTGTGTCATTTTTTTAGATTTCATATGTAAGTGATATTATATGGTAGTTTTCTTTCTCTTTGTGGGCTACTTCACTTAGTATGACTATCTCCAGGTCCACCCATATTGCTGCAAATGGCATTATTCCTTTCTTTTTTATGGCTGAGTAGTATTCATATATACATATATACATACATATATACATATACATATATACATACATATATATACACACACACACACACACACATACCACATCTTCTTTATTTAGTTGTCTTCTTTTAAGTGCCAACAACCAGCTAGGATAGAAGCAAAAGTAGAAGGTGGAGAAGCCACGCTTACTTCTGTACTGCTTTGGCCCAAAGCAACACCCATTCTGTCTGCTCACACTGTAGTGGTGAGAGCACGGGTGAGCACTAGTCCTATGGCCTGGCCAGTAATCCTACACTGTGGAGAGAGGAGCCTGACTTTTAGAAAATAATTGGCTAGAGCTGCCACATGTGACAAGAAGATTTGTTTGCTAGTCTTAGAGGGGTCTTTGGGGAGTTGGAGGAAGAGATTATCCAATTATTCTCAAAATTGTGTGTAGAAGGGTTATAAGGGAGTTTGGGATTATCAGTCGGAAAATATCTGCTCCTGAGATAGAAAATTCAAACCTTTCAATGTGGGTGAAGATAAATGTGTAAAGAGCATGTGCCTCCAGGAAGTTACAAACACTGAAAAGGCACCTGAAGGATTGACATTGGATTTAGGGGGTGTGGCAATGAGGGGAGAACTGTGTGGGTAATTGTGGGCTTACATGGCGAAGACTTTGGGAAACAATTACCATCCTCCTGCCAAATAAAAGGGGAGATTTTGAAGGAAACGGGGGAGGTTTCACGAGATAGAAGCAAAGACACTGGGTATTTGGATGAGAACGTACATTGTCTAAACAAGACAGTTTTAAAGAAGATTCTGAGATGCACTGGAATGAAAATAAAGAATTTGGGGACATTTTCTTGGGAGAAAAAGAGAGGTTGGGAAGGACGAAAGGGAGTATTTAGAGTGGTCAAATATTTATAACCGAGTGTCTCTCTTTCCTCTTGCCAGTAAGTAATTCTCTTTAGATGATATTTGGCATAAAATGTGCTTTACAGCTTCTCATCACCCTGCAGTTTATTTATGCATTTATTTTTTTAACCTCTCCTGGGAACTCATCACTACCACTTTTATGTTCTGGTCCAATTTATGGATATGCTGAACTTGAATAAAAACTGTAGCTCTCATTTTCCAAAGCGTCTGAGAGGAAGAGGGTGGATGTACATGTGGTGGGCGTGTGTGTGTGTGGATGTGTGTCCAAGGCTAAATATTTCTTTTTTTTTTTTCAAATTGACATATAGTCAGTTTACAACTTTGTGTCAATTCTGATGTACAGCATAATGTTTGAGCCATACATACACATACGTATATTCCTTTCCCATTCTTTTTCATTACTAAATATTTCTTAACATTACCTTACATTTATTTCTCTCTTTTACATTATCCTGCACACATTGTCTAGAATAGTGTCCCAAAGCCTTATTTCCTTTGCCCCATTTGTAAGTCTCTGGTTTCAGTTGCCTCTGCCTTTTGCAGAAAGGGAGTCCTTTGCAGGTGTGAGTATTAACGAAGCAGAGAGAAGCTCACTTCTGTCCACTTGTTCTGTGTTCAGTGAAAGTACAAAGTCCATGTTTGTTTCACTTGTAAGTATAAAGGGGAAAAACCCACCTGTTTTGCCTTCAGAAAAGTTCTTTTGATCTGACTGTTCTCAGAACCAAAGCTGGAGTGAACTTGTTTTTTTTTTTTTAGTTGGCTTGTCTGATCTACCTTGTGCCTCTCATGAAAACAAAATTGGGAGTTGAAAGAGTCTACTCTTGAGGAAGAGAAAATAAAGACGCTTTTCATCATCCTGCAAATCAGAAGCAAAGATATGGCCTTTCATTTTTCTTCTCATATCTGAAAACACCTGGTAACGTTCGGAGCCCTGCCTCAGTTGGGAAGGGGACAAGTGACTTAGTTTTGATTGGCCATCTGTCTTAGGTCTCAGACACAGTGTATGAAAATTCAGTTCTTCATGAATGTTCTATATAAAAGGGAAGTGAAGGCATTTTTGTGTAGTTTTAAAAGTGACCAACAGCAAGAGCACCATTAAAAAGTTTTTAAAATATTGCCAAAGTAATTTGGTACCAAGATTCATGTCACAGATCCATTTTGAGAAATAGATCTAATTTGCAAAGCCTGCAACAACTGAGGGAATAATATTCCAAGAGCAGCCTCTGTCATGAAAAGGGGACCCAGCAGAACTGTTCAGACTGGAATTCTTTAAAAGCCAGACTTCCTCTGGCTCCCAGAAATGTGGCGTGTAGCCCGGAAGGCAGCTTAGCACGTGGCCGAGGGTGCCTACTTTCATGAGAACCAAGAAAATTTCTGAAAAATTACTATAGAACATTGAAACATACTGATGGGTCATCTTCTGATTTTTTATATGAAACCTCAACCAAAGAGTCTGTCTAGTGTCCACTCTTTAAGGACGGAGATCACACTATTGGTGACCTCATGGAGTCATTTATTCATTTATGCAGGAAATACTCAACTCCCATCAAGTCCCACACTGTGTGTCCATCCAATACTTAGAACAAAATAGTAAAAAGGGATGCAATACCTTTGTGACATTCACAGTCAGGGGTGGGTCAAGTACATCCGTCAAATAATTATTCCAAATATGTAAAAAGTTGTAACTCTGAAGCTCAAGCAACATCAGACACGGCACAAACACAGCATCCAGTAAATTTTGAGCTCTTGTAAGTATTACATAGTAAGTCCTACACTGGTGCTGCACCCAAATGAAAAACTTTGTCCCCTCTTTTTTAACACAAATTCGAGGGACTAGTAGGCGTCTTCAGCTATGCAATAAGACAGTTGAGTCTCCTGGAGGGGCTTAAAGCCTAATTAGGAAGAAGGATGAAGAAACCAGTCCCACTCAGTGTGAAAGACACTCTGAGCATCTTGGCAGCACGTCCTGTCATGGTTGGACGGGATGAAGAAGGGGCACTTCTAGGAGAGAGACTGACAGAACTTAGAAGTGAAAGATCAGAGAAGTTAAGGGGGTGAGGTTGCCAGTGGCGAAGAGTGGCAGAAGGGAATGAGGCTGTGTATAGATAAGGCGGTGTAGACTTGTGAGTGGCCCTTTCCCCCGACTGATGAAAGGACTTTGTGATCAGTAAGCTGTGGGCATGATCAGAGTTCCATTTTAGAAGGCTAACCCCACTGAAAACTGGTGAAGTAAATGATGCTGGAGCCATGCCTTGGTGTACGGTGTGGCTGTTAAAAATCACATCTTGGAATATAATGGCAAGGACAATGGTTATGGAATATCTTTAAGTTTAAAAAGTGTATTAAACATATATTTTGATCCCAGTTTTGTTTTAGCAATTATACATGTTGCAGAGAGGAAAAAACAAAAAAGATGGGAAAATATTAGGCCAAAATATTGAATGATTGAATGGTCATATTATGGGTTATGGGGTGAGACATGCTTTTTCTGTTAGTCATATTTTTCAGTATCTTCCATTTTTTTTTTAACAATGTAACAAAAATGCTACTTAGAAGAGAAACTGAGAGACGCTGTGCGGAGGATGAATTAGAAAGAAGCTGGAATCTGAGGGTTGGTAGGATTGACGTTGCCGTTAGAAAAAGCAATGTGAAAAACGCTGGAGAGCTGAGGACCTGACGTGGAAGATGAGAGAGGATCAGAGGTGATATTTGGGGAGGGAAATATGCCTGAGATGGGTAAGGTAATCCCTGCACTGGATATGTTGAATTTGAGTTATTGGTAAGACATTCATAGGGATATTCAGTAGGAGCTGGAAAATTGCAACTCAGTACAATAACAGATATTTAGCTGGAAGAGTGTTGGTGGTGGTTGATGCATTGGACATGATGCATTATCAGAGCGTGTGTTAAGAAGAAACTGAGAAATCTTCAGGGGAATAAGAAAACTGGCTGAGAGTAACTGTTTCCAAATGAGAATACTCTTTCAAAAAGGGAATGGTTGAAAGTGTCAGGGGAGTGAAAGCGATCATTTGAGACAGAGATGCTACAGGGAGGTGTCCGTGGGGTTTGGTCTTTGGGATTCCATGGTAGACTTCATGGTAGTTCATTAAACAGAGGAAGACAGATTGCAGGAGCTTCAGGAGAGAATGAAAGATCAAGGTGTGGAGAGGGAATCTGGGTTAATGGGGAGGGGAAAGGAAGGGAGATTAACATGAGGGGGGCTTGAGTGGTCTTTGCTTCCCCTTCCCCTCAAGGATTTGAACATTTTTATATGTCCACGGCGGAGGCGTGAAGTGGCAGAGGTTGAAGAATCAAACAAGAGGTAAATTGATAGCACGAAGTCTGGGTGGGAGTAGGATTTAGAGTTGAGGCAGAAGAACACGTTTTCCTTGGCAAAGGAAGGAAAAGGAAAAGGATGATTTAAAGGTGCTGGTTTCGGGGCGAGAGTTGAAGAATTCACTTGATGGCCTCTGCTTTTGTTGGTAAGGGACAAAGTTCTCTAGCGGAGGAGAGGGTGAGGACTGGCAGAACTGCTCTGGGAAGTGGGTCCACAGAGTTACAAAGGATTGCTAATAATATAATACACCTAACAATATAGAGATGACACCTATTGGGGGAGAGAGATGTTTGGTGCTCGTGTGTCCATAGTCCTTTGTCTGTGTGTGTATGTATAGTCCCTAAGGAAGGCTCTGTATACATTTGTGAACAAATGAGTCAATCATTGTAGATTTGCCAACAATCTGGGGGACTCTATTTCCTGGAACCCAAGTAATACACCAAGATTTGATTCCTTTTTCCTTATTATGCAGTACTTTTGTGACCTGGGTTTTCTTTCTTTTCAGTTGGTGTGTTCTCTTCCACTAAAAAAAAAAGTTCATGTGAGAGTGAAAATTTAAATCCAAATGTTTATGGTGTCCCTTCTATGGGTGAAGCATTGTATGTAGCTGGTCTTACCAAAGAGTCATAGGGGACAAGATGGTCCTTGACCTTCAAGAGCTTCCAATGTGGTTGGGGGATGTGGGTGATAGGATAAAGCGTAGAAAGAATCCATCATTATCAGCAAATGCTGAGCATCATAAAAGAGATGGGAGGGAAGAGCTCTGAAGATTCCAAAGAGGAGAATGACTCTGGTGACCTAAGCTGGGAAAGGTTCCTGCAGGAGAGGTGGTGTTTGCATTGCATTTTGATGAATGCATGGAATTTCAACAGGAGGCCTCACTAGCTGGGGGCAGGGATGTGTTGGGATGCAGTGAAATGGAGCAGCATTTCAGATGGAGGAGATGGCCTGAAGCTGGGAAAGTGTGGGATGTGTTCAAGAAAGAAGACATACACCAGGAGGCTACATATGGAGAAAGTACAGTCAGTTGGTTACTCATTTTCAAGTTTGGGGACCTGGAAGTTCATCTTTTTCTTACTTAATAGAGCAGGCCAACCTCAGATGAAAGGGGAAAGATTCAAGGTAGATGAATTTCTTTCTTTATACATATCAGAACCAGGGGGGAAATTGATTTTCTCTATTCATCACTGAATTTTTAATTCCAAAAATTACAGACCTGTAGGAATTCTTACTGCTTGCTCTTTAGACAAACTGTCAGTTTAATAGTGCCCCAACATCAACATTTGTCAAAACCAAATTGCTTGGTGAGAAATGGTTTCCAAGTTATTAGAAGTGTCCTCAAATTTCCAGTTAGTATTTCACGCGTTAACTTTACAAAACCTAATCTGTTTCTCTTGCTTTTAAAACAATATTGAGAAGCAGGTGACAATGGCGAGTTCCGGGCTTCCAAATTTGATCTCCCAGAGCCGGAAACAGTCCTCTTAAGCCTTCTTCTAGATGCCATTTTCTTCTGAGCACATCTGGATAATTCCTCATATTTAAGGGTGTGGGTGAGTAAATGATGAGATATTTCTTGCTCCATTACGTGTATATTTAATTTTGAACTACCCCTATTTTAGAGTTGAGTATTGAGGTGAAATCGGTCTGCAGTACCTTTTAATGTGTGACATTTCCCAGCCCTGAAAGCGTATTGGGAAAACTCATTTTCCTCCCTTTTGCCACCACTCCCGATGAAGGGGATGCCTTTCCATCTCCTCTTCTGTCGCCTCTGACTCAGCTGCTCTGGTGGGGAGAGGGATGGGAATTAGAGAAGTAGGCATGGGACTGCCGTGAGCTTATCGCCACCAGAAACCAGCAGTTTCTGGGCCGCATGGCTCTTCCAGCTCATTGGCAAACAAGGCATATTCAGTAATCCCCAAAGATGCATCTTCTGCTTTATTATAGGAAAAATCTTCTTTTATCCATTTGTTCTAAGGGATTTTCCATTACAGACGTTTTTGGACCCTGTTTACCTATCGAGGGATAATTTATATGCTAAGGGCATAATGCTTCTAATTTTTTTCTCCCATAACAAATCAAAATCTTAGGATGGGCGCTCATCACATACATACATATAATTAATTAATTAATTAATTAATTACAACATTGATCTGACAATGTTAATTAACTTTCTCCGTATTTTCTCTATATAAGTAAAATCTTCCTTAGCCACAGCACTCCCTGCAGCTCCTTCACTTTTCTCCTTCCCAAACCGGAGTTGAGTATTTGAGTTTCTTTTGGACAGGGTTCCTGGTCATCGCATGTGTGCCTGTATTGTCTTCACAGCTCCCTGAGGGCAGCTGGTACCTCCCCTCCCTCGTATTTCTGCCCGGCACCTTTTGTGAACGGCAAAGTGTCTTGGTGCCACTCAATCCAACAGATGTATTTCAGCTTCATCGTACTTGTGGCTTTTGCAGTATTTAACGGGATCCATCCATCTCTTCTTATTGAAGTTTCTCTTGATGTCTGGAATCCCACCCTCTTCAGGCTGTCCTTCTACAACCCTTGCCACTCTTTCCTAGGCTCCTTTGCCAAGTCAGTGTCCTGGTTGTTAAATATTGGAGTTTGCTCAAGGTTCTGTTCTAGGCCCCTTGTGTTTCCAGTCTCATTCACATCCATGGCTCCATCTAATATCTGCACCCATGAGTCTTGCAAAGATTGTCACCAAAAAAGTCTCTCTGTTCCAGACCTTCCTATAAACTACAGATTTTTTTTGGTCCCTCAATCCCAACACATTTAAAATGCATCTGTGATTCAGCCTACTCCCCCCGCCCCCGCCCCCACTGCCGAGACTGGTTCTGTTCAGCATCCCCTGTTTGGACGAATGGCAATGCCACCCATCCAATCACGCAAGCCCCAGACCTTGCCATCTTCCTTGGCAGCAGCCCCTTCTCCCTTACCCTGTCTCAACGCATCATCCAGTCCAGGGGAAGTCCCTGGAATCCATCTACTACTCAGCTTTCCCCATCTTTACTCTCTACTCCTGCCATTCCTCCCTGAGTTCATGCTACTGTCACCTCTCATCTGGTCTGTTGCAATATTTTCCTTCTGGTCTACCAGCACCTATGCTAATCCATTCTGTACCCTGTATACTTCTTCATGGCATATTTCACAGGTGAAGTCTCACCAAATATTTCTGTCATCAGTTAATTGCTATCTTACCTCCCTGCTCTGGGCTATATGCTACATGGAAGACAGGACCATCTGTTTGGGCTCATGTTGTAGTCTCAGTATTTTAGCAAACTCCCTGGCACATAGATGTTATCAGAATATATTTGTTGTAAGAAGGAGCAAATGAATGAACAGTAAAAATTGATCATTGCTGTTTCTTATTTTCAGTATTTTTATTTATGTGCTTTGTGCTGACTGAGATGAGGAAAACCCTTCTTGAGCAGTTCCATTGTAAATATATTTTTTTTCTGGTTACAGAACTAGTAAGTGCTAATTTTAGATTAACATTAAAAAAAAAGAAGAAGAAAAAATTATTTCACACTGTATATGGTTTTGAATCATGGTTTTCTATTAAACCATGATCATTTTCCTATGTCATTAAAACCACTTTAGGATTATTTAAAAGAAAATCCACAAATTGAGACATGTCTATATATGATGCAATATCATTCTTGGAAAGAGCTTGTTTGATGAAGTTTCTCAACACTGTTGGAGTTCATAAGGTTTGATGAGTATTAGACTCCCCTTAAAATATATTACATTTGTATTTTATTAATATTAAAACAATATTAAGATATTGTTTATTGTAAAAGATATGTTTTCTACTTCAGTACAGCTACTACTTTGTAAAGCTCTGTGTTGTCATCTGGTCCTTCCATCATTCAGATTTCTCAAGACCAGGGTGAAGATTCCTTGGTCAATATGTGTCACAAAGCAACATTCGTGTGGTTCCAGATGACCACCTACAGCATCCATTTCAGATTCTATCATTAGAAATTAAATCTGAATGTTGTGTTAATTTCTGGTGTACAGTATAGTGATTCGGTTATACATATATATATTCCTTTTCATACTGTTTTTCATTATAGGCTATTACAAGGTATTGAATATAGTTTCCTGTGCTGTACAGTAGGACCTTATTATTTATCTGTTTTATATATAATAGTGTGTATCTGCTAATCCTGAACTCCCGGTTTATCCCTCCCCACCTCCTTTCGTCCCTGGTAATACAGCATTGTAAATCGACTATACTTCAGTTTAAAAAAAAAAAGGAAGGAAGGGAGGGAGGAAAAACAAAGAAATTAAATCTCATCTCTTTGGTAAAGTTACTTTCCTTGTGTTAAAAACTTCTCTGACTAGTAGAGGAAGCAACTTTGAAGAACTTTTGCCCAGCAGTAGAGAGACAGCAGGTGAGAGTTTCCTTATAGCTCTCACTTTGGAAAGGCGCGTGTGGGGACTTCATAGCTGTTCAGTGCCGGAATGAGATGAACACTTGCTGTTTTCTCAGCCCTTCTCTTCTGGTCAATGCAAGGGTCAAGAACTTTGACTTAATAGAACACATTTTCTGTTATCTCTGGAGGGTTTATGTTTCCCTGGAGAAGTATGATCTTTTATGTTGAGAATTTCCCTGCTATATGTACCCTTCCCCCCGCCCCCAAGTTGTGCATTACGATAGGCAGTTTCACCTCTTTATAATCTGATGAAAATCATTCAAACACGATGAAAGTGAAAGTTCCGGCGATAGGCGTAGTTTTTGAGGGTGTGGTCTTTCTGTGCCTGCTTGCTTTTGGCGTGGAGTGTTTGGACAGCACAGTGTAGGAAGCAGCTCATGGCCAGCGCCAGATGAACGTCCCTCAAGGAGTCTTGTTTCTTATCTCTGGGGCCTTATTATACAGGGTTTATTTTCAATGTTAATCTGGATGTGAAGGCAGCTGCAGTTCTTTTAAAAAAAAATCATACGCTAAATTATTTTTATTATGGCCAAAGAAATTTATAGATAGTTTCTATAGATAGATCTTACTTTTCCCCTCCTTTATAGAATATGTGGTAATTTTTCCTTTGTGCCATATATATTCTGCCACTAGTAGCAATGAGAAAAAAAATTCTCTTTCTAGGAATAAATGGAGTCAGTATAGGTTGATAAATATGTACATTTTATATAAGAGTCATTGTAAATAAGGTGCTAGCATTTTATTTTAAAGCCAAGTAGTTTATCTTTTAAAAAAAAATGTTTCTAAGCAAAAATTTCCTCCTCCAATAGGTTGCATTTTAACTGTGGCATAGCAAGAGGATTAGTAAATTTTTAGATAGGATGTACATACTGTTTTTGGTTTTAAATGTAGCCTAGCTAATATCCCTTTGTGATTGTTTTAAGATTTTTTTCATGTTTTACCTCCTTTTTGGTCACTTTTGCATGTACAGCTTGATATAATTTGCCTTCATATAGTTGAGTCACTCTTCTGGAATAGAATTTGGATTTTGCTGAAGCGAGTAAAATTTGATATGTGATTTAAAAAGAGCTGCTTACAAATTGCTGTATAATCATATCTTTTTAAATCCATGCAAGGAAATGTTAAGGTAATCTTGAATGTATTGGTATACAATGACTGTTTGGGACTCTTAAGAATAAAATGCCTCCCTTAGTTAGGAATTCTTAAATTCATGGTTAGTTTATGTAAAATGCTAAAATACATTTGAACTATACACCAGATTAACCTTGACATCTTGACTGAATTCCATGATTTGTCTTCAGGATGAAAGCCAACAGCTCCTACTTTGAAGGGATTTTATTTTATGGCTATGTTTAAGAAACCATTAGCCTCATACTCAAACTAATTAAAATATAGGTCTAGGAGAAAAAAAAAACCTCCTTTAAAAGTAAATAAAAGATATAAAATCTTAAGTTATGGATTTCAGACTAGTTGTTTGGAAGGAATGTAATTTCCCTCCCTCCTGCCCCGAGACCTTATCAGAAGTGGGGTTTAGAGTCTCGTGTGAGCCCTTTCCTAGTAAAAGATTTTAGATAAATAAGCAAACATAGCTGGTAGGATACAGAGAACTAATGAAAGCTATACGATCACCCATCTGGTAAAAAGTTGTCCCTGCAGCATTCAAGCAATCATAAAATCACGGAAAAAATGTATGTAATCAAGATATTCTTGCAGTGTGAGCAAAAACTCCCTGCCCTGTGCTGTGAAACACTAGCCCTGACAAGTTTCCGTAGCCAGAACAGTACCAGGGGGTTCACACACTCTTAAAATTTCTTATCAAATATCTCAGACTTGCTCTTAAACTTCTGGAAATGATAGATGCGAATTAACAGACATTTCCCAGACCTCACAGGTAAGCCTGTCTGATTTAAATGATCATGGATTGCGTGTGCTGGTGATCTCTTACCACTCGTGATTTTTGAGTTAAGTAGGCTTCCAGTGTTTGGTGTGTCAAATATGACTGACAGTGGAAAATAAACACAGTTAAGTCAGATCATTCTTCGGGAAGAATTTATAGGTTTTTTTGGCTCTCTTTTCAGTGTTAGCCTTAGAATGTGTTCAACTATTTCTGTTTCTTGACTTATTCGAAAACAGGATAAAAAGGCGCAACTGAGTATTTATCTAAATGGAAAGCTTCAGTGCTGACAACCAACTAGTTGACACATATTTGAAACACATCTCAGATAATCCCTAATTGCAGTCAATAATCTTATAAGTACATAGATCCGATGTCAGCATAATGCCCACTTGAAAAAAACACTGATTGTGTTTGGATGGTGTAGAAGCAATAATCCTGTGATATTTATTTAAAAAAAAAACTTTAAATAGCTTTTGTTGATGCTTAATGTATGAATTGATCTCCGTCAGGACTGCGTAGTCTCGGCGCTGTCGGCATTTTGGACAGGATAATTTTTTTGTCTTGGGAGCTGCTCTGTGCATTGGAGGCTGTTTAGCAACACCCCTCGCTTTTACCCGCTAGATGCTGGAAGCCATGACAATAAAAAATCTCTCTAGATATGACCAGATGTGCCCTGGGGTTGGGGTGCAAAATTTCCCCGGTGGAGAATCACTGATCTGTATACGTGTATATTTATATATCTGGGTATCTATAAGCTTTATCTGCATCTCTCTATTAGCATATTTGTTTTGGGCACCTGAACATGATATGATGTGGCTTAAGAGCATTACATTTTATACTTGAGAGATCAAAGAATGGAGGACAACATAGAAAGTCATTGATGTTTTGATGAAATTCACACCAAATCATAATTAGAGGGATTGGTTGAAATTAGAGAACATACGTTTACCCTTGGTTGGTAGAGTTCAGTTACTGAACTAAAGAAATGTTGTGATTAGTTAAAATGTTTTCATTTAAGAATACCGGGGAGGAACATTTTGCTTAATTTGTTGTTCCTTTTTTACATTTGAAATTTCATATGGTTGTGCAAAAAGGAAGGCCCAAGAGACGTACTGAGGGTATTCGGTATAAATATGTCACGTCATTAGGGACCTTAAAGTTTGTTTTCAGTGAGGAAGTCTCTAAGGTCCTCAGTCGTTTGACTGCAGCCTGAACTACAAAATCTGGCAGTACAAGGAAAATAACTCAGATTTTGTCTTATATGACTTTCCATTTCTATTTTGTTTTAAGGCTTGGCAATGCTTTGGCAAACCATAACGGTGGTTCACCTGAATTTGAAGTGGACTGAGTCGTGTCTTTAACCATGCTTGCTACCTGTGCAAGTAGCAACCCCTAGGGTTGATCCTGGGGCTGTGGCCTTATCAGTTGAGTACCCACTGTGTGCCAGGGGAGGTGCTACTACTCCTCCCCACACAGCCCGGTCCCACAGAGTTTGATCCTTTCCTCCTTAGAAATGAGGAAACAAGCTCAGAGAAGTAACATGAAGCAATGTACCAGATGATGCCCAGTAGGGAAGTGGTGAAGCTGGGATTTGAACTTGGATCTCTCTGGCTCATTCGTTCCCTCAAGTGTTCAGCTGCTAGACACTGAGGCCCTGCCAACTGTGGGCAGTCACTGGCCTGGGACTGGAGGAGGCCACACTGAACCAGACGGATTCCTTGTCACTGTGGACTCTCCATTCTAGTGAGGCAGTAAAGAGATGGGTGACTAAATGCAGTGAAGTCAGGCAGTGACAAGTCCTGTGAAGGGACATATAGACATCAGACAGACCATGAGTGTGTGTGTGTGTGTGTGTGTGTGTGTGAGAGAGAGAGAGAGTGTAGCTAAGCTGGTCTGGGAGGGGACATCAAGTAGAAACCTGCATGAAGTAATGACAGAGGGGAGAGTGGTCCAGGCCGGGAGGGCAACAGGTGCACCAGCCCAGAGAAGGGA
This sequence comes from Vicugna pacos, assembly GCF_048564905.1. Taxonomy (NCBI): domain Eukaryota; kingdom Metazoa; phylum Chordata; class Mammalia; order Artiodactyla; family Camelidae; genus Vicugna; species Vicugna pacos. The sequence goes on along the minus strand of NC_132995.1, from coordinate 29,390,921 downwards.
GTGAGGAACAGCCAGGGCGCAGGCCTTCTCAAGAGGGAGTTTGGAGGAGGAACCAGCAGCCTGATTATGGGGGAACTTGGAGCCCTTGGACAGGAGTTGGGGTTTTACTCTAAACATCACTGGGAAGCCATTGGAGCTCTTGTAAGTAGTTAAACCCTCCTGTGCTGTCATATGAGCCCCCGCAGATTGTAAAACAGATATGCTTGGTCTGGTTTGGTTTCTGCAAGACTCTTTGAAATGTCACCTTAGCCATTAGTACAAATAGAAAAGGTGGCTTTTGTGCACTAACCCATTTAGTTCTCAAAACCCCCAGGATGAGGCAAATGCTGCTCTTATCCCCGCATTATAGGAGGGAAAACTGAAGGCCAGGGAGGCTAAACAGCTCGTGCACAATTCCATGGCTCGCAAGTCGCCCGGCTAGGGTTTGAACTTGTCCTTAAGATGGAGTTCGGTAACTTGCCTGCCATCCCATAACTAGGTGGAGCGCAAAGCCAGTTGGTCTGACTCGTGCTGAAGTGCTGTCTGTGTTTCATTCATCCAGCCATTGCCCCTGCCCAGTCTAGGCACCTGCAGCTCCACGCCTGCCTTGGTGAGTTAACTGGTCTCCTGGCTTCCGCATTTCCTACTCCCGATCTTGTCCTCGGGGAGCTTTACCTCTCTCTCTCTCTCCCCCTCTTCTCTCCAACAAAATCCTTCATGGAGCATCCTATTTAGTACATTTCGACTATCTATCTGACTGGCCTTCAGGGCCCTCCAGAGCCTGGACACCGAGCATCTCTAGCAGCTGCCCTGCCCTTCCCTCAATACCCGCACCTCCCCTGCAGCCGGACGGGTCTCTGTTCTTTGAAGGAAGCCCGTGCACACTGAGGTCTGCAGCTTCGCTCAGCCCATTCCCTCCGCCTGGGACGCCCCCTCCTCCTGCCTTCTTCTGTGGCTCAAGACTTGTTCCTTGGAATGGCCATCCCCTTTTGATTCCGTCTCCTTAGCTTACAAGGCCATTTATCAGTGTCCCGCACTGACCCCGCCCTTAGGTTGATAAATGTTTTTGTTCTGTCGCCCTCATTGAGCTGTCATCCCTTAAAACCAACAATCATATCTTCTACTTCTGCTTCTTGGCATCTTCAGAAAGGTAGACACAGCCCCAACCATATCCTTTTAATTAGCATCTCATAGGTACTCAGTTAAGTGTGGGTAAGGCTCTGGGGAGGAAGAAGTGAGATAAACCATAATTACACAAAAGGTGCAGTCACTCCACAGCCTGTGACTTATCATTGGCCCCCTTTGGTGTATATTTAAGGAAAAGCAGGCCTTTTCCCATTCTCTAAATATTAGTCATGCTCGGTTGCTGGACCAGTTCCAAAGAGTGCTCCATTTTGCCAAAAAGAAAGCTGATTTCGGAAGCTCAGTATCCCCCTCTACTTCTATTTGTTTTTCTGGTATTAAACGAGTGCAGTTGGGTTTGAGAGGGTGTTGGAGTTATTTTTCTTTTTTTTTTTTTTCCTAGCTACTTCTAACTTGTCCAGATGGCTGTGCAATTCACAGACTCGAATGTGTCCAGATCATGAAAATCCAAAGGCCTGCCTGTTTGGGTGGAGTCCATATGTTTAAGCGCTGTTGTTCCTTGTGTGGGTCCACAGACGAGTGGAAAATCTAACAGGGGGACTCGCATTTCCTACTTGGTCCAACTTAAGATGCTTCTAGTCTTCCTTCTGGTCATGAGGGAAGAGGAGGGGGCGGTGGTCACCTCACAAGCGATTGCCTTTACCTCCGAGTGAGAAAGGTGAGAAGAGATTGTAAGTGATTGAACTGGGCCGTTATTACTCCGTCCTGTGCTGCGTCAGCATTTCGGTAAGATCATCATCAGATGTATGAAAAGGACTTTTTAAAGAAAGAAACTTCCACCCATTAGTCTAAAAGTACCTAGGCTCATAGTTCTCAAATATTAGTAAGTTTTAGAGTTTCTGAGAAGCTGGTTAAAAATACAGACTTTTAGAGCCTTGCTGCCTAGAGATTCTGACATAGTAAATCCAGGGTGGGGATCAGGTCATTGTTAAACAGGCATCTGGTTATTCCGTGGTCCCTAGCACCACACTTTGAGAAACACTGAGCTAGACCATAAAAAACAAAAATTAAAAAAAAACCCAATATTTTAAATTAGAAAAAATCAACTCTCAAATGTAATGCTCAAATTCTTGCCCCATCAGTGTTAGACTGTTGGCTTCCTCTACTCTTATCTTTTTGCCTGCAGGCCAGAATCCATCGTATTCATTACAGCTTGTTTTTAGCCACTGAAGGCATCCATGTTTAACACTCCAACCCCACCACCTAGGCCTCTATGTCTTTTCTGGAAAAGGGTTAGTGCATTTTCTAGAATAAAGCATTGTTTTTCAAGCTGAGGATCTCCAGTGTTTAAAATATTCATTTTATGAGAATATATAACTCTTCCCATTACCACTTTTTTCCCCCACAGGTGTGGTTTGTGGAGGGACCTAACCTTGCTATCTCCTCTTCACTTAAATTTCAAACGCTTACTCTGTCCCCTCCTTGGCTTGGTGGGCCATTCTACGTATTATCCTTTCACATCTAGAAATTAATTCAGCTGTTTCTTCATTCAGTAGAGATTCACTGAACACCCACTATTTATCAAACACACTTCTTGGCCCTGGGATTTGTGTCAGCAACAGATAATACATACTTATTCTCATTAAACCTACAACCTAGTGAAGAAGAAAGACAGTAAATATTTTATGTTGAAAAGTGTCATGGAAAAAATCGAGTAGGGTAAAAAGGATAGCGTGCTGGAGGAGGAGGAGGGCTGGGAAGAAATGTTATGTGCTGGTCAGAGAGGTAACATTTGAGAAAAGACTCAGGAAGGAGGGGAGTGAGCAAGCCATGGGGACACCTGGACTGATGACAGTCTGGTCAGAGGATGCAAAGGCCCTGAGACGGGAATGTGTCTGGGGTATTGAAAGAACAGCAAGGAAGCTGGCGAGACTTGAAGCGGGGAGGACATTAGCGAGGGCCAGAGAAGAAATGGGGCCACTGGTAAGGACTTGAGCTTCTTCCCTGAGTGGATAGGAAGCCACTGAAAAGTTTGGAGCAGAGGAGTGATGTGATCTGACTTGGATTTTCAAAGGATCCCTTTGGCTCTGTGCTGAGAATAGACTGTGGTGGGAGCATGGTAGAGCCAACGGGACCTGCCAGGAGGCTCCAGCAGGAATCCAGGCGGGAATGGAGGGCCTGGGCCTGCGGGGGTGGCAGGCGGTCAGCTGTGGTTATAATTGGAAAGATGAGCCAACAGAATCTTTTGATGATTTGATGGAGAAAGGGAGAGAGAAAGAGTGGATTCAAGGCTGGTTTTTGGCCTGAGTCACCGGAACTGAGTCACTTCCCCATCAGAGGAGACGAGGAAAGTCTGCGGGTGGAGTGGCTCGGGGAGAAGATGAGGAATTCAGTTTTGTTCATAGGATTGAGATGCCTGTTGGCATCCCAGGGGAAGTGCCGTGGGCAGTTGTATACATGAGTCTGGCGCTCAAGAGATAATTATCTAGGCATTTTTAGTGTATGCAAAGGCAAACAATATTTTTGAAAGTCTATATTCTTAAACACAGTCCCGCTTTGTATTTGAACCTGTTAATGTATGTGTGCATATGGATATATGTATGTGTGTGTATCACTGTATATATGTGAGTGCATAATTCTCCCTCCATATAATTGTATAGGCATAATTAGAAGGGTTGTGTTTGTGTGTGTGTGTGTTCTGCTAATTATACCTGATAGTCCATTGTTTGCAGGTTTTTATTTCCAGACTATTGTTCATCCCCTAACCCTTGGCGTAGACTGACTTTATTCACCGCGTCATTCTTTGTTTCCTGATGTGGCGTTCCAGGTCCACCCCTGATAACCATCACCAGTATTATCATTCGCCATGCTGGGCTTGTGTTCACTCTTTTGGGCTTTATATCTTGGAATGGATGACCAACAGTTAGAACTTGATTATCTCTGATAAGTGCTCTTCCACAGAGTGGTTAACAGAGCCTTCGAGAGTGTGTGAACTTAGCAGTGCAGCCTTCTCCATCACGTGACCCTGCTTGGCACACTTGTTCCACGATGGCACAGTTCATCTGTGTCAGCAACTTGACAGATGTCCTTACTGAGGCATCAAATTGGATGGTGTCTGCTAACAAATCTAATGGGAGAAAAAGAAAAGAGAATTTGAAGGATTATCTTTTTTTTTCCTTTTTTTTTTTTTTAAGGATTAAATTTGTGCCATTTCACTGTTTGATACCCTGTCGTTAAGGCTGCTTTATTAGAAGCCTATACAATTCTTCACATGGGTGTCAAAATAATTTCAGTGAAAATGATGTAGCGTGGACTCATCTAAGTGAAGTACCCGTCTTGTGATTACAGATGGGTTATTGTCTGCTGCTGCACTGTCTTCCAGGCCCTTTGCTGGACTAGCTAAACTTAACAATCTCCATTAATTTACTTTGGCACTTCACATGGTTAGTCGGGCCGTGGACACGATGGTCTTTAATACATTTTTTTTTAATCCTGCCGTGCTCCTTTTTAATTGATGTCCTTCATAAATTGTAGTTGCTGAAGCTGTAATTACTCGTCAAGCGGCGAAAGCAAATCTACCTCCAAGTACAATGAAGATGTTCTTTTGTGAAATTATTAAGATACAGAAGTTCGACACACAGAGTAATTTAGATCTGCTTTATTTTTATATCTTTGGGGATTATATCTTTGGGGATTAGCTATTAGAGCCTCTCAAATTGGAAAGGGCCAGTCATCACCAGTGCACCTCACAAATGTCCCTCCCTCGCAGTGACCACTTCCCCACGTATATAAGGCCTTTAAAACAGTTGGAATTGGCCTATTTCTTTCATAACATTTTTGTATGCTCTTTAGAGTAGTTAACTCTGTTTTACCTGACGTTCATTTAACTTATTTGAACTATTTTTTTTTTTTTTGACTCTGGAAATTGCATAGAAGAACCTGTGTCGTAGGAGTTAGGGGACCTCTGAGGGAACATCAGCGGAGAGTTCTCATCTAGAAAGTTTGGGAGAAGGCCAAATTAAGGTGACTTCAAAGTGCATAATTTAGAAATTCATATTTAGTGAACTCACATAAACTTTGCTATGGTGCAAAATTAGGATAGTAGCTTTTATAAGAAGGATTCAGGGAAAATAAGAAAGTATTGTCAATGAAGGGTTTGGAACAGGGTTTCCCAAAGTGTGTCCCCATGAGGTGTTGTAGGGGATACAAAAAGAATGTGTTCCACAGCATATCTGGGGAGGAGTTTACTGTCACCCACATAAAGAAAAATGTCAGCTCCATCCAGGTAGGAGGCTTGTCATCATTTTGCCTCCAGTGCCTTGCACATCGTAAGCACGTTAAGTATTTGCGGAACAGTGAACTGCAGGACTTCTCAGAGCCTTTAACTTTATAGTGAGCATTGTGACTCACCCAGAAAAGAGCGGTCATCTGCAGCCCTTCCTAAACTTCCTGGAATTTGGAACCCTTTTCTTGAGGAGTATTTTGCTAGACTTAGGTGCCTTGAAATGCCCTCTGGGAAATTCAAGCTTTGAGGAAGATCATTCATTAAAAATAAAGTTTGAAGACTGACCACTGAGTAAAATGTTTGCGTTTTTGTGGATACTGGAATATAAGTGATGCAGATCTTGAGGCAGAAGGATGTCAGACTTCCATGATTGCATTTCTGATTTTGAGCAAGTTGCCTGACCCCTGGAAGCCTCAGTGTATTCATCTATAAGTTACATTTCTCTAACTGGTTGTTGGGAAAATAAATTACATTTCGTCCCACCTTGGAAAGTAAAATGAAATAACATATGTAAGGACTTCACTGGGTAAACACTTGTCATTATTATCATGATAATCATTAAAAAAAACCCAATAAAAGTGCTCCAGTTAGAAGGGTGATTATGAGACACTGAAGTTAAAATGTGATCTGCCTTTCTCCCTCTCTCCTTCCTTCCAACAAATACTGGAGGGCCAGGCATTGTTGTTAGTTCCTGGGGAGACAGTGGTGAACACAGGTAAGGCTGCTTTCCTCCTGAACCTAGAGTTGTTTTTTTTTTTAATATAATGTGTTTACTGATGTGACCGTCTCTTAGAACAGACAGTAAATTTGATTGTACACAATTCAGTCAAAGTTAATTGTTCTGAGGTCTTTATGTTAGAGATCTGCCCCAGAGGATCACTTTTTCTCTCAGAATCGGATCTGTTCTTACACAAAACAAGTAAAACAAGATTCATAGGTCACATTTTAAGACAAAATAAATAAAATGAAGCAAGCATTACTAGTTAAGGTAAATCCAATGAAAAACGGTGTCCCTTTCTTCCTAATCAGGTTCACCACCACAGTGGGGTGGCCAGAGTTAGTAAATAAAAACAGACGACACTCAGTTAAATTTGACTCCCTGATAAATAAAGAATATATATATATTAGTATAAGTATATCCCAGATACTTCATGGGACATACTTATACTAAAAAAAAATGGTTTATTTGAAAGTCAAATTTAACTGGGCATCTTGTATTTTTTTTTTTTTTTGACTATCCATCCACTCTAAACTAGGGGCCCAGCCACCAGGGCAGAAGGAAGACAGTTGCCTGCAACAAGTCAACGTTTGAAGCCATCTTTGCCGAGGAGGAGATATTTTACCCCAAATAGAATAGAGACCTTTGCTTCTATTTGAAATGATTTATAACTGTTCCCGCCAGATCGCCGAGTGTTTCCAAATTAAAAGCCATTAATTAAGGCCTTATAGAGATACAAAAGATATGCAAAGAGTGCTTTGTAATTCCAGCTCAGTACTTCAGGTGAGGGCTTTTCAAATTACGTGCACCACTGGAGCCACCTGCCTGAGTAACCGCGGCGCGGCCGTCGCCTGGCTCATCAGCGCACCGCCGTGCCAGCGTTGGTACTGATTTTTCTCATTTCTCCAGGGCAAATACTAATTAATGGATACAATTCACAGCTGATTAGCTGTAGTTTCTTCAGTAATTACATTCGCATACTAACTGTTCAGAAGAGGATTTCTAACCCAGTTCTTATTTCACTCTAAGCTTAATTTGTTTTTTGAATTGTTTAGGCCCTTAGTTTAATAGCCATTTTATTTTTCTTTGTTGTTTTAGGTGCTATTAGATAATAAGTGAGTTTCATCTTAAAAAAAAATGCTCTCTGATAATGAGCTGTTTGCCTTAAATGGATTTCTAATTCCCCAACAAAAACCTACATTTAAGTAACAGTAAAGTTGCGATATACGCTGTCAGGAGGTTGGGGGAGGCAGGTACGCGGAATGCACATCGTGACCCAAGTTCTCACAAATATCCAAAAACAACATTTGAAATGGAGCCCCGAGATCTTAATCCTGGGGTCATTAATTCATCGAAAAATCCCGAGACAGAAACCTATCCATTTTCTTGCATATATTTAACATTGTAGAAAAATAGGGGGAAATGTGTGTGTGTGTTTGTGTGTGTGTGCGTACATGCGCCTGCTCACGTATTTGGTCTTTTAAATCTTTAAATTATTTTTAAAACACTTTATTGAGGTATGATATGGACATACAAAAAGCTACATATTTACTGTATACAACTTGATGGGTTTGGCGATAAGTCCACATTTGTGAAGCCATCACATGTTTTTTTTTTGATACCACGTCCCTTCAGAGAAACTAGATAAAGGTCTTTCTTAAGCTCTAACAAATACATCTTTCAGAAATCCTTATAAAGACACTATCCAAATGAATCTGAGGGCCCATTGTGTGAGTGTGTGTTTAGGTGTCATTTTACAGGGTGGGATTTTGCTTCTGTAGGCCTTAACAGCCTTCTGCAGCCATTAGAGCCTCCCTTATAAATCCTGCTTAGTTCTTGGATCCCTGACATGATAAAGTGTAGCATGTCAATCCCGCTTCTGAGCAGGAATCCTACAGGTTCAGTCAGGGGCTGAGCGCCTCCCGGAAATAAGTGTTTATGGGTTTATGGGGAGGGGGATTATGTGGGTCTTTTTTATCTAGTGTCTGTATCTACATTTATTCTCTGTATTTGTCTGTCTATTTGTATCTATCTATCTACCCATCTTCTTGGGAAAATTGTGTCTTTTACTTTAAGGAATTACTAGCTTGCTCTGTTTATAACAGAGAATGGACATATACATTGCACCCTTTGGAGACCAAACCTATGTGTTATTTGATGCATGAAAAGAAGGAAATAATACACTTTAGAAATAGAAGGACATTCTTCTACCATTTAAAAATCATGAAAATAATATAGCTGCAGATAATTATGCTCACAGAACCTTTCCGTATTGCCAGACTGATAACAGAATGTTTAAAGCAACACAACGTGCCTACTTAAACCATCTGAACCTGAAAATGCATTTCTGCCAAAATCCAAGTTTTACATTTTGATAACAGGTCTCTAGAAGTAAAGAGCTTATGTCTGAAATGCTGATACAGTCTTATTTGTGGTGGTATGAATGGGCCATTGTGTTAGGGAATTAAATAAAAATTGCTGTGTTCATAGGATCCTGCTTATTTTTTAAACCTCTTTGCACGTATTGTTACATTGAGGGATTAAATGCCACTGTTTTCAACAGCGCTGATGGATATAGATACCATTTTAAACTCTGTTTGGAGATTTTAAAAATATTCCTTAGTCTTATTATTTATTCATATTCCTGCCACACCCCCATTCACGAGAAAATAGAATTTGAGCCCTGGGAATTGGATTCTATTCCCTTTAATTCACATTTTAACCTACCCACACTCGTGACAGCTGTTCTTGAAAAGTCAGCTATGAAATCCCAGCATGCCTGAAAAATGTGTCAAGGTGATTTTCTTGGAACTCTTTCCCTCCTAACCTCTGACGAATGCCAGTTCGATAAACAACACCCACCAGTGACCAGTTGGCCAAATGTTTGTCTACCTTTGCTATTAGTCTTGATGAGAAACAACACTGTTTTCTAGAAGGATCACGTTAGCTTAACTCTGTGCTTTATTTTCTGAGGGAACCAGCCGACGGCACAGCTCCCAGTGCTCTGAAATCTGTCACAGTTCACACTTGGTCCAAGTCAACCCCGTCTCCTTTTATCTCGTAACTCCTAACATTCTTTCCAAATCCCATCTGAGCATTATGTTAACCACCAGAATTCTTGATGATGCCTCATATTAACGTAAAACAATCTGTTTTCTTTCAGTTTGGAAATAACAACAACTACATGAACATGGCTGAGGCAAACAACGCTTTCTTTGCAGCCAGCGAGGTAGGTGTCTGTCTTAATGTGTCTGTTCATGTTTCCTGTGTGTTATTTAGATCATTTAAAAAGCTTGAAGGGAAAAGCCAAGTATCAAATTTATCTCACTCTTACGTGGTACAAGGTAACGACTTTGGAGGAGAAATGAAAAAAACCTATTGGAAGAGAAAATAACCTGACAGGTCTTTATCACTTGTCTGTAGGCTGTCAGGAACATTAGTAATTCACACACACACACATACACATACACGCCTCTTAATGAAAAGAATATAGATGCAAACAAAAGTAAATATGTAAGAATCTATCTATCCAAACTATATTACATCTAAGCAGATAAGAGGTTTTTCTGGAAACTTGGATGGAAGGGACTTCGAATAGAAAATATCTAAACTTCACATAGCTCTGGGGATAATTTCATTAAGTCGCCATGGTTTGGGAACAACCTGACAGATTGGTGTTACAATATCTTGGGTCTTCAGTGGGAGTGATGTAATATGAGTGTTTTGGGTTGTGTTGGATCCCTACAGCTTAGTATAGTGCCTGGCACATAGTAGGTGTCCAAAAATATGTACTGAATGAATGAAGGAATGAATGGGTGGGCATACTCTACGTCTTGGTCATAGCTAGGAAAACAGGGTGATGGAATCTAAAGGCAGCACCTTGATGGCTCTGGGTTTGTTTGCAGTTAACTAGTGAACAAACGTCTTTTTGTTGCTGGTTTTTTTTTTTTTTTTTGCTGCATTCCCTACTTTGTGACGTAGGACTGTTGTCTGGTCTCACTGGCCTGCCTTCCAGGAAAACCTCGATCCTGATTAGATCAAGCAAAGGGTTTCCGAAAAAAATCGTAGACTCTGAGATTTAAGATTTGAAAACAAGAGCAAGCAGAAGCGAAATTGGTCCAAATAGAACATTTCCTCTTGTGGTTCCTGTAATAAAAAGTCTTCATTTTCCAAATACATTCAAATATAAGAAACTGAACCAGCTTGACCCCAGAGAATGAAAATCATAATGGCTTCGTAAATGATCTCGGTACAGGGAAGCAAGTGGTACGAAGGAAATTAACTTTGAGAAATTATGAGAAAAAGTGGGGAATTAAGAATTACGGGTGTTCGCAGATTAATCATTTCTGCAGTGACCGTCATCTCTCAAACCAAGAAGACTGCCCAGATAAGAGAATATTGTTTGGCACTGGCTGCTGTGTTGTTTGTGATAATGAGCACAAACCCCATCTGTAAGGACAACATGATGTTTCATTCTGTAGGATTTTTTTCCCTACATTTGAATCAAACATTGATGAAAGCTCTACTGCCAGCAGCTGTTCAGAGACAATTTAATTCCAGCTGTGATAATTCACCGTGTCAGACATTGGCTGTTATATGTTGATACAACAGTTCTCCAGATTTGCATTTTTATCAAAAGGAACAAATGTTTTGAACATTTCAGTACAGATGGTATTTAACCATGTACATACTACTTTAACATGCTCAAGGTAAACACTGAAAAGTCAGTATCTGTAAAAAGTAATCGTATAAACTCTAACTGATTAACCTGATATTGGTCACAAGGCTTAGTTGCAAAAGTCAATGTCTTTTTTGGTTGATACCTTACTGGGTTATTTTTATAATCTCGGGTAACCAGTGTTTTGATTCCCCTTTTCTCTAAGAAATGTTTAACTTTATGTTTAATTTATTACGCCTCTTTAAAAGTCATTTAAGCTTGTAGCATTTTGTTAGTTAATATAATAGAATTTTATGGTATTGTTTTATTAGGTTATGAAATAGTAATATATTAAATTCTAGCTTAAATTAATTTTTCTTAAAATATACTGGAGGGACATATTATCTCTCTCGCGCGCTCTCTCTCTCTCTTTATTCCTTAACAAAAATAAAAATGAAAAGCTCCTTAATTTTGACTGCCCAGCATAAGACATGCTTTATGTTAAAGAGGTAATCTTAAGTAATGACTTCACTGTACATCTTTTCTTGAACAAAAAATAAAGCCCAGGTTAATGTTAATGTACTACATTATAGTATGTGCCTAATTTCTCAATCACTGCATTAAAAGTAAATTTATTTGTTTTTCTTTAAGATGTTAATGAGTGCAGACTAATTCAGGAAGACTCTAGGTTTGATGCTGTAAAGTCAGAATCGTGCCTGAAACCAACTGCCTTCACATAGATGTTGCCCTGTAGACAACACAACGGGAACTAGGCTACTCTGAGTTTGAAATTCACACATTTGCTTTATGTTTTCTGTCTGTGTCATGATTACCCTGACCATTTTTAAAGGACTTTAAATATTTATTGAAATAATATTTCAAGTGTTAATTACAGTGGTAATGAAAACAGCCAAATGCCACATATCAGGAATGAGTGTTTATCCGTATTGTTAATGTGATATGTTAGATTTCATTAAGCAGTAATGGGGTAGCAAATGAGTCACAAATTACAGTTGCATCTGTTACTAGACCGCATTAGTGCCAAAACAACGGCAAACGCAGCCATAGGGTTACATTCATTAGCCAGCCACGCTCGTGGCCCGTTCATCCCTTTGTGTTTGAGAACTCAGGGTACCACAGTAAGAAATTGACATCTTGGGGGGTCATTGTTAGAATAAATTTGTCAGAAAACCTAATATATCATTCTAGCTTTCAAATGTTATTATGCTCTCATGTTTTGCATCTATTGAATCTGCTAAGAACCTCAAGATGTTCGATTGTCCTGCCATAAACTCCCATTGCTTATGACCTCTTTATTTCTGGCAAGATACAAATGGCAGTTGACAGGTTCTGTATGCAAGACATGTTTTTTTTTCCCCTTGAGTTTGTTTCTGTTTTCTCTCAAGTGGTTATTAAGTTATATCATCATTGATAGCTTGAAGAATGATGGTTTTCAGCTCTTAATTAGTTCTCTTAACCAATTACAGCAGATTCAAATGGTCTTGCACCAACTCATTCTTCAAAAAATATTATTAATAATAAATGAACTATAATGTTGACCCTCTGAGCTAGGAATAAAAAAAAATCTGAATGGTCCACCCCAACCCCTGCACCCTATCAAAAATAATATTCTAAACGTTGATCCCTTTCCCCACAAGATCCAAGTTCTGTTTTAAGAAAGATAGTTAATGTGGTTCAGCAGGGCACCCTTGATTTACGTCGCAAGGCCCTATGTGGAAACACTGAGTATCAGTGAAGAAAGCAGTGCATTATTCACTTAGGTCTTGAGAAATAACACTTGGTTAATAAATAAGTGAGCAATGTCGGTGGAATTAGTACATTTCTATCAACATACCCCTGTGCTCATCCTATAGTCTTTAAATGTTGAAGACTGGTAGAAAAATGATCTGATGAATGCATATGAAAATCTTCATATAAAAGAAAATAACTCTTTACAGTTTAATTAAAAGCCCAGGGTATCTATGCTCTGATAATCCTTGTATAAAACGCTGTATTCCAAACAGTAATAATTTCCTTAGAAGCATTCATTGCACTTGGGAGTAGACCGATAAGGAAATTAAAAAAGCAAACCATACATTTAATATTACTTGGTTTCTATATTGTGGCAGAAGGTAAATATGTGTAAATGTTCACTTCTGGATTAATGTTGTGTGTGTGCGCCACAAAATCGTCAGCATTTTATGAAGCATGTGGATAATGTAAGCGATTTGAGCTGTTTCGCTAACATATCAATAAAGTGGCAATTTGTTATATAGCCAAATCTAATGTCGCTGGTGCTCCAACTAACAACAAAGACAGATGTTGTTAATTAAGTACTCATTAAAAAACTGTTAATACTGATACTCCATTAAAACCATATGATAATGAGACTTAAATCTTTAATCAGAATGATCAGCAAAACTTTATATATGGAAATCTGTGCTTAAGACATTTTCATTTGAGAAATAAATATTTGGTCTAGCTATGTAGTGTTTTCAGGCAAAATCCCTCTTTTTTTTTTTTCCCTCCAAGGAGAAATACTTGGGAACAGAATATGAAGATATCTCTGTTTTGTTTCCTTCCAGCAGACGTTCCATACACCCAGCCTCGGGGATGAGGAGTTTGAAATACCCCCGATCACGCCTCCTCCGGAGTCAGACCCCGCCCTGGGCATGCCTGACGTGCTTCTACCTTTGCAAGGCCTCAGCGATCCGTTGCCTTCCCAGGGAAGTGAATTCACACCCCAGTTTCCCCCTCAGAGCCTGGATCTTCCTTCCATTACCATCTCAAGGAACCTCGTGGAACAAGATGGCGTGCTTCATGGCACTGGGTTGCACATGGTAGGCAGCATATTTACTGCTTGAAAGTGCGTTGTTTGTTGTTGGTACTTCTCAGGGTAAAGATCTGAGGGCCCGCGTTGTGACGCAGGTTCAGACCTGTCTACTGGTGGACGAGGGGACTGTTCTTTCTAGTGCCGTTTACATGCAGGTGCTGGATCAGTCCCCAGTGCTGGACCAGAGGATGCTGGGTCAGTTGACAGTCACTTGAAAGAGGATAACCCAAAGATCCTTCTGGTTTGAAATGACTTTTAAGAAGTCTGATTCATTGGTTTGGAAGCAGCCAGTTTTGGGTTTAACAAAGAGGTGTACTTGAGTTGAAAGTTTGCCCAGGAGAGATTTTAGAAATGAAGGCCCTTATCAGGTGCCTAGGCCTTTTGCATTTGCTGGATTATAATGTAATGCTGATGATACATGATTTGCTCCTACCTAAAATGGAATTCAAACTGTGATACAGAGAAAGGGAAGAAGAATAATTGCTTATAACCAGCAGAGGAAAATAGAGAGCAGGTTATTGTGTGAAATATACCTAATTGTGTTATTTATTGTTGTGAACATCAAATAAGGCACTCCAGAGAGCCAGGATTACTAATGCAATAATTTTGGTTCTATTTTTCTTAGTGTGCAATTATAGTCAGCAATCACCAGAGTAAATCTGCTTTAAGTATTTTAAACTCTTCTGCTGGGATTGTTTTTTTTCACCATAGTATATAATGCATTTGTGTCTTATCTAGGTGAGGTACTAAGCAGACATTTTAAAACAAGATTAATAGTTTATAGGGCTTTTTTTTTTTTAACCCTGATAAAATGAAACAGATGTGTTGATATAACAAAAAACAAATCCTATTGGTTGTTTACATATTTCTCTGCACATTATGACCATGCCAGTGATGTTTATTGGTTTCATTGTTAATTCCCCAGATAACAACAGATGATTGCAAAATATGTAGTGGATTAGCGGTGCGAAAGATTCAGTGTGCGCTCTGAAATACAAGATTACTTTCCCAAATAGGATTGCGGCACCATAATTTTCTTTGCCTGTGATCTTTTGTGTTTGAGCTGAACATCAGGGTTTTTATTTTTACTTTTTCTGTCAGAAAAGAATGCAAGGAACAGTCGGGAAATGGTCATTAAGTATTCATAAACGTTCCTCGCCATCGCAAATAATTGTTTCCTGTGGACTTTCTTACATTTTTGTCCCTTTGACACTAGGAGGGAGGGTTCTGTCCTCTGTCCTTCTACAGTCAGGCTTGCAGTGTTGTGCCTGGAAAATAATAAAAATAAAAAAGGTGTTTAGTCACCAAGGGAGTTTGCCCAGGGTTCACCATTATTCATAGATGCTCGTGAGGCTCATTTAAGTTCAGGAAATAGTTAAAAGACCATATAATGCATGCTAAAATGTGTGCTTTATTAAATTGGTAAATATTTATTAATAATATAAGAATCTGCCTTTAAATTAAACATCTGATGAATTACCTTGCCTTAAAGCTATAAAACTGTTATTGCTGCTATAAAAAAGTGTAAAGGAGGCATTTTGACTATGAAATTTCATTTCATGGTCAATTGAATTTACTATATTGGAAAGAACTAAAGATGGAATCATAAAATAATTATGATATTCACATACACTTAAAGAACAATGCTTCCACGGACTGGCGTTGGGAA
This sequence comes from Vicugna pacos, assembly GCF_048564905.1. Classification (NCBI taxonomy): domain Eukaryota; kingdom Metazoa; phylum Chordata; class Mammalia; order Artiodactyla; family Camelidae; genus Vicugna; species Vicugna pacos. Next base: position 29,375,697 of record NC_132995.1, on the reverse strand, counting down.
AGAAGACTCAATTTTTAATGCTTCTTTTGTAATGTATTGCTAATCACTAAAGCAGTTGAATTATTTCATTGATTTTTAAAAGTCTAAGTACTTTAGCTAAGAGCAGGCTGTTGTCATGGTACTTACATGGACCTCATCACATTTATTGGTGCCTTTCTGAAGTTTTGCTGAACCTGAATGATATTTATTTTGGCTGGAAACAAACTAATCTTGTTGAAAATTCTAGGAGAATTTCACCTTGAAGAAATGTCATGGGATTTTAAATCACAAATGTTGGAAAAAATAAAATGTACCAGGACAGAATTATGATGAATACAATGTGTCGTTGGCTTTGTTCTATGTACTACCTGACATGTTCACCTATAAACTTGAATTCAGAATCGCCAGAGGCATGGTTAAAAATAGGTTATGTCAAGGTTCTTCTATATTTCCCTCCGGGTACGAGGTGGCTGGCTACATCATAATGCTCCACAACAGCTCCTCGGAGATTTCCCTTAGGAAGGTCACCAGAAAAATAATAAATAATACTTTATACATCATGCATTCGGCTTCCCAGTGTGCATTGGCTATTTTATACCTTATGCAATAAGGAGTTTTATTATCCAAATGAATGACTGTCGGTTAAGGAGGGCTATGGTGAATTAAAGACTATCATATAAGAAGAAAAGCCAGCTTGTTTATGTGGTATTGAACCAGCTTTTCTTCAGAGCGTCATTGGTTTTCCTTTAGAAAGAGTGACAGTTTGTCACGTAACCGATTAGCTACATTTTTTGTTGGCAACAAGCACAACATGTTTATCTTCCTTAAATTTATGCCATTATATTTAAAAAAATAGAAAGTGGGAGCAAAAAAAAAAAAAAGCTGGGGAGGGGAAGATTAAACAGAGTCTAATGATTAGCATTCCTGTTTCAAAATATGCAAATAATGCCCTGGTATTCAAAAGCAAATTGTTGGAAAAAAATTGAAAGTCAGTGCAATTGTGACTTCAAAGAACAACCTTGATTTGCTTGTTGTGGATATGTGTGTTTTAGAACAGGATGTGGTTGGCAAGTCGAAATCTACAGGAATAGTCTGGCTAAAAACGCTTTACCTCTAAGCATTATTGTCAGTTCAGATGATCATCTGGAAATTATTTTAATCTACAAAAGATTGCAATCCTAAAAATCTACAATGTGCGCTCCAAAGGGTTTTTTTTTTAACACCTCTCTATAATCTGCCCAGCCTGCTGAGTAGCATTGACATCAGTAGTACATCAATTTCAGAAAGTGGATTATTTTTACTAGACAGCTATTGTGACATATTGGGTCAGTCATAAATGAAAGATATTCATGCAAGCATGCAATACTTGTAATGAAGTCTCACTCTGACCTTCTGTATGATTGATTCTGTAATTTAGTTTTCTCAGGCAGTGCCTGAAATGAAATGAAATCATGTTGAACAAGTTTTGAATACCCACAGTGCACCAGGAGAAGAAAAATCTGCAGCCCTAGAGGCTTGAGAGAGAGCAGCTGAACGATTTATCTCTATGCTATTATAGCCTTTGCCAGCATTCAACATTTCTTTTTTTTTTCTTATTTGGCTTAAGTACTTAATTCTGCAGGTAGCTGTAAATGGGAAAATAAAATGCTGTTCAGATTTAAAATGACAGGACAGGAGTATGTGCAGGGGACTGATAAAATATCTTGAATAGAACTGACCTTTCATGTAGCTGAAAGTTACTGGGGGATTCATCCTCATAATTACCATATAGATTATTTTTATTTCTTTCCTGCAATGAAACATTTCAGAGAGCAGTAGTGCTGATTGAATGAAAATTGAACTTGTTAACATTCTTTTCAGCTTAGCCTGTTGTACATAACAGAAGGTTAGCTTTGATGAATTTCAAAATTCTCTTTGATATCCGAGAAACAGACAGTAAAATAATTGTCTCTAGTCTGATATTTTGTATGTCCCCCAAAAGAGAATTTATAAAACACACTGATAATTCACATACTTTTTCTTCATGCATTATAGTTCATGTTTAGAGGACCAACATATTCTGTTTGATATTGCTTTGGACTTAATTGTGATAGCATATGTTTACAGAAAATGCTACTGGTGCTCTGGTAATATCAAACATAGTGTTAGAAAATTGAAAAAGATGGGAGTAAGAGAAGTAAATTTGAGTATGGTAGTTTCTGTACCTGTTAAAAAAAGAGAAAAAGAGAGAAAAAAATGTCCTGTAGAAGATATGCACACAGAGCAGAAAATATCAGCTTTTAAAATATTCACAAAGCTCTTAAGTCATAATCCAGAAAGATATTATTTTTGATCAGAAAAATGGGAATACATCAAAATAATACTTCTAAAATTACCAAGCTTATTTTAGAGGTTTTTATTTTTCATACAGTCATTTAGAATGGCTCTAATTTTGAATTATTTTTGTTTTCACAGAATAACTTTCATGTCATTTTTATACTTTCCAAAAATCTTACATTAAGAGAAATAGTAGACTTTCAATTAATACATTGTTTCAGCAATGTTGCTTAATGCGTTACAGATAAAACAGTTATTTCATGGGTCATTAATGTGTTTAATGCGTGGAACGTTCTATTAAAACAAGCCCTTATTATTGTTATAGACATGTTCATTGCCATTGTCAATAGGGGCTGCAGAGCTGAATTCCACAGGGTGATTACCGCTTATTCAGTTGGGGGGACCAACAGTTTCTCATACAAACTGAATGATGACTTCAGTAATGTTTATTTTTGGTCAAGTTATGGTCAAAACCTATTTTTATTATAAGTTACCAATAGAAAAGGTACGACTTACATGAACAAAATAGTTCACTTTGAATGGAACGGGACCTAGCTGTTCAAAGTCCAAACTATAAAATAGAAACCCTATTAACTTTAGCAGATATTTGCTGAGCACCTACTAAGTGCTATAAATTGCTCTTCATCATTGCAGACTGATCGTTTAGAAACCTGATTTCTTGATTAGTAGTGTCTCTTCCACGTTGTACAAAAATTCAGACTGATTACTGCTTCAGAGAGGCATATTGTCCAAAGTCAACTTTAATTTAGCTGTTACTACATCTGGACAATCATCTGCCAAAAATACCCAAACTGCAGACATTTTACCAGCTGCCTTTCTTGGTAGAGCAAATAGCCTTGTACAGTACAGAGCTTAAAATAAATACTCTTTATTCTTGGCCTATAAAGACCTACCGACCCTGAACATCTGAATGTTGTCTTTAAGGTTGAGTGAACCTTAGGATCATGTATTGAAGTAGGAGCATGTTCCAAACTTCAACTAAACCCAATTAACTCTTGTGAAGTGTGACAGCTGATTACTCGCTTGATTTATCACGTTCCAGGAAAAGTGTTATTAAAAAGTTAGGCTATGATTTATTTCCCTGTTTCTTGTTTTTTTTACCACATATAATGCACAGTTATCTACTCTGCTGTATTGACAGGACTTCCCTGGGGTCAGGGACAGTAGAGACAACATTTTACATCACTCAGATTCCCAAGTAAAACTGGCCCGATGGTTCGGACAGCTTTTAGAGGAATGAGAGTTACTCTATGTGCCATTGCCTCACTTGCTTTTATTCACGGCCCTTGTCGCCCTTAGAAACAGTCTCCTTTGCTTGTTTCTGTCTCGTTTGCTGTTAGCACCCTCAGACCTGGAACAGTGTCTGGATTGGAATACACTAGGCTCCCAATAAATGCTTTATTTGTCCAATATATAGATGAATGAATGAAAGGACCATGAAGGAATATTTATTTGTTGTGAAGTGCATACCTTGACTACTTAAAAATGGAGGGGAAGGGGTTTAAAGTGCAAACAGCTATAAAAATGGAATTCCTCTTTAAAATCTTAATTTAGGACTGAATAAAACAAACATGGAGTGGACTCCTTGGTAAAACAAAGAAGTTACAAGGGATGTGAGAAAATGCTATTGTTTTATAATAAACTCCTGAAAATTTTATTTTGCTAAGAAACTATTAATTAACTTTGGAGAAGGCTGTTTTTCACAAAACTTTCATGTGTAGGTATGTTTGATTACAGCCCTGAGAGTAGTTATTAAGTAAAAATTACCTATTTCAGTGCAGATATTTTGATGAATATGAAGTTTATGGTATGTAGGTCTGTAATTATCATTGGTATCCTTTTGGCATAACTGTATTTGTTTCAGGTTCTATTGGGGTTAGGAATACCCTAGCTAGGCATAAGTATCGATTCATTGTTTACTTGGTAATAAAATTTGAACATTGCTTTTGGACATAACTAAATAATTGAGCATAAAATTACCTGAATTTCCTACTTATAGTTCTTTGATATTTATTAATACAAAGCAATTTTTATTACTGATAATTGTTTAATTACTCCATTTCTCAAGAAATATTGATTGAAAAACCACATAGTGAAAATGTATTGAGTCACACTCCCTAATATATTTGGGTTATTTGCTTCTTAATTAGATGTTATCCTTCCTTAATGAAAATCTACCATTGGACTGTTACAGAGGATATTTATTTGTAAATATAGATGGAAGGTACATTAATAATAATAATAATAATAATAATAATAATAATATTTGAATATTATATTTTTTAAAGTCCTCTGTGATAAAATCAGCGCAGATGGAAGTAAGCACTGTTGTGTTGAGTGAAAATAGATAAACTAGAATAATGGGTGATATTTAAAATTTTTTAAAAAACTGGAAAGCTTATATCTTATATTTGTAAAAGAAACAAAAACACAATATAGGCGGGTGTGTGATTAAGTGCCACCAAGCATGCCGCATAAAGACAAATGCTGGGCGTGGGAGGGAAGGGGAATTCGCTCTGAGGGGACTTTGTGGACGGACAGGCCCTCGCTCTGAGCCTGAAAGTGTGAGTGAAAAAGCTTTGAATGTATAGAGGAAAGTAAGAGTTTTTTTGGCTAAGGAAGTAAGAGCAGACTGTATCCATTCCCTCCCCATCCCCCAGACCCTGCATATCTTATATGAGACGCAGACGTGGCAATACAACATAGTGATTTACTCAGAAGGCACCTTTCCATTCTCTTTCCATCTTCATTAAGTCAAGGAGGAAGTCTCAGTTTGGGGCTCATAAGTCTCTTACACATCTCTTTCATCCTTTCGAAGAAAGAGAAAGCAGAACTCTGGCCCAGACCCTGAGGCCGGTACCCCGCATTTAGATGGACTATAATGGTATTATTTCCTTTACTTGGTATTTATCCGGCATCCCATTGATCACGAGTGATTCCAGTTTTTAATTTATGCCAGGGAGCTAAAGTTTCCTTTTTCATATAAATTTATTCAGATTTTTTAACCATTTGCCCAAGTGATTCATATTCAATAATAGACTGCGTTTTCCGGCAATTTAAGAAAAGCAGGGACCGCTACCTGAAATATACATTCCTTGGTTTCCTGTTTTTTAAAAAAAAGCAAAAGACAAGAGACTTTTTCATCAGGTAGAGACAGAAGCAAGCCTCAGCTCAGCACACTCCTGCCACCAAGACACACACAAACCATCAAGGCATTGTTGAGCGGAGGCGTCGGCGATTGGACTTGCAGGCAAATAGAAAGCAGCGTGCTTCCTCTCAAGTCCATGGCCTGTCCATTCCAAATGACCTCTGATGGCAAAAGTTAATCCATGGGTACTCCTCAAACCATGCTTTGAGATGTTAGGTTATATGTTTATATTTATGTTGTTTATAATTAAATCCAAGTTGTCCACAATTGATTTAGATGAGTTGCCCATGACGTATGATCAGTTAGAAGTTATTGGAATGAATAACCTCACTAGATAGAGACCAAGCCTTTAAACTTTTAATGGCATCCTTCTACACTGTGATTAAAATCCAGACTTCCTGGGGCAGACTACACCCTTGTTAGTTTATGGCCATTCCTTGCCTCTCCAGCTTCATAGCCAGCCTGGCTTTTCTCCTGGCCAATAACGCTCACCTTTCCTTATCCATGATGTGCTCCCTTACGCTGAGGGACTTTGTACGTGTTTTTATCTACATAGGATGCTGTTCCCTCTTTCCTGGCATAGTTAGCTTCTACTCTTCCTTTCTACCTCAGCTCAGTGGGTCACCACTTCAGGGAGGCATCCCCTGATGTCCCCACCTGGCATAGTCTGACCCAGCCCCATCTCTTCAATCCCATTGCATTTTGCTGTTCATCTTGCCTCCCCGGCTCCTACCTCTGCTGCTCTCTTTCCATTTCTCAAGCATGCCAAGCTCTCTCCCTCCTCGGGCTTTTCTCTGCCTGGAACATACTTTTCTCTGCCTGCCTCATTTCATGGTTGACTCCTCCCCATTCTTTAGGTATCGGCTCAAACGTCATCTCAGAGAGGCCTTTCCTGCTGACCTAATCAAATGTAGCCACTCTCCCCTGAATTTTTTTTTTTGGTCTAGCCTATATATATATATACATATTTCACTATATCTATTACAGTTTGAGTCTTGTTTCTGCACAGACAGAATATAGTCTTCGGATACTTCCTCTTCCTCTCTCACAAGAAGATGATTTCCATTATATTTGTCTAATTAAGTCATTCTCCAATGGGGATAAGGGGAGATTTTGCCCCTCAGGGGACATTTGCCAATGTCTGGAGACTTTTGGTTGTCACAGCCTGGTGGGGGATGGGAGGCTACTGGCACCAGGTGGGTAGAGACCAGAGATGCTGTTAAGCATTTACATACTCAAGGTGCATTTGTAAGCAAAGAATGTGATGCACTCCCCCAACAAAGAATTATCCAGACCACAATGTCAATACTGCTGAGGCTGAGAAACTCTTACCTAATATCATCAGTTAGAGGAAAGAGTGAGATCAGAGGAGAGAATGAGTTGTTCCCAAATGATGAACAATTTAGGAAATGGTACAAGTGAACTCTCCACATAAAACGGAATTGGGAAAGGAGTTGAAAGAGCTACCAGCATTCAGTCCTTAACGTTGGATGTGACAATAGCAATCTCATATAACCTACTAGTTGCTTTGCTTTTCAGTGATCATTGGTAAATCTTTCAAGACTTAATTTTAGTAAGTGAAACCTAATGATTTATAAAAATGCATTAAATTTCTTAGGGCTGTATCTACACTTACAAGTTTCTTTCTCATATCATTGCTAGCAGGAAAAATTATGAGCTGTTTTGGAGGAGTATGTATCAACCATTCTTGCCTATACTTCGTCATAGTAAATTCATTAGTCCATCTAAATTTTGTTTAATTAGAGTCATATTTAAAAGAATCACATGGCAGTTTCTAGTTTTTAAAGATATGAACATTGATATATTGGCTTCTCTGGCCTGGCACACAGTAAGTGCTCAATAAATACTTTTCAACTGAGCTGACATCTTTCTCTTTTTAAGTGGGAATCCTAAGTTCAAAGAAATGTCTTTTGAAGGTCACTGTTTTGTTTTGTTTCTAGGGGAGGTTATTAAGATTTATTTACTTACTTACTTACTTATTTACTTTTAATGAAGGTACTGGAATTGAACCCAGGCCCTCATGCATGCTAAGCATGCACTCTGCCACTGAGCTGTATATACTTTGCCACCGAAGATTACTTTTTTTAGTAGAAAATGATTGGAGCTGTTAAGGATCACCAGGTTCCCCTAAGGAAGTTGTTCATAATCAGTGGCCCTAAAGGAACTCTAAAGAGATACTTTCTCCATTAATCTTCTGACACTGTAATCTTCACACATAGAAAGTTATCAGATGACTGTGGACCATGGTAAATGCTAGCACATTCTGATGCATAGATTATGTGGTTTAGAGGTTACCTGAAAATCTTTTAGAGGTCTTTGGTGTACTGTCCTGTGGGGGATAAGAAAGGTGGGGTCAGCATTGTTTGGAATCTGAAGACCACGTAGGTGCTCTGAGTTTTGGCAAGGCCTCGGCCCACCACCAGCGTTCTTCAGAAGTGGTTTCTGCACTGTCCCCACTGCAGAGAGAGCCAATTTCTAGAAGTTTTTTTTATTTAATTAATTAATTAATTAATTAATTTTTAGTGAAACGTTGTGAGGAATCTCAATTTATAAAACAAATGAAACTGGAGTTGCTTTGCTTATAACAGGGGATGGTGGTGGCCGAGAGCTCAGAGCCCCATTCATCTCTCTCTGTGTCAGTCCGTGCTTCCGCCTTGGGGGCCCCGTGCTCCCTAGCGCATTTTCTCTTCATCAAGCAATACCACCTAGCCCCGGGCTTAGGGGATCAGTCCCATCTAAGAATGGGTATAATAGTGTCTAATTCAGAAAGTTATTTAGAGGATTGAATTGGAAAACATATGTTAAGCTTAGCATAAATCCTGGCACAGAGTGAACATATATATCATAAAGGTTCCTTTTTCCTACAGTGACCCTCAGCTGTCTGTCACCAGGAGCTCTCAGGCAACCAGGTCCATAATAAAGGCATCCATTGTGGGTGAAATTCAGGAGGTGCTGATAAAGCCAAGAAAAGTAACTTCTTGGCCGTGAGATTGATCTGAAACACTGTAGGTCTGGGATGAGTCAGCCGAGTATCCACACATGATGTTCACGGGCCTTGGAGTAAAGAGAGCGAAGCAACTCGGTTAATGAGAAAGCTGTGTAAATTCATCATCGAATTTCATGGCCATGCCAGTTAACTAATTTATTACTATACAGTCAGAATTCAAATACTCTGGAGTTGCCTGGGGATATTTTAAAACATTTAGATTTAAATAAGTCCGAAAGGACTTCTTAAAAGCATTCTGAAAGACATATTTGGAGAGTAAAATTAAGAATAAAATAGCTTAATTCCCAGTAGTTGGCAGGGTTGGGAGTGATGCAAGCAAGCCATAGTGGAATCTTCATAGAACATGGAGGTGTGGACAGTCAGCCCAAATTTTTCGAAGAGAAATAGCTGAATGTGTGACAGAATGCTCATGAAAAGCAATTAGGACAAACTGATAACGTAAAAGCCACTTTTGTGATACAAGTCTGTAGCAGAACGCCAGCCAGTAGAATATAATGTTTTAGGAGCAGTGGGAAAGAATATTGTCAGTGAGACAAGGAAGAGTGGGGTTGTTCTGATTCTCCAGGATTCCACGGGAATCTGATAACTCAGAAATTATTACAAAATGGAAAATTGATATATTTAATATTAAACCCTAGGAATTAACTACAGACCAGTTTAACTATGTATCTCTTCTTTTTAGTTTTTCCTAACTAAAGTGTTTTCATTTTTGTTTATTTTGTGTTGTTGTAAATGGAAAAAGTTAAGATGCTCCCCTCCTTACCCCACCAATCCAACCCTGTATAATGTAACCATTGTTTACATATTTTTTTAAACAAAAAGGGGCTGTACTCTATAACTGTGTTGCCACTTGCTTTTTCACTTACGATATCTTGCATATCACTATAGATGGGTGGTTCTCAACTGGGAGCAGTTTTGCCCTTCGGGGGGCAATGTCCGGAGACATTTTTTGATTGTCATGACTGAAGAGGGGAGGGAGGTTGCTACTGGCATCTAGTAGGTAGGGGCCAGGGTTACTGTGAACATCCTGCAATACAAAGGACAGCCCCGACGGCAAAGAACTATCTGTTCCCAAATGTCAATATAGCTGAAATTGAAAAACTCTGTTCTAGGTCAGTACACATAAATCTAATGCATTGTTTTAAAAAGCTTCATAATGTTTTGTCATATGGTAGATCATAATTTATTCAACTAGTTTCCTATTGATAGCTATGGCTTCTTATTTAGTGGTGTGATCATATTTAATATTAAGAAGCCAAATGCTCCAAGTTATAATTCATTTGTTTCTTTAAAGAGCACAAAGAAGCCTTATCAGAAAGACTCAAAAGAGGAACAGTTAAGAATTCATAGGTTTGTGTATAAAATTAGATTCTGGGTCACTGTGAGTCAGGAGAATTTGGTTTCCATAAAGTCACAGACTCACTCTAAATTGACAAGTCTGACAGCAAGTCATTTGAAAAGCATGTCTTCATTTTTTTGATTCTTTGGAATTAAAAAGGAGATGAAGAAGAAGAAACAGAAGAAGAGGCAACAGCAACAACTCAAAAGCCCTTTATATGACTGCCAGAAACAAAGAAGGCTACTTTTGAAGTGACGGCAGTGGCTTTCAGAGAAGCTAATTCTGATTATCTCTACCTCCTCCTTATACACATTTAAAAAAATTCATTAGTGCATTAAATCAGGGTGGGTTGAACGGAAGAAAGCAAAGCAGGTTTAAGAAGGAAAAAGGGATATCCAATTCTAAAGACATGGAATGACTTCCAGATGCTGATGACAATGCAATTTAGAATTGGGATGACCCTCTGGTTAACCACAGAGGGTTTTACAGAGAGGGTGCCCTGAGGCAAGCAGATGCTTGCTCTGTGCTTCTCTGGCCCATCCTCTCTCCATGTCCTATGCCTTCCTGGGAGGATGAAATAGAGAACTGATTCTGCCCTTCTCACAGAGCTGGGGGAAGGGTAGGAACCAGCACTGTGAGCGAGGGATGGCAGACCAGTTGGTGAGCCTCCACCCTTTTCTTTGTCATCACTGTCCTCAGTAAGAAGCTGAGTTGGACGTTTATCTTCCCTTAGCTGATAGTCTTTTATTCCACTTAGTTAAGTCATCCTCTGATAGCTCTGCAGAGCAATAGACTGGGACAGGTAATTTGGGCTTTGTGCTTTTGGCCTTTTCACTTCCTGGCACGTGTCCTTATAGTTAATAAATTAGTAGAGACCGTTACCCTGGAATAAGTCAGATCGCCCAAAATGCAACAACTCAGATCTGTCTCAGGAACTGCTAGCACTATAAATTGATTGATATTTTAATTGAGGTATAATGGACATATAATACTGTGTTAGTTTCAGGTACACAATATAATGATTCGCTATTTGGATATATTGTGAAATTATCACCTCAGTGAGTCTAGTTAACATTAGTCATCATATAGTTACAAAAAAAATTATTTTTCCTGTGATGAGGACTTTTAAGATCTATTCTCTTAGCAGCTTTCAAATATGCAAATGGTATTTATTTATTTATCATTTATTGAAGTATAGTTGATTTACAATGTTTCAGGTAGGCAGCAAAGTGATTCAGTTATACCTAAATATAGCTATTCTTTTCTGTATTCTTTTCCATTATAAGTTATTACAAGATATTGGATATAGTTCCCTGTGCTACACAATAGGTCCTCGTGGTTTATCTGTTTTATATATAGCAGTGTGTATCTGTTAATCCCCAATTATTAACTGTAGCCACCATGCTGTGTATTACATCCCCATGACGTATAGATTTTATCACTGGAAGTTGGTACCTTTTGACCCCCTTGACCCGTTTCATTCCCAGCCCCCGTGAGTGCATTGATGTTTGGGAAAACTAAAAGAGCATCCCCCCATCGCTGTCGCCCCTCTAGGATCAGAGCCACACTCAAGTGTCACAGTACCGTCAGGACCCCTCCCTGATCATGAGGTCCATCGTCCACATGACGGATGCCGCTCGCTCTGGGATCATGCCTCCTGCCCAGCTCACCACCATCAACCAGTCTCAGCTCAGCGCCCAGCTGGGGTTGAATTTGGGAGGTGCGAGCATGCCCCACACGTCTCCTTCACCTCCAGCGAGCAAATCGGCAACCCCCTCCCCTTCCAGCTCCATCAATGAAGAGGATGCGGATGAATCCAACAGAGTAAGTTAACTGCCTTTAGAATATAACCTACAATTTGGGATCACCCATGCTTACGTCTTTGAATTTCATCGTCACAGTATTACCTCCTTTTTCTTCCTGGGTTGAAATAGCTTTTAAATTTATGACAGTTTGATTTTTTTTCCCTTCACTCTTTTATATTTATTTCTTTTCTTTGGAAAATGTATTAAACTGGAAGTTGGGAGATCTGGCTGCTCCTACTAGGAGTAAGGTATTGAGCAAGCCACTTACAGGCATAATTTTCCTAATCGGTAAAGAGGAAGGCTTGCACTGGACTTTTCAGAAGTTTCAGCTGCTCTGATTCTTAGATGATGTCCATGTGGGCGTGTTTCACCTAGTTAGTCAGCTAACCTGCAGCCACATGTGACAGTCTTGCACCTCTGATGATGCTTATTGCTTAGTAAGTTTCTTTCATCTTGCATCTTTGCTTTTGTCAGGGAGATTATATATTATTCAAATAGACATTATTCAAAGTAAAAACTTAGTTTCAGGCTTTTCTGAAGGCCTTTAAAAGTATTCTATTTCATTCAAATTACTTATTCTAGGTGCACAATTCCTCATTCCTCATTCATCAATTATGCGTCGTACACTTACTCTGTGCTTAGCATTTTACCTGGTTCAGGTGATACAAAGATTTACAAGAGAATTACTGCCCCTGGGACTTCCCCTTGGGAACATGTGGCAGCGCCAGATGTGATTAGTGGTATAATTGATGTATCTGGTGTGCTGAGCCCGTCATCGATTCTGTTTAGGAGAGTGATTTGAGGAAGACTTTACTGAGAAGGTGATGTTTGAATTAGGTCTAAGAGGATACATAAAACTTTGTGACGCAGAAGAGAGAGGCCAGCATTCTGGGAGAGGGAGCAAGTGGAAGTGCATGCCCGTTTATGGGTATCGCGAACAGTGTGACGAGGGGGGGGAAAGAAACAGGAATTGAAGAAAGAAGTGGCTGAAAGGTGGGAACCTTTCCCCGGCTGGTAGTTGAGAGCTGATGAGTTATTTGCATAGTGGAATGGCATAAGCAAATTTATGCTTCAGAAATATAACTTGAGCTGTGTATAGAATGTGTTCCAAAGAGAGGGACCAGAGAAAAGATCCTTTTATGAAGTGTTTCCTTTTATTTTTAACGAAGAAAGGAATGGACAGGAGGTACCAGATTAGTGAGACATTCAAGAAGGAGAATCACTCGTTAAGGTTTGATGATCCCCTGGAATTTGAAGGAGTAGAAGATACACCAGGTTTTAGTTTGGGAGCCAGAAGGGATACGGGTAATGAGAAGATAACCCGGAAGGGAGGATTGTTTTTCGTTTGTTTGTTTGTTTTTCCCCATAGGGAAGATGAGAGTTGGACATGGTAGGGGCTGGATCTGAGATGCTTCCATTTGAGTCTAGAACTCAGTCCGTTGGAGATGAAACTATAGATTTGGGGGCCCTCAGCACATCAATGTGAAGACATAGAAGTGACCGGGATTTCTCAGAGTGTGTAAGGAGCAAGTCAAGGCCAGAACCTCGAGCATCACTTACTTTGACCTTGAGCATCATTATTTTTAAATAGAAATGGAAGAAGAGGAGCTGGGGAGGTTTGTGAGTGATAAAAAGAGGAGAAATGTTGCAGGGATTTTCAGCAGGAACGTTTGGTCCACCCCGTGATGTGAGCACCCCACTGCACACAAGGTGGGGAAGTGTGCTGCCAGTCTCTGCTCGCACTCGTAAGGGCAGTGGGGTGAAGTGGGAAATAATAAAGAAACTCAAGGGATGTGTATGAGATATAGCTGGCTATTACACAATTCAAGTGGATTCCTTTCACTTCACTCAAATTCCCACTGATCGTAATACTTACTTCTGTATCAATCTGAAATTGTCCCATCCGAAGAGAACCTTTTATGTGACTCCTAGCTTGCTCCATTTTAAGTCACGGTCTAGGTTTTGTGTAAAGACAAGGAATCCAGTTTATCAACGGCTTAGCTGAAAAAGGAAGATTAACATTAGTGTTGATTATGTCTTTGGGGTAAAGCTATTTCTCCGTTTTTCGCAGCCCTTTGAGTCAGCTACGTGAAAGTTTCTTTCGGAGAATTAATTCTGAGCTTTTATTTAAACTGTGAAATTCCTCATTTCGGGTTTATTCGTAAAAGGTAATGACGATTAGGTCAGGTCGTGGTTATCCAAAAAAGACGTCAGAGGCTGTCAACATTTGAATGCTGTTTTGCGAAGAATGAAATTAAACTCCTCTTCTTTGGAAAAAGCTGTACTGGAAATTACTTTCATCTTGCCATTGGTCGGAGTATTGTTGATGCAACCAGTGCCAAATTCTCTTCCAAGAATAGAGTTGTTTTACTCAATAAGAAAAATCTGTGTCTATGTATTTTTTCTTGTGGCTAAAGTAATATTTTTTCACTGAAGGAAAACTTGGCTCCAATTGAAGCTCTAACCGAAAGACATCTGACTCCCTTGCAAGTTCAGATTCATTAACTAGAATTTAACAAGTCTCGCTTATTCTGAGGATTTAGAAAAAAAGGCTATGAGGTCTACAGAATTTTATTGGATTAATTGTGTGAGTTATAAAAGACGGCATTTAGGAGGAGAGACGAGATCTAGCTTAACACCTACTGAGGTCTGTAAACTACTTGTATAAAGTATGAGTGTGGTTACCACTCAAATAATGAAAACAGTAGGCCCACCAAGAAGGAGGCTGCCAGTTTCCTAACACCAGGAGGGTTCAGAGCTCTCAGAATTACTTATCAGTTTCCTCGCTAAGAATTCCAGTAATTGGGTTAAGTTCCAAATGACCCTTCTTCAGCAAGTAATGATGTTCTTGGAAAATTTGAATTAAGATTCAAGACTCAAGGCCATTAAAAGCCAATCTGTTAGTAACTTGAATCTATCTCTGTTGATCTTGCCTAAGGCTGGCTTTTAAAACAGATTTTGTCAAACACTGCAGCGTTCTTGATGAAGTTAACTGCAGAATTGTCTTCAACAGAGTCATGTTATAATCTAAGGGGGATAAAACAAGGTTAATCAATCATTTCCCCTGCTTTTCTGTTGAGTATGTTTTTGATTGTTGAAATTAGATGCTGGTAGCAGGTGAATATTGGAGCTCAGTGGTATATAAATTTGGGGAACTGTACCCATGTTATTTCTATGGTTTTGATTTCGGACAGCGTGTGATTTTCAGAGAGTGTGAACCTCTGTATGTCAGTATTCTTGTGGGCAGGGTTACTATATGTAATAATAAATGTCTTCTTATTAGTCTTTTTTTAGCCTTGGTGATTTTAAGTATCTACTGTTGCTGCTGTTTGACAGGTTTTTAATTTTATGAAGAGTATCAATTTCCTTTCTAGTTCTAGTTAGAATTTTGACATTTGTACATTTCCTGTTATCCTATTCTTTAGAAAGTTTTCATTGTTTTAGGAAATAAAGATGACCTTTCCCTTATTGTGAAACCTAGGAATTATAGCAGATTTCCATTTGCGTTTCCGGAGACCATCAGCAGAGTAACATGTGGTAAAATTAAAAAAAAAAAAAAAAAAAACAAGCCTCAAAAAAATCAATTCAGACTGATCATACATATGGTATGTGTCTAAAGCAAGGGACCTCATTTAAAATATCTGAATATGATCAACATCCTGAATATTATTTAAGTTTACTTCTAAAAACCTCTGAAAATGTAAAATATTTTGTTTATAGGTACGTATGTAGCATGGCATATAGAGAGCGAGCATTGCCTGGTACGGAGTGTTCTGTTTTTCATTACTCATAATTGCTATTTAGAGCATATGTTGCGAATGTATTGAGGATACTTCTGGGTCTCATTAATCAATGTTCTAAATGCTAATGTCTGCTGTCCAGTTAACTCTAAGCAAGTTTGCCCCTCCCCCGCTTTTGGGGGTGATTCATCTGTGCATGATGTTTAACAAAACCTTAAAAGAACAATTGTAAGCCCGAGTAAGTCTTTCTGCATTCTCGGCCAGTACATTCTAGGCAATG
Source organism: Vicugna pacos (assembly GCF_048564905.1). Taxonomy (NCBI): domain Eukaryota; kingdom Metazoa; phylum Chordata; class Mammalia; order Artiodactyla; family Camelidae; genus Vicugna; species Vicugna pacos. The sequence goes on along the minus strand of NC_132995.1, from coordinate 29,360,041 downwards.
AATTTTCTTCCTGCTTTTACAGGCCATTGGAGAGAAAAGAGCTGCTCCAGATTCTGGCAAGAAGCCCAAGACTCCAAAGAAAAAGAAAAAGAAAGACCCCAATGAGCCACAGAAGCCAGTGTCAGCATATGCCCTGTTTTTCAGAGACACGCAGGCTGCAATTAAAGGTCAAAACCCCAACGCCACCTTTGGAGAGGTCTCAAAAATCGTAGCGTCTATGTGGGACAGCCTGGGAGAGGAACAAAAGCAGGTGAGGCCAAGATCCGTGGCAGCTGTGTTGTGAAACGTCATACCAGAATATTCCTTACCCCTTTCCTGAGTGATTGCTTCTTGATATGATTGCTTCTCATGAAAGCCTGTCTAAGCAATGGCATTAAAAAACCCAAACATAGGAGTCCAAACCACTCTCCAGGTATATGGCTTTCTCAGTTCCCTGAAGGGTGCGTGTTCAGAGCCCATTCAGAAGAGAGTTGGAGGAGATCCAGGCAGTATCCTGCAAGCATCAACTTTTGATGATCATCTTTTCATTTGAAATAACGTGGAATTTTTTCCTCCTTCGTTCAAGGAGGAAATCTTGCTTGCCTTTCTTTGATCATCTTTCTGAACCCTTGTGCTGTCCTGGTGGGTCTCCAAACTTTGAAGCTGTCTCTGCGTGTCTCATTATTGTCCTTGGGCATTTGAAATTTTATTCCAAGTTCATTTGAAAGCTCAGCAGTAATGAGAGGTATTGAGAGATTAGCCATGCTGGTGGGAGATACTTCCTTAAGGTCTAGCCTCCCGTCTCTCCCCAGGCAAGTCCTCCACACCAATGGAGAGAAGAATGACTTCCTCGGGGCTCAGTCCTCCCCTGGCTCCTTGCGTGAAACTCCAGTGACTATTCAGAGGAGTGAACTTTACACATCCTCAGAATAATAGACCCCTGTCAGTAATAAACCAGAATAATTGTTTCAGGAACTAAGAGTGAAAAACCCTTGGTTTTCTTTCCTTTTCTTTTTTTCTTTCAAAACAAATCATGGATTCGTTCCTACTCGCTGCTTACCTTGGGATGGTGCAGCTCTAGAATTTGCCTGTTTTTTTGCAGTGAGCTTCATGCTATATGCAGCAGACTGATTTTTCTACCCCAGGAATGTAATCCCAAAGCTGCATCTAACTTTTAAATTCTGGAGGAAAAGAGAGTTGCGCTTTGGTATAACAGCCAGCCATCAGACCGCTGTTAAGAAAAGGAAGCCCACATCACGTTCAATATATTGGTATTTGTTTATGTAGCCACTGGTCTCACTAATGGGTAATCTTTCATCTTTTACTATTTCTGGCTTGTTTTCCTCCAAAAGAAAACCCAGGTTGAAAGGCCTCTGTCTTGTCTGTCTTCGCACACTCTCTCTATCGTTGGTTTTTTCATCCTCTGATTTGGTGCGTGTGTGTGAGAGAAAGAAGACACTGATGGAGAAACTCGTTAACTTTCTATCGTTTAAACCATTTGCCGCAAATTTCATTCTTGTTGCCTTATTTACAGCCTGAGCATGAGGTCCTCAGCCGTTACTCTTAAGAAATCTGTGCTGCAACCTGAAATCTTTCTCTTGTTCGCCATAGTTAACATCAAAGTTGTGCTCCAGCGAGGGCGGCGGGGTGCCGTTTTGTTTTAATATCTGTGTGTGTATGTTTCCGTTTAAAAGTCAAAGCCGCGGAGACCAACTTTATAAGTGAGTTCTGTTGCAACCTAATTTGCACAGCAGTTATTTTATGGCTGCGAATTTGTATGCTAAAGGTGGTGCTAATTGTGGTCTTTTCATAGGTATATAAAAGGAAAACGGAAGCTGCCAAAAAAGAGTACCTGAAGGCCCTGGCCGCGTACAGGGCCAGCCTCGTTTCTAAGGTAAACCCAGACGGGGGCTGCCAGTCTCTGAGAGAATCACAATCTTGAAACAGCCATGGAGCATTCAAAACAGAAATGCAACTCCTCTTAGAGTTGATTAAAAAAAAAAAAAAAACCACACACATCTTGGACAACTCAGAAACTTACTTGTTCTCAGTAGAGATCACCAGAATGATGGCATGAAAAATAAGAGTTAATTTAAGCTGCAGAATCTAAATTGTTTCCAAAAGATCCACTGATCTCTATGTATGTATGTTGAAGCTATTTAGACAATTTTTTTTTAGTATATGTATACTTTATTTCTAAGTGGAGGTACTGGGATTGAACACAGGACCTCATGCATGCTAAGCATGTGCTCTACCACTGAATTATAACCACCCCCCACTTAGGCAAATCTTAAACAGCCTCTTGTTCTTTCTTCTTTTTGGGGACTGACATCTGTGGTAATGTCCTCTATTGAAACTGGGAGGTATGGCTGGCAGTTTTGGATATTGGATCATAAATTCTCAATGGTTACATTATTGTAATAGGGGATGTTACATTTTTTGACCAAACTGTTCCACATCCTATAAATAAATAAACCTCATGATTATTTAAAATAAAATTATGCTCCAAGTACTTTTAAAAAAAGACATGTATACATGTTTTATACATAGAGTATACAATGGACTCTGATGTGTTATAAAATGCACCAGTATCCCAAAGCACATGTCTTTCTGGATTATTATTACCTTGATCCAGAAGGAGCATGAGCTATTACCTTCTATTTTAACATTTAATTGACTTTGTCCTTAGCCTCCCTAGAATTTAGAGAGGCTTTGGGGAGGATAATTTGAGCTCATGTTCTTGCTCTTGCTGTATCTCCTCTGGCAAACAGAGATTCCGTTTCATTGTCAGTGTTTTTTGCCTTAAAGTACCACATAGGGCCTCCAGGCATGGTCAGTGTTGCTGGCAAAGCTATTTTTAAAAGGTTTATCCTTTTTTCTCTTCTGCACCTGAGTTGTTTCTTCCTTATATTAAGATCTACCATTGGCATCTGCTCAGAAGCAGATCCAGAGAGGTCCTCCTGTCTTTGACAGCTCTTAGGACACTTCCCACTTCTTGAGAAAGAAAACATTCGTCAGGTCAATAGCAAAGCCTTTTTCTGACACTCTGGAAGACACACACTGAGAGATACACCCATTCTGGATGCAGATTTGCACGTTGGTAGAAAACAACTGAAGGTGTGGGCCACAGATGTTAAGAACTGAGATGTATGTGATGGCTAATTAGACAAGTGACATGAATAGAGTAGCAGTGTGCATGTACTTTTTAAGTGGACCATTTATTCATTCATTTACCCAGAAGCAGGTATGGGTGATCTTCATGCATTAGAGCATGAATAATTGACCGTACATGGATTTAAGCCAAGAGCCAGTAACTCAAAAGGCATTCTAGAAAGAGCATCCAGGACTGGGCTCATTGGGTCTGTGACTGATTTAGAAGGGATTGTTTAAACATTTTACATCAGGTACTAAAATCTGGATTCAAAAACATTTCCAAGTGGAATTCACTGACTCCAAAAAACCAATAGGATGGAATTAAAAAAAAAATCTAACATACTGTTTGTTTGAGGGGTTTTGTTTTTGTTTATTCATTAGGTAAGTGCAGTTGAGAGCACTCTAAATTTATAGTCAGAGACATGGCAGACAGCTAAAATAGTCCTTGAGGTATGACTTTAGAATAATTTCAGCCTGAACCCAGTGTAAAATGGCTGCTAATCTGGTGATCTCACAGGAATCAGCACCTAATCCTACAACTTGATGATGAGACCATCTCTGAAGTTCTCTCTCTCGCTCTTTTTCTTTTTTTTTTTGGGGGGGTCCCCGCAATTTAAGGGGGAATGATGACTAAATTGAAGGCCTCTCCAGAGGGTTGCCTCCACACCTGAGAGTCGAACCATATTCAAATAATCAAAAGAATCATGAAAGTGAGGATTTGGGGGCATGTGATTTGGGTCCTCAGATGTAAGCACCATCATGTAAGGGGAGCCTAAGTTTGGTCTCTGTACCCTGGATAGAAGCAGTTGTCCAAGGAGTGAGATTACAGGGAGGAAGATTTCAGCCTCAACCTTAGAATAGTAAACAGGGCTGCATCACATGTCCATTTAACTTACGTCTCTCGATCTGGAGCCTAGGACTCCCTGCCTTAAGATGTGACTCTACTATCACTTCCAATCTTCACAAGAAAATTAATAGAAGCTTAATATTAAGCCCCAAGGGAGTAGACCTGGCAGGCAAGTGGGACCTCTTCACAGGGAACCAGCCTTTTTCATTCTCCACTCGGGGGCATCTTAAAGGCACAGTGGTGTCATTGGCCAGGTGTCTATACATAGACTTCCTCTGTAGTTTCATCCTTAAGATTGGCTTGGTGATTTTTAAATATTCGAGTACATAAAAATAATGTTCATATTTATGTGTAGAAAACTGTGTATTCTACTTAGTGGGCGATTTAATGGTAACCATGAGTATTTGCAGGTTTCTTCTTACCCAAGACTTTAGAACATGACCCTCCAGTAACATGCAGCCCCCTTGGGCTTTTGCACAAAAAAGGGACAGAGAACCGTCTGGTAAGGTGCTCAAACAGAAACCATCAGCGATGACTTTTCCTACCTTGTGTGACTCTTCTTGTAAAGTCACTCCTCAGATTTCTTCTAATGGTAGATTTTATAAATGTGAGTAATAAAAATGTAGAAGTACACATTCAAAATCATTAAAGAGAGTGGATGGCAGCTTGATGCCTCCAAAGTTCCCCCATAACCTCCCTCCAAAAACCTCTAATTTTCTGAAGAATAAGAGAAAAAAAATTGTCTTTAAGAGGACTCATTCCAATCACTGTTGCATTAGTAAAATAATTTATTTTGTGGAGGTAATTATGTGTTTTTAGCACAAAATGTATTAGGCAGTTTCTCCCCATGTTGTGCCCCAGGTCGTTTTCCTTGTAACAGATTATTCAGTCACACAAATGTTGAACATTCTCCCCTTACCTGTGACTCCTTTGATACATTCTGGAAATCTCTGAAAATCTTTGGTAAACTAAAATATTTCTAAAGTTGTAAAGTACTTCAATTTAGTGTCTCTAAATATTCAAATGAGCACTGTTATAAATAATCTTGCAAATACCAGGCTTTGAAATTTTCTAGTCAGAGTCATTTTCTGGTAGTAGTAATTGTTAATTAATCAAAATAGCTAACATTTATGAAATGCTCTCTGTGGGCCAGGTGCTGCTCTAAATGCTTAACAAATATGAGTTAATTTAATTCTCACAGCCTCTACACAAGCTATAAAACCCCATTTTATAGATACGGAAAGCAGGGAACAGATGGGTGAATTAACTTGCCCAAAGTCACAAAGTTGTTGAGTATCAGAGCTAGACTTGAACTCAGGCAGTCTATACCCTATTGTCTTTCAAACTGATTCTTGGTGGTGAGGTTAGTTTAGACTTAAATGCTGAAGAACTGTTACTCTTAAATATGTGTATCAGTTATCTTTTGCTACAGTAGCACTGTGTAACAACCAGCCTCAAAACCCAATAACTCAAAAAGATAACGTTCATCTCAGAGAGTGCCAGTAAACCAGCTGGGTCTTCAGAGCTAGGCCAAGGTTGGCAGGATCAGCCAGTCTTGCTCACCTGTATGCAGTCAGCATGGGGGGTTGGCACTGGACTCATACACATAAATGGCAATTGGCTGGCTGGCAGTGAACTGGCTCTTGAGTGGGGTAACAGGGCCACATGTCTGTCATCAGGTTGTGGCAGGTGCTGAGGGAGACAGACAGACAGACAGACTTTGAGAACTCACTTCCATCACATTCTGTTGACCAGAGCAAAGGCACCAATCGGGCCAGCCTAGATTCAAAGGGTGGGGAGTTTGCCTCCACCTCTGGGGGGGAGCTACAAAGTCATGTGACAAAGTGCTTGGGTTCAGGGAAGCATGAATAATGGTGGCCATTTTTGTCATCAATTTACAAGACTTAAAAATACTCAAATCTTCTCCCCCAAATTCAGGCTGCCGCTGAATCAGCAGAAGCCCAGACCATTCGTTCTGTTCAACAAACCCTGGCGTCCACCAATCTGACACCCTCCCTCCTTCTCAGCCCCCCGCTGTCTCAACATGGAACAGTGTCGGCACCACCTCAGACTCTCCAGCAATCGCTCCCCAGATCAATCGCTCCCAAACCCTTAACCATGAGACTCCCCATGAACCAGATTGTCACGTCGGTCACCATTGCAGCCAACATGCCATCGAACATTGGGGCTCCGCTGATCAGCTCCATGGTTGGCTCAGCATCCTCCACCCAAGTGAGCTCTTCGGTCCAGACCCAGCAGCATCAGATGCAGCAGCAGCAGCAGCAGCAGCACCAGATGCAACAGATGCAGCAGCAGCAGCTCCAGCAGCACCAGATGCATCAGCAGCTCCAGCAGCAGATGCAGCAGCAGCATTTTCAGCACCACATGCAGCAGCACCTGCAGCAGCAGCAGCAGCACCTGCAGCAGCAGCTCAGCCAACAGCAGCTGCAGCAGCAGCTGCAGCAGCACCTCCAGCTGCAGCAGCTGCAGCACATGCAGCATCAGTCCCAGCCTTCTCCGCGGCAGCCTTCCCCCGTCACCTCCCAGATGACGTCCCCCGGCCCCGCCATTGGGAGCCCCCAGCCAGCCTCTCAGCAGCACCAGTCGCAGATACAGTCTCAGACGCAGACTCAAGTATTATCGCAGGTCAGTATTTTCTGAAGATGCACGCGGCAGGCGGGTTTGCGCATCTTGGGGGAGAGTGGCGTCATCGGAGGGTAAACCACATGTGGCTGAAACTCGGAAGTCGGTGTTGGTTATGCAGAAATGTGTAACAGACCACGCGGTCCTCTCAAGTGTCTATTAGATAGGCAATAAGAACTACAGTGTAGCTGAAAATCATCTTCTAGCGGACTCTAAATCACTTTGTTTTTAAACAAGAAAAGCTGTGCTCTTTTATGTGATGCCTTTTTTATTTATTCAGGCTGTACCTACAATATGTGAATCAAACCGTTTAATGAATCCTGGGACATACTGATGACTGTAATAAACTGGCCTCTTTGAGTCATAGCAAATGGCCTTATTTCTCCAGAAGTGAATAAACCACACTTCCAGGTGACTGGAACGTCCGAAGCCCTAAAAATAAAAAGCACAGTCGTAACTACCTGAAATATGAAGAACCAGTTTCATACAAACATTTGTATGACGTCAATCGTTGATGGCATTTTTTTGTCATGAAAAAAAATGTAAATCACAGACTTTTGCCAAAGCTCTTATTTTTTTTCCTTAAATCTCTCCAGAAAAAAAAAAAAATGCAAGTGATTAGATTCAATTATTGACTCATTTTTCACTTTTTACCCATGACTTCTCCAAATCAAACCACAGTATATGTTGGAACAGTATCTATGACCACTGTTAGCCCATTATACTCATGCCAATTAGAAGACAAGAATGTGAATATTATATTCTGTGTTTTGAGTGACAAGTTTCGAAAATTAAAAACACTGTATTTTTAAAAGGGAAATGCACTTAAATGAAAACAGTTATTACAAAAGTTAAGATTTAAAAAAAAAGCAAGAGTTTTTATTATGATGTAATACCGGTAGAATATTTAAAAGGCACACCACATCGGAATAATCAATGTAAATATTTTCTTTCAAAGTTGTAAGTTTTCATATCATGTGTTGTAAAGTTTTCATAAACGAGGCTTTAACGTAAACACTGGTGACACGAACCATTCATTGCTACGTTGCTTCTTGTGTTTTTATGCTGTTTTATACTTTTTTATGAGTTATGATAGCAGCAATTAAGTTGTTTGTATTTTGCTTAACTAAAACAAAAATGCTTTTATCTTGCTATAGAATAAACACATTTCAGTAAAAACCGTGGACTGTATTTTGATGCAACAACCAGGAAACTGTTCACTTTTCAAATAAAATGATATGTTAAATTTCACTTTCGGTTCTTTGAGTATGTAGAAGGTGAGGAAATATGTCCACATACCAACTTGTGTTGGAACCCCAGCATCAGTTTCCATTTTTAGTTGGAAATAAGAGATTCAGAGCTAAGCATTTGGATTGCATGGTCCCAAATCAGGGCCTGTAAAAAAGAAAAGAAGCCATCAGAAATACTTTTATAATTATAATTTTGTTAAGATGCAAGGGAAAGGTAAGTGTAGAGGAGAAAGCAATCATCTCTTTGGGGCTAGAACCAACTGGCATTGTGTTGTTACTGCTATTAAAACGGATGGCGAATGCTAATTCTTAAGCCAAAATAATTATTTCAGTGCCCATTTCTTCCCCCCTTTTCTTGCTCTGTAGTGGCTCCTCTTTGAGAACAGTGTGACCACTATCCCCAGTTGTCTTGCATGATTAATTACAGCATCTGTCCTGTCAGAAGCTATAATGAAGAGGTCTTGATAAAAATTGCAAATTACCACTGGCAACAGTCTTAAACTGCTTATGATAAAATGAAAATTAAAAACAGCAAGTGTCAACCCTGACCAGAATCCTAATCTGGAAAAAAATGAGAGTGTGAGTAGGGGCAGCCATAGTACTGTGTGCAAGACATTCAAAAAAAAAATAATGGAATATGGATTCCTCAAAGTTGTTGTTGTATTTCAAAGAATATTTACTGTACGTAGTGGGCTATGAATAATGAATTCAGCTTTCAATATTTCATAATCCTCTCGTACTCTGTGTTATGTACAAATATTGAACAGCAAGAGCTTCTAATTATAAATTTATAGATTTCTTGCTGTAGAAAAATTTGTGTCTAAATTGAAGCTTTTCATAAGATGTATTAGTTGACAGGTATCAGTGTTCAAACAGTCCAAGGATGGTGCCTAATCATGTCTACAAGGGGGCAACTATATTCCACAAAGAACTGATTCCACGTCAGACCCATCAGAAGCAGAGCTGATGGCGAAAGATTTTTCTGTGAATTGAAACTAACATTACATAACAATAAGAACCATTTTATACTCTGTTGTGAAACCTTTAGACAAATGTCTTCAAAATTAATTGCTAAACTACATGTGACAGTAATTGTGTATTAGTTCTGTAATTGTCATTTTGAAAACCCATGAAGTATTGCTTGGAAAAAAAATGTCACTAGTGATAAGACTTAATTGCAAATGAAGTCTGTTTTCAACTGGTTTGCAGTTAGAAGCAGGTGTTGTATCATCTATTAAATGATTTTATAAATCTTGAGTTTTATCACATTTGATTAAATGCTGCTAAGCACACTGACGGTCAATTTCAAGGAAAAGAATTGCTTGATGACTAATGGTTTAAAAAAATTAATCACCAGGCAGAACTATATCTTTAAAATGTCGAAAAGGCTTGAATCGTGAAAAGAATTCCCCAGCCTTGTTACCAAATCATTTTTCTCAGGATCTGCTAAAGCATATGATGCATCAACTTGTATTTCCCTTTATCCGTGGGACTGGTTCCTAGTTCTGAGACGTACGTTAAGTACTTGGTGTACTTTTTTGGTTATAGGTCAGAAATAAAGCAGGGTGGTGAAAAATAGACGTGAGAAATGTGGTATCTGATTAGCGGGACACCTAAACAGCCTAAATGCTTTTCCTGCTAAATGGTCCACAGACATTAACGAGGCTCCCCCACGCCCCCTCCCCCATCTCGCACACCTTCTCTCTCCCCCTGCCGTGGGCACAGTATTTTATTACTCTGGCTAAACAGACTCTCGTTTTTGCATTAACCAGTACTGCCTTGCGATGAAAGAACATAAGGAGTTTTCATTTTTAGCTGACACGGGGTCATTAGTTCCCGACTCAAAGAACAAAAGCTTAAATGCCTTCGTGCAGCATAATTTCTGCAATCTATTCCCACCTGATGGAGGTTTGAAGGCTTTCGAGACAGATGGATTAATATCTCAAGTTTAAGTAGAAGTCCTCCGCTGTGTCCATTCAGCGGGCTGCAGACATCTGAATGGTTTCGTTCCCATTTCTCACCCCGTGGAGCATTTTTCAGCACTGGACTTCAATCTAACCTTTCCTTTCCCCCCCTTCTCCCCACCCCTTTTGTTTGGCTTTTGTTTTGCAACAGCTGTTATTATCGTTTTTGGTCAGCTGTGATTGCTGGAGGCAAAATAGGACCAGATGGTGTTTTGCTATGCATGAATGGCGAGTTAGAGGAGTTGGGATTGAATAGGCCAAGTTTGAATGGTGTCTACGCACCACCTGCCTGCCTGAGCTGTGGCACACACATCACAGGAGCATGATCCGCCTCAGACCTACTAGAATCGGATGGGAAAGTGGGGAGCTGGGGTGGATTTTCCCCATGTTTATTGATCTTCCATGCACTAACGGAATAATGCAGTGTACAGTCAATTTGAGTTAATTGGATATGACAGAGCATGGGCGTGCAATCTATCACTCTAGAATTCTGGTTTGCTTTAGATTTCATTGCTCCCTCAGATACACACACACACACACACAGAATAATAGCAAAAATTAGTGGGCTAAGTAGGCACAAAATTGTTTAAAATGTCTCTAAAATAGCAGAATTAAGAGTCTAAAGTAAGGATTTGGAAAGGGGAAGATTCTTCAAAATGATATTTGTGTCTGTCAATAATACAAGGCAAAGAAAAGCTATGTTTCTGATACTCGTGGAGAGACTTTATACCTGTAGGTTACCCATCAAATATTTCACACGTAGAAGAAATGTGCTTTGCTAGGAAACTCACACAGATACACGACCAGATTAGAATTCTCTTAGAAAATATGAACTGTAGAAGTCTTTCTCCTCATCCTCTCAAAGACAGCTTTGCTGACTGTCTGAAGTAACCCTGAGATGTGCTTTTTCTGAATCTGAAAGCTGGTGAATGAGTTTAACCCATGTCGATTGTGATCCTACAGGTGTGTGGGTCGCGTGTGCCGGGGTGTCACCGAGGAAAGCTTAACCACCCAGGAAACATGGAGTGAGATATGCAGACAGACAGCTCCATTTGCCTGAGGCCCTAATTACTTAAATTTACTTCTGCTACATGCAAAACACGATGATAGGTCCCAAAGGAGATGCAAAAATAAACAGGGCCTTCTGTTTGTATACGTTTGAAATTTTCCATAATAAAAGTTTAAAAAAAATAAAATAGAAGCCATTCTTCACTTCAGGAGCTTTTATTTTTCTCTTGTGGTGAGGGAGAGCACCAAGAAACCTGGAACACATGTGGGTTTTGTGTGTGTGTGTGTGTGTGTGTGTGCTTGATAATCTGAGAAAACTGCAATTTATTTAGAAAGGGAAGAGATTGCAACTGGTTAGGGTATTTGGGAAAGCTGCATGGGATTACTGGCATCTAAGACGTGCCCTGTGGGACTTCACTAGGCTGAGGTGGCCGTCCTCGCCCAGCAGAAGAAGGAGGTGGCTTCTCCGGGCAAGGGTTGAAAGCACAGGCACCAGCAAAATAGCAGTAGAGAACAAAGCAAATTGGACCCATAGTGCTCTGGGGGAGGTGAGCGGGAGAAAGTGCTAGAAGGGAAGTTTGGGGTTAGGTTTGTCGAAGTCCTTGTATGCCCAGCTGGGAACTTGTGCTTAATTCAAAAAGCACTAAGGAAGGTCTGATCAGGGTGGATTGAACGCATGAAGGGTTTTATGTGAGCTTACTTTTGAGAAGGGAGTATCCAGTCGCCACTAAAAGCTGAAAGAAAAATGGAACAAGCTTCCCACTTGAAAATGTATCTCAGTGTTTTAATTATTTACGTAAATAAATAAGGCGATCGCTCCGCGCTCGCTCCCAGACCACTCCCGTCTTCCCGGTACAAGAACACACCCTCGGCAGAGCCGAACCAAGGCATTTTCGGTGCCATCTGCAGAATAAGCCTTATCTTTACATTAGCATCCAGGGGGAGATCATTTTCTGTGTTTCTGCTGTGAGAAAGAAAGCTATTTTCACCACTGGTAAAAAGTACCTCTCGGTGCTTGAACTCAAACGTGATGAATGATAAAAAAGAAGGCCTTGCTTTGTTGCTGAGTAAAACCTCAGGCAGCCCTGGGAGGGATGTTGGTTATGGTCTCAATTTAATTTCAAAGAAGACCCTTCACAGACAGAAAACGCGAATGTGGATGCACACTTCTTAGCAGAGGAATAATGCTCTTTTGTAAAACTTCTCATTATCACTAGCATTTGTATAGTGGTCTGTACTTTTCAAAGCAGTTTTCTGTGGATTAGCTCATTCAGTTCCCTCTCTCGATAGGACGGGAGTGAGCCTCATGGAACAAATTAGGAAACCGAGGCACAGAGAGGGTTATGGCTTGTTCCACTATCTGTTTTGCTTATAAGAGGCACCGTCAGAACTGGCATGGACATTGTCTCCTTCTAGACCTGTTATTTCATTTACCTGCTAATATTTGTATATGTGTCGCATGTATTTTTGACGTGTATTTATCTGTCATATATTGTATGGAAGGAGGTGTAAGTAAATATATGTGTGAATAGACAGATGATAGATATAAATAGATAGATAATAGATGACAGAAATCCATCACAGCACCAAAGAGAATAATTAATCCCTGTTTTCCTCATGGCTAGTCAGGCAGTAAACCAAAGTGAACGCCACCTAGCCTGTGTTCTCAATGGGGCATAATGCCACATGGCACTTTTTCCCGGTGTGAGTACCTTCCAGTCTGATTGCTTCCTCTACCGAGATCTCTCTGTAATTATTTTGTATTCGGGCAAACGGCTTTGACTTGTGGGGTTCAAATGCTGGGGCTGGAGGTGCCACAAAGGTGTGTTTAAAAGGGGGTGGGGGAAGAGCAGGCTTTAGGGAAGATGGAGATGGGTAAAGACCAGATAAGTGTGCATTGTTATCCATTATTTAGGGAATCCAGTGACTCAGTGTTGAGCCTGGGAATTCAATGCAGGAGAGGGGACGCGGCCCCCTAAGGACTGGGGGTAGCCACCCCGGGTACTGCTTCAGGAGTTACCTCTCCATTTCCAAGACCATCTCCCCCTGGCTAGTGGAGTGCATCCTAGCGCAGGCCACCACTTGTTACAGGAAATACAGAGGTGAGAACCTCCGATCCTAAGTCCCCCTTCCACAAGATTTTATTACTGTCTTAACTATAAAGAGCTCCAAAGATACCTTGCAAATAGTCACTTGCTAAGGTTGAACAAAACTGAGTGACATTCTAACATATTCATCCAGAACACCAAGCCCCAGCTTTCTGGAGAACGGAATATTTGGGGACTTTGAACAGAATCGTGGTTATTTTGAGATCCAGGTCTTATGTTTCTTTTCAGATTTTTGGCTGACTTTCTTTCTGGTCAGTGTGCTTTGACTCCAAGGGTATTTTGTTACCAAGTAAGATTCTTTTGATAACACTCCTTGTTGTGTCACCCCTTCTGACGTGCAGAGGGAGCCTTAGTGTTCAATGCGTCACAATGAGCAGAAATGATGTCATGTTCTAAACCTGCCTTAAATGGTAATTTGCAGATTTGATACAAGATTTTAGCCCAAATCCTTCAGGCCTGCTGTTCCACCCTCACCCTTTCTGCACATTCTTAATCCTCTCCTCTGTAATTGGTATTGAGTACGTGGGCTCCCCAGGGACAAATAATAGCATCTGAGGAAATTACCTACATACCCTCCTACCACTTGTGTGCTTTTTCTGGATGCCAAATTAAGATATCCATCTTTGGCTGTTTGGACAGTTACCTGGAAGGGTTAGCATCATTTTCTCCATAATAACATTTTTATAAATTGTGTCCAAAGGCTGGCACACCTAGCACGGAACTTTTTAATGATGCTTGGACTATTTTGGCCAATGAATGTGAGTACAACTATTGTTCTTTCCAAAGCAGAACCAAATTCCATAGGGGAAATGCACCATCCTTTTGCACGTAGAAAATTTAAAAAAAAAATCGTTGTTTATGCTATTCGGGCAAAATTTCTTATCAAAAGAAACATGACGTTTTCTCACAGTGTAAAGTCTAAAATCTTGGTTAGCAAGAAGATCAAGGCTATAATCAGGGAACATTTTCAAGATTTAAATATGTTACACCCAATGTTCATAGCAGCACTATTTACAATAGCCAAAACATGGAAACAGCCTAAATGTCCATCACCAGGTGACTGGATAAAGAAGATGTGGTATATTTATACAATGGAATACTACTCAGCCATAAAAACTGACAACATAATGCCATTTGCAGCAACATGGATGCTCCTAGAGAATGTCATTCTAAGTGAAGTAAGCCAGAAAGAGAAAGAAAAATACCATATGAGATCGCTCATATGTGGAATCTAAAAAACAAACAAACAAACAAAAACAAAGCATAAATACAGGACAGAAATAGACTCATGGACAGAGAATACAGACTTGTGGTTACCAGGCGGGTAGAGGGTGGGAAGGGATAGACTGGGATTTCAAAATTGTAAATAAATAAATAAATATGTTAAAAAAGTGACAATGATACTTGCTTCTAGATCCTCGAGAGCCCAGAAATGTGCTACTTGGGTTCCCTCAACTGCTAGACACAAATAACCAGCCAAAGCAGAATGACTTTGTACAGTGGGAACAAACGATCATTTTTTGGATTGGGCTCAATTCCTGTGAAGAACTTTCGTTTATTTGTAGGCTGTGTCGGAAGTTTGTTTATTGCCGAAGAATAACTTAACCTGTCTGTTGGGGACAAAAATGTGTATGTGGCTTATATTTTGGACAAAATGTGAAGGTCAGATTCTTAGGAAGGTTAGGTAATTATCTACAGAGGTTTAAATTCTTTTTTTGTCCTTGATTTTTTTTTTATTGAAGTATAGTTGATTTATAAGAGGTTTAAATTCCCGAACTAAAAACTATTCAGAGACCAGAGTCATATTTCTTCAAGTTGCTCTTTCCTTTAATTGTTAAAACCTTTTACATAGTGAGGAGCATCTTCGGGGGAGAAAGCTTCATTGGGGGATTTCTGGAGGAGCAGTCTGGCACCCAAAGACCTCGACAGCACTTGACTGAGGGAAATGCAGGAAGCACCACTCTCGGCCAGCTTCAAGTCCTTACGTCACCACCGCACATAAGGGAAATGAACAGAACTCTGCAGTGCGAATTAAGCATACTCAGCACTAAACAAAACCACTGCAGAAGCGAGTCAGTGGTCTGGGCATGTGAGCTGTGATTCCCGCAGGAGCCTGAGCACACAGGTAACTAGGCTCTGAGTCAAAGAAACAGAACACAGCCCGAGAAGAAGGAGATCACTGGATACATGTGGTTTTCAGGTGCCCGGGCGATAGCCATGAAACTACTTGGCTCCAGAACTGAGCTACATTTCGTAAGCCTGTGTTCTTAGAACAACTAAGAGTTTTATGTTTGATACAGATGGTGTTTATACAGAGTACACGAGCTCAGCGTGAGAAGTAGTCATAAAACAGACTGGGGTCTGGAATAATTATTCACAATTACTATTGTATAATTGGATGCCATGACGATTATATAAAAAATATTTTAAGAAGTAGTCTCTGCTCCCACTTTCACAATAGTTCTTAACAATAAGAGACATATGCTGTAAACATCGTAACATGTTCTATGGTGTTTACAAACTTGTATTGGGTTTGGCAAAACTGCAAATATAAAAGGCCAGGTTCTCTTACTTGCATCCTTGGGAGAGGCACTTGCCCTGACTCACCTCCAGCAGCAAGCTTACTTTCTAGTCACCCACGGGGCTCCAGGAGCTTAACTGCGTTAGTCCAGACAAAAAAAAAAAGAGAGAGAGAGAGAGACAAAAAAAATGGGCCCATTCTGCAGAGAGTACTCACTTCTTCAGCTTTCTCCAAGCCAGAAAAAGAAACTTCTTTTGGGCCAAACTGTGGCCGCTGCACAACAGCACAATGCTTATATTTAATGTTTCTAGATGGAATTAGTGAATCGACAGACATCTGATCATTATATACAAAAACACTCGTGTCTTCTAAAAGGACAAAAAACGATGAGCCTAAGTTCCTATCATCCCTAAGCAAAGCAGCCAAAAAGAAAATTCATTAGAATTTTAAGTGAAAATACATTTCCTCTTAATCGCATTTACAAAGCCGGTCTGTGCTCAGGAGCTCGGCGGCCCTTCTCTCAGGGAACAGAAGAGCATGGGAAGTAAATTTCAGAACAAATGACTCTGGGGAGGGACCTGTTTTCAAACACACGTGTAATGGGCATGGAAATCAGTGCAGCTCTCCTGTCGCCCTTTGCTACGACTCACGGGTGGGCATCCACTGCTGAATTTCTGTCTATGGCTCTCGAAGGTAATTGCTATGCTTTGATGACTGGAGTCTTTATTATAGCTGATCAGGGGATTCCAACGGGCACTGTGTTATCATCGAGAAGTGAGAAGCATCTTTCCTGCCTGGACACCGCTCTAGTTTCCAGGATTCCTAAGGCAGAGGAGTGGATGCCAGGCAGGAGACTATTCATGCAAGTCCACCACCTGTTGCCCTAATGATGGGGCCTTCGAATATTTATCTGCCAGGTAACACCAAGCACAACGTCTGCGACTCAGCAGCCGGGAAGAGCGAGGGTTACCTCCCTCGTCATATCGGCGGCCAATACTTAATGTTCCAAGCCTGGATCGAAACAACCTGTTCTAGGTATGGTTTCCAAAGGGACTACTTCCAGTTGTCCTCCTTGGCCCTAGAAGAGGAAGGGAGGGAAGTATGGGGTTCGTACCCTGCTGCATTATGCCCGAGTGTGCAGCTCCAGCCTTTCAGAGATCCTCAACCGTTTTGCTGTTTCCTACACCTGGCAGGTGGCCAGGAATGTTCCTGACTCCATGAGAGCAGCAACATGTGCCATGAACTCTGAGATCAAGGTTCTCCTGCAAAAGAGAATATGAATGCTTAGTGAGCAAGGATGCTGGGGTTTTGCCTATTTGAACTTGAACTCGCACACTCGCTTTTTCTTTCCTATGTATAACACAGCAACGCATGCATGTGTATTTATGTACTGCTAAGCTTGACTGTTCCTTTAAAACTATGCTGTACAGTACCTCTTTTAACCAACTTGGCTTAATTCTATGGTACAAGCAGCCCAAGGGACTGTTAATAAAAGAGAACAATTGTCCTTTCTGACGTTAACCTCAGAGCTTTGGATTTTATTTCCAGCACCCTAGTTTCCATTAATAGCTCCCTGTGAATGCATTACCTATTAATCATTCTTACCTTTTCATGTTTACAGATTTTATGGGTTTTCTCTAAGCTTTAGGAAATGGAGCATCTATTTATTTCACTCCTAACCCTTTATCCCACCATCTCATTGGTTCCCATGCAGGCATAATATTACCCAATTGAGTCATTCACTCTTGCATTTGTTCAGCAAATATTTACATGGTGCCTTATCTCATGGAGTTATATTGTGATGGGGGAGAGGGTTTTCTTCATTCTTTAAGTATTTGGATACCTACTAAAGTGCAGTGGATAAAAAAGAAGCAGGAAACGGGGGTGGGGAGGGGATGGAGGAGTGGGTAGAGGACGGACTGCAGGTGTGAACAGAATCATCAAGGAAAGCCTCGCGGAGAAAGTGGTGATGGCAAGGGAAGGAGCTGTGTGACCATCTAGGGGAAGAGCATCCTTGCACTTTAATGACGGCGAGTGCAAAGGCTCAAGACGGTTGGTGTGTCTGAGATGCTGCAAGGCAGCCGGTGCGGGTGGAGGGGAGTGAGCGTGGGAGAAAGCAGAGGCGGTCCAGGGGGAAGCAGGGAATCAGGCTGTGTAGGGCGATGGCTCTCAGCCCTCACAGTGGATCACAATAGCGGTGAACTTCTTTCCTTAAATGGGATTATGATACTGTGGTTATGTTGGAATAAGGTTAACTTTCCAAGCTACATACTGAAATAGTTATGGATAGAATGAGGTGATGTCTGGGATTTGCTCCATAATAATGCAAGATTGGGGGAGATGGATGGGGATGTGGAAGAAGCAGCACTGGCCATGAGTTGCAAGATGTGCGGGCTGGGTTATGGGTACATGGATGTCAGCATATCAGTGTATTATTTTGTCTAATTTTGTGTATGTTCACAATTCACCATAATAATAACATAAAAAAGAAACCACCTGGGGAACATACACAAATAAGTAATGGCTCCAGCAATTGGGGTGATTGTTTTGGGGTGCAGCAGATACATTGTTTTATTTGTTTTAAGCCTCCCCAGGCTTTGTTAATTGACTATGCACCTGAGGATCTTCTGGGCCGTTATTAGGACTCGGACTTTTACTCTGAGTGAGAATTTTGAGCAGTAGAATGACACAATCTGATTTACGTTTGCAACAGATCATTCTGGATGCTGGGTTGAGAATAAACGACAGGGCAGCAAGGGCAGAAGCAAGGAGATCCAAGCAATTTTAGACAAAAGTAATTACCAAACAGTTTGGTGAGGGCTGGGATAGAATGTTGAACACATAGAAAGGTAGGCTGAACACACGTATTCTCACTTCATCCAACCATTCCTGGGCAATGAGGGGCATTTCAAAATATGCTAGGATGATTTACTGTCAAAGAGAGTAGGAAGAGCCAGGGAAATGCCCACAGTGGGATAAAGTCACTTGCCCTTTAAGACTTCTGACTTCCTTTACTTGAAGCAATTATGTCCAATATTGGCCCTAACTTCTGATTTTTAATGAGGATGGCAAGGCTAAAGATTAGAAAAAAGAAATATCCCTGGAGTCCAACATGCAGGAATATAGCATCTCTTAAACTATCTCTCACTCACTTGAGAATGTACAGCAGGCTTTGAAAATCCAGCCAAGCCAATCAACCAGCCTTTCAATGACACTCCAGCATATATCCCCATGTGATGGAATCTTCTAAGCAGAAGCAGAGCATTCCCCATCATCCTGGCCTGTATCTTCCAAATACTACTTTCAGCAAACCTCCAGGAAACCTTGTTTAATCCACAATTATCTACCAAGTGTGCCTTCTGTAAGACCATGTACTATACTTAGTGGGAACAAATTGCCTAAGATGCAAACTCTGCCTTTAGGGATCTTACATTTTGACCTCCCTCTTCTTGACCCAACCATTGCACTTTAGTTAATACCAACTAAGCACCTAAAGATTATTTAATTTGTGGTGTAGGTCACCACTGATTTGAAATCACATGGAGTACAGGGACCATGTCTTACACGTGAACATTCGTATTCCCTCACCACCAAGGAAAGTGCTGGGTCCACAAAAGATGCTCAAAGATGTTGGTAGACTGATTCCTAGATAATTTTCACATGAAATCAATAATAAGACATTTAGGAATAATGCCTTTCCTAACAGAGGGATGACAAGATGACTTCAGCTGATCTGAATTAGCCTCTGGAGCATCAGCATAGTCCCTCAAAACCAACTTATCAAAGAGCACATGAGAAGGGGAAGCTGAATTCCCTAGATTTCCCAGTGGCACCAAAGAGGATTGCAGAGTTGATCTTTAGTGCAGTCTCAAACTTAAGCCCTCCCCGCCAGGGCCGGGGTGAGGGGGAAGAAACCCAGATTCCCTCACCTCCAAGAAAATCTACCTTTGCCTTCCATGTTGATCATTCTCTTTGTATCAACACCTCAACCCTTTTGTATATCGTTTGATAAACGAAACCCAATCTTTTTGATTGTTCTAAGTGGAAGTGATTCTGTACCTTGTGCACTTGTGCATGTATGAAAAGTGTCTTTTCCTTTAGTGATGAAGCAACTTTGGGTGGTAGAACAATGCCTCCTACTTCCACAGAAGCCCACAGCAGGTGCTCAACAGATAGTTTTTAAAGAAATAGAATTAACAAAATGCGTTATTCTGTTCATTCCTGTTTTAATTAGGATTCTCAATTGGAGAAGGTAAAAACCCAAATCAAATTGGCTAAGGGAAAATAAGGGAATTTATTTGTTTTTGTAACTGAAAAGTCCAGGGACACGACTGGTTTCAGGCATGGCTGGTGCCAAGAGCAAAAACAAGTCATCAGGGCTCATTTTCTCTGTGTCGTTTTGCTCAGCCGTCCACTGTGTGATCTGCATTGTCAGGTTCCACTCACTGACTCTTGGAAGTACCAACTCATAATATCCTTACGGCTGGCACTGTCAACAGAAAAGAGAATGTACTCTCTCACCATCCCAGGAAAGAGCTCATTGTGTTAAGTTGGTTCTTATTGGGTCTTGGGCCCAAGCATAAACCAGTCACTGTGGACTACCGTAATGCCCTGCTCTGATTGGTTAGGCTCACCAGTCAGAGCCTAACCATTGGTTAAGTCATCTGCTTATCCCTGGAGACGATGGATTCAGTTCCCCTAGAAGAACGTGGACTGAGAACAGGGAGGAGTGGTTCTCCTATGGAAAACCAGAGCACTGTTGCCAGGAGGAGAGAGTGCGTGCTGGGTGGCATGAATAGTGCACGTAAAATACTTCCTGCAAAGGAAATTCTTCTCAGAGAGTTGGCTGATACAAGCAGCTAGTAGGAGTCTAGGACAAGGGTACGCTTGCTTTTGGTGTGAGCCAAAATTAGTTTTGTGGCTTTGGGAACGTGCTCGCTCTTGTTCTCAGCCCACCTTTTAAGTGAGGACATTGCCTAGAGTCAACCCCAGTAGTCTGTCCCTCAAAGTGGGGTCATAAGACCTGCCTAGTGTTCAGATTTCCTGTCCTTAGTTTTACATATAAAATGAGAGACATTCTTGCCTGCAACATCCACCCAAACACCCAGACCTCACTTGTTTCCTCCTGTTAGGTTTCCTGTGTGGCTGTTGAATAAATGATTGAACATGGGACAGCACTTAATCTTCCTAACAATAGCTCTCTAAACATCCAACACTGTCAGATGCTTTTCTGGCATTTGACAGTGTGCCTGCAAGCAAAGCCATCTATTGAATGTTCACTGTGACTAAGACCCTGTGGACAAAGAAGACTGTAAAGCTGCCATTATTGGCAAAATCAGTCACTGTGAGGCCTCCTGGGGGAAGAGCAGAAGATGTGGAGGGTGATACCCAGCTAAGAGTGGGTGCTGGGGCTGTCCCGAGCTTGCCTACTGACTTGATGCTTTCCATATTGCTTACATGATGGATGGATTTCTATTTGGGAATATTTCAGGGTGTGGGGCTGGGTGTTGGCCCTCCATAACATAAATGATGTCCCAGATGTTGCATTTGTCACTGTAAAGTTCTGGGTTTTGACTTCTGTCCACTTGTTTCTAATCCAGACTGGATTTGCAAATGGGCCATTTCCTCCAATTTTCCAGCACAGCTATGTTTCATATTTAAAAAAAAATTGTTGATACAATATTTCAGAACTCTAAATGAATTGTAAAGACCTGCTAATGAATTCTACACAGCTTTGGCTTATTTTACTGATGATAGAGTGATTGAGTGGTGGTTTCTCTGCTGTTTGTAATTTTCTTCTTCTTTGGAAATGCCTCCTGATATATTGGACAGGGTCCTCTGACGGAGCCCCTCTGGCCATAGCTGAGGCACCCGTCCCCGGATGAGCCAATCAGATTATCCTTTCCTGGAATTTGCCAATTGGAACAGAAACCGAGGGCCAGTGGAGAGGAATTAATGTTACCACTTCTCAGTGTGTCTTAGTCTTTTCTGTTAAGTATGCAGATTCCAAGCTACTTCCTGAAAAATTCTGATTTAGTAGATCCAGACTGGAGCCAGGAATCAGAGTTTTAATAAGCACTCTTAGGTGATTTCTATCATCAGGTTGATTTGGAAAACCCTTTTTGGAGGAGGTCTAGGAACGTCCTCTGTGAGATCTCCATAGGGGACCTGGTTCTTCCTTCCCAAATTCTTGTGAATGTTCAACTCTTCCTTCCATAAATGAGCTTAATGCATTCTCTTTTGTCTTTAAATTGATCATAGTTAGTTTTTATTACTTACAATGAAAGGCTTAATATGGAAATATACCAAGTCTTGAGGGACCTGCCAAAGGGTATTACAGGCTGAAATCAGAAGAGGGAAGAAGTGACTGATGACTATGGACACAGATGAGCTAATGGAATAAGCCCGTGAGCTGGTGGAGGGAGATTCCATACTATAGTATGCCCTACATTCATTTGCCCTGGAAAGGAGGAAAACATAATAAATGAGGGACTCTGACCCTTAAAGCAAATGAACAAACTATAGCTATTGTTTTGCAGACCTGTGTGACCTCTTATTATGTGCCTGATGCCTTATTTTGCTTCCTATCATTTTATTTTCAGAAAGTAGCCATTGCCCCCAGGCTGTCTTGGTCAATATCCCCTTTGTGTGAGAATGAATGTTCATCTTTGGATGGAACACTGATGTATGAGATAAACATGTGGCTAAAGAAAGCACCATGATCCCCTATTTGACAGCTGGGTCAAGAAGGCCAGCAGGCCAAATGCTTTGTCCTTGAACACATAGTCAGTGACTTGATCTGTTTTCATTCAAAGTTTCTCAATTTCCAGGCCCTGGTATGTGGCTTCTGCCTACTTAAGTGAAGTGAGTCTACTAAATGCTCATAAATGTTTTTGCCAAAATACTGGGAAGGGCGCTGCTCCGGGCTCATCGCGAGCCGCTCTGGGTTCATCGCGAGCCGCTCTGGGTCCTTTCTTTTTTGAGATCTGGGACAATCTATTTGGAGGCTTCCGTCTGGGAGTGGAAGTGGAATTTGGGGGCCACACCTTGTCTGATCTGTGGGACCATGTTTGTTGTTTGTACATGTGTGTCAGAACTTGCATGGGCCAGTTGAGATGTCTTTGGGTAGCGGGGCTTGTATGTGACGACACCAGGGTGTCCTTCCCTATTGCGCTGGCCTCACCTGGGGCGGAGTGACGGTCAGGATTTTCCCTTCCCAGCTTTGGTCTTTCATTCAGCTTCATCTCTGATGGGATGTTGGTTGGGTTTCTCCCCTTTTGGATTGACGGGGCATTGGTTAGGAGTCTCCCTTTTGCAGCTGGGGAGCTGTGACCCTGAGAAACCATTTTGAACTGTTGTTTGCTTGACATTTGATAACATCAGCTGTGAATAATTAAGTGTGGATGATCAGAGCTCTGTTTCATCTTATCTATAGTCCTCCTAGCGCGTAATTTGCAAAACTGGGAGATCGTCAGCTCTGCTCCTATAAATGAGAAGAAATGATATTGCCTTGGAACACTGTGTGACCTCAGCACTCCCTGAGGTCTGGAGAACAATGGCCATAATGGCTCTGCCGTTATATCAAAGTGAGCCTTTGCAATCTGACTTTTATCCTGAGTGTGTATGTGTGTATAAATGTCTTGGTACCTAAGTCCAAATCCTGCTCTGTCTTCCTAGTTCTGCTGAAAGTGAGGCATCTGAATGTGAGTGAGCGTTATATATATTATTGTCTATTACTGTTATTTCTTTAAACTGAAGTGGATAGTTGAGAACTGGAAAAAAAAAAAAATCCCTGAAAACAGCCAAGATGATTGGGTCCTATATAAACTGTTAGAGGAAGAATTTTTATTTCTCTTCCTGTGTCTTTGAGATATAAATGATCTACCTGGGCTTTCAAGGAAAAAAAAATTTTTTTTTAACTCAGGCAAAAAAACCAGATCTCTGGTTCTGTCTGTCTTATATAAAAATTAATGTGTAAAAAACTCTATTTGGTTGACTTAAGAGTAAGCAGTTACAAATGAAATGCTTCTAAGTATAAAAAAGCTAGACAACAAATTTCAGGCTCCTGATCTAGGGAATATGCAATATTAAATTAATACCTGATATTAAATCTAGCTTAAGCATGCTGGAACAATTGACACAGACATGTCTTTTATTGTACCTAGGGTTTCTGATGGTCAGTAGGTTTCTGTTTCTGTTGCAGATTTTGTCAGAAAGAAAAACAAATTCAATTAACTTGGTATGACAAAGTTCTTATAAGTAAATTAAATAAAAAGAACATGAGGGCTTTGGGGTGAATTCTTTGAACGTAATTCTGTTTCAGAAATATCTACCTAAAAATGATCTCCCCAGGTATTTGACTGAACTTGAAATATTAGAGTTCTGCTAACTGAAGTTAAATAATGGACGTTTGTTGAATAGCTAGGTCATTCCCAAATGAAATAAGACACTGGAACATTATTTACTGAACATTGGCTTCCCTTTACAGAAAAATTAAAATTTAGTTTTTAACTAAACTAAATATGTTTGGTGTCACACTGAGGTATTTTCTATACAAAACACATGTTTTGAGAAATTATTATTGGTATTTATGTTTGCCAGCCTACAGAATACTAATGTAAAGGACAGTTCATAATTAACTGCCTGGTGTTCCCTAGAAACTAAGGTTTTTAAGAGTTGAGGATTCTAATTTAAGTATGTCATTAAAGCTACTAAAAATAATAAAGAAAACATTTCAATATACGCTAGGAAAGTAGGCTGTATGTTTTGAATAAAAAGTATGAGGAATGGAATTGCATTTTGTTAAAGGAAAAGTTTGTGGAAAAGGAGCCCTGAAAAAGGAGTTTTGCACATGGTCTGGCTGAGATTGGATTACACTTAAGTCGGTGAGTGGATCTTGTTACTAAAAGTCGATTGGTGCAGGACTAGATTCGGTTCCTCTCTGTTAAAAGAACAAGTTTACTTGCTTATGATAACAGACGGTGTAAAACTTTTTGATGTTGTTGACAACCTTCCTATCAAATTCTAATCAAGGTTCTTTTGACGTCGGTTAACTCCGGGATGATTCAGCGGACCCCTGAGACATCTCAGAGAGAAATGTTAAACTCACTAGGGTTGGTTGCTATGTTAAGTTACATAGACACTGTCAAAAGAGTAATAAGCCTCCTCAGACTGTGTGGTACAGATAAATGTTGTTAACATAGACATTCTGGACCTTATGTAAATTTAGAAATTTAGAATGTTAAAATGTTGTTTGCCACAGCAACAGGATTGAAGTTTCTTTGTCAAAAACGTTGTAACCAGATCTTTAACTTTGCCTTTTTAAGTCTTTTGTCATTCATAGATAGTTAAAATGACGCTTTGCAAAACTGTTTCATCGTCCATAAGATTCATAAAAAGGACTTTTTGACAAGTACAGGTTTCTTTTAAATCATACTGCTAAACTGGATAAGGCATTTAAAAAGACTAATGAGAACTATCATACAATTATTAGTAAAAAGGATTATGTGAGATCAAGTAAGTTGGTAAATGTGGCTATAATTTTTTGGTTTTGTCTGAAATATTACTGGCACTTAATCGACATTTTCTCATTGAATTGTTTACCAGATGTTTGTCCCCCTATCAATATTTCAGGTCACTGTTTTACTTCCAACCACACTGTTGCCCCTAATATTTAGGATAGAAAGAGAATTCTCTATTAGAGCTGTCATGATAACACTTATGATGTGTAACAATGCTTGCTCTATGTCTGTTGCTAAAAGCCCGTGTATGATGCTTGTCTAACAACTGGGTATAAGTGATAATGTATGGCCAATAATGTGTTTCCCTATTAACATGTCTCTGAACCTGTTCATGATATCTGATTAGTTGTCCCCCAACATGAATAACTAGGCAAATATAAGAGACCTAGCACTGAGGGACATGATCAAAACCTGGGGCAGGAGCCATCACCCCAGCATTGAGGGAGGAATATTTTGGTCATCAATGCTTTCTATTAAAAGATTTAGAATCAAAAGGGGAAATGATGGAAAAATCTGCACATATCGAGGTAAGGGGGAGTCATTCTGGCTTATACATAGTCTAACTTAAATGTTTCTGACCAAAGTGGCCTGTTTTATGGCCTTTTGGATGTGCATTGTACATCTGCTTTGGCCTTGAGGAGGGGAATGCATTTAAAAATCAAAATGGAGTAGCTGTGGTTCAGACATTCAAGATAAAACTTGTGGCCAGTGGAAGTAAGACTTCAGACATGTTCTTGCACCGTTGAGAACTCGAAGTTTCTGAGCTGTGTTATACTTGGGACACCACCAGCCATTCTCAAAGCAGTGCGTGCTGGCAGCTGCAACCTTATGACTTCATCTCTTGTAGCTATTAAATTTTAGACAATTAAATTTAGATGAAATGGTAGCAATAAAAAAAAAGGAGATATGTAATGGCCAATACCTCCTGTTATACGTATGTAAATACCACATCAAAATTAAAACCTACTTAGATAAAAATCAATTTGCTTGGCTTTCTGTTACAGAGGGCACATGAACTTGCCTTTGGTAAGAATGCAACAAGCAGAGGTTCCTAAAATGGATATTTATATGTATTTTTGTAAAAAGAAATCTCTTATCCAAGGAATGCACGTATGCATATTTTAGGGTTTCAGAGTAAGGAAAATCTGCAAAAAGATTTCTGTTTCTTGAATTGCATTCTAGTGCACTAGTATACTTTCTCTTTTCTCTGTTTCTGGAAAGTCAAACCTTAAAATAGCTTTCACCACCCTCTCTCCAATATTTGGTA
This sequence comes from Vicugna pacos, assembly GCF_048564905.1. Taxonomy (NCBI): domain Eukaryota; kingdom Metazoa; phylum Chordata; class Mammalia; order Artiodactyla; family Camelidae; genus Vicugna; species Vicugna pacos. Next base: position 29,333,780 of record NC_132995.1, on the reverse strand, counting down.
TGTGGATGGGATTCTAAGTCACTCTAGATTTCCCTAGAAATACTAGTTTGGACTTGCCTGACAGTGTGACTCTTGGCAAACCAAGATCATTTGATATAGAGTAACAGTGTCCACTGTAATACATCAAACCTTTCTTCTTATTCCTCAACCCCAAACTGCCTTTTCGTTCCCTCTCACACTGACAGCCTGCTATCAATTGCAGCAGGGAGAACACAGCCTGGATATGTGGCAGGTAATTAGTTGGCTCTCTATCAGCAAGAGTTGGCCATTTTATTAAGTGTGTTCACATCTTGTTAGCAGTTCCTCGCCAGGACCCATCAGCATTGTGGCAGCTTTTAGTTTGTTAATGTAATATTAAGTCTCCTGGGTAATGAGGAACTGAGAAAGAACATTCTAATGGGGCAATATTTGCTGTCCTTATTTTTGCGTTGCCCCTGAGTATCTAATATCAGCTTTATGAGCCCACTGTCAAGAAGCACTGTCACCTTGTCCTACTTTTTTGTCCCTGTCCTCCTCCCCATAAAAGTGTCACCAGTTAAAGTTGCTCCAAAAATACTAGAGCAGAATGAATCTCATGAATTAGAAAAGTATCAAATCTCAGTGTCTCTTCTGCTGTTGTGAAACTGTCTTTAGAGCTAAGCTTATGGATTCCCCCACCCACTACGCCCACCATCCAATTTTGTTGCTAGCTTAAGTTGATATGTGCCTTGGAGTGAGTTAAGATTTTTCCACTTTTCATGTGTTAAATAATGATTTCACGTATGGACAAGACACCTGAGTTTTGGGGTCAGCAGCCTCAGTATCAAATTTAGCATCATGTCATCTTCTGCTCTTTCCTATCTTCATAGGGCAGTAGAATCTGTAAGGTTTTTTGCTTGCCTACCAGCTATTCTGCTGCTTTTGGTGACTGCATCCCCGGTTCTCCCTTGTCTGTGTGGTGGTGGGGTTGCTGACGCCATTCTCGGCCCCGAAATGGACAAGTGAACCAGACCTGACCAGTCACAGCACCACATCTTACTGGTCACAGGGATGGATTTGGAGGGAGCATGTAATTTAGCCACACCCTGGGTCTCTAGGGAAGGAAAAAACGCTTCATTAACTTGCGTTGCTCAGGAACAAACAAGTTTGTCACAGACACTGCGTGGGTGAAAATGATGTCCAGTCAAGGGAAGTGAGGCCAAGAGATGCAAGAACAAACCTGAGTCTGGTGACATGCTTCAGGCCTCGCGAGCCGGAGCTGCCTGCAGCATAGGTTGGACTCTTCAAGTTTTCATGCCAATAAAGTCCCTTTTCTACCAAAGCCACTGAGTTGGGTTTTGTCATTTGTTGCACATGAGTCCTGACTGATACTCATGCCACTTTTTCGTCCTGTTTCATATATCCACTTTTCCTTCCCTTTCGCAATCCTATGTATGCATCTCAGTCAAAATCTGCTCATGCCCTAAGACTGAAGTCACATGCCCCTGCTTCCAAAAAGCAGGTTCTTCTGATCCCTCCTCTAGTCAGAATGAATTGCTCACCCTTCTCTTTTTCCACCTAAAATTCTCTATGGCACTTTTCACATTCACCTTTCACGTTTCCGTTTCTGTTTCTATTTATTGTTAAGCTTTCTGGCGGTGCCGTATCCTGAACGTTTTAAATATTCAATAAGGTATTTGAACTGAAATTCGTACCTTTGGAGGCTGTGAGCACTTTTAACTTCTTAGGAAACATTAATTAGATTAGTGATGGGTCCCCAAAGCAGCACTTCGGAAACTGACCTGGTGTACTTTAAGGTACTTGAGTTAACAGATATTCAGCTATGAAAAAGGTCTCATGGTCAAACAAACCCAGGAAGCTTAGTTAAACAAAATGGAATTGGTACTTTGTTCAAGCCTTTATTACGCCAGTGAGCAACACGACTCTGCAGGCAGGAAACAGGGGGTGTGGATATGACTGGGATGAGTGTTAGTCAGGGTCCAGTCAGGAGACAGAGCCATGTAGTCACTGGAACTGGGGAGGTTTAATGTTAGTAATTGTTAACTCGTTTCAGGAGGTAAAGAGAAATCTAAAGAATACAGGAAGAAAGAAACTGGGGAGAGGGCTCCCCCATAACTGAGATCCACACCTTCTTGCAGACAGTGTGGCTCATTTCACTGGAAGGCAGAGAAATGACTGAGATGCCACTTGCCCCAGGCTTCAAGGAAGAAACTCCCACTGAGATGCCAGCAAACCTTGTTTCTGGAAGCTGCCCAGGGGGGACTCTTGAACTTGCTCCTCAGATCTCACGTCTGTCTGAGGGAAAGAACCGTGTATAGTTTCACTTTGAAACTGGCAAGATTTAATCCCTCTTGTTTTAGATGTAGTAGCATTGACAACCACCAGCAGGATTTTAAGTAGCCTGAGGGCTGGGACCATGTCTTATTTTTCTCTCTGTGTGCCTTGAAGAGTGCCAAGTATGTATACTGTTACCCTTTTCCCAACTTTATGCTGAGTTCGTTATACTTCTTTAAGGCACTTAATATGTTCTATCTGACATGAAACAAGATGATGAGATTTTTGCTATTTTATTTTCTGTCGTATTCCTAGTAGCTACAACCATAGTGGCCACTGAACAAATCTCTGAATGAATAAATGAGTGGATTGTTGTTTGATAACACCTGCCCTTCAGAGGCCTGAGGCAGACATTCAGGTCATCTAGGAAGATATTCCCCAGGGGCAACTAGTAAGAAGTAGCCTCAAAACGATTACCAAGCAAAAAAGTCAAAGCAAAACAAAGCCAAAAAAAAAAAAAAAAGATGAAAAATGCACAGAAGCATTTAACATAGACCTTATGAATGACCCCAGTCCCCATTGTCCACGATCAAGAAATATTCTTATATATCCATTAAGGGCAACAATATGGAATATATGTGTATTAGTTCCTGTACTATTCTGTGAAAATAAGAAAACACAGATGATGGGAACTCAATGTGGGGCAATGATCAGTGTCCGACGTTGGAACAAGATGGGCTGGAGTTTAAGTATGAATCTTGCCTTCATTACTTACTAGCTTGATGATCTTACTTGGAGCTTATTTCCTTCTCTTTAAAAGGCAGTGTTAACCCTTTCTCTGCAAGGAGGTTGTACAGTAATGGAAATGTAGTCTTAGCAGGCACAACGTCTTGCTTAAAAGGGTCCAGTAGATTATAAATACTATTTTCATAGGTTTGAGTCTTTCTTCTGCTTTGTTGAAATCTCTTATAGCCTAACACCTCAGATTCTTACAATGACCTGAAAGGCTTTATATAATCTGGACCTTGACTACCTCTCCCTCTGAGTTACTACCATTTTCACCTTCCTCACTGAAGGGGCAGTGCTGCCCCCCAGCCCTTTTAGTCTTCCCATGTGCTAAGCTTGTCCCTGCCTCAGGGCCTTTGCACTTGTTACTCCCTCTGCATAATATGCTCTTTGAAAAGTTGGCTCCTATTCAGCCAAAATGTTATTGCCTCATGCCACATCACTTTCTATTAAATCACTCTGTTTTATTTTCTTTATGCAACTTAGCACTCTCTGAAATGATCTGTTTATTTGTTTACTTGGATGTTGCCTGTCTCTCTCCAATAAAATGTTGAGCTCCCAAAGAACTAAAACTACATCTGTCTCAGTTTCTGCTGAAGCCCTAGTATGTAGAATAGCACCTGACACATAATGGGCCCAGGAAATATTTGTTGAGTGGATGAATTTTTATCAGTCATTATCTTCCCTTCCTATTTGAAAAAACATAACTAAATCAGTCACAGTTTGTTTCATTGAGATTTGACTTGTAATATGGAGTGTTTGGCAATGCATAAATGATTAAAGTGAAAATTAAACAGTTAGAGATGCTAAGAAAGAGGAAAAGTCTTGAAGAAAATCCCCAAACTTTTTTCCCCCAAAGTAGTGTGACTGATTTTCAATGTTTACTTCAGTGTCCCTTTTCAACATTTGTTTTTTTCTCCCCTCCATCATCAATCATTGTCAATTTGAAAAAGTATAATACTTAGGGTCATTTATCTAGACCTATTGGAGTCTAAAATTATGCAGCTTCAGTCAAATATATGTGAATAAAGACTGTCATTTCTGATTAATGACATGTGACTTGAATGTCTCACAAAATCATGTGTGCCATCCAAGCTTTATAGAAAGGTTATTATCGTAAGGTCTTCCCCCTAATGTTTCTGCTTTTCCCTCTAAGAATCCTAGAGGATCAAGTTTCTCCATGGGACAAAAAGCGAATGTTTAATGATTTCCATTGTAATTGTTACTCAGGTCCTTGGTGTGCTGGACCAAGAGTGGTTTTCTAGTTGAAAATTCTCTTCCACTGGATGGTTAGGCAAGCTTATGTTGTTGCTGTTTTGCAATTTTTGTTGCCAACATAGCCTTCCCTATTATTGAAAAAATAATCCATGTAAGACACTAATCTTATTCAGCTGACGCAGAAAAAAAGAAGAGTGAAAAACATGCCAATTCTTTGTCAATTACCCTTTCCATGATTCATCAACTCTCTTCTTGAAGCATGAAATTCCACTTCAGCAGAGTCCCAAAAATATGGAAAAGAAAGATTTAGAAAGCAAACCCAGAAGGAGGAAAAGCCAGGACTGAAATAATGAAAGATAAGGGATTTTTTTGTATGAAGTGACACTCTGTCTACTTCTCCTCAATGATATCACCCAGTCTCTTAGACTATTTCCATGAAATCACTTTGAGAATTCTTTTCTATCACAAGGAATATAAAAGGAGACCATTAGCAACATGAAAACATAGAAGACCATTTGGAAAGTCCAGTAGCATCTTGGTCCCTTCTCAAGTACCCTATGCACAGTAGGCATCTATAGCTCTTTTTTTGGTAACTGTCATACAGTAAATTAGGGAGTCTCTACTGCGCTAAGCTTTATGTCAAGTCCTGACATGAATACAAAAGCCCAATGAAACATGGCCTTTGCCTGCAATATTTTACTTAGGGTTAAAACTCATTTTTTGAAAAAGGCACAATAGGCCACAAACAGCTGAAACTGTTTGTGGGTTGGGTGCTATGTGTTCAGAAGAGAGAGAAAAGTGACACTTAGAGTGAATGAAGAATTTTTGGAGGAGGTGGCATTACACTTGGACTACGCCTTTAAGGATGAGCTGTTCGAATGATGAAAGAGGAGCCATATTAGCCATGGTTGTCTTGGTTGTAAGTGATGAAATCAAATTCAAACTGGCATAAGTAAAACAGGGAATGGTTTGGTTCTCAGCTGTAAGCCCAGAGGTGGTACTGTGTTTAGGCATGGCTTGATCCTGGGTGTCCAGTGGTATTCTCCAAGATTAGTCTCATCTTCTCCATCTCTTGATTTACATCTGCTTTATCTTATGTTGGCTTCATTCCCAGACAGGCTGTCTCTTTGGTAGCAAGATGTCTGCTAGCATTTCCAGATTTAAATCTCATCAACAGTCCCAACAAAAAGCAAATTCCCTTCTTCTAAACAATTCTAAACACCCTGGGACTCAGCCCAAGGCACTCTGATTGGGTCAAGTGTTCCTCTTTGAAGTAGTCATTGTGGCTTTCTGGTCCTTATTCTCTGTTAAGCAGAGATTAGAGTCCTGTGGATGGAGGAGTGTTTCTCCATGGAAATTTAGGGTGCCGTCAGCAAGACACATGGGGGAGTAGATGTTGGATAGACAGACGTGAGACATGGCAGTAGGAGGTAAATCAACACGTGTACAGGGGAAATTATGTTCAACTAAGAGGTGTTCTATAAATATAAATAAGTATAGTGGGTTGGTTGTGGAGTGGCAGTGGGAGTAAAACTTGATTAGAAGAACATTATCCAGGAAGAAAATGCTGTGTTCACGGAAGAAGGGAGAACAGAGATTGATTAGAACATAAAAATATCTTGGAAATGGTGAGTAAATAAAGCTAGAGAAACAGACTGGACCGAAATATAGAGGGACTAGAAGTGATCTAGAGGCTAGTTAGATTTTACGCGCCATGTAAAAGCAATTAGCCGTTGACGGAGGCTAGATACCTTCTTTAAACATTGCACCATGCTGTTTGCTGTGGCAAGAGACTCAAAAGGCCTCCCTACCTGTTTTCCTTCTGTGAAGGGAAAGGAGGTGGACTTAGTAGCATGCATTTCTCCCTAGAAGCTTAGTGTGAGCCATCCAGGGTGAGCCCTTCTCCCAGACCAGTGAGTGACTGGGCCGGAAGTGGGCGTGAGAGCCACCTCCACCTCAAGAGAGGTGAGAAGTTTGTCGGAGGAATTTCTGCAGAAAGTTTTTTTTTCATAAGGAAGGTCTAAAGGGGGAGAGACTGTTTTCTTCCTCCTTGGGAAGCTGGCCCTGATACCTAGAACTGTTGAAAGCTTTTACTACCAGTCTGAGGATGGGAGCCCACACTAGCAAGATACAAGACCCTGGATCCTTGATGTCAAAATCCTGCAGCCTGCTCTCCTTTGGGCTTTCTGTTCTGTGACATGATCAATGTCTTTTTTGTTTCAGCCAGTTTGAGATAGGTTTTCTACTATTTTCAGCCAAAAGCAACCTAAGAGATATACTTTTCATATGGGAAATATTGACATAGAAATCCTTATTATACAGGCATTTATTTATTCTTTTATTATCCATGCAATAAAATCTTCATTAAAATAGAAAAGAAAAAGTTACATTATCATTTACAGAATTTCATATATATATATATATATATATATATATATATATATATATATATATATATATATATATATACACATACACATATATAGTGCAACTTCATGGAGAAAAAAAAAACTGGAAGGAAATAGACCAAAATCTTGAGTCCCTTTTCAGGCTATAAGTTTAGATGACATGATATTTTTCCTTGTTCTGTTTTTTTTTTTCTTTCCAGATGCTGTATTAAAAAACCTGTTGCCTTTATAAAAACTAGAAAATGCAAATTTTTTTTCAAGACCAACCCGAATTCAATTAACCTGAATTTTGAGCAACTGGTTCTTGTTGATACTTTTATTTTCTGGGTAATTCAGAACCCTTTTGATTAGCAATTGTTCTGAAATCTATGAGTCACTTTTCTATCTTAGTAAATTATGTGGTAACCAGAATGGAATTTTTCCTTACTGATGGCAAATGTCTCAGGCTTCAGGTCATCTTTCGGAAAGTCAGGGCCTGGAGATACAGGCTGAGCTGGTGTTGGAAATTAGGCTTTATCTGTACTGACGGAGTGTGGCCCTGAAAACTGCCTGCCCTCCCTGTCCTGTGAGCGAGTTCCTGACAGTCATTTTACTCTATTATTTGAATGATTCACTTAGTATTTCTTTTTAAATTGGTTTACTCTCCTTTCAGGAAAAAATTAATTGAAAAGGAAAACTTACATTCACAATAAAAATTGGTATCATTTCTGATGCATAGAAAGCAAGCTATAAGGATAAGCCAAATAAAATGTAATGATATTAATCATATTCTCCCAGCTACTACTGCACGCTAAAGATTCTGAGCCCAGGTCCTGATCTGTCTTTATTTAAAACAGAGATTATCAAATGTTAGAGAGATATTAGAAAGACTGTTAATACCAAACTGAATCTTCTGGAGTACTGAGAAGAGTTGAAAAGGATTAACTTTCTGGCCAAGAGATTAAATATTATTTATAATTGCATTCCAGTGCCATTTGAAGTTACATCCTCCAGACCGCCCAAAGTGACTTATCTCTAATATTTGTGTGTTACCTGCTTCATTCCACATTTTAGGAAACAGTGAACTACATAAGTGGCTGCACATTAAAACCACTCGGGGGGTTAACATGCACACACACACACACACACACAGTCCTCAAACAATAATGTGCATCAAAATCCCCGGGAGCACCTGTCAAATTACAGCGCTTCTGACTCCGTAGGTTTGGCATGAGGTCTCAAAATTTGCATTTATGACAAGACCCCAGGTGATACCAACCCTGCCTCCGAAGACCCCACTTTGAGAATCACTGTGCTGGACAATAGAGGAACCAACCTAGGTCTAATTTCAAAACAGTTTTGCCTCCTCAGTTTCACTGAAGCCCGTACATGTTCGTCTACATGGTGAGCAGAAGACTAGAGCAGAGCAGAGATCCAAATGAATTAAGATGCACATATTTCTTAACCTTTACTCCAGCTAGGAGTACATCAGTTCCTACAAGTTGAGCTGCAGCATAAAGTAAATAGATCTGCTCTGAGAAAAGGTCAGTACACGTGTTCGGCTACAATCTAATTTCAGTCTATTGCCCTCTGCCCCACTACTCATTCTGGTGCAAGAGATACAATGGAGAAGAGCTTGAATTTAATTGTCTCTTCTATACTGAAAGCTTCTCGGCCCGCAGAATATTCATGAGAACTAAAGAGAAGAGCAGAAGAAGACAGGCTGGTCTGGCCACAGCCTCACACACGTCACTCCTCTATCTCGAAGACAGCCGCTTCTCTGGTTTCCATCAGCGTTTGGGAGCAGGCATTATTATATTTCATGACAGTCTTTTAAAATCTTAAAGCCATCATCAGCTCTGTTTTCCTGCCTCTTCACTCACTCCGTGTCATTGCCAAGAACCCAGAGACCAGGAATTATTGCTGAAAGAAACCTCCAGCGCTTCTCACCGCGACGGCCTATTTGCCAGCCCTTCTGCCGATGGTGGGATTGCGTTGAGTTTCTATGACTTAATAATTACTTTAATTTCACTTCACACTGTTCTGAAGAACTCTTTTTGAATGAAGGGCACTTACCACACTCCTCGTGCTTGCCTGGAACTGACGCCGCTAATCAGAATGTGTAGAATTAAATAAAAGAGTAATTACGGGAGGCTGTGATGTGTTATAACAGACGTACCGAACAAGGCTGGATCAACTCATTGCTCGGAAGAGATGTAATTTATTAAGGCAGTTTCAGCACAGATCTTACAAGCACAAGTGGGAGCATTTAACAGGGTAGAGGAGGAGGGAAAAAAACCCTCATTTTTGAAGCATGGAATTTAATAAAATGATTCCAATTATTTTATTTATTCTGTGCACTATTCAGGTGCATCTTCCTGTAGCCCTCGGTGCTCAAATCTGTTTGAATTTCCTGTCCATGGGAAATAGGTCCCTTCTTGGTTCAAATGACCAGGAAGGAAAGGCCTCTAAGGGTAGGGAAGGGGCCACTGAGATTAAAGATGTCTCCCCACCCCAAGGGTCTGGAGTAAGCCTCCAGTCAACCAAGCCACTCATCTCTCCCTTTCTTTTAAGATGATCCAGCGGGTGCTAAGTGGAAAACTCAAGGTGAGAGCAAGTGAGACCCAGGCTACTGGAAGTAGCTGAATTTAGGAGATGCTTTCTCTTTTGCTCTAGGTCCCCACCTAGCTCTGAGCTCTGCCAGCCTCTCAGGGAATGTTTTCCCTAAACACTGTACTTAGAGCTCATTAGCTAAATTAGATTGATTTCAATACCATTTTGATAGAATTTAGCTTTTGCTGTGGATCCAGACTCTTGCTAGGCATGGCAAGGAGGGAAAGAAAAGGTAGAAAACAAGGGTTATGTCTTCCCAAGGCTTATGAATAACTAACAAAGACAAGACAAGTCCATGCACTTCCAGATTTGAGAACAGATCCAGTATGCTATTAACTAATTGCTTCAAAAATAATGTCTAATTGTTCATAAACAGCCTAAGGGACAGGGTTTGTGACACTGCTTGGAGAACCCAAGTCTTGACCTGGTCTTGGGGAAAACCCTGAATGTCGAGTGATTCGCTCTCATTTAATAGGTCTGATTTGCCAAGAAGGGCCTTTAAAGGGTGACTTTTTGAGATGCTATATTTTTTCCCCTTGAACTTGTTCTTCATCTGTCCTCTGTACAATTTGTGTGGAGTTATTCTCCTAGGTTGTGTAGGGCCGTCGTTTCATTTATTTAGTCTCAAACTCATTTATCTATCTAAATTTTTATAAAATTTACAAAATCATATATATTTTTTTCCATGGATTAGACATATCAAAATCATATATTTTTTTCTTAAGTTTGTCTTGGGTCCACAAGTAGGCATCAAGCTTTTTGAGGATTACTGATACTCTGTATTCTTCTGTGTATCTTACCAGAGTGTTTAGGACAGTATTTGTTTTTTTGTTTGTTTGTTTGTTTCCATAGAAGCATTAAATTCGCTAATTGATTACAATGAAATATAATGATGATCTTGGCTGTCAAGATTCGAAGTAGCACAAATCCCAAGTGTGGATAATGAACAAATGTTTCTTTCATTTACTCCTTCTTTTTAATATTGCGCTGGTGACGAATGAGGCCAGAGGGTACGTGAGTGGTGTTACAAGGCACAGCAGACTACACCAGAACAAACATGGGTTTTCAATTCGGAGACCTGGGCTCCAAACACCATGGGCCTGGCACCAAGTTGAGTTCTGGAAACCCTTACTCACTCAGGTTGCCCGTGTCCACCTCTGTAAAGCAGGCCTGACAGTAGTACTCACCCACACATGGATTTGGTGTGGATCAAATGAAATAATATGTGCAAAACATAAAAAGAAGTTCTGGTCCTATGTAAATAAATAGAAATTGTTGTTTATGATGATAAAATGGCGAGAATGGAGCACACATTTCAACCAGCATAAACCAGTTTGATCAAGTCCAGACAGTTTTGCAGTTTCGATAAATCTCATGGCTTTATAAAGTCTCTCCTGTTTACTTGAAAAATCATAACATTTTCCAAAAAAACAAATACAGGCCTCTTTAATTTGGGCTGTCTTGTGGATTGAGAAGTGCAGATGGTTACCAAATGGGCTGCTGGATTACTGGGAGGCAGCTGGATTAATTATCCTTTTCATCAGGTTGGGCGATCTTGGCTGGAGAAAGGAAAGTTCTGTACATGTCCCATCCCTGCGTGAGCCTGCCGAGCATGGCAGGTCTGAGCAGCTCAAGGATCTGCCCTCGATCTCCTCCCTGCTCCAGATCGAGCCCTAATGGGAGCTTGGGAAGGGTGATGCACCGTTGCTGGTGCTCACAGAGCCCTCTGCTGAGTTTTGCCTTCATGCCATCCTTTTCCATTAAGGGCATCTTATTTACCTTGAGAAACCAGCCTTGTCTCAGCCCCGAGAAAAGTTATGTGACCCAAGCCTGGCCAGTCAGAATTTTGTATTATCCTGGCTCCTAGGAGCAGCTGACCCAAGCCAGTCCATCCAGGGCCAAAGAGATGCAATTCTAGAACTATCAGAAAGCAGAAGCCTTACTTCTCTTTTTTTCTTTTTTAATTCAAGTCTAGTTGACTTACAGTATTGTGTTAGTTTCAGGTGTACAGCATAACGATCGGTTTTTTTGTAGATTACACTCCATTGTAGGAATCCCATTGCAAGATATTGGGTATAATTCCCTGTGATGTACAGTAAATACTTGTTGCTTATCTGTTTTACGCATCATAGTTTGTTTCTGTTAATCCCATATTTCTTATTTATCCCTCCCTACCTCCTTCTCGCTTTTAGTAATCATGTTTGTTTTCTATGTCTGTGAGTCTGTTTCTGTTTTGTAAACAGATAAATCATTTGTATTATTTTTTCAGATTCCCCATATAAGTGATATCATATAGTTTGTCTTTCTCTGAGTTATTTCACTAAGCATAATATTCTCTAGGTCCGTCCAGGTTGCTGCAAATGGCAATATTTCATTCTCTACTATAAGTGAGCAATATTCCATTTTACTAATTATACCATGAGTATATTCATATACTCCTTTACCATATTTTATATATACTTATACCACATCTTCTTAAACCAATTGTCTGTTGATGGGCTCTTGGGTTGCTCTGAAGACTTCTTCCACTTGATGCTAGAAGTTGTAATTTGGAACTGCTGATAGCCCATTGCGTGGGAGCATGTGCCTGAGAATGGAGCCGGTGCTGAGGAAATCAAAGCTGAGAGATAAGGACACCTCCCTGGCCATATCATTTGGACATCTGGACGTAGTGACCTATCAGCAAGTCCTTCCTTGGACTTTATATTGGGAGTAAAACCAACACACACCTCTCAGAGGCAAGTGGGACAAAAATCAAATAAAGGAGACTGTTACAGGTCTTACATACTGGAGAGTGCTTTGTCCTCCTCTGAGAAGATACCCTCCCCCTACTCCACATTGTCCATCCTTCGTAACTGGAGCCACATACTTTTATATGGTCTGCTGTTTGCTCTTGAAATCATTTCATGTCCAAGTTTTGACACCCTAGTAGATTGACTTATCCTCGAGGGTCGGGTCTTGTGTTTTGTCTCCTACCTGACATGTGGAGCTGCTTAGAGTTTACAGGCTCAAAATGTATCTCTGCTGGGACAATGGGGGTGTTTGTTTGGCTCACAGAGGACAGTGCTTCTCCATCAGGCCTGTGTGTGGCTGGAGGGGACAGGCTGCTTGGCTTTAGCTAAGAATTGTTTCTCTTACGAGCCACAGCAGTTGTAACACGGGGACTCTGCCTGGGCTTTCCAGGACGTGCCCGGGTTTGAGGGTGGGCGGCAAGGAAGGCGATGTGTAACTGAAGAGCAGGTTTCCTCATTTCCTTCTGACTTTGCCATCTCGTCAAGACTTCCGGCACCACCTGTGTTTCCTGCAACGTGAAGGCGTCTGACTGCTGATGCTGCACTGTGTGTGGAGAAGTGGGTCAGAGGACAAGACCCCTGAACAGCTTTGTTATCCAGTCCCTGGATTAGGATGTGCATGCAAGTCTCACGGAGTCATGGCTCTTTTGGTTTCCCCTATTGCTTTTTCCGTGAGGCCCTCAATCAGATCATTTAGGCTGGCGAAGGGACAGAGGTTCTGTCATCACTCTCCTGCCAAAGCCTTTTTCCACCCCCATCTGCCACCCGCCATGGCACCAGAATAACTTCCTCCACTGTAGGCAAAAAGCAAGAGCTCTGTGCATAGTCTGTGGTCCTCCACTAGAAGCAGCCATATCCCAGGTCCACCCCAGGCCAGGGCATTGTTATCTCAACAATCATTGTAAAATGGGCTTTGATTATTCCTTACAAAGTGCTTTTACATACACACCTTGTTAGTGCTTTATAATGCCATGATAAGTCAGGACAATGGTGGCCATAATCGCATAGTTTGCAAGGGGCAGGGTCAAGTTTGGAAATTGTGTCTCCTAACTTTTTTTTTTTCCATCAAATCATTTCTCTTCTATAATATCATCTTCTGGACCAAAAGATTGAGACCAGACCCCAGCTTCCCCAGTTCTCTTCATAGTTTTCTTCTTTCGTTTCTCTGGAAGAAAATAGAACCCTCTCCTATCCTGTTCCACCTGTGAAACTTTGAGCCAATTGTGCTGGAAATTCAACACAACCTTTACGAGATACACAAACAGGGCCCCTGGCATCTCTTTCGGTGCTGATCAACTGTGAGAGTTCCAAGGACTCAAGGAGAGGGTCACGGTGGGATGGTGTTCTAGACCCTTGGAGCAGGATTCCTCTGTCACCAGATGAATTGCGATTATTATGAATGATAAAGAGGTCCAGTGCTTTATTATTCTTACTTTTAAAAATTCTGAAGCGAATGTTTCTCTCTGCACCATAACTGATCATTTTAATTTCCTTGCTTTTGCTATAATAAAAATTGACGTTAAAGGATGCCTGAGGCAGTGTAATGAGAAAATGAAATTAGTTTTTCAGTTGACTGATCAAAAGCATTTTATATGTGATAATAAACAGTTTATTTTATTCTTTTGCTTATGACATAATTAATGGCAAAAATATTTTCCTGAAATTCATATTGTCTGCTGAACTCTCTTTCCAAGTTCTAGGAAAATAATATTTTTGTAATTCTCCAGACTAGACAAAAACATAAGCTTTACTGTCCTCTGTTCAAGAGAATTCATAATCTTTATTTAACCCTTGGTGATTTGCGGTTGCTATTAGACCAATCAGGTCAGGGAAAATGTTTGTCTACTACATTTCCTTCCTGGGGGTCAGTGATATTTCTGTACTGAAACTCAAGCCAGCCTACCCAGTGGGCTTTGTCACTGGATTGGGCTTCCTAAAAGCCTGATAAACTCAAGTTTGTTGTCAGGATTAAAAGGCACAAGTTTAAAAAAAAATGTAGACTGGTGGCACCCCAACAAACTGAATTTGAACTTTTTTTACATTTTTGACTTTGAAAAATGTGTTGTTTTTTCTCCACTAACCAGGTAAGAACATGATGGATTTGAATGAATGTTGGTTTGAGACTTGACCTGGCTGCTAATCCCAAATATCTCCTTCCCCATGTATGAATGTGGTATTTCAATTTAATTTAGCTCTGTCTCAGTTTCTTCATCTGTGCAACTTCCTAATGTAACTTAACAATAATAGTACTAACTACTAGGAGCTTGCTTTGTGGCAGGTGCACCAAGATATAGATGCAAAGACATGTCCCAAAGCACTGCTGGTAATAACATAAAGCTGCAGGCAACCTGCATCAGTTAGCTTTTGCTGCCTAACAACTACTCTAAAATATAGTGGCTTAAAATAATAACCATTTTATTTAGCACATGATTCTATGAGTTAGATGGATGGTTCTGGTCTCAGCTGACTTGACTTTTGACTCTGTTTTGATTTTTTCATGTCTATGTTCAGCTGGCATTTTGTAGCCGGATGGTCTACAATGGTCTCCCTCCTATGTCTGGTGGTCAGCAGGCTGGTTAGTCATATGGGGCAGCTACTCTTTGCTCCATGCCATCTCTTAACCTCCAGTAGGCTAGCCTGAGCTTGTTCATATGGTAGTCCCAGGGTTCTAAGTGCAACAAGAGAGAGAAAGCCCCAATATACAACATTCTTAAAGCCTCCACTTGAGTCAACATTTGCTATCATCCTATTGGCCAAAGCAAGTCACATGGCCTAGCCCAGAATCCATATCATAGGGTACTACCCAAGGGAAGGGAAACTTTGCAGCCTCTTCGGCAGACAGTCTACCACATGACCTAAATAACCATCAATACCAAGAATGGTTGATTCAATTACATCTCATATTTGATCTTTGCACAAAGTTTTTATACATGCTGTTCATTTTGTATGGAATGTTCTTCCCTCTTGATTTATTTAACTCATTTTCTTCCTTTAGAGCTCAACCTAAGAACTTTTCCCTGCTTCTTTGATTGAGTCAAATCCCCTCTCTAAAGCTCTCATAAACATTGTATTCCTTCCTCTGTAGCCCTTCCCACATTTGCAACATGCCATTAATTTGTGTGGTTATCTAATCATTATTGGTTATCCCACCAGACTGCAAGCTCAAGAGCACAAGGACTTGTCTAATTTTTATTTACCACTGTATCCTGTCCTCACAGTCTAACAGAGTTTGTAGACAATCTAACAGAGTGTCTGGCATACAACATGAAAGTATTCATTGTCATTGTTTTTAGATTATCTTTAATGTCTATCAGTGTCATGTAGTTGTCACCATGGAGTCTTACATATCTTTTATTAGATTCATTCCAAAGTACTCCATGGTTTCAGTTGATTTTTAAAATTTTATTGTATTTTTCTTTGTTGCTGGTAGTTAATAACACAATTGAATTTTGTCTATCAACCTTGCAACCAGACACCTTGCTAAATTCACTAATTAATTCTAATGCTTTGTAGATTTTTTGAATTTTTCTTATATGAAATTGTCATCCATAAATAGTGACTATTTTATTTCTTCCTTTTAAATCCCTATCCCTTTTATTTTCTTGCCTTATCACAGTACTCAGGAGCTTCATTACAAAGTTGAGTAGAAGTCGTGACACCAGGCATCCTTATTTTCTGTGTGATCCCAGAGGAAAGCATTCCATAAGTCACCATTAGTATGAGGTTTGCTAAGTATTTCCTTATAAATGTAATTATTTGTAAACTATCAAATATACATAAAATTAGAAAGACTAGTATTGTAAAATCCAGATGCCATCACTAGGCTGTAACAGTTATCAATATTTTGCCATTGTTGTTTATAGTCTCACACTTTAATTTCTTTCCTCATAAAATAATTGAGTGCATTTTGAATAAATGAGTTAGTGAATGCAGTGGAATTCTATTAAAGATATAGGAGGTCCATTTGTATGGACATAGAAAAATCCCTAAATGGTAAGTGAAAAAAAAATACATACACATGCATACCCTGTTTTTGCGTTAAAACTACACGTGTGTAGGTATATAACTCTCTATACATGTATGTGCATAGAAAAAAGAAGGATATTTATCAAGTTGTTAACAGAGGTTACATCTGGGAAGTGAGAACGGGAGGAGAGGATAGACATAGATTTTTCTTTTTTAACACACTTCTGTCTTATTAGAATTTCTTTCAATGAGCTTTTGTAATTTAAGAAAACCAATAAAGGAAAATAGATTATTAAATAGCTAGTTTGTGAGCACTGAGTAAAGAATGCAATGATCCAGGAGCTAACAAGCTATGCAGAACTCATTTCATTTCTTTCATCTTCTTTTTTTAAATATGACGATTAGACTGGTATTTCACGGGAATGCAATAGATTAGTGTATCTTAACATCCTTTGACCTGGTTTCTTGTGATACCCTCATAGACAAGGTGGGGACACGCAGTCTGAGGCATGTGCCGTCATCCACCAGTATTTATGGAGAACTTGCTATAGGGCAAGGATCTGGAGTATTGCACTAAACAAGTCAAACAAGGTCCCTGTCCCTAAAGGTCTTCCATTCCAGTTAGGAGGACGTTCAATACACAAATGAACAATTATGTGCAGATATGGCATCTCCTCTGAAGGAATGTAGAGAATGAGATAAAGAGCAATGAGTTGGCAACTGGGTGGTCTAGCAAGATCTCTCTGAAAACAAAAACAAAAACAAAAACTGTGGGATCTGAAAGCTGAGAAGAGCCATCCAGGTGAGGAACAGGGAGAAAAATCTACCCTGAGAGCCTGGCTGGTGGAGAGGCCATAAGGAAGCAATGAGCTCAGTGGGCTTGAGGAACAACGAGGAAATCAAGGAGGCTGCAGGGTTAAGAGCAAAGGGAGAGGCAGAAGGAAGTCAGGGCAGGGAAGGAGGTAAGTTTCAGGTTAGACTGGGCCACGAAGCCAAGGTAAATATTTGCATTTTAATCTAATTGCAACTGGAAAGCTGTTGAAGGATTTTAGACAAGGCAGCAATGTAATCATACGGCTTTTGCTTGTTTATTTTTCCTGCTTTGTTTTGATCACACTATCTGTGTAGAGAAAGGGTTGGAGTGGGCTGAAAGACAGAGACACTGGGAGGGTGCTGTTCCAAGTGAAAGAAGTTGCCAGCTCAGACTAGAGTGTGGTAGAGGAGATAAATTTGTGATACCTTTCTGGGGCAGAGTTCCCCGGGACTTATTCATGGATTGAATCAGGTTAGAAAAAGAAGGAATCAAAGGTGACTTTTTGGCTTGAGAAAATGGCACGAGTATCTTTTATTGAGGTGGATAAGACTGGGAGGTTAAGTTTGAGTTGCCTCCCAATATCCCAGTGGAAATATCAAATAAACAGCTTGATAAACAGATCTGGAATCTCCAGAAGAGGCCAAAATTTGAGATGTATCTTTGGGACTCTTTGCGAAATAGATGTATTTAATGTTGATAATTTCATCATCCATTGAAAAATCTGTCTCCGAAGAGTGTGGATTAAGTCTTGGCAATGTCACCCCAGGATTCTGCCATTGTTCTATCCTGTTCCACATATTTAATGATCTGCAATATGTTCTCATCAATACTCTGCTTGGAAGAAGGCACAGAGTGCTGGGTGAAAGAAAGAATGATGAGGTAAGGCAGCCATGGGCGGGCCTGAATCAAGATGACAGGGAAATGCATTAGCTTTATTCCCAGCATCCAAAATCAGAGTGGAGGACTGTTAACTGACTAAATAAGACTTTCACATGTAAAGAATCACCCTGGAAGTTTGGTTGTCCAAAGGCTTAATATGAATGAATAGTGTGTTAAAGACATTTAGGCACATGAGTAGGACCAGACTAAGACTTTGGGCCCTTAGGCAAGCTAATAGGGAGAACTCCTTGAGAATATGGTTCTTGTGCAGAGACTTACAGGAGGCAGAAGAGGAAACCATATAGATATCTAAGAAAAGGAATTTCCAGACATTTGGAATAGCGAGTGCAAAGATCCTGACGTGCATGTTTGCCTGACATGCTAAAGGAACAGCACAGAGGACTCTGTGGCTAGAATAGGGAGGAGCAGTAGACTATGAGGTCAAAGAGGTAATGGACCTTGCGGCCTCTTTGACCATTACACTGAGTGAAAGAAGATGTTCTTTGAGGGTTAGGAGCAGATTGACACAGCCTGACTTCTGTGACCACATATAGCTCTTGAGTTGATGTGTCACCAATCCAGACGTATTATAAATGACGCCTTCTCAATCCAATCCTTTCTATGTTCTTAGAACATCCCAGGGTCTTTCCTTCCTTAGGGCCTTTCTACTGACATTTTTTCTGCCTGGATCAAATTGCTGGCTACTTCTTGGTCTCTGCTCAGATTGCACCCTTTTAAGAGGCTTTCCATGAACTATCTAAAGTACTTCTTCCCACCCTCATGTACTCTTCATCCTGTGTTCTATATTCTTTAATAACACTTCTCACTATTAGGTTATCTTTAATTTCTTATGCATTTTTTTATGTCTCCTGTGTAAGAATTAAGCTCTGCTAGAGCAGGAACTTCGCCATTCTGGATTAGTGCTATTTGTCCAGTGCCTAGATATTGCCAGGTGCATAATAAATGCCAGATGCTTGATAAATATTTTTTGAATGAAAAAAACTCCCACATTTATTAACACCCACATGGGTTATGATTAAAAGGGAGGGCAACTCCCCTTCACTTCAGTCTTTTCTTGATCCCTCCCAATTCTGAGATTCTCTGAGCCTTCCACATGGTCATCATCCAAAAGACATTCTTGTGTTCTTAACTGCAAGTGGGACCGAGCTGAACAATGTACAGAAAGAACCATGTAGCTCTTTCTAATTTTATAGTCTAAAATCTACTGTTACAGTTTTTTTTTTTTTGGAGAACATATGTAAAATTGTCTAGCACAGTATGTACTTGGAACATAACAGCTACTCAAAAAAGTATGTGCTGAATCTGAGTCTATTAAAAAAAAATGAATGGTGGGTAATTAAATCCTATGCAGGTTGAGTAGTAAATTGTATTTCATCCTATGCATATTTATAGAGTGATTATTATGTATATGGTGTTTGACTAAAGGAAGTGAAAGGAACTAAGATGTATTGAGTGTTAGTATGTGCCAGGACTTATACCAGATGTCCTACGTCTCACTTACTCTTAAAAACAATTATAGGAAATGGGTTACAGTCCTAATTTTAAATAGTAAAAATATATGGTTCAGGGACTCTGAATAATTTGCTTATAGACACAATTTTTTCCTCTTTGTCAGCATCAGCAGTTAGCTAATTCTGCATACTTTCAATATCTGAATTAAATAAGGGATTATTTGGAAAATTCTTTGGAATTTTAACATTTTATTTAAAGAAAGTTTTCTAAAGAGTATATGTTACTTCCTCACCTTAACAAATCCAGGGAAATAGAACTTACATGCTCTTTGGAAAACTGAGGGTCTTATAGGGTAGCTGGTCTACATTCTACACATCACTTTTTTCATTCAAATATTATATATTCAAATCCATAGAAAGCTTTTAAATCCACCATTTTAACTTGGTAAAGTAAATATATTTATTAGAAACAAATAATTGATAACAAATTTAACAATAAAACACAAGATAGTACCAGTAAAATCAAGAGTAAAATAAAGATGTTAGCTATCACTACGGTTATTCAACATTTGGGAGTCTCAGCCAATGAAATGAAAATGAAAAAGAAATGAGAGATAAATATTGAAAAGAGAAGAGCCATCATTTTTATACGACATGACGGGCCACATGCACATCTCAAAAATAAACCAAATGAAAAACTATGAAGACCAATAGAAGAATCCATTGAGAATATCAGACTAGTGCAAAAGTAGTGCTTTCCTAAATTCCAGAAACAATCAGTTAAAATAATAATAATGATAATCCACATTGACAAGAATAATAAACAAGAAATAAATACAAGGAATTATTTCAGTCAAAATGTGACTTTCAAGAAACTTTTGAAAACCACAGAAAAAAAATTTATTTGAAGCTTTTTATTCTCTGTCAACAGTTTTTAGAAGTTAAAAAAAAATAGAAATAAAAAAATCAACCCTGCAATCACTTCTTGGAATTGTTTTGATTTGCCAACAATTTAAACTCTGACTAACGTAGTTTGTGTAAAGGATGTTATACCTTTGAGTGTATATGTGTGTGGGTGCTGATAATTTTGCATTTTCTTTGGGGGATTAGAAATGGAAAACAATTCAAGCTGAGAAAATTATTCTTAAATACTCATTTTTATAAATTTTATTAAAGAATTTTGTTAAACCTTTGCCCCCCAAATACAAGATCTCTACAAGAAAACCACAAAATTTTATAGTGTATCATCTTTACAGTTTAGAAAATAATGGAATGCCATGTTTAACTCCCTAGTGAGAAGAATTAATATTGTTCAGTTTCCTCTACATCAATCCTTATATTGCATACAATTTCCACAAAAATGCCAAGACCCTTTAGGGGGTATCTTTTGGGGAAGTAGTGACTCTTACATTTCTGGTTTGTGTTCACAACTGCAAAGTCCAGAAAAGGACAAGTGACCATGTTGGAGCTGGATGTGTCCTCAATGCCAAATGAGAGGTATTGCCTTCTCTTTCTGCATTTCAGGAGGTTATTTGGTATAATATACTGAAATAATAACTAAATATGAGTAGAAGCTGCAGACAGGCAAGTAGCATTAGGACTTCTAACCATGGAGAAGTCTAAATGAGCTGGTCTAAAACCAGCAAAAAGATACTATAGAGGGAGAGGATTGTTTCAGGGGCCATGCTGGTCTTGAGTCTGCAGGCAATGGGATGGCAGAGAGGAAAATTCAGGAAATTTGGATCAGAGACTTGCTGTGTGATCTTAGGTTAGTCACTTTCCCTCTCTGAGGGTCAGTATCCTTATCTATGGAATGAGAGGAGTGATCTAGGTAAATATATTATAAGATTTTCTCCAGAAACTTAGGATTCTCTGGAAATGACTCTGGGGCCACCTCAGGGGACAAGAAGAAAGCTGCCCAGAGTTCTGTGGTTTCCCACCCCCACCATGTCTACCAAGGTCCAATCTGCTTTATATTAATGAGGTTTCTATCAATAATTTTACTAGAAGAAAAGTTCCCATGTGTTCAAAAGTATGTAAACTAAACAAACCAAATTCCTTGATCTAAATAACTGAGGATTGGCTTCTGTTCTTAGTACATAACATGTGTTATATCATCCAACTCTTACAATAACCCTATAATGTACCTATTCCCATTTCACAGATGAGGAAACTGAGTCTAAGTCACTCACTCAAAACCATAATTTTTACATGAGAAGTGGCTGTCCGATTCCAGAGGGTGGTTATGATGCTGTATTTGCCTCCAAAGGGAAGGCAGGAACGTGGATGAT
Source organism: Vicugna pacos (assembly GCF_048564905.1). NCBI lineage: Eukaryota > Metazoa > Chordata > Mammalia > Artiodactyla > Camelidae > Vicugna > Vicugna pacos. The sequence continues at coordinate 29,312,309 of NC_132995.1, read as the reverse complement.
TTCTAAGTCTCTTCAGATTTGAAAGTTTGTGTCTATATTTCCCGTTCTATATATGTTAAATAAGTGTCATTCAAGATGCATTAATTCAGCCATTCAATAAATAATTTTTGAGCATTTATGGGCTAGGGTTTGGGACCCCTGAAGCAGAGTGGACCCCTGCCTTCATGGGGCATCCATTGCCAAGTCAGCTGTGGGCACTGCCCAGGAAACTTGGGTAGCTGTGAACAGAGCCAGTGGGTGTCCCATGAGCTCTGCCTTTTATAGGCCTGCTCCTCATCCTTCAGTGACCACATTGCCCAGTTCCTGAAAGCACAATTAATTTTTACTCACTTCCTGACTGCAGTACGTGTCATCTGTCATTGAGACTACCAGACCACTTTGATGGGCTGCAGAAGCACTGGGGCAGCTCTGGGGAGGTCAGAGTTCCCTGTTAGGTCATAGTTTCTGCTTGGAGGCAAAGATAAAGCGATTTGGAACTCCCACAGGAACAAGTGAAATGAATGGGGACTAATGGTCAGGGAAGAGGGATTGGAATTTAAAATCTTTGGAAATGTCAACAGATCCAGGAAAGTCTCCTCAGCCCAGGGTTCTCTGAGACTCACCTGGAGGGAGATGATCAATTCTAGAAATATCAGGGATCACCAGGTACTCAACATAGATAAACAGACGTTAATGAGGCAGATTTAGTTAGATGATTTTATAAGCACTGTCATGTAGATCTATCAATGGGGAAAAAATGCATAGTTAAGCTCAGGTTGAAGATAATTCTCCCGCAGCGTGTATGCCCAAGCTTTATTCAGTTATTTGGGAAAAAAAAATCTGATGAAATGTAAAATTACTCTATTTAATCTGAGTTTCTCATGCAGTGTGTGTTAATATTTGTCTTCTTTTTTACTTAAGTGGCTCTGTGGTTGAGTTTGCAATCACATAACCACTGAATATGCAAGATATAAACCACAGGCAATTCAGTGATATCCAAGGCAGTAGGGCTGCCTTGATTAAGCTGATGTATTATTAAGATGATAAACACAGCCCAGCCCAGCCCAGCCACTGAGTAAAATATGATGTCTGGCTGAGGGTCACTTTTCCAAGAGATAGCTAGAGCCCTGGGTGCTGTGAAGGAGTTGAGAGGCAGCACCCCCCACCTGAAATCTCCCTGCCATTTCTCCTTTGGCACTCAACATTTTGTTTTTTGGAGACACCAATTAAAATATAACTTTGTTACAGGGGAAAAAGGAAGAATCACAGGAACAACTGAATGGAATTTCCCGTTTTTCTTCCTGCCCTTGTGGATGGCTCCTTTTCCACTGCCTTCCAGAACTCCTTTCCTTCTGTCTGACCCTTGAATGTTGGGGCTCCCAAATTTGGGTTCTTAATTCTTCCTGTCTTGCTCAACAGTGGGAAGTTGATACCCTGGCTCCACTCAGAAAATAGAATCAATGCCAGATCATCCAACAGAAGACAAGTTAATAAGGGCAACTGGTAATAAAAGGGTGGGGAAAACTGCAGAGCCAAAGGGGGGAAGTTGAGGCAACCCATGGAAAAACTCCATGGAAGCAGTTGGCACTACCTACGTCCCAGGGCCAGGGCTGCCCAAAGAAGCTGGAGCCACAGAGCGAGAGGCAACCACTGCGGGAGAAGTGACTATAAACAGAGGTGGAGGCACCAATTACCCTGACTTTTCCCTTCTCCGCCCTCCTGTCTCCTCCAAGGTCTCCCCCTGGGAGAAGCCAGCAGTCAGTGACACTTGGGAAATTGGCTACAACTAGCAGGTAAGGGGCAGAGAACCGATGTGAGAGTAAACAGGAATTGGGAGTTTGAGATTTGCAGATACTAACTACTATACATAAAATAGATAAACAACGTTTCTACTGTATAGCACAGGGAACTGTATTCAATATCTTGTAGTAACCTCTAATGAAAAAGAATATGAAAAGGAATATATGTGTGTATATGTAAGACTGAACTATTGTGCTGTACACCAGAAATTGACACAACATTGTAAACTGACTATACTTCGATTAAAAAAAAAAGAGTTAACAGGAAATAGCCAGCCAATCGTCTACCTCACTCACTCACCTATATCGGGTGATGAATTCCTATTTCCAGCCTGGATCTCTTTCCTGAGCTTCAGATGCACACGTTCACCATGTGTAGACATTGCCACCTGGATCTCTGCCCAGGATTTAAAAGTCGACCTGCCCAGGACTAATTCATTATTTCCCAAGAGTCACTTCTTTCTTTTTGTATCTGTATCGTCCTCAACCCACTTCCTCCCACCAGCCTTTTCATTGTGATTAGATTATCTAGTGGTTTGTCTATCTGTTGATTTTTTAAAAAAAGAAACAATACTTTGATTTACTTAATAATTTAACTGCTTTTCTGGGTTTTGTCTCATGTATTATGCTTTTATTTTTGCTGTTTCTAGTCTGCTTTCTTTCTTTTTTTTTGAGATGGGAATTTGCTTTTATGGCATCATTTTTATTGATAGAAATATTTAAGGCTTTGTAATTTAATTTTTTTTAGAATTATGCAATTTTGGTTTATATTTCAACTTTCACTTGAGAATGTTAAATGGAGTGTTTTTAAATCTCAGAGAGGTGGACTTGTTTTTTTTTAAATTTTATTGTTAATTTCTTAGTTTACTGAAAGATCTGAGAATGTTATTTGTATTCTTTTTATTGTATGGAAACTATTATCTTTATGAAATGATGTATCTTCAATTTTCATGAATCATTCATTATGCATTGAGAGGAAAGAAAAATTCCCTGTTCATTGGGAGTACATTTCAATGTTTACTCTCAAGTCTGATCTTTCTTATGTTTATGCTATTCAAATCTTTTATATTGTTACTTAATTTAGGTCCACTTGGCTACTGAGAGTGGACTGCTGAAGCCTTACATTATATAAGGTTTCTATCTATTTCCACTTGCATCTCCAACACTGAAAGCTTGAAAACAAGCACTTGCTTAGTGTTCAGCTTTCAGGTTAAATAAATTATGACATCCATTCAGTAGGACATGTTACAGCCATTAAACTGGATAACGAAGAAAGCTATTTTTATTTTACAAGATATACTATTGAAACATACGGTATACATTTTGTTAGAAAGCATTCTTTCAGACAATCTAAAAAAATCTACAGTGCTTAAATTTTCTGTAAGAAATGCGTATTGCTTATTTAATGAAAGAAAAGAAAATCTTGAAACAAAGGTTGAGTTGAGTTCCACAATATTTATTAAGTGTCTAGAAAAAATGGGCCAGGTGTTGTGCTGCAGGGGTGAATGAGACATAATCTCTTCCCTTAAGAAAGTCACAATTTAATACAGAAGACAGATATATATTTTTTAAATGGCTGTAACATACAACAATAGAATAAATAAATTGTTATCCAGAAAAGCTAGTGATTAATTCTTTTCTTTTTTTTTTTTTAAACACATTTTTCCCTTTGTCTTTAAGAAAAAAATTTTTTAAAATGGAGGTACTGGGGATTGAACCCAGTACCACATGCATGCTAAGCATGTACTCTACCACTGAGCTCTACCCTCCCCTAAGAGTGATTCATTCTTAATGCAGTAAGAATTACTTAATGAGGGGGCCCTTCATAGAAAAGATAACTGATGAGGCAAACCAGAGTTGGGTAAACATACCCTTTTCTAGCTAAGCCCACAAATACATATTTGAATACAAAGCAGGCTGACTATGGGGTGATCCCTTGATTTCCCTGTGAGGGGATTTAAAAAGTTTTACAGCTAACTTAAATTTGTAAACTTTTAGAGATATTTAGAAATAATAAAATATTTCACTATGTTACTTTTATTCATCTACTTAGACATACTTAATCAAAAATCATGAATTACATAAAATAATGTAATTACATAAAATAATTTAGAAATATTGGTTTTTGTACTCATAATTTAAAAAATATTTATTCTAACGCTTCCCTTAGTCTTCAACTTCAATGTTTTTTTACTTCCAGAACCACAATTGGAGACATCGAATTTATAGACCATCATAGTCATGTCTGTTTAAATTGTTTGAGATACAGCACTGTTAGGGGCCAAATTGTGTCCCCGACCAAATTAATATGTTGAGGTCCTAACCCCTAGGATCTCAGAATGTGACCGTATTTGGAGATGGGGGTCTTTTTAGAGGTCATCAAGTTTAACTAGGTCATTAGAGTGAGCCCCAATCCATACTGGTGCCCTTTTAAAAAGGGGAACTGTAGAGACAGACAGGATTACCTGGAAGAAAGCATGTGAACATGAAGACGGCTACTTACAAGCCAAGGAAAGAGGTCTGGGACAGATCCTTCCCTCACAGCCCTCAGAGGGAGCCCACATTGTCTACACTTTGATCTCAGACTTCCAGCCTCCAGAACTGTGAGACAATGCATTTCTGTTGTTTAAGCTGCCCAGTTTGTGGCATTTTGTTATGGAAGCCCTAGCAAACTAATATATGCACTTTTGTTTTTCCTCCTGGAAAAAAAAAAAATTAGCATCCATATGTCAAGTGCAGAGATTTGGTCATTCTTGTTCCTCAGTTCATGGCATACTGTCATGGGACCCTTTTAAAAACATGTTTATTTTTACTTCATTTCTGATTATTTTCTGCATCACCTTGTATCTCCAGTCCCATACCTCTTTTCTCTCTAGATGTCCATGCTAATTTCCTAAATGCACACACTACTTCCAGCCCACCTCATATATGTGTGGAGAACGCAGCCTTGAAAAATAATAGTGTTGTCTTCCATGTATTTGTTTTGTATCTGCATGATGCTATTGTTTGATGAACCTCACTTCTAATTTTGTTTACTCAAAGCCATGATTCTGAATTCTCTCCATATTGCTATGTCACGAGAGTTCATTGTTTTGGACTACTGCATAGCATTCCATTGTCATATACCACACTTCACCCATCTCCCTACCAAATGACGGATATTCAGGGACATCTAGCTCCTTGTTACTACTGACAATGTGATGCAGCACTTTTGAACCTGTGCCTGACCTTGTTGCTAAAAATGCTTTCTCTGTAGGAATCCTCCCAAAGAACATTTAGTAAAATAGCTTTTTTTTCACTGCCGTGATATATTATTTCTGCTCAAATGCCTTCATATTCATCATCTCATTGGATACACGAACCAATCTGAGAGGTTGGGTAAGAATGAAGTTATTGACCCTATTCCACAGATGAATAAGCAGAGTCTCAAGGATCTGGAGATGTTTAAGTCTTACCTAACTGGTCAGAGGAAGGTTGAAAACAGAATCTGGATCTTCTATATTCTAGATGGAGGTGACGGTAAAAGGAGTCTACAGGGAAAGTGGGAGAATGGAGATGAAAACTGGAGTGTGTGTGTGTGTGTGTGTGTGTGTATTCCAATCATTTGGCTCACTTTTTCAAGAATGGGGGGATAATTAAAAAAAAAAGTAGATAAAACAAAGTTCTTATTTGGATCACCTCCTAATCTTGTCATGGAAGACAAGGCATGGACATTTTAGCCTCCAACATTACTGCAACACCAGGCCTAGAGTGATAACAATTGCAGGTCAATGGGATTTGTCGTCCTTCAGGACTGACCCTTCTGTTTTCTGAAGGTGAGGACAGTGCCCTGGCTTCAGATCATGTTACACTCTCAAGGTTGGCTGATTCCTGTTGCAAAGGAATCATCTGTTTTTTTTTTTTTCCCCTGACAAATGTATGTTATGCATTTTCCTTGGGCCTGGCTGCATGCTCAATTCTAGACATATTCTAGTGAAAAAGAAAGAGTTCCTCCCCTCAGTGTGTTCCTTGTCCAGAGGCCCTCCAGGTAGAATGATGACTACTGGGAATGGAGAGCAAAGGATGGGATGGGTACCCAAGAGTGGGGACAAGGGACTAGAGGCATCCCTGTCTTCAAGACTCTTTTCCCATTTCCATGTAATGATACTTTCTTCTTCCCCTTAATTTCTTGGAGTTTAAGGTAGCATATGAAGATTAAGCCCTCCCTGCCCTCAGGAACAGAGAAATCCATTTTTATGTTTTGAGTATTTTGTCTTCAGGTTTAATGGACTAACAAAGTCCATCATCAAAAGGACAAAAGGAAGGAGTGTTTTGGGATGAGGGAGAAGGCTATGAGGACACAGGAGGGAGGGAGTGGAGCTTCCCCTGGCTTTGGGTAGAAGAGGCCTGTGGATACAGAGAAGCTTGACTCAGCCACTGCCCTGCGCCATCTCCCTGGATGGATGGCCAGGCCTCAGAGGGTATGACTGCGTGGTCCAACTAGGGAGGAAAGGGTTCTGAGGCACTGTATGTCTTTCACAGGCCTCTCGAGGTAGGAAAGTGGGTAGCAATGAGGCTCCAAGAGAGCAATGGAAAAGCAGGCCAAGATTATTGGTAGAAAATATAGTGGGCGGGGGTCTAAAGGTCTCCCCTCTTCTTATTCTGCATTCTGAATGTAGGTACAACTCCAATAAAAGACTGAGAAAGGATTTCCCATCAAACTCTTGCAGTGGGGACTTAAAGAAAAAGTTAAGTTGATTAATGAAAAATCAAAAATCGTGCTATTGCCTGTCTGAATCTTATGGCCAAGATTCTTGTCTGTGATGGGGGTATTCAATTGGAGCCCTGCTGAGGAAGGGCCATGGCCTCTGGCCACCTGCTCAACTATGCTGGTTCTGCAGCTCAGCTTCGCTGAGAGATGCTGACTGTTTTGACTGTTTCTTACTTTACAAGAGAATTCCTGGCTCCTCTGCTACCTTTCTCCACAGGCTGTCCAGGAATTCCAGGTGCTCCTCAGTGGTGGTTTCCAAGAAGAAAGGCACATTTTGGAGCCTTAGGCTCTTCCCGGGGAAGCCTGTGTAGCAGAGTCTGACTCTCTGGCAGGAGTTACAACGTTACCATCCCATTAATGGGTAATATGCACAGGGATAGGTTAGATTGCTTCCATTATTCAAGGAGCTCCATGTGCCTGGTAGCAACAATTACCAAGACGCATAAATACAACAAAGTTAATTAAAATGTTAGCTGATATAAATAACCTAAGGTTATTGAACATTGTTCCATTTTAAATTAATAAATACGCAAAGGTAATGTTTATAATTAAAGCTATAATTTATCTTCATGCTCTGTTTGTTTAATAGCAGTGGTAATATAATGCTACATGCAGAAATGTAGTAATAGATTTGTTTAGCACTGACATTATAAACAAATGTCTCAGTCTATTTATTCTAAGTTATGATACAGATTCTTTTCACATGCATCTGATGGCCTTTAAACCATTTAAAATGAACTGCATTAACGTAATCTAATCTTGATACTGAACATAACATTTCAGTTTGAATTATCCTGAATCCATGATCCATTTTATTACTCACAAAGCACTTTATACATTTATGATAATGGCAAACCTTGCTCTGTTATTTAAATCCCATTTCGAACGGGATGTTATTTTTTTTAAATAAATAAGTCCCACACATTTGGGGTAGTAAAGTACAAATAAGGAAAAGTCAATGCCCAGCAAGCCCTTTAACAAAGCAAACAATTCAGATTTTTATGACATTAGCAAATAATAAAGGGAAGAACTGACATTTACAGTTGATGAAATTTTATGTTATAACAGATGATGAAAATGGAATGAAAATCACATAGAAAAATTCGTCCAGGAGGGTCAGCCATTCTAAGGCAATCTCTACCAGTGGACTGTCTTCAGGGTCACTTTTCTAACGTCAACCTTTATTCAACCCTCAGAAAGGTCTCAGGTCTACCCTGGAGAGTAAGGCTTGTTCAAAAAGCAGAGCAGGGAACATAACTTCAGTCTCCTTTTGAGTCCCCCTCCTGTTAGCTTCCTTCTCTGCCCTCCCCACTTCCTCCTCCCTCCCTTTCATTCACCACCTCCTGCTCTCCAGGGAACACTTATTCTCCACCTTCTAATTTAAATTATAATAAGCAACCAACCGGTTTTCTCCTATGGTTGCTTGAGGTAGGGAGGAAAGAGAAGAGAGTTTTCTGTTTCTTTCTTGTGTATTGCTAATGTCTTTCCCTTAACACAGCTTCTTGTTTCTTTCCCTTCTTAATCCCTGTTAAAATAAATGTTTCTTCTGGGTTGATTTGCAGTCACTGAAAAAAAATATTCCACTTTATTTTAGTAAGAATATTTCTTTCGATGTCTTAGAAACAGTTGCCCCTAAAGTCAAATAAACAACAAATTTAATTTTTTTTTAAAGACATTTCTTCCTTTCTTCTAAAGGAAGTTAAAAATGTAGCAAGCCTATTTTTGGAGAAAGAATGGACCAGAGAGTTTAAAAAAAAAATCTAAACAGATTACACACTTTGAAAAATCCTAAAAGGATTTTGATACTGGAACCTCTGAAATTCAGGAAGGATTTAAATTTAGGATTATAAACTATCCCAGTGCAAAATCCTCCTGTGATCAAATATCACATTTTAGGGGACTGAGTGCCTTTGTAGCTGCCTCTCAGGCTGGTTCTTCTCGTTCTGTTCTGTATTAATAAAACAGGAGGACTGTGGGGCTCAGGGCAAACTTTGCAGAGCTGGGCTGCCAGGCTGGCCTGCTGTCAAAGACTCAGGCTTCAGAAATAAGTCAGAGGGTTCCAGTCCTTCGCAGAAGCTCAGAGGGGCTGGGAGAGGCTGAAATGGTTGCCTGCACTGGTAGATCTCAGCTGCAAGCAAGCCCTGAATAAAGAGGCATGGGATTGGGCCAGAGGAAGTGATGTTTGAGGAAAGAAGAGATGATTAAAACCCCAACTTCCCCCTCCCTTTTGCTGCCTTCCCACATATCCTTTAAATTCAGGCCCTCTTAAATGTACCCTATGTTTGCTCCTTTCCTATGGGTGTTATGTGGTATAGACAGAGAGAAGGAGGAATGGGTTGGCAGGATTCAGAACATGCTACCACAAGATAAAGTGTTTTGGCATATAGAATATTTTAAGCTGATGGAATTTGAGAAATGGCAGGTGCAGGAGGGACTTCCTGACCTTCCCCTGAAGCAGAAGAGCAGGTAAGATAAGCAGATAAGACCTTCATGTGAGAGTGTAATGGGGAAGAACAAAGCTGACTCCATATTAGAGCTGTTCCTTTGGCTCTAACCCTGTGCTCTGTGTCTTATGCTTAGTCGTGCAGGTTCTGCACCTTTTGTAAAAGAATGTTGCCTTTAGCCTGAAATATATAGGAGAACCCATACTCAAGACTCTATCTTTAAGGGTATAACATTTTTTTTTGTTCATATAGAGACAGCAAATTCCAGAACAGAGAATAACATTTTCTTGTTGGCGGTCTACAGGAACTTCATGACCTGACCTACGTGGAAAGCTGCAAGAACAAAGGATCCGACACCAAGAAGTTTGCAGCAACCAAACACATCCCTTCCCCTTTTTAGCGTAAAAGGAACCTGAATTCTGACTTGGGTAAGATGGTTTTCTAAGACATTAGTCCCCCATCTTCTTGATCGGCTGGCTTTCGGAATAAAGTCGTTACTCCTCGCCCCAGTACCTTGTCTCCCGATGTACTGGTCTGTCCAGCGGCGAGCAGAACGAGTTTGGACTCGGTGACAAATTTTGGCACCAGCCGGCTTCCATCGGGCAGCGTTCCGGTTAAGGCTCTAGCGGCTGCCGGGCCCCCTTCCCCTCAGGATTCTTCTCCCTTCAAAGTTCCCGGAAGTGACCGGGCCGCCCCAGAGCTGGGCAGCTGGAGCCAGGAATCTCATCTGGGAGAGGCTGTAGGGTAAGTGGCCCCGGTGTGTGCAGCCGGAAACTTTGTTCCTCTCCCGTTTGGGGCTTTTTTCCTTGGAACAAGCCAGTTTGTTTTGTGCTTGAGGTGGGTATCCTGTTGGAGAGAGGGAATAATTGCTGGACTTTTACCTGATTTGTGAACTGGTTCGTTTGTCTCTGGATTGTGGCATTTCTGCGCCGGATGTGTTTTGTTTATCTTGTATTTCTGTCTTAAAAAAAAAAAAAAAAGAACGGGGACTGTTTCAACTATCCCTAAAGAAAGTCGTCTGAGGCGCGTTTTGGGTAAGTGGTCTGATTACAGCGATGAACCTGCGCCTAGGGGAGGATGAACAGTGTGTGGCCATAGTACGTGTGCGGATCTCCACAGGGGCTTCTGCAGGGTTATCTCCACATACCGCCGTCCTTGCTGTGTTAATTATGTTATTTGTGGTCTCCTGTGTTGTTGGTACATGTTAAACCCCAAGGCCAAACTTGAGCATGCATTTAGGATTTCTGTTTATCCTCTGGGTTTTTCATTTCATTTTGTTTTGATTCTGTTTCCCCATTTACAGCCAAGTTTTATGATATTTAAAACGTTTACTGATGTCAAGTGGAGGGAAGGGACAAAAAAACAACCTATCTGTTCTGGTCCAAGAGTGGGACCTTCCCAGGGAGAATATAAAGGTCCCACTTGGTTCCTAAAATCACCAAAAGCCCCTGCCCAGAATTCAGCCCAGTTGGTTGATCCCAAGACAAAGTGATTAAAGAGGATCAGTTGCTGTTTATGGTTTTACAATAAAATGCTGAGGAATGGTGGCCTTTGAATGGCCCTATACAATCCTGCAATTACAGATATTCTATGAAAATGCAGGGAAGAATGATAAAATCCCCTATGTACAAGCATTTGTGCTATTACCTCAGGGAAAACAAGAAAAGGAAAGGAATGGGTGAGGATACGTTGCTTCAAATCTTAACTCTGCTGGCTGAACTAGCTGTCCCAGCCACTCTGGCCATTATGCCAATGCATTTACCCCCTCCTCTGCTTCCCATTCCTACACAGCTAGCCCCAGTTCCTGGGCCCAGGAAGCGGTCAAACAGGCTCCCTCTCCTTATAGGGATCAATTAGAAAATCCTGTGATGGTTCTTTGGGCACAGGGACCTAGTCTGGTATTTCCACCTAAGACCCGACAGGGCACCCAGTTTGGACCAGGAGCCACTCCCAGCACAGGGCAATTTCCCCTACAACATTATCCCGTAGGGGGCCTAAATGCAAACAGCCAGCAGGCTGGGTTTAACTAAATTAAAGAAATTCAGCAAAAACCAAGTGAAGGCCTCTCTGAATTTTTAGAAAGGATTTATCAGATCGACAGCAGATCCTGAGGCCCCTGAAAATGCTGGAATGGTAAATATGAGAAAATTGCAAAAATTTGATGATACGTTTGGAATGTACACTTCTCAGTTGGTAGAGGTTGCTTTTAAAGTGTTAACAGGGAAACACTCATTCTGGAAACTCATCACTTTACTTAAGGTTGCCCTTATATCCTTCATCAGCACCTCACTCAAGTCTGGTTTTGGCTTCCTTGATCCTACGCTGTCCCTTTTTGTTTTGGAAAAATTTAATTTACCAGCTGGATATGTGGGACTGGTATTCCTACGTTTGGCACCATTTCTTCACCACCGTTGGGCCTACTCAGTGATAAAATGCCACATCTAAGGAAATGGCTTCTGGTTTTTGGAAACTAAATCACAGCAGGATGCTACATGCTCTTAGGACCTGCCCCATTCTTGCACTTTAAGAGGTGATGGCCCTCCAGGATGTGCAAGGGAGACGCCCAGGCAGGCAGCTTTCAAAAGAACAGATTTTTGTACTGATATCAGCAGTTTCCATTAACGTAGGTTCCATGATGTGCTATTCTGTCCTTGGACCCTTTATCCCCAAGGAGGCTGGAAAGAATGGAGCCAGCGATATAGTTATTGGTATGATCCTTGGGTGTTATGCTTTGTTTGACTTGCTGGCATCTTTGGTATTTGGAAAATGTCTTGTGCATATTGGAGCAAAATTTATGTCTGTAAGAGGAATGTTTGTCTCAGGAGGAGTTACAATTCTCTTTGGTGTACTGGACCAAGTTCCAGAAGGACCAGTGTTTATTGGCATGAGTTTTCTAGGGAGTATAACAGATGCAGGAAGTTTTGCTGTAGCAACTACTGCATCTTTTTCTATCCTTGCAAAGGCTTTTCCAAATAATGTGACTACAGTACTGGGGAGTCTTGAGACTTTTTCTGGACTGAGACTAAAGCTAGGGCCTCCTTTAGGTGGCTTCTTATAAAACCCTTGGCCTATGAGGTGCCTTTTCTTTTTCTGGGATATATAGTTCTGTTGATGGTACCCCTCAACATGTATGTTTTACCTTATCATGAATCTGATCCAGGGAAATAATTTTAAAAAATACGGGAACCTCTCATATGCTAGAAAGAGAGGAACACTCTGATGATAAATAAAGAGGCCTAAGATCTCCCTTGGACTTGAGGCACCCAATTCCAATCCCCACAGAAGCCCTGGGTAAACTTGACAGTGGAAAATGAGATGATGGACTTTCTGATTGATACGGGTGATAAACACGAGGTGGCACAGAAAGTATCTCAATCCATCCAAACGACAAAATCGTTTGTTCTTACGACCTCTAGAATGCCAACGAGGGGACCTCACCCTGAAACATAGTTTACAGCAGAGATGCTGCCTTCCAATGGACTGAAAAGTATCTTCTCTGTCTGCTGGCTTTCCAAATAAAGTCGTTATTCCTTGCCCCAATACCTCATCTTCCGATTTATTGGCCTGTCGTGTGGAGAGCAGGATGGGTTTGGACTTAGTAACAAGAGGTGCCCCCCCCACCCCGGGAGCATCCTCAGAGGGCACCAGGGGAATCTGACAAACAGGCCTTGTAAGTTTCCCCTGTTTACCAGGATGACCGCATATCCCCTTCTATCACTTTTTCACACAACTTCCCACTCCTCATCTAAAGTATCGTGAGTAAAAATACTCAACGTTTGACTGTTTCTTCAGGTCTTCATTTCATTAGGAAAACTCCCAAGTCAAGTAAAACTCATATTAAGTAAATTTGTATGCTTTTTCTTGTTAATCTGTCTTTTGTTATAGGGGCCGCAGCTGAGAACTTAGGAGGGTCAAGGAAACCCCTACAGGGTCAAATTCTTGCTCTCTTTAAGTCTGGCTTCTAGTAATCATTCAAGTATATCTGTACACAAAATTCTGTCTATGTTAGGGGTATTTCTAGAATGCTGGGACCAGAAGGATTCATTGATAACATCTAACCTAGAGATTTTAAAGCTTTAATAACCAAATTATATACACTGACAAAGAGTATTTGCTTGACCAAACTTTAGTCAGGCTCCTGAAACTTCTTCTAGATTTATCTATGCATTTTTGGGGTAAAACCTAGTTTTAGCAAGAATCTTGCTAATTCAGTGTAACCAGAATCCCCCACCCTCAATATCTGATCACCTTTGATATCTGATCAGGTTCCTCATCCTCTACCAACACTTCCCCACCCTCAGACCCAGGTGATGTCTGATCACGGTGGCCTGTTTGCAGCAAGAATCCTGTTAGCTTGGCTTAGACAGAACCCTGACATTTTCTCTTAGTAACTTTCCATCCACTGACCCTACCCTGCTCCTTGCCTATAAATTCCCGCTTGCCCATAGGATATTCAGAGTTGAGCCCAATCCCTCTTTTCCCTGCAAAATCCCACTGCAGTGGTTATACCTGCTGAGAGAGCCCTGCCCTCTTTGACTGAAGTCTTCCTTCCTGTGATTTAACAAGTGTCATTGAGTTTTTATTCTTTGATAACCGCCCCCCCCACAACACACACACACACACACACACACGCGCACGCGCGCGCGCGCGCGATGCTGAGACATTCTTTCAGGTGGAGAGGAAATTTAACCTGGAAGCCCAGGATGAAGAATAGATAAGAGGAACATTGATCTTATTTGGGCAGCAGGCTGGAGGTCCTCTTCTCACATTTTCTCTCGTCTCCCAAGGTGGTTCCTGCAATACCTTTATAAAACATTAGAAATCCACACAACAGCTTGAAGATCCTTAAATGGGTCCACCCTCTTCTTTTTCTGCTCTTCTACTGAACAAAAAGTCAAACAAGGAGGCCATGGAGGGCCATTGAGGTCGCCCAGGGGCACCCAGCTGACCTAGGCCCCAAACCCACGTGCCCCAACTCTAAGCTTAGATCCTTTTCCTTAAGGGTGTCATCAAGCTTTGCTCAGTTTTGCTCTGTGTACTCTAACAAACAGAGAACCCAAAATTGGGCTTAAAAATTGCCTAATAAATTCAGCAATTAAATTTAGAGCCACGAGATTTGATGGGCCAATAGAAACGGACAGGTTCATGTTGACCCTCAGAAAACAGGTCGGTGATTTTGACAGATAAAACCATTGTGAAGGTTTGGTAGTGGTTGCCATGGAGACTAGAGGTAGGAAAAAGCATGATGGGTAAGGGAACCTAAATTTAAATTCAACAGCTCACTTTGCCCTAGGTTACCATCTCTTCATGAATTTGCGTTAAAGTTAGTCTCATAACCCTGTGATGTCCTAGGATGGTAGTTCTCAACTGGGGTGATTTTGCCACCCATGGGCTATTCGGAAATACATGCAGACTTTAGATGCTGCTAAACATCCTACAAAGCATGGGACATTCCCCACAAACAAGAATTACCTGGCCCAAAATGACAGTAAAGCCCAGGTTGAGATAACTTGCCTGAGAATCACTCTCAAATACATGGTCTCATAATTATCCAGCTAGATCCTTACCCACACTTTAATTTGCAACATAATTAAAACTCAGCACTAAATTGGACAATAAGCCATAGGTAGGTACCACAAACATGTTGAAGAGTTCCGGCCTTTCAGGGGACTCATTCTGATGGGAGAGGTGGGCGTACTGGGTGGTACAAATGACTGCACTGTTACAGACAGAGGGAAAGAGATTTGGGGAGAGGGTGTCTGGACCTTTGGCTTCTTGCCTGTGTGGGAGGGGTAGCAAGGGAATGGTGTGTGTTCCAAGTTTCTTTGTTGATGTCTGCTGGGGATCAGATGAGTCAGATAATTGCTCAGCTGCGATGTGGGAGAAAGTGTGAGGCGGGGAGGTAAAAGAGAGGGAGCAAACCCATTTAGGATCGGCCCACAATAAGGCTAGCAGAACACCATGGGAAGCAGATGGTGATAAGGATCAGGGGTAACCTGGACAGAGGAAGCAAGTTAAAGCGCAGACAATTAGGTGCAGCCATTCCTGTGGAACCATGGCCACATAAACGTGGGAGCCTTGAATCAGGGACTCCCAGAATCAGCCCTCACCTTAGATCCTATTTTCTAAAAGCACTGCCCATTAACTTGGAAAAAAAGAGCTTTCTCCTCTGCCAGCCCAGGAGACAAAGAGCAATGCTTTGCAAAATCCATAAAACAAAAGACTCCAACAGTGTCAAGCCTCTTTAAACAATCACTTGTGCTATGAGGCAAAACAACCGAGACATCCGGATAAGCACTGTGGTGGTATTTTTCATGTTGATTGCAATAACACCATCAAAGCCTTGCACATTCTGTGTAAAATCAATGTCTACTTGTTGGAGGAGAGGGGGAGGGGAGAGGCCTGGGGATTTTATCTTGTAAGTCAGCTTTGCAGATAATCGCATGCCTCGGGCTTGGAAAAAATTGATGGTGGATCAATGGTCAGGAACATGAACTGGACTCGTTTGTGACTGTGCAGTGCCCGATGTGAGCTGGGAGCCTCAGGAGGCAGAGGAGAGATGGGGGACTGAGATGCTACCTTTGAGTGAGCTGGTGAGTTCTTGGCATCATTGGTAAGGTCCCATCGCTCTGGGAGGTTCAGATACTAGAAAAGTTAAGCCACAGTGGGAGCAAATTTCCAGGGGGTGCTGCTTCTGTCCAGTAAGAGAGGCCAATGTGTGTCTGTGTTTATGTGTGTGTGTGTGTGTGTGTGTATGTGTGTGTGTATGCACAAGCAGTTCTTACATCCATGGGGGAGGGCAAACTTGAGTTTGTGTCAAGGAAACCTTTCCAAGTTTTTTTTTGTCCTGATCAAGGGTATTTGCTGGTTCCTGTATTTTGTAGGCTTGGGAAGTACACTTACACTGGCTTGGGGAGGAGCAGGTGGATTGAATTGTGAGTCTAACTTGGTACCAGCCTCCTTATGTTTGGCCCTTGGAGTTTCTATGGCTCTTCTTTATTGGTGGGGATGCTTAAGGGAGGGGATAAAGGAGGAATAAGGAAGACACGGCACTCACATTACTGGTTCTTCGTTTCCAGGCAAGGTTCCTGTAGGAGTGGACCCTCTTCCTCCAAATTGACCACTAAAGTAGTCTCAATTCCCTTTCACTGATGGAAGGAGAGGGAGAGAGTTGCCCCCCTCCCTTTGTTGATTCCTGTGAGGATTGAATGAGTTATTTCACTTAAAGCACATACCTTACTCAATAAAAATTTCAGCTAGTGTGTATTTTTTTTTCATTTTTCTTCTATACATCTCACAGACAGAAAAACCAACAGAGGTTCAGACCAACAGAGGTTCACTTGGCATTTCTGGGGATAAAAATCCAAATCATTCAGAGTCAAAGTGGGATGTGGAGGGGAGAGAGAAAAAAACCCTGCCCAGGGTGGGGCCCCCATCTATCTGTGCCATGAGTTTGCATTCCTGGAGTTCACGGGTGGCCTTACCACCAAGAACTCAGACTTGCACGTCCCCCCTTTCAGAGTCCTCCCCCTCCCCCTGCTCTATCCTTTTAACCCTTCCTCTCCTCTAGAATTCTCCACTCCCTCCAACATCTCTTTCCTGCTTCGCTACCTTTGCCCTAGCTGTCATAAGCCCAGAGCCTCCTCTGGTAGCTATAGCTCTTCTCACCTCCTGTTTACACATTTCTCCTTCTAGGTGGGGTAGGAGGTGCACTATAAGCCTTGACTATAGAGGAGGCAGACAGGACTGGGGCGGGGGCGGCATTTACTCCTCCCGATGTGCCATTGACTTTCTCTTTTCCTTCATCTTGAAGCATCTGAAAAAGAAATTCAGCATACTTCTGTTGGCTTAATGCCCTCCCTGAGTCTCTGTGTAGTCCCACTTAGTAGGGTATCCTCAGCCTTATCACCTATTTGTCCTTTTTCTGTCCTTTGGATATACAACAAAGTCACCGTGAACTAACCTGGCGCTAGAGGACACCTTTTGACTGCACCAGAAGGCCGAGGTGCATGTGCTGTGGGGGAGGGGGTAGATCTCCTCCCACAGATTATAATTGGTGCTGACTCAGGTGGAGGCCTTACCTTCCATTGCTGTTTCAGCTCACACCGGCAGCTCTCCTCTCCAAAGGAACGGCGCCTTATTTTCAGGAGATCTTTCTCTACTCATTGACTGGTTGCTGTGTTTTATGCTTGTCCCTCTAACTAGACTGCAAACTCTTTGAGAACACTGACTATTTTCCGACCTCTCTCTGGGTCCTGCAGGGTTCCTAGCCCAGTTTCTGGCTCTCAGGGAGACTGAACACACAGCAGGCTACTGGGTAAGGGACCTTCACCACTTTAAAATTGTTGGTGGAAATTTATTTGTGATGTAGTTTGATACCTTCATTCTACCTTGTTAAATCTTTTGTCTTTCTTGAGGCCTGAGACCCCATTAAAGCTTATCTATCCAGCTCCACCATCCTTAGCACCATTTCTCTTTGCTTCCCCTAATTTAATTATTGGAAACTGTGCTGTCAAGCTATTTTATTTCCAAATGAGATCATTTACCATCTCTGAGGCCAGGACTCACGTGCCCTCTCTGAAGTCACATTCTCTTTATTTTTAAAGAATAATCACCACTAAATATGTTTGTCTTTAGAGAGAAATCCTTTTAGACATTAGGCCCTGAGGGAGAGGTTGTAAGATTCTGGGAAGTGGCTCTGGTTACGCAGTAGTTAATTCTGAATCCCAAACTAGAGGGAGTCCTGGTTCAGTTCAAGAAGTCTCCACAAAATGTTCTCTTTTATTCATACTTGAAAGTAGATACAAAAGAGTGGGGCTTTGGGGTTTGCATTCCAGAGGAATTGGAACCAAGGTGCATGCAACACTGGTTGCTGGCTACCAGGAACTCAGACCTTAACGAGCATGCAGGTGCTGGCAGCCAGCCAAGTGATGGTTCCAGGTGCGTGCTTGCCCAACAGAAGCCAGCTGCACGATGGAGAAGGGGCTCAGGGCCGGAGCTTTGGCTTTAACCCCAGGCCTGTTGTGACCCAGCTATGGGTCAAGGGGACAAGGGCCAGGTCACACAATTTCTCTGAGCCTCACTGCTATCAGTATATAAATAAAATGGGGTTCGGCTTGGGATTTGGGATTAGGTGACCTATAAAATTCTTTCATTGGGAACAATTCAAAAATCATGCCCAACCAAGCTTCTGGAGAGGGACAGTGTGATGAAAGGCTTATGTTGGACCTTTGGTGCCAATAACTGCGTGCTATTTTCATGGAGACTCTTTGGTTGTGATAAAAACATACCTAACATACCTAATGTATTGTGTCTGGATCATTTACTGTAAGACTTTACATTAAAAGTTACTTAAGCTGTCATAAGGCAGTGGTTCTAAGCTTTTGGGGATTGGGGATCAATTTAAGAACTTGGTAACACCTAAAGATCCTCTGTAAAGAACACACACATTTACACACACACACACACACACACACACACACACAAACACACACAAACTTTTCATATGACTGAGGGAGTTTGTGGACCCTGTAAAGGCCTTACCCCATAGGCCTTTTGTTAAGAGTTCTTGCTCTCAGGTAAATAAGAAAGTGGACTGAACATAAAGCTACTCTCCTTCTGTTGTGGCAAGGTGTTATTCTAGGTCTCTGCCTTTGAACTGGAACACAATTGAATTCAGCTTCCTTATTCAATGATATAGTGCAGGATACGGTAAAGAAGGAAAGAAAAGAAGTATGTAACTTGCTCTTCCTCTCAGAGGGCTTTCAAGCCAGTCCAGAACATGACTTGGCCAAGTTACTGAGCCTCAGTTTTCCATCCCTAAAATGCATATGGTGGGATCTCCCTCATAGGATTATTGAGAAAATTATACAGGAGGGGATTAAGATGAGGAGCTGACATGTTCTTCTATGGTGCAGAATTTAAGAGAGCCCCCAAAAACTTGGCCACTGAGATAAATAATACTTTAATGTAATATTAAAAAAAATTTAAATGAATGCAAAGAATCCATGATGAACAAAATATCATAATTTTAAGTAAAGACAAGATCAATAGGACTGTTTTGTCCTTTGCCTCAGATTCCAATAGGAACAGTCTAGTACTGTTACTGATCCTAAGAATTCAATGGATGGCTAAGAAGTATTTGGGTGTGGCTTCGCTAATCCAGCTTTTATCCGGATCCTTAATCTTGTCTAAGCATGTCACAGGATGTGATGTTAAGCCAAAAACTGGTAAAGTTGTCTAATGTTCCTCCTAAAGGGGGACCCTAGAACCTAGCCCACTTTTGATGTGATCTGAGAAGCCTCAGGACAGACACCGTGGGGGAAAAAATAGCGGGATTGGTCTTCTCCTTCCTCGCAAAGCTGCAAACCTTGCTTCGAGACGCCAAGTCTTCAAGACGGTACAGTGCATGATTTTTTCCTGTGCTACCTTTACGACATATCTAGACAGTCATATATAGGTAATTACGATCTGAAGTGAGTATGAATTATGATTCTCAGTGATATTTCCTTGTGATTTGTTGCAATATAAATAATGATGATTTATTGTGGCTTCACCAACTGCTCTGTTGGTGATGGATCATAATAGTAGATCATGATAATTATGAAATCAGCGCAGGGCTGTTTTCCCCTTGTAATTCAATTGTAACACGACCGCCAAGGCTGCTGAACATCACAGCCTGTCTGCTTGATGCTGGATGGTGTTCAAGGTGGGTACTTTGTTCTTTCATGTAGTTCACAGCAGTTCATCTCTAATAATTGTCCAGGTGGTTATTGTATTATAGGTTGATGGCATTTTACTTGTACATTTTTATTTTAGATGCAAATTAAAATTCCAGGGTTTGTCATTCCTAGACCGGAGGAATTAACAGGGAAATGCTGAAGGTCTGGGGAGGCCTGAGCAGGTGACAGAACCCAGATCCCTCTCCTCCCCTCTCTCCTGTGGCCCCTTCCTTGACTCAGGCCTGGGCTGTGTCATGCAGACTGTGTCAGAGTGTTTATTAATTTTTCTGATTTACACGGAAGAAAATTTTCTCCAAAGAACACGAGATACCTGTCATTTGGACTCTGCTTTAAGAAAAATCTACTTTATTTAGAATACTTACTTCCCAAACTGAATGCAAAACTGTTAGTTCCAGGAATTCTCTGAAAAAAGAATACCTGTGGTCAACTTACACTGGAAAACACTTGGGTTGATATGAATGAAAAATATGTGCAGATATAAATAAAGACACATTTTTAAAGAGGCAAGTGAAATAATGTTCTTTCCTGCAGGACTTCTTAGAGACTTTGCTTTGATGATGGGCTCAGTGACTGTTCATTAAAAAACATGGTACACAGCAGTTCCTTAACTGTGGTCAGTCCCTACCTCTGTGTGGTGGGCTAAAGATGGCGGTCAATTCTTCACCGATACTTCCATCAAGAAGTAGAGTGAAATTTCCCTACCCTTGAATCTGGAATGACCCCATGACTTGTTTTGGCCAAAAGAATGTGGCAGAAATGGCAGTTTCTGTGTAATTTGGGTCTGGACCTTAAGAGATCTGAAATTTCTGTCTTTTCTGCTTGGGACACTCTTTCTTGAAACCTGGCCACCATATTGATGAAGCTCAAGAAGCTTCATGGAAAGATCTACGTGGGTGATAACTGAGGCCCCTGGCTGAGCCCCAGCTGAGCTTCCAGCCAGCACCCACTGCAGCCACGTGAGTGAGGCCACTTTGGACCTTCCAGCTGTCTCAGCACCTCACTGACACCATGTGAAGTAGAAGAACCTTCTAGTCAATCAACAGAATCATGAGAAATAATAAGCTGTTGTTATTTTAAGACACTGAATTTTGGGTTGGTTTTTATACCCAATAGATGACTGAAACACTCTGCCTCTTCCTTATTTTGTTTTAATCATAACACACAGTATTCATTTATTTCACAGGATTTAGCGCAGTTTGCTTACTTGTTTAGTTTTCTCCCATGCTGTAAGCTCTCAGAGTGCAGGATCCATATTTATTTTGCTCACCTCTGTATACAACCACCTAGCACAGTGATTGGCACAGGGATGGCCTTAACTAAATATTTGTTGAATGAATGAGCATTCTTTAGAAAACAGCTTCAAAACACTAGTCTAGTTTATAGACAGAATTAGGGGTTGACCAATTACATAACAGAAGGATCCTTTGCAAAGGAGAGATTATCAAAGGTCCTCTTAAGTATTGATCCTACATACTACCCTAAAATGAGATTCAACAGAGAAAACCCCAAATTACTGAAACTTCTCTAGAAACATGAACTGGACCTAAAGGCAATCATTTGGTACTCATATCAGAAACACTGAAATTCTACTCACAGGCCTTTCCTTTCATCCCTCCACAGAGGAAACAGTATTCTGAGATTGCTGAATGTCACTCCCAAGTATACTTTTATTTTTTAGTACTCAGACAAACAAACATAAAAGTATAGAATATACACTACTATTGTATTACATGCCTCCCATCCATTTGCATTTTGCTTTATTCACTCTTAGCTCTTGAAATTTGTTCCCCTTAACATGTGCACATCTAGTTTGTTCACTTTGTGGTTAAGTGTTCTGTTTTATGACTAAACATTTGTCTCTTTGTTCACTTTCCTACTGATGGATTATAAATTCTTTCCTGTATTTACTATGGTAAACTAGACTGTGATGAACATCTTTGTACATGTCTCTGTGCATGTAAGAGTTTCCAGCTGAGGAGGTCGAGGCTCAACATACTCTAGGGAACTTATCTGATGTCAGACAGTTCATCAGGTTAGGATCAGAATTCAGATTCAGCCCATGTTCTTTCCTTTGCTGCATTTAGCCTCCTCGAAAGGCTAAAAGGGCCTTAGAGAGAGGGTATACTGCTTGGAGCGGGAATGTGAGAAAGAAAGTTTCATGGATTCCTAATCAGATTAGCCCAAGATTTGCTTCTCAGTTTCCTGGAGCTGTTCACTGAGCAGAGACATGGCAGAGAACACAATGGTGTAGAGACGGTACAGGATTGATGGTCAATTGATGGTCATAAATCATAAGTCATGGTGTCAAGGCCCAGCTTTGCCACTTCTGAGCTATAGCACTTGGGGCATCTGGCTTGGCTTTTATGATGAGATAAATATGGGTCCTTTCTTCTTAACTTTAAGAAGAGGGGCTTAAAGAAAGTGATTGCATTTGCTGAGAATGGGCTAAGCCTTGGGCTCCAGAACTGGTCAGAGTTTGGCTGGTGAGTTGAGACAGAGGAAGATGTGCTTCTAGGAGTGCAGAAGTGCTGAGGGGAGCTCGGGGGACCATATATCTCCAGAGCCAAAGGGTGGTTTTGGTTCCTTTGAACAGAGGGGTAAATGTTGCTCGGTGTGTGCCAGCCATCAAATGCCAACACACTGGGTTGGCTCCTCTTATTTTCCTGAACATTCTTCAATTTGACCCTGAAGCCCAGCTCTGGCCCTCTCAGCTGGGTCCAGAAATGGTTTAATGAGCCCTTGGCATCTTCATGTTTCTAACTGGAATAGACCTGAATTTAGGAGTCTCTGTGTGCATGTAACACTCACAGCAGCACTGAAACATTACACAGTCAGAGCTAGAAGGGTCTCAGGGATCCTGAGTGCACCACCCTTATTTGGCAGATGAAAGTCTGAGGACCAGAGAGAGAAAGAGACTCACTAAGGATCTCATGGCCACTGAATGGAATACAAAGGATCAGAACCAGGTGGACCAAACCCTGCCAGTGTTCACTGTCCTTTCTGTGGTGGGCTCTTTGCCCCTGCAGGAACTGTCCAACACGGCTCTTCATGCAGAACTGGCTCTTTATGTCTTTGCTTGTGGCCAGTTCTTTGGTGTCTCCCTGGACAGGGTGGGGTCTGTCAGAGTCAGATTGCGTCCTGAGTGTCCCTCGGAGGTCTTGCCAAGGGAGAGAGAGGTTTCTTATTAACAGTTTCTCCCATCCTGTTGTCCAGTCCCACAGCTTGGTTAGCAATGGAGAGTGGTTTACATGAGTTGGGAATATCAAACTCACTTTGGCCAGCCCTTTCCTCCCAGCAGGGATAGCAACATTTATCAATGCCAATGGAGGACTGTGTTAAAAATGATTCAGGGGCTGAAGTAGATCTGTGATCCATTATTGCTGTCTGCTGTGAGCACGGGCATGGAGAATGGTAGCATATGTGGCATGTGTTTACATTTCTGCCTTCCTCTCCTAAGAGTCTTGGAAGTGCAAAAATGGGCATGTGAAACCTTATGGTGGTTGCTGCAAGAGCCACTGCTCACTAAGGAATGTTTTATCAGCACCAGGGTGCACACTGAGCAGGCTATGCAAACCTTCTGCCTTCCTCCCCCAACCAAGTAGAGCAGCTGACCCAGTTCCTGGCTACTGAGATCCTGACTAATTGTCATCTCTTGTAAGCAGACTTTCACTGAACCTTAGAAGCAGAAAAATTCAGAAACAAAAGCAAGAAATAAAAGAGCTGTCAGAAAGAATCTATATAGAACCCTGAAGTCGTGCTTTCATAACTGAATAAATAACTCCTTGAGCAATAATTTGTTTGCAAGCTGTTAATTAGCAGCATAATTAATTTCTGCAGATTATAAATAACAGAGCACAAAGTGGCATTCCCAGTAGAGCCAATGAAAAATTACCTAAACCATTTTAAGAACCAAAAATAGTTCACAATGTAGCAGATTTAAATGGGCTCTAGAATCTGGGTGGTGCCATTTTTTTCTTTCCTATGGGTTAAAAAGAAAGAAAAAAAAAAAAAGAAAAAATATGCCCAGAAAACTCAACAACTATGAGCTTGTATCTGAAGTCAGAAATTTATTGGCAAAAAGCAGAGTTTCATTAATCACCCTGTTCTCTCTTATGCCTGGCATGTCAAGAAGGGGAAAAAAAATTCTGTTTATCTCTGTTTCAAACAAACAGCCGCATAAGTGGATTATTCCCAACAGAAAGATTTTCCCTATACTCTAATCTCAGAGCAATCACTCACTACTCTAAATGAGCAGTTACTTAAAATGTTAAGAAGGGATGCTAATTAGCTCAAGGAAAACCCGGCCAAGTGTTTGATTTTCAGAAAATAAAGTAAAGATAAGAAAGGCCTCTCACCTTTGGTACCTGAAGCCGTTGTTTTATATCTCAGCTCTTGCCTTGAGTGCCTCCTTACTTTTAGGATCTGCACTGTGGGACGCTGGCTGAGTAGTACCAATTGACCTCTAGGTTCAGAAAATTGAGGATAAGAGTAAGTATTCTTGAAGTGTGAGGAGAAAGATCTTTAACTTTATTTATAACCTAGAATCTTTTCCAAAAAGATTTAAGTAATTTACTGAAAAACGAACAAACAAACAAAAATTGAAAAGATGAGTCTAAGAAAGACCAAGGGTGAATGAATGCTGGAAGGAAATTGACCCGAGAGGCATGAAATAGGCATTCCAATT
Organism: Vicugna pacos; assembly: GCF_048564905.1. Taxonomy (NCBI): domain Eukaryota; kingdom Metazoa; phylum Chordata; class Mammalia; order Artiodactyla; family Camelidae; genus Vicugna; species Vicugna pacos. Next base: position 29,287,911 of record NC_132995.1, on the reverse strand, counting down.
ATAACCGTAGATGCTGCAATTTGGTACCACCTAGCTCTGAGCTTCCCAGTAGCCAAGGTGACGAGGACAACATGGTGCTAAAAAGCTCATGTTATCTGAAAGGAAAGCAGGTGAGAGGCCAGGTGCATGATCTATAAGCCATGCAATAGCCTGGGCTTTAGAACCTGGAGGACATGAATTCAGATTGACTGCTTCATGTACAAATTTTGTGATCTGGGCAGGCTATTTAATCTTCCTGTGTCCCAGGATTCTTCTTTATTAAAAAAAAAAAAGCTTTTTATTTTGAAATAATTTTAGACCCATAAGTTGTAAGAATAGTTCAGAGAGTTCTCCTGAACTCTTCACCCAGCTTCTCCTATTGATATAGCTTCTTAGATTTAATGGGCCATTTATCAATACCAGGAAATTGACATTGATACAGCACTATCAACCAAACTACAGGCCATATTCAGATTTCACCATTTCACCAGGTTTCATTTAAAAAAGAAAAAGGGAAATAAGAACAACAACAATAATAATACCCAGCCATAGGGTTTTTGTAAAGACTACACAGTGTAATACATGTAACTCACTTAACATTTAATCGGCCACATAATACGCGCTCAATAAATGCATATTCTACTACCTTCCTCCTCATTAACGTATGAGTTAATGAGAAGAAGGTCATTAGCAACAGCAGCTACATGATGTTTCCTAGACAGTAAATGTGTCTCATCTTTTGTTATCAGCCCAGACTTCCAAAAGGAAGAGATATGTTTGTTCAGGTACGACAGGGGTTAGACTGGAAAGAGGGTCCATTTCAGAAAGAGGAAATGCAGACCAGCACGTTTAATCAGGGTTCTGGTGATAAAACAGAAAGAATTGAAGCATCTTCATTTCTGTTTCAGACAGTGTTTTATTTTCTGCTTCCCCAGCCACCCAGAAAGCAAGAGCTCCTTTCTCATCCCTCTGATATAAAAAGAACAAAATGCCTAATTATAGATAGTGCTTTTCTAAGATCTGAGCCAATGCGGCAGAGGAACCGGGTATGAGTTTGCAGTTTTATTGTTGCCTTTTGCGTGTGTTTGAACATTTCTGCAGACGCTTGTGCTATTCTATTCAATTCCATTTGACATAGCTAAGCTCTTATTATATATGTGCATTTCATGGTGCTTGCTAGGCACCACAGGAAGCACAGGGTGACAAAGAGATGACATTTACCCCCAAGGAGCTTATAATCTAGTGAGGATATGACAAAGACACACACTGTAATATTATTTCCCATTGAATCTGTGTATTGCTAGCTATTTTATTCCATTCTTGAATAATCCTGTCTCAGGCACAGTAAAGTGATTATGAAAGGAATTACCTGCTCTAGAAATATTGCCCTGAAGTTTCTAGCATTACTGGAGGGAAAAGAAAAAAAAATGTTTATTCAGCTAGCAAATATTTATTGAGTACATACTACGTGCTAGGTAATTTTTTGTTTTGGAGGTTCAGCAATGAACATGATAAGGAAAATTCCTGTTCTAATGGATTTTATCTTCCAATGGGGAGGAATATGGAAAATCGTGTAAATGAATAAAGAAAACAGACTGAAGAGTAACTGGTTGTGGGTAGGATGCGGCTGGAAGACAATAAAAACTGCTCTGCAGAGGTAGCACTTGATCTGACCCCTGTCAAATGGGGAGGGTCAAATCATGTGACGTTGCTGGGGAGATAGGAAAACATGGCAGATGAAGGCAAAGACCCAAGTGCAATCCTATGCAATATGTGAGTGTGATTAAAATTCTTAGAGCAATATAGGTGCCTAATACTTCTGGGTTGGCTGAAAGAAATGCCAAAGTTCATGGTTCAAAGGTCAGAGACAGAGGATTATTTTTAGGAGGTGAGAGTGAGCTTCCCAGAAGGAGACTTTGAACTTGACTCTAGAGATGGTATCTATGGAGAAAGGATGGCCTTTCCCTAGGAAAAGGAGTGGACAAAAGCCCTCTGTAAGGGGTCCTATTTGGGAGAGTGTGAGAATGGCTTAGAAGAGTGGTGAGGGCAATTATGGGGACTGCAGACGTAAATAACCATCAATTATCACGATTATCATTATTTTTGTTACTCCTCATTTATTATTCTTAATATTAAAATACTTAATAACATTAAATATTTATTTAAAGTCTACCATGCGCCAAGGACTGTGACAGGTCTTTTAACTTCTATTAGCACTATTATTCACATTCTGTTTTACAGTTGAGGAAACTGAGGCTTAGAGAAGTTAAGTAACTTGCCCAAGGTCACACAATTGAGTGACAGAGCCAGGACACGAACCTGTGTCTGTCAGACTTCAAAGTTCGTGCCACATTATATGAAAATACAGTTTTTGAATATGTGCTGTTGAAATTGTTTTCCCAAATCTTTGTCTCTGAGATCCAGAGGACTTGGCAAATGCTGACTAAGTTCTGTGGAACAGTGAAATAGTGCAGTGTCTAATAGTTAGATAACTCGAATCTCATCATCAGTGGCAATGATGTCTTCCTGTATTTTTGCCATAATCTTGCCCAGAGTCAGCAATGGTGATGGTGGTAGTGGGGTATGTTGGGGAGGGACTGCGTTTTTCATTCTTACTTGTCTCCTTTTGCAATAAAGGGTAGCACTTGGCTGCAGTGGAAAAGCACAGTACTTCCCACTGATATGGCATGTGATCCTGGAGCAAGTATTCTTCTGTGCCAAGCGAACTGGTTCTTGTACATATTAAGTACATGGCTGAGATTGTCACCTGATAAGGCACGGCAGCTGCCTTTAAGAATGCCATGCTTTCTGGGCATCATTCCAAGGTCATGATGCTAAAGTGAACATGTCTGATTAGAGCATAGGGGTAATGATAGCAAGGTCATGGTTTTCATCACACTGCGCCCAGGACCTAGTTAACATCACTCAGCCCATGGCCACAGTTAGAGCCATGATCTTAGCACTATGTCTTGTGTATCTGTGCTGTTGTTCATGAAGGACACTGGCCAAGTGAGTAACTGATATAGCACACCCACAAGACCTGAGTTCTGTCCTAAGATGGTATATACGGCAAGCACAATGCCTCAATTAACCTGGCACAGATGCACTCAATAAATTGAATTCCTTTTCCAATCCTCTCCCTGCCTCATTCTCCCTGGCTCTAATGCTTATTTCTTTTGTGCTACTGGATAACTCATTTCCCTCTCTGAATCTCGCCTTTCTCATCTCTAGATAAAGATTGGTTGGGGATGGCAAATTGTGTTAATCTCACATTCCAACTTGGATCCATTTTTAAGGAGCACTGAATGAAGGAGAATTATGGAGCTATATTCAGGCTCAAAATAAAAGAGTTTTGTGATTGATTGGTGATGTCTGCCAAGGCTGTAGGAAGAAAGAGTGTGTACATGAAAATGCTATACACTGACCTGGTCGGTTTCTATGTTTCTGCCATATTTAATGTTCTCTGATTATGTTTCAACAACTCATCATGCATGCAGGAAACCAATCTAAAATGCCCTTTAGGGGTGGATCAGTAGGTCATCTTTATATTTAAGAGCAGCATGTTGTTATGGCAACTTGAACAATTCAAGAACAATGCAAGGCTTGGCAGATGTAGGAAGGAGTGGGCCAGGCTCTCAGAGTCATTACAAACCCTTTTCTCCTGTGACTCTGTTCTTCTTGCCAGCTGTGTGGACCACAAAGACACTCTACCTTTTAGGTCTGCTATGGAAGAACAAATGAGTGGAGATCTGGGCCTCCGCGTGGTATGGGTGATGGGACACCCCCGCTGTGGTTAAAAGCGGTGAACAGCATGGGAAGCACAGAACAGGCGGGTGAAGGGTGACCTTTATCAGGCTCTGATTCACTTCTGCCCTCGACTCTTATCCTGGGCAGCACAGCCTTGGCTTGACTCATTACTATTTAAAGCTGAAGCCTCTTCTTTTCTCTTCATCTTTTTCAGTTCTCCCTTCCCATTATGGTCTCCTATATGGAATGAACAAAACTTTCTCTTCTCCACTGGGCTTTTTGGGGTTTCCAAATTCTTCTCAGGTATGCTGTGGGGGAAGTTACAGACCTCTGAGCAAATCAACCAGCTTTTTCATTATTTGCCATGCCATGTTTCATTTTCTGAGGGTGAAAGTTTGGAATTATAAAGACTTTTTTCTTAGTATATTAAAGATACTAACCATTTGTGTGTCATATGTATATAATCACATATACATATTTTTCTCATATGTATATATCATATATGTGCTATATAGATGTTTTGCAAGGTTTTCCTAAAAGAATGTTTATCTTGTGATTTTGTAGACTGCATCTTGTGCATCACCAAATTAGTAATAAAAAAGACAAACAACTCAGAGTTATTTAGAGAAGAGGGGATCCAAAAGGCCCATAAGCATATGAAAAGATGCTCAACCTCACTACTAATCAGCAATATTTCTAATTAAAAATATAATGCAAGCATTTCAAGTGCATTATCACCTAGCTCTGGTGATGTGCCAAGGAAAAGGAGGCACTCACGTATTGCTGATGGAGATGGGAATTGTTGTAGCCTCTTGGAATGCAATCTGGCAACATCCCTTTAAAGTGAAACACATGGATATTTTGACCCTGCAATCCCATTCCTGGGAATATGGCTGCTAAAAAAGAAAAAAGAAAAGAAAAGACTAGTATAGTAATACCTTCTTTCTTTTAGCATTGTTTGTAGTGGGGTAAAAAAGAAGAGAAAAAGAAAATGAAGCGAACAAATATCAGGCAATAAAGGAATGGTTGAATGAAATGTGGCTCGTTCACAGTATGTGGATTGTAATCAATAAAAATAATGACTTAAATCTGTATCATTTAACCTGGGTGGATTTCCATAATGTATTGTTAAGTGAGAAAAGCTAGATACAGAGGTACGTATACAGTATGATGCCATTTTTATAATAGCAAGAAACAACAATAACAATATAATTCTAAATATCCAAATTGATGCATATATATATTTGTTTGATAATGAGGAAATGTATGGAAACAAAGACACTAGCCCTATAACATCAGTTGCTGGGAGGTGGGGTGGAGGAATGAAAAGTGAGAAGAGAAGAAAAGGGGAAAGGGGGTAAACAAAACTAAATTGTAGAATAAGAAGAAAAATGTTGACAGTAAAACAGTATATATAATATGATTCCATTTATGAAAAACTATACGTGTTTGCTCTTGCTGAGAGATATATGAAAGCATGGTCATAGAAATGTTAACTGAGATTATCTCTGAGCAGTGAGATTTCAAGTTATGTTTACATTGTCTTCATACTTCTTGATTTTTTCCCATGATGTGGTCAAATAATGTCATCAGGATTGATCTCTGAATTCTGCTTTCTGTTGGTTTTATTCTGTTTCTTTTCAAGTGATACTAATATGGCAAGAATGTCCAAACTATATTCTGTCACTTAAGGGATCTCATTGCAAGAGCATCTTGTTTGTAACATTTCCAACAAAAAAGTTCATTGATCTGGCTTTGCATCGCAGTCTACTCCTGAGTCAATCACTGTTGCCAAGGCCAATCTGATTGGCTAAGTTTGTGTCACATAGAAAAACCTCCTGGACTGAGAGTGGGGAGAAGACAGTTTCCTAAAGGAAACTGTATGTACTCTTGCCAGAATATGGGTAAATTATAGGAAGTTATTATCAGAATATTTTCATTCTAAAAGGGGAGGGGGAAAGAGTTGGACAACAGTATAAAGTACTGTGGTGAGAAAAATGAACAACAATTAGAGAACACAGCAGGAACCCTAAAATTTAGCTAAGTGCAAAGGAGAGGAGGTAAGCCTTTCCAGAGAAAGAGGCAGTTAAGCTGAAATATTCTGATTGAAGGTTTACATTTCTCCCTATACTGATGAGAGATTTAGTTGCACACAACAGATCCACTCTGATATATGATTCAAGGTATTTAAGGTCTAGGAGAGTTGAGGAATCAAGCTTGGATGCTACATACTGGGAGAAATGCCCAACCCTACGAAGTGGTTATTCCAGCTGGAACCCTGCATCTGTCCCCACTCTAGGCTCCACACCCATGAAGCTAGGGAGTGAGTGTGGGAAACACTGACACAACTACCACAGAAGAATGAAACACACTATGCATGTCAGAAGAGGCATATGTCCTCAGCCTTGTGATATTTGCTTCATATTTCTAATTTCAAACGGACAGATCTATTTGATGAAGGGAGACTACTTGCAGAACCATAGCTGCAAGACAGTCTGGGAAATACTGTCTTTAGCTTTGTAGCTCCTACTGTGAAGAAGAAATGCAAGAAGGAGTTTGTAATAGTAGCAGGTGAGCCATTCTGCATTTTCTGTCATATTCTAATCCACGGGTTACTCAAAAGCGTGCCTACTCTTCTTATTCCACTTAAACTTCCAGAAAATAAAGAGTATCAGTAACATGCTCTTGCTTAATATAATGAAGCTTACCTCTTGAACAAGCCAATAAAAAAGCTCACCTTCCTTTCCAAAAGGGAAGATCCAATTCTTCTCAGTCATCGCATCCATCTCTGAGTGATGCCACATTATTTTTCTTATCACAATCCTATCTTGATACTTGCAAGCTGTAATTTGACTTGTAAAGGTAATTACTATGAATACTCACCATATGAAACAATAGGGAAAATAAAATTAATTAATATAAATAAATATATAGACACTAGAGCAAGGAAAAATACAGGTAGCTTCTTCAGTCTTTGTTTCTGCAATGTGTCAAGAGTTCATAGTTAAAATTTAAAACTTCTTTCTTCTGCATCCCAGTCCACATTCTCTTATTGGGGTTCCTCTGCTGGGTCATTCATTTCTAGGGGTTTGAGCCTTAGTACTGAAAATGTTGGTGTTTCTGTCATCTCTCATTAAAGTTTTATCAGTGGAAATGGTAGTACTAGGAAACTTGGGGTTCCTCTCATACTTTTCCTCACTCTCATTATATAGCAAAAGATTCTCTTTTTCCTTCATAGTAAGGACTGATCATCTTAGCCAACACTTTCTTTTGAGGAGCATTAAGTGGCCAACAGGAAGTCTCAACTTCATATTTAATGGAACAGGCGTGTCCTTTGTGGAAGATAATATTTCGCCCTAAAGTATCAAGACCACTTTGTCAGCAAAGTCCAGAATTATGGAAATAAAAAGGAAAATTTTTAAGGGTTATTAGTTGTGGTCGTGAGAGAGGCTACTCACCGTCCTGTCCGTGTTTCCTTCTCCCTTCTATTCTGGCTCTGAGAGAAATGGCACCGTAATATTGGTCTCTGGGTTGTTCAGAGTGTATATTACATGCTATAGGACAATTATCTGATCTCTCAAGATGTTATCTCCAACAGCTGATAATTCAGTAGGTCACTCCATCATTCTGTAAGACCAGTTCCTATGGATAATGTGGTACATGGAAAGACAAGTAAACCCTCATGAACAATAGGCACTGCCTTACTTCTTTTGTTGTTAAATGAAGAGGCAATGTTGTGTGTGATACTATGATCATAAACAAAGCATTTAGTGATTCTATGCCTGACGGGACTGTGAACAAGGTGAGACATGGTGAACAGGGAATACAAAATCAAATAGAGAACAAGTGTTTACTCCAGTAAGAACAAATTTCTGTCCCTTCATGAAGAAAGGGTTCCAGTGTAATCAGTTGCTGCCATATAGGTCTGGTCCTCAGAAGATGATGCAGTATTCAAAACTCTGGTGCACTGAGTGATGGTGATAGCCAGAATTAATTTTATTATTGAAACTGTGCATTACTTCTGTCTTTGCCACTGTGACCATGTTGTCCGTGAACCCATTCACTAGGGCATCTGAAAAAAAATTGACAGACTTCCACAGGGATATGATTTGCAAACTGATTATTGAGAACTTCCTGCATAATGGGGTTCTTTTCTGAGCACTCACATGGGACACAAGTACTCTCATATTCTGAGCCCATTTAGAATCACCCAACCTTTATTAAAAGCTCCTTGTTACCAGTCCTCTAATTGTATTCTTTCCAAATGCCTAGACATCGCATCATAAGACTGACTGCTTAAAATCCTGCCTACTGGAAAATTCTCCCTTTCTCCATTGTCCTTTAAGGCCATTCTTGAGTGGGGGCTGAAATGGTGCAGCGATCCATTTCTCACTGACACCATAAATCAGGCCTGATTTTCCTCTTCAGTCAACTGATCATGAGGACTCCTCATGAGTCCTGGGACTGCAATGTGGCAAGAATATCTATGCTGGGAGTGCAAATAACTTACACCTTAAAGATCTACTCAAGCCCAATTCTATATATACCATATCTCAGTGATGACGGACTGCTGCAGGGCCTGCCTGACTTTATGGTTTGGTAAATCAGACAACTTCCACTTTATGATGGCCAGTTCAATTTTCACAGCTTCCTGGCATTTAGGTACTTTGAGAAAGAGCTGTTTCTTCAAAGGAGAAAAGAACATGCTTTTTCTGAAGAAAAAAAAAAGCATGGCTTTACTGTGAACCCTAAGGGCTGCAACTAGAATTCTCCTAACATTTCTTGCCTCAAGTCTCTTACAGTGCCTGGATCAATCGCAAATCAAACACCATTGGATCTGAGGTATCATAAAGGCCAACTGGCTGAGCTGGTCCAGCTGGGGAGCCTTCTCTTACTCTCTTTCTCTAAATTGGTGGCCTTATGTGTTACTTAATAATTACTTTTGATATTTTCTGTTAATGGGGATAGAGAAAAATGCATTAGACAGATCAATAGCTGCACACTGGATGCCAGAGGCTGTATTGATTTGCTCCACTAAGAAGACTACATCTGGAATAGTAGCTGCCATTGAAGCCAACACCTAACTACCCTCAGAATAAGCCACGGTAATTCTCCAAGATCCATCCAACTTCTGCAACAGATTAAATAGGCATGCCAAATGGGATTGTGATAGGGTTGATCTTCCAAGACTTGGCTGGTGGCACTAATTTTTGTATTCCTGTTGGGATTAGTATTGTTTTGGGTTTACTGTTTTTGTATGAAAGACAGCTGTAGGAGCTTCCCTTCAATCTTTTTCTCGTCAACCTCTCACTCCATAGGTGTGAGAAAATTCCTACTATGAACTCAGGAACTGGTGAAATAACCAACATGGTTTTTTGTATCCATTGAACCTACTCTTAGATGACTGAGGCCTAAACTCTACAAGCCCCACTCCAACCCTTGGTCCACAGTTGTGTTGTGAGGTCCCAGAAATTAGTAATAATTCAGAATAATTCGGTCCAATGATGTCACAAAAGTCTGTGTATCTCCCCTTACCCACTGCACAGTTATAATGGCAAAGAGTCACAGTTTCCTTTGGGGAAGGAAATAATACACTTGTGATACTATTGCAGGCTCCTTTCTCAGGGGTACTAAGATTCTCCTTCTGTTCAAGGGATTCTGGGTCAATTCAGTTGGGTCAGAACCATGATCCTCTTCCATGTTGACGCAAGTCAAGCTTTTATTTACCAGATCTAGAGTTTTTTGATTATATAGTTTAAGTGGGACCTTAGTTAACTGTCTTAAGGACCCCATGACAGATCTTTATGGGTTAAACCATTCTGATCATCCTTCCAGCCATGCTGCCTATTACGGTAATCATTCTCACTTTTCCACTGGCTCAATCCCACTGAAATCAGAAGGCCCTTTTCAATGTCAGCATCTTGCATCTTTACTTCTTGCTTAGAGTATAGCCACTGTTTTTCAAAGATTCTACCACTCCTATCATCAGTGCATTTCTCAATGCTTTGGTAAGGGAGTGTTTTTGAACCCTGTCAAAGGTGGGTGGATGAATGGAATATAAAAAATCTACTCCAACATCCTTTCTCCCTGCATCTTTGTCATCTTCATTATACCAAGGAATTACATGAATATTGACTTTATTTACAGTAGGCCAGCACAGAGTCAAGACTTCTAACCATTTGGAACTACTCCCAGCTGCCTGAATGAGCCCATTGATTTCAGTATCCTGAATAAACCCATATCACTAAATTCAGCCTTATTCACGGTTATGTTACCTACTCTTTAATCCCACATATGTTTCCTGGGTTGTGCTGACATAATTTAGCAAAATCTTGTAGTTCTTTTAGCATACCCCCCGTCTTTTCTGGTTTTACTCTGTAACTGATGTCCCAGGGAAGGTTGGGCTCTCACTCTAGTTTTAAGCCTGGAGCCTCTGAGAGATAGTACATTGAGTCAAGAGCATCGTTGGATTTCTGTGATAGTAACTACCTTAGGTGATGCCTTTTTTTTTTGGTTGTTTTAGCAGGCAGGGCCAGCTTCATTAGACAGCAAAAGAGGGGCTGCTTCTGTTGGCAATGGAAGGTCAGATTTAAAAAGTTATAGATCCTCAGAAGCATTCACATCCTCTCAACTGTCACCATTCTTCTTCTCAACATCCTGTTCTTTTCTTTTTTCGAAAACATTTTAAATTGAGTTATAATTATTTTATAATGTTGTGTCAAATTCCAGTGTAGAATACAATTTTTCAGTTATACATGAACATATTTATATATTCATTGTCACATTTTTTTCTCTGTGAGCTACCATAAGATCTTGTATATATTTCCCTGTGCTATACAGTGTAATCTTGTTTATCTCTTCTACATTTTGAACTCCCAGTCTATCCCTTCCCACCCCCGCCCCCTTGGCAACCACAAGTTTGTATTCTGTGTCTATGAGTCTGTTTCTGTTTTGTATGTATGTATGTATTTTTATATTCCACATATGAGCAATCTCATATGGTATTTTTCTTCCTCTTTCTGGCTTATTTCACTTAGAATGACATTCTCCAGGAACATCCATGTTGCTGCAAATGGCATTATGTTGTCATTTTTATGGCTGAATAGTATTCCATCATATAAATATACCAAATCTTCTTTATCCAGTCATCTGTTGACTGACATTTAGGCTGTTTCCATGTCTTGGCTATTGTAAATAGTGCTGCTATGAACATGGGGGTGCAGGTGTCATTTTGAAGTAGGGTTCCAAACAACCCAATCCAAAAATGGGCAAAAGACCCAAACAAGCAATTCTCCAAGGAGGAAATACAAATGATTAACAGGCACATGAAAAAATCTTCAATATCACTAATTATCAGAGAAATGCAAATCGAAACTACCATGAAGTATCACCTCACACCAGTCAGAATAGCCATCATTCAAAAATCCACAAATGACAAGTGCTGGAGAGGCTGTGGAGAAAAGGGAACCCTTCTACACTGCTGTTAGGAATGCAGTTTGATGCAGCCACTCTGGAAAACAGTATGGAGATTCCTCAAAAGACTAGGAATAGTCTTACCATATGACCCAGGAACCCCGCTCCTGGGCATATATCCAGAACATCCTGTTCTTTTCGAATCATTTCTCTAATTTGTACACAAGAAATCCAATGAGGCTGTTTGATCAATCTATGTTGAAGTTTGAGAAACCCCTAGGATCAGACCTGGCATCATACTTTTGTAGCCACCATCTTTTAGGTGAGTCACAGAAACTGTGATTCTCTAAGTATGCCTTAAATAGAGAATTTAAATCTTGAATTTGTTATTTTATTATTTAAACTTGCTAGTGCAGTTAGAATTAGCCAACCATTGTGGTAATCTATCACTGTGCCACAAAACACTCCAAAAGTTTAGTGGCTTACAACAATAACCCATTATTATTTCTCACTCACAGTTTTGAGGATTGACTGGATGTAGTGTTGACTACTGGGACAACAATCAGGGTCACCGGGGGCTGGAATAGTCAAGATAGATGACAAAAATGGCTAGCAGTAGATGAATGTTGGTTGAAGACTCAGCCAGGGTTGTCAGCTGAGGACACCTTGGTTCTACTTCCTGTACCTTTTCTTTGTGGTTGCTTGGGTTTCCCCACACATGGTGGCTGCATCCCAAAAGGGAATGTTCTAAGAGGCAAAGGCAGATATCGCAGATCTAAGGTCCAGCCTCTGATGTTATACAGGGTTAATTTTGCTACATTTCTAATCATTGAATCCAATAACAGTGACAACTGAAGTTCAAGGGAGGGAGGGAACAGATGGGTAAGTCAGAGAATTTGTGACCATCTTTCATCCACCGTATCAATTCACTTCCCATCTTTTTATTCCTTGTGCCTTGTAATAGTCCATAGCAGCAGCCACTTAATCCTCCAACAGCTTACAAAAGTCCCATCTTCTAATGCTAACTGGATCTGCATTGATTTCAAACTCAACTAGGTCCTAATCAATCTCATATTCCCCATTTTCTTGAAGATTGATTACCTATAATCATTGACTGTATTACTTACAGTCTTTAATTGCAGACAAAATAATGCACTCCTGCTAGTTTAAACAGAAAAGGATTTATGACAGGTCATTAAGTCACTCACAAGAATTTCTAGGAGAGCCAGAGAAAGAAAATTGAACACTACACAGCTAGAAGCAGAGGAGCCAAGAGAAAAGCCAATCACATGTGGGATACTCCCAGTGAAAACCTTGATGCTTCTGTCTAACACTTGACACTCAGAAAGCAGAACTAGCATCACAGCCTTGGCAGAAAAACTAAACACCCCTTCCAGTCAGCTTGTGGGAGGACTTTACAACTGTGGCCTCATGGATCTTCTGCTTTCCAGCTGAGTACCCTTGCTTGGAACTCTAGCTGAGTTATACCCTGAGCTATACCCTCCCTCCTGCACAATTTTGATTCTATTGACATTTTAGACTAGATACTTTGTTTGGTGATGGGGAGAATCTTGCACATGATAGGACATTTAGCAACATCCCTGGCCTCTATATACTGGATGCCAGTAGCACAGGCCTACATCTCTCCTCTCTCCTCCAGTGATACAACAAAAATTGTTTCCAGTTATTGCCAATAGCCCCTGGGGGGCAAAACTGCCTCTCATTAAGATGTCCTACTCTAGGGTAATAAAGGTATCACAGAATGGTGTGGGAATGGGACTAAATAAACTGCCACACTCCATGAAATAGATTGATGGGAGGTTAGTGTAGAAGCAAAAGAAATTCTTTGCTATCTCAAGGATCATGAGACAAAAGTATCATTTTAGATATACTAATACTTATTTAGATATACTGAACTCAAAGTGGATTGAAAGGTCTAACTAAATAGTGGTGACTGAGATAAATGTGAATATAAGGCCATTTTTTTCCAATAATGTTGACAATTAGCATTTGGAACAAGAGAAGCTCTTTCAACATGGTTGCCCTCAGATAAACTCACTTTAGAGCCCCTTCTTTGCTTGAGGTTCTGTCAACTTGGCAGGAATGATTCTTACTATGTGTGTCAGTGCAGAGTGCCATTAATCTGCCGGCATTTCTCTTCATTTAACTGTCTTGAAAAACCTGAGTCCGTAAATATACTATTGTTATCAGAGTCATCAGACAATTTTCTGCTCTCCATTCCTCATACTTTTATTTCTTGAATCTAGGTTCTATTGGAGGTATTTTTAACAAGTAGCAATAGGAAACTAGTGGACTAGAGGAGGGAGGGAAGTGTCTGCACATCATTGTGGATGAAGAGTTTTCATTCTGTGCAGCTGTAAGGACGTCAGTCCCATGGGAAATCCCTTTTGATACAGGAATCCCTAGAGAGACAGACATAGAAGAGAGAGAAATGTTATGTTGTGTCATAGCAGATGGTGAGAATGCAGTTGGTCAGCCAGCTCTAATCTTTACATTAAAGCAAGTATTGTTGTGGGATAGGAAATTGAGTTAGCAAGCTTCATATGCTCCTTCTTGATACATTGGTCGGTGCTGGTATATTTATTAGGGACTTAACATGAATTCAGTCCTATGAAAGATAAAAGAAGAGTAGAAGACATTGTCCTGCCATTAATAACCATTACTGGTTATTCAATTATATCAATTATTGCCTACATTTAGTGAGAATTCACAACATACCCATTGGTTTATATACTTACTTCATTAAATGCTTGAAATAATCCTATAGGGTATATACTTTCATTATTTCCATTTTGCTCAGCCCTCATACTGTATTGCAACAGGAGGGCTTCCTGCTTTAAAAAAGAAAGTGGATTAAATAGAATATAGAGCCTCATAATATAATATCCAAATTTCTCAGAATACAATTTAAAAAAATCACTGCTCATACCAAGAACAAGAAAAATCACAACCTGAGTGGGAAAAGATAACCAATCAATCGATGCCAATACTATGATAAACCAGAATTATCTGACAAGGATTTTTAAAGTAACCATCTTAAAAATGCTTCAATAGCAATTATGACTTCTCTTGGCACAAATCAAAAAATATGAAATCTCAACAAAAAACAGCTGTTATAAAAAAACAAAATGGAAATTACAGAACTGAAAAATAAAATCAGTAAAATAAAAAATTCACTGGATGGGCTCAATGTAGAGCGGAGATCACAGAGGATAGAATCAGTAAACTTGAGGACAGAATAATAGAGTTTACCCAATTTAAACAATAAAGAGAAAGTAGACTGAAAGAAAAATGAACAGGGTCTCAGGAAACTGTGGAACAAGAAAGAGCTGACGTTTGTATCATCGGAGTCCCAGAAAAAGAGGAAAGATAGAATTGTATTGAAATAGTCAAAGAAACAGTAATAGAAAACTTTCTAAGTTTGGCAAAAGTCATGAACCTACATATTCAAGAAACTGAGTGAATCTCAAATGGGATAAGTACAGATAAATGCAAAGAAGTCCATGCCAAGACCATAATTAAACTTCTGAAAACTAAAGAAAAAGTAAATATCTTGAAGGCAGTCACAGAGAAACAATGCATAGCTTATAGGGGAACACCAAATTGAATGGCAGTGGATTTGTTATTTGAAACCATGGAAGCAAGAAAAATGTCATGACATTTTAAAAATATTGAAATAAAATAACTGTCAACCATGAATTCTAAATCCAGAAAACGACATGGTCTTAGAGAATGGGAAGGGAAGTTACACACAAATGGCTCTAACAGTAGAAGGGACGATGGCTACTAGGGAGACTCAAAGAACACATGTTGCCCAAAAATATAATCAGTAATTAAAGTCATTTTCCAAGTCAACCAAAATATTTTTGCTTTTTTCTTTTTCACTTTTGTGATTGACTGTTTCTGTATTCTTTTAGAAAAAAATATTGGATGTCTTCCACCACTGACAAATCTCAAAACATTTACCATTCTGTGTTTCTCTTCCCAGTGTGTGAAATTATCTTCTTTGCTACTACTAGGGAGTAGTTTCTGACTAGATTGAGTAGGCAAGACTGAATTGGGAATTAGCGTCTCTTTGGGGCAACATATATGGCACTCTCGGGTGAAATCCTTGCCCTGTCTTTGCTTTGGCCACCAGGGATTGCATTAGCAAACCAAGTTTCTCTGAAAGAGAGATTGGATTGAATCGGATCAGATATTCATCATGATGACCCCAAATTCTTATCAAGATTAGATCTTTGGCATTCAATGGGAGTAGGTATTTGTCTATTGGAGACAATGGCTCTTCTGACCTCCCCTCCCCGTGCAAGAACTTTAACAGACAGAAAACAGAGATGAAGAAGAGTAGAAGCAGCAATAAGGAAAGATAGGAAGCTCTGCCATTTGAGCTTAGATTAAAAGGCTCCATCAACGCCTGGATTCTGTTCATGCAAGTCTCTAAGCACCTTTAACCATTCTAAATTTTATTTGGTGAACTTTGTTTCATATAATATTCTCATCTTCCTTAAACAGATTGGCCGTGTATGATTGTACCCATTCCTTAGATGAGAAGATCATTGCACAGATTTCACATGGTACAGCTAACTGGCATCTAGAACTTGAAGCTATTTTAGTACTTATTGGTGTACCACAGACTTTTGCTATAGACTTAAATCTCCATGTGACTTAAGTAATTCCCTCCATTCTGGCCCCTCACTGGCAAGTGGACTCCAAATAGACTTTGCCACGCAGTGATGAGGAGGTAATTCTGTCATGACTAAATGGATCTTGCAAAGAATCATTGAAGAGAGTCCCTTTTCACTTGGGGAACCACAGCTTGAAGGCTCAAAGCTGTGAAAGATAAATTAACCTTCCCTCGGACTTCGTCCAACCTGCCAAGCAAACTGGAAGTAATTATTTTATGTGGAATGCTTATTGCCATTACAGTGGCAGGGACTTGATTTCACCATTTAGCAGAGCCATCTGTCCCTTCCTTGGCAGGCACACTGATCGCATGTCACCTGGGGCCCTGGCACTCCTGGGCCTTGACTGCAGGGTATGTCCAAGGCTAAGATGTATATAGAGAGTGAGAAGACCTGGCTTCCACCCCGAGTTTAGCTGGGAAGATGGGAATTAAGTGTGAAATGATAAACATCCTTCGAGGCATATTAGTACCAAAAGAGTTGATCAGATAGTACATATTCCGGAAATTAGAAATAATGCACTATGATCACAGCCCAGGCCCTGGTTCTACCACTTGTGAACTCTGTAATCTTGGGCAAGGTATATAACCTCTATATGCTTCAATTGTCTCAGTTACCAAATAGGCATAATAATGCTTACCTCATGGAGCATTACGTGAAAATGGTGTAAAGATCTTAGTTCACAACAAGTTTTCAGTAAATACTAGCTTTTATTGCAGAGTTCAAAGGAGGGGCAGAGCCCTGGGGGTGGTCAAAAAGGACTTTCTTTGGATTGGAAATACTGCTTTGTCTTTTTGCTCCACTTCCATCTAGTTTCATAGCTGTGTCTGCCTCATTGGTCACAGCTGGTTGGTCTAAGCATGGTCATCTGACCAAGGAGGAGCCAATAAGAGTTCTTCCCCAGAAAAGGTAGAACTGGGAAAGCCAACAACCCCCTGGTGGCTGAGATTGTATGAAATAAAACTTGGCAAGATGATGGCTGAGTTTTCTGCTCTGTGGACCAGAGAAGGTAAGATAGGTAAGGCTTTAAGAGCCAGCTAAGGTTGTTGGTTCTTCACTTGTTAAACAAACTGGTATTGGGAGGAGTTTCTGGTCAGGAGCATGAAAACCAGAATCCTAGATCTCCTCCAAACAGACCTGGGGAGTCTTGTTTCCTAGAAAATACCTGCTTTTTAATGATGCTGAAAGTTAGTGATCACTGTAAATGCTGCACAAAGTGTGCATTCAGGGTTTAGTAACATTTATAGTCTCCAGCTTCTAGTGTATTGACAATATTTTTCCTTTATAGGGAAGTTTCTGCAGTCCTGGCTGTGCCTTAACTACCTTTCTGATTGACACAATCTAATTATTCAGACTAGACAGTTACCTCTCATTTCCTCATGGGGAGAAGTTGCCAACAATTTCTATTTAGATCAGGAGCCGTTTGGTGTCGGGTACCACATGGCAGCAAGAAATGATGAGCGCATATGAACCATCGCTTAAGTTCTTGCTGAGACGGTTATGTTGCCATGATAAGGAATATGCATTAAAAAAAATCCCCACATCTTCATAAGTAACAAACCAGTTGTGATAAATGGCATGCCACTACGTTCCTGGAACTCTGATTTCTTAGAGACTCTAAAGAGAAGGAAACTGTCCTATCATTCTGGCTTTTATATGCCAGGTAGCCTGGCCATTGGAGTCATTCCTGGCTTTGACAACATTTCTGTGCCTCATAATATTGTTGGGGAGATTAGATGGTAGAAGGCATCAATAAAGGGCCTGGCATGTGCGAAATGCTTGACAAACAACAGGAATTAGTATTATTTTTAATAATAGCTCCCTAGAATTTGCTAATTTTGTCTTTTTAGCTAGATCATAAATCTCATTAAGAAGAGGATACCATGTTGGCATCTTCTGAAGTTTTGGGTTATTGATCCTGTACCATTTACTTTAGTTTTCCTTTTTTTGTGTGCGATTTTTAAATGTGTGTGTATGTGGGTGTTGAGTTTTTAACACATTCATGGATTCGTGTAATCACTACCACTGTTAGGATTCCATTACCCTCCCAAAAGCCCCTTGCAATGCCCTCTTGCAGCCAAATACTCCCTCCACCCTCAGCAACCACTGATCTGTTCTACATCCCAATACTTTTGCCTTTTTTAGAATGTCATATCAATAGAAACATATAAATGTAATGTTTTGAGATTTGTTTTTCGCTCAGCATTAATGCCTTTGTGTTTAATCCATGTTGTCATGTTTATTAGTAAAGCATTCGTTTTTATGGCTGAAGAGTATTCTATCATAAGAATGTATCATCGTTTATTCATTTGTGCACCAAAGAACACTTGTGTTGCTTTCAGATTTCAGCTTTTACAAATAAATTGCAATAGGAATGAGCATTCACATGATCGATCCTTACTTGGATATATGCTTTCATTTTTCTTGGGCGAATCCTTGGAGTAGAATGGCTGGGTCATATGAGAGGTGTCTGTTTAACTTTATAGGAAGCTGCCCAAACATTTTCCAGAGTGTCTTGACATCCTCACCAGGACTTGATATTTTCAGTTATATTTTAGTTTTAGCTATTCTAATAGTTGAGGTTTTAACTTGCATTTCTTTATTGGTTAATGACACTGAGCATCTGTGTGTGTGCCTATTACTGATCTGTATAGCCTGTTCAGTAATGCATCTGTCTACATCTTCCCAGTTCTTCTAAAATTGAGAAATAATCCACATACCATAAAATTCAGTCTTTTAAGGTATACAATTTAATGGGTCTTTTTTGTATGAACTTTTACAGCCATTAACATTAATTTCAGGATACTTTTATACCCCCAAATGAAATCTCATAATCATTAGCAGTTACTCTTCCTTCTCCCCTTCCTGGCATCCCCTGGAAATTACTAATCTAATTTCTGTGTGTGTGGATTTGCCTGTTCTGGATAATTCATTTAAATGGAATCCCACAAAATGTGGCCCTTTGTGACTGGTTCTTTTCATTTAAAATTATGTTTTCAATGTCCATCTTTGTTGCAGCATGTATCAGAACCCCATTCCTTTTTCTGGTTAAATATTCCCTTGTATGAATGTAACACAAGTTATTTTTCTACTCATTGGTTGCTTTGCCTTTCCATATAAATTTTAGAATCAACTTATTTATATATCTACAAAAAAAAAAAAAAACAATTCCAGCAGGCATTTGATTGGAATGCATCAAATCTATAAATCTAATTGGTGACAATTCACATTTCAACCATTCGAGTGTTCCAAACCATGGATATGATCTGTCTCTGCACTTATTTAGAACTTCTTTGATTTATTTCACAAGTATTTTGTAGTTCTCAGCAAACAGAAGTTACATATACTTTGTTAGGTGTATCCTTGAATATTTCATATTTCAGAGCTATTTTAAATGATACTGTTTTCCAAATTTCACTTTCTGGTTTTTCATTGATAATCTATAGAAATTTGATATTTTTGTAGCCTTTTATACTTACTAAACTCTTATTATTTTAAGGATTTGTCTTTTGAATGTTTTGCTTTTTTTTTAACATAGACAAATATGTTATCTGTAGATAGGGACACTTTAATTTTTCTTTTCCAATATGTGTGTAGTGATTCAAAATTCATTGAATATGTGAAACTTAGCTTCCTCTCCTGACAAAGAGGCATACTCGTTCCCTCCTTGCCCACTTCACTTTATCTTAGTAATCCTCCTAATAACTTTATCCATAATGGAGCTTTGAAGATCCATAAGTCCATAACACCCACCCTATGTGCTCTATATCCCTATCTGCACTTTATGGTGAATGAAGTGCATAATAGAAGCCCGGTAATCAAACAAACAAACAAGAATGTGATGCAAAGTTTGGTATAGATCTCAAAAGGGATGTCTGGGCAAAGGATATTTTAAGTGACTATTTCCTAGTCATCTAGCCAAAATTGATCTGTCACCATGCCAGTAACGATGATTTGGGTACTATTAAATCTAGTAAAATACTTGAGCTGGTATTAGATGAAAAATGAATTTACTTACTCTGCGAAAAAAAAGTACAAAAAAGGTGTGTCTTTTATTAATTGTGCTTGACTTACTGCACTGGTTATGACTTTCAGTGTAATACTGAGTAGGAGTGAGGAGAGGGCACAAGCTTGCCTTGTTCCTGATCTCAGGAAAAGAAGCATTCAGTCTTTCACCATTATGTTATTAGCAGTGTGTTTTTATGGATGCCTTTTATTAGGTTAAGAACATTTGTTTCCATTCCTAGTTTGGTGATGATCCTTTTTATTTTAAATGACATTGATCTTTCTGCTTTTATGCAAACATTTATATGTTTATATATTTTTCTTTTTTAGTCTATTAATATGATAGATTTCACTGAGTTATTTTCATATGTTGAAATAGTTTTGCATTCCTGGGATTCAACCCATTTGTCATGGTATATAGTTCTTTTTGTGCATTGTTGGATTTGATTTGCTATTATTTTGTTAGGAATTTTTTCAGTGTTCATGAGGTATAATGGTTTGTAGGGTTTTTTTGTTTGTTTACTTTTGTTGGTATGAGGTTATTGCTAGCCTCAAAAATTAGTGAAAGTATCACTTCCTGTCCTCTTTTAAAGACCATGGTTCTGCAGTGATAGTCTGTCTTTTGTTCCTGATATTGGAAATGTCTTCTCTCTTTTATCTTTGCCAATATTGTTAGAGATTTATTAATTTTATAGATCTTTTCAAAGAACCAGCTTTCATTTTTATTGATTCTTTCTATTGTTTTTTTTTAATTTTATGTCAGTGATTTCTGTTCTTATCCTTATTATTTCCTTCCTTTTGTTTGCTTTGGATTCATTTAGCTCTTTTTTGAATTCATTTGGTGAAAGCATAGACTGTTGATCTCAGATTTTTCTTATTTCCTAATACAAGTACTTAATGCCATAAATGTTTCTGTAATCCTTGAATTAACTTCTTTCCACAAATTTTGTTATGTTGTATTTTCATTTTTTTACTCAAAATAGTTTTCAGTTTATCTTGATATTTTCCTATATATTATGTCAAAGTGTGTTGTTTAACTTTTATTTATTGGGAGAGCTCCAGCTGTCATTCTGTTATTTGTTTCTAACAATTCCATTATGATCAGAGAATATAATTTATATTATTTCAAATCCTTTCAATTTGTTAAGGTTTGTTTTATGACCCAGGATATAGTCTAGGTTCATGATTTTTCCATAGCTGCTTTAAAAGAATGTGTATTGCACTGTTTGGTGTAATGTTCTTTAAATATCGATTAGTTTTAGTTTGTTGATGGTGTTGTTTAGTTCTTCAATAAACTAGCTGATTTTTCTACTTGTTTGATTGATTACCAATAGAGGAATACTGAAATTTGCAACTGTAATTGTGGTGTTGCTTGTTTCTACTTAACAGTTATGTAAGTTTTGCTTCATAAATTTTGAGTCTCTATTGTTAGATTTAACCATATTTAGGACTGTATGTCTTCTTGGTGAATTGATGTTTTTATCTTTTATAATATCCCTCTTTAGCCTTGGTAATTTTTGTTGCAACAAAGTCTTCTTTGTCTGATAATAATTAACCTCTTCATATTTATTTTCATTAACATTAGCAGGGCATTTTTTCTCCATCATTTTACTTTTAACATAGCTGTATTATTATATTTAAAATGAGTTTCTTGTAGGCAGAATATAGTTGGGTCTTGTTTTTTTTAATCCATTCTGACAATCTATCTTTTTAATTTGTGTATTCAGACCACTTACATTTAAAGGAATTATTGATATGTTTAGATTTAGCTCTACTGTTTTATGATTTATTTTCTATTTCCTCTATTTTTGTCTCTTTATTGTCCCTTTCCTGCCTTCTTTGGACTATTTTAATATTTTTATTATTCCATTTTAATCTATTCATTGAGCTTTTAACTGCCTCTTTTTATAGTTCTTTAGTGGTGGCTTAAGGGGTTAAAATGTACATGCTTCACTTTCTATGGGCTACTCAGAATTACATTTTTCTACTTTAGGTGGAATATATAAACCTTACTACCATACAGATTACTTCATCCTCTTTTGTTCATACTGTATTTTTAATATGCATTATATCTATATTCATTAAAAATTCCATCAGAAAGAGCTACTTTTCTGATTTCAACTATCATATCTATTTGAAGAACTTAAGAGGAAAAAAATAATCTATTACATTTACCCGAATATTTACCACTTCTTTTATTCCTCCTTCATTTCTGGTGTTTCATGGTTCCTTGTGATCAATTTCTTTCACTCTGAAGGACTTCCTGTAGTATGTTTTTAAAATCAGATCTTCAGGAGATTTTTTTTTCAGTTTCCTTTACCTCAGTATGTCATTATTTCATCTTTAGCTCTAAAGATTATCAATATCAAATTCTTTTCTTTTCCTCCAGCACTTTAAATATATTGTTCCACTGTATGCTGGCTTTCCTAGCGTCAGGTGAGAAATTTGCTTCATTCAAATAATTCTTCCTCTGTATGCAATGCCTGGTTTTTCACTGGCTGCTTTCAGAACATTTTTATTGTTTTAATTTTTAGCATGTTGATTATGATGTAAACAAGAATGGATTTATTTAATTTTATTCTGTTTAAGGTTTGCTGAGCTTCTTAAATCTGTTAATTTATGTTTTGAATCAAGTTTGGGGCGTTTTCAGCCATTAATTCCTTAATTTTTTTTTCTGTACCACACTCTTTATAATCTCATTGTGGATTCTGATGACATGAATATTAGACCTTTTGGTATTGTCCCACAGGTCTCTGTGACTCTGTTCATCCTTTTTACCCCCAATATTCTTTCTCTGTTATTTACATTTAATGTTTCTATTGATCTTTAAGTTCACCAACTTTTTCTCCTGTCATCCCTATTCTGCTATCAAGTCCATCAAGTAAATATTTTATGACAGTTGATATGCTTTTTAGTTCTAATATTTATGTTGGATTCTTTTAAAATTTGTAATCTTCTATTTATCTGCTGAAATCTTCTGTGTTTCAGTTTTTAAAGGTTATTCACCCTGCTCTTTGGACCATAGTTAAGGTAGATACTTTAAAGCATATGTCTGGTAATTCCAACATCCATATGGATTGATTGTCTTTTCCCTTTCCAGATGTTAAGATTTTCCTGGTTATTTGTAGGTACATTTATTTTGAGTTATATCCTGGCCTTTTTGAATATTATATTAGGACACTCTTGCTTTTATTACATCATACAGAGAATGTTATGTATTTGTTTGATTGTTTTACCAGGCAGTCAACCTGATTTTGTTCAGATGGCAAGTTTCTACCTGCCTCCTCTGAGCTATTGTTCCAAAGGCAGCAGTTTCAAAGCCTTTGCAGTGATATTTTGATCTTCCTCACATGCGTGCTGTCTAGGTGTCTGTTTGGGAATGGGGCAGTGGCCTACTATATAGTTTAAGTTCTTAAAGTTTTGGGAATGTTGTGTGGGATCAGATCCATGTATGTATGCATAGCTCAGTTCTTAACAAAACATTTGTCAACTTTCTCAAGCTCTCTACTTCTGTGACCTCCTCGACATTAAATAGCTTACAAAAAATTTCCTTTTCTGGTCTTTTGACTAACTAGAAAGCTATCACTTAATTTCTCCTGCCATACTCTCCCCACCTTTTATCTGCTTCTTGGGTAAATGGCAGGAGAACACACAGGGGAAAAGAGTGATGAGCATTTGCTCTTGAGACCAGTCTCTCTGGTCAGAAAAAAAAAAATTCCTCCTCTCTGAGTTTTAGACACCTGCTCAGCTTCTGGTACCCCTTTTACCACCAGCACTGTGTGGTTGCCTGGGGCTAGAGCCAGGGAAAATGGGAAAAATGGAATTTTCTCTAGTCTGTGTTATCCAGAGGGCCCCCTTTCCGTTCTTTGGACCAGAAATAGAGCTCTTTTGTAGCTCTTCCTGTCTGCTCTCCATATGCAGTTCTGGGTTTCAAAATGCCTTTGAATCTAGATCAAGCAATACTGGAAGAGGGAAAGTAGGGAGCTTACTTCTACTATGGTAGTACTTAGAATTCTGGTCTCCACCCCTACTCTGCCTACTTCTTCATGGATTTTGTCCACAGTTTTTAGTTTCATTGAGTGTTCACTTCATTTTGAACAGAACTTGAACACACCTTTATTTTTGGCAAAGGAAAAAGGATCTTTTGAGGCATTAGCTAAGCTCTGGCCGTTTTTTAAATTATGAAAATCACATAGAATGATAGTAAAACACGTGGATTCTAGAGCCATTTGCTTGAGTTCAAATCTTGATTCTATCACATTTGAGATGTGCAACATTTAGCAAGTTACTTGATTTCTGTGATTGAAAAAGATGTCTTTGAAAATAACAGAAGATACTCCATAAGGTTAATATTGTATGAGTTAATATTCATAAAGCGTTAGAACTTTGTCTGACACCTAGGAAGTGGTATCTAGGTGTTTTATTAATATAAACGAATGTCCGTTGGCTCCATAAAGTATAAGGAGTGAGTTTACCTTTTGCATTTCCCAATGCCCTCCGTGTTTAACTTACCATTTTTTTTTTGTAAAAGGCTAAAGAGTAGATTAAAAATACCATAGAGCATCAGAATCAGGATGATCTGAATTTAAATCCAGTATGAAATATTTAGCCCAGTATCAGTCACATGTGGGGAGCACTGTAAATATTCCCTCCTCCTTAATTTAAACGGAAATGTAGAATGCCCAAAGTCCACTATTCTTGATTATTGCTCTAATGCTACTTCCTCATGCATTTACCCACCAGTTCATTTCTTGATTTGTCTATTGATTAATTAATTAATTAATTTTTAAAAATGTATTAATGTGCCAGGACATGTGTTAAGTGCCATAGAAACAATGGTGAGTAAAATAGACATGATTCCTGCCATCATGGAGGTTACATTAATCAAAGAATCATCTAAACATACAATTACAAATTATGAAGGTTACACTGAAGAAAAAGTACATAGTCTTTTCTGAACATATAACAGGGATCCAATCTAACTGGGAGAGGTGAGGGAGGAAGGTGGTCAATCATGGCTTGAGTTGAGATCTGAATAATGAGTGAGAACTAAATTGGCCAACTAGTGAGGAAAGGGTAGAGAGGACAGCAGTTTCAGTGGCCCTGTGGTGTGATGAGAGTGGCATGTTCGGTTACTAATATGGTTGATGAGGTGGTTAGTGAGGGAGTTCAGAGGAGAATGACACCAGAAGAGGACGAAACAGGATGGAGAATTAGGTTAGGGAAGGCCTCACGAACTTTGTGAAGAACTGTTATAAGAACAAGATGAGGGAATGGAACATTTTTACATGGGATATACATGGTGGGATAGGAGAGGACAAGGATGTGATCACATATACTCTGGAAAATGATACCCATGTCCACCCCGACATGGATGGTTTGAGGCTTACAGTCATTGCTCTGAGTCTAGGTTTACTTAGAATCCATATCCTCCATGATTACTTTCTCTGGGCTCTTAAGAGGCACCACCAGTCTCTCTACAGTGAAAGTCAAAAAGCTTGGCTTCAGCATCTAAAGATGTGGTTGATGATGACGGCCACTGTCTAATGTTCTCCTCCCCTCCCCCTTTTTGGATGTATTTTATTGGTTTAGGCAAATCATCTTCCTCTGCATGCTGACATCAAAAACTGTAGGAGTGAGTTCTCTTTGTGGTGGAAAAGAATGAAACAGATCCACCAAGAGAGGTACAGATGGGAAATAAGAGTCCCCGTGATATTTGAGTGTCTGGATTAGGCCATCGTGAAACTGTTTCCACTCCTACTTTTTCCATGGTTTGGGTTTCCTGGGCCAACAAATTTCTTTTTGTGCTTAAGCCAACTTGCAGCCAAAAGAGTCCTGTCTAATACACTCAACTCATTCAAGAAGTTCTCGGGGACCAAGTTTTGCTTTGTGTGCTAATTAATTTAACTCAAGGATTAGCTGGGATCACTCTGTCCTTTGGATTTAAATAAAATTTGGCACAAACCTGCATCCCACATATAGAGAGAAAGGACAGAGTTTTGTTTTGTTTTTTCCCTTGGGATTCTTGTTTGAGTGTGTGTACCGAGGTGGGGGCAGAAGACATGGCAGTGAGAAGAAGGGAGTATGTGAAAATTCTCTCATGGCTGGTTCTGCCCTCAGTGAACCCTCAGCCATATTCAGTTCTCACATCTGTCAGCTCTTCTCTTTCCCTGCCTTCCAAATCAGGAACACAATACTGTTACCTTGATTACCTCCAAATCATTGTCACCAGGAATGGGTGTGTTGGGTACGTCTTGCTGGCAGATGTCTGGGTGGCAGAGATGTTGGCATATCAAAATTGCAAGCAACTTAAATTTAGACATCAAATCTTCTTAAATTCTACCATAATTTCCCAGTGATCACTCTTCACTGTATGCTTCTGCCTCCCATCACGCTGTTCTCACCTTACTCCTTGCTGGGTTGTCCAGTTCTCAGTCCTTTAGAATTCCTTTGCAGACAAGTTTCCCTGTCTTCTGATTTTTCTGTCTCCTTGTAGAACCTCCCATCTAGAGCAGTCTGGAGACATACACTGCTTACAAATGCAGTCCCCTACCTTGAGAAAAACTCTCTACAAGCTGCTAAGTGGAGGTTCTTTTCAGCCCACTTCACTATATATCTATACACTCTGTTTTTGCCTCTTTAATATCTCCTTTACTTTCTATTGTTATTTTTACCCCTCCCCCTAAATGTAGCAAAAAAGTCCCCCCAAAAAACTCTTGGCACTGATTCTTGGTGGTGTGCTTTGCACTCACTGAGCAAATGGTTTTGAAAGGATCATTTTCCCTCATCTACTGGGATCTGGGGAGAGGCCTCAGACCTCTACCTGCCACCCCTGCAACTCAGTAATTCTAAGGTACCAACTTGGCAACAGCTCTGAGCAGTCTATTTTGTGACATGCAACCCTTCCCCTTTCCTCGCTCTCCCTACACCCAATAAGAGCTTTGGCAAAAGAAAGGAAGAAAGAAAAAAAAAAAAAACCTGATGGGGTTCCAGCTCTTCTCTTGCCTTTTTCTCCCAGGTCTCATGTTACGTGAATGAGGAGGCTCTCTGTTGATTGAACACTTTTGAGCTGACAGCTTCCCTTTCTTCTTTTGCCATGAGAAAGCGTTCAGGGGCTCAGGCATGCTACCTCTTCTATGGCACAGAGATTGAACAATGTACCAGCTCAGGTCAGCCTCAGGGGTATAGGATTACTCAGCCCTTGACCCCACAGTAGCTGGCCCTAGCACTGCTGTCCCTCTGCTGTCCGCTCATGTACCTTGTTCCAAGGAACATGGCTGATTGACCTTTCATCCCAGGCTCAGCTTTCTTCTTGAACACAGGAGAAGGAAACTCAGGGAGGGCAGAGCAGTGAGGTGTATCTTCTGTGGCACAAACACATGACCTTACTAATGTCAGTGGTCTAGTGGATTTTCCTAACTATAGCCAAGAGGATTGCCTGTAGGAGCCAGAATAAAGCTATAAATACCCTTTTCACCCTTTCATCTTCCTGGTAAACTGTAAACAGTAAAATGCAAGTATTATGCATTATTTTTGCATGCCATACAGTTCCTAGCCCATACTTCCCATATGCCAGATCCTAAAAAACTTTGAAGTCAATATGAAAGGTGAAAAGATGTCAGGTGTCACAAATAACGTTAATCAACAATTAATCATTGTGGACACCATTACTATTTATTGAACACTGAATTACACACTAGGTACTACACAAAACAAAGTCCTTCAAACGGAATGTCTCATTGAATCCTCCCAACAAGCTTGTGAATTAGATTTGATCTTTCTGTCTGTTTGATAAACAGAGACAGAGAGGTTTTATTTAAAACCCAACAAGTTTGTACTGGAGTCAGATTTTTAACCCAGACTACCTCTACTCTATGCTGAATTGCATACTAAAGCCATGTATGTCGTGGATGTATCAAGAAAGCGGTCTTGACTCTTGATGAATATAGTACAAGTGTTAATGGGAGAAATCATATCTATGCAAGGAAAAGTGAAGGGAATTTTTCTCTTTGAATGTTCCTTGTGTTGTGTTTTCCTGTAAACATCAGCCTTCTTTTGATAGTTTCCACTGACACTCTGATGCTAGATAGACTTAAGGAGTTCAGATTCCCTGAGAGGTATCTTTGAAGCAAAACTGGAAGTTTAGAGACTCCTTCTCTCATCCTAAGACTGAAAAGTGTTTTAAGGAACAGAAAAATCAGAGATTTGGCATGCAGTGTTCAGAAAATCAAAGCACTCTAATGACACACGGGTCACACTCCTTGAAGTAGTGCCGCAGCTCACTGACACTCTGCTCAGTTTTCTTTTCTTTTTTTCTTTCTCTTTTTCATTTTTGATAGTTGCTATTTTTGTGCCATTAAATTCACAAATTTTTCCTTTTGCAGTGTCTAATCTGTCTTTAATCCCATCCAGTACTTTTCCTCTTACACATTGTAGTTCTTATTTTTCCAAGTTCATGTTCCTACTTGACAAGTACAATCGTTCCTCTGTTTATTTCTGTTTACTATATAGAATGCGTTATAATAATTTTAATGTTTCTTTCTGTTCATTCTAATATCTGGGTCAGTTATGGGTTGGTTTCAATGGATCGATTTTTCTCCTCATAATGGATTCTATTTTTCCCATTTCTTTGCATGCCTGGTAATTTTTGATTGGATACCAGATACTTGTCAGTAATATGCTGCATTCTCCAGGAGGACTCCCTGCAGAGCTACAGAATCTTTTTCTGTGTGAGCCTTTCCTCTTGGTACTCTGCCTGCAAACACTAGCTGTCACGCTGTCCTTGGACCCTGATGTTCATATCCTCAATCAGGGAGGTTGCCTGCACTGCCTGGATTTCCCCTTCCTGTTCCATGGACTAGAAACTCTCTCACTGGAGTAAGCTGGGGAAACTGTGGGGTTCTTTTCATTTGTTTCCTGCCTGTCAGGGACCTCTGTCCTTTGTTGACTGATGTCCAATGTCTTGAAAACCATTATTTCATGTCTTTTGTCTGTCTTTCAGTGATTTCAGGAGCAAAGTTCTCTTGTTACTACATCATGGCTGAAAATGAAAGCCCTGAAGATTATTTTTTTAAATAAATGATTTATAGTAACAGAAAGGGTTGCTAAT
The DNA here is from genome assembly GCF_048564905.1 of Vicugna pacos. NCBI lineage: Eukaryota > Metazoa > Chordata > Mammalia > Artiodactyla > Camelidae > Vicugna > Vicugna pacos. The sequence continues at coordinate 29,258,955 of NC_132995.1, read as the reverse complement.
AATATGTGATCCCTTTGGCTTTTAGATATCTCTTGGGCTGACTTAGCACAGTAGGTTATGGCATATTCATTACATGTTCATTGCAAAAGATAATGAACATTTTACTTCTAAAATGTTCTAACATTAAGGTGCAAGGTGTGAGTGTAGCAGTAAATCCTGATTGACTAATCTTTCAGAACTCTGGCAGTTAAATTTGACAAAATATCGGTGAACGTATTCTCAGTCTATAGGACAATTACGGATGACAGCCCGTCTATGATGCTAATGGAACAAATAATGATTCTGTAAAGTTTTAGAACAGATGGGCAGTTATTTCTGTTTCTACAAAGTCGATGCTCAAGATAAGAGTAAACTTGTTTTCTTCTAACCAGGGAATTTTGTTTATGATATGGGAAAACTCATTCCTCATAAAGAATAGGAGTTAGCTTGTCAGTGACTCAGAGGGCTGTGAAAACTCCCAGGCAAATGGTAATTGCTTTCATAGATATTTGTCAAATAAAAAATAGTATTATCTATTAATTACAAGAACAGCAAACTGGTGGCTTGTGTGCAGTGTCCTTCCTGTCCACAGAGTGTTTTAAAAATCAGGAGATTTCATATAACAATCCAGATTTTCAGTTTCTCTTTGATGAGGGAATCTCTCATCTAATAAACTTGACCCCTGTTATGCATTTGTATTAGCTGCATGGCCTGTGTATTCATCTGAATTCAGAACCCCTTCCTCAATACTTCATCCTTCTTATTTTTTAAATTGAAACATTTTCCTAATAAAGATAATGCCTACAATATTGTGAGTAGCAAAAACATATCACAGAAGCAGCCTTGCTCTAAAGGCACTTTAAACTTATTACTTTTATCTTCTGATGGTTTAAACTAATGGCCACAAAACTTTGACACTACTCCCATTGAAAGAAGGGATCTATGTCTTTGCTCTTTTTTTTCCCCTTGAATCTAGACAGGCTTATGATTCAGTTGGAACCAATAGCATGTGGAAGAAGTAACACTGTGCGATTTCCTACCATAAGTAGTAAAAGTAGGCAACTTTTATTTTGTTTGCTGAGGTATCTGCCTTTGGAGCCTAGAGCTGCCAATTATGCTGTTCAACCACTCTGAGGCTGCCATTTATGGGGAAGCCCAGGCCTCATGCAGTAGGGGCTGTAACCAACAGTTCCACCTGAGGTCCCAGCCAGCAGCCATCATGAACTGTCAGACCTGAGTGGACATGCCTCCAGGTGATTTCAGATTTCAGCCATCAAGTCATCCTTCACCATCAAGAATTCCTAGCTGAGGCCTCAGACACTACGGAGTAGAGATAAACTGTTCCCCCTAGGCCCTGTCTAGATTTTGATTCACAGAATATGTGAGCATGAAAAAAAATAGTTGTTTTAAGATGCTGAATTATAGGGTAGCTTTTCCACACACAGCAATAGTAACTGGGACATAACTATTTCAAAACTTACTTGAAGTAACTCTACTCTGAAGAACACATTCAGTGATCTGAACCTCTCTGTCCATAAAATTGGGATGATAGTTTCTATAAGACTAAGTGAATGAAAGCATGAAAACACGTAATATGCCAATGAAAGTGTCGGCACATGGTAGGTTCTTGCCCTTAAAAATAATTGAAACAAGAACAATTTATTGCTATGTAATACTAGTTTCACAATAGATATTTAGTTCATCTGTCCTCTTGTATTTTCCCCCCAAATCCTAATCCCTCATTACAAATAGAACTGATGCTGAAGAAATTATATGGATTCTGGGTGAAAATTCTAGTTAAATGAAGGGCACACTACACCAAGACAGCATTCTAGGCTCCTTGGTAAAAGAACAAATCAAGACTTTCATTTACCCTTTAAATCAGCTGTAATTGGACTTGTAGGTTTTTCAGAAAATTGAAAAAGTTAATTCCAGGAATGATTAAACATTTGATACCTTAGAGACCTTAAGCTGTTTGTTTTAACTAAACACGTCCACCCTACCCTCCACAAATATGTAATCTACATTGACAGTCTTTGTCTCTAGGGCCAAGACTTTTTCTTTAGGTAGGGGTTCCCTAACTGCAGTTTCATATTGCCTTTCTTGCATTAAACCATAGCTGTGGTATATATTGGCTGCGATTTTTTTTTTACTTCAGTCTCTTTAGAGAGGAGTGAGAACTTAATGGAACTCAAGAGGCAGTTGAGTCAGACCCCTTTTATATTTTTGCAGCCTAATTTGATAGCCATTTTTAGGTCACTCATCACTTATTGATTCTTTTTAAAGTATGAACACCCATTCTTTTTTTTTTTTTTTTTGCATTTGTATTACATAAGTGGCTACACCTGTGACTTGGTCACGCACACTCACTTCAGTCCCTTATATCTTTGTATGTGTGTTATAGTTAAGTTCCATACAAGGAGCCCATAAAAGGGTTACAGATGGCATTCAGTGGGAGGAAGGGGGGAGTTATAACTTTTCACTCTGGCATTGGAAAGGTGTCAGTAAAGACTGTTTGAGTCAGGAGCTTTCCTTTGCCACATGTGGAAGGATGGCGGAGTTGGAAATGGTAGCAATATGGTGGAGAATACTCTCTGCAGATGACAAGTCATGTGCAAAGACGGAGGCAGTCAGGTTCAGGTCCTATTTGGTGAATAATGAGCACCCAATTTTCCTGGAGGTAAGTAAGCTATGTCTACAGGGAGGGTGATCTTTACACCTCAGTTTTCCCAGGACATTCCAGACTTATGCTTGTTGTTCAAGAATCCCCACTCAAGTCAGCACTTGTCCCAGAGATAAGTGTCCTGGCTTGGACAATAAACTATACGGTCACCCTACCTAAAGGAGAAGAATAGAAAGGATTAAGGATAAAATGCCAGGTAACGGTTTTTGACTTAAGGAGGCACTTAAAAGACATGGAAGAGTTGCGGAGTTTACCGAGTCAGGGCAAAATTTTTGAAGGGTCCAGTTGGTGACACGGCAGATTATAAAATGGGTGAATGAGAAGAGGAATAAAGAAATTTAAATTGAGGTTTCTGGTAATAAGTAGCTTAGGAAGGCAGCCAGGAGAAGGGTTAGGGGTTGAGAAAATGCAGGTGAAGGCATAGACAGGAATAAAACATGAAAATTTAATATTGAAGCATCAAATTCCTTGAGAGGTGCATGGTTGGGGAACAGGATTTCCTGTCCTTTTCCTTAGGTCACTTGGTGGCATGGTTTAATGGCTAATCCAGATCCTCCTGAAATGGAAAGAATAAGAAATCAACCCTTAGGTCTCGTAGCTCTTCCAGCTTGGAGATGGGCCTTGTAGGTGTGCACCACTTTGCTGTTGAGAATAAATCACCAAGATTCTGTCTCCCACCTACATTTTGGGAGATGAAAAGAAGTGAATTATTAGTCTAGAGATCTCACCTCCATTCTAGATTCATTTCCCACCTTTAGTTTCTCATTGGAAACTTGAAAAAAGGTGGATTTCTTTATGTGTATTATGGTCTTCCCTTGAAGAGGAGGTGACGAGAAAAAAAATTTTTAAATGGCGCCAAGCACTCACAGAAGTAATTTCTTTTTCTCATTTTCAAGCCAGAAAAGTCACCTTTCCGCACAACTCCCTCATGTTAAAGCTATGTTTTTTTTAAACATTTTTTATTGATTTATAATCATTTTACAATGTTGTGTCAGATTCCAGTGTTCAGCACAATTTTTCAGTCATTCATGGACATATACACACTCATTGTCACATTTTTTTTCTGTGAGTTATCATAACATTTTGTGTATATTTCCCTGTGCTATACAGTGTAATCTTGTTTATCTATTCTACAATTTTGAAATCCCAGTCTATCCCTTCCTACCCTCCACCCCCCTGGTAACCACAAGTCTGTATTCTCTGTCTGTGAGTCTATTTCTTTCCTGTATTTATGCTTTGTTTTTGTTTGTTTGTTTGTTTTTGTTTTTGTTTTTTAGATTCCACATATGAGCGACCTCATATGGTATTTTTCTTTCTCTTTCTGGCTTACTTCACTTAGAATGACATTCTCCAGGAGCATCCATGTTGCTGCAAATGGCATTATGTTGTCAGTTTTTAAACATAGCTTTATTCCATTAAAGCTATGTTTTTATCTTGATATCTGAAAAACATTTGGATAACACTAAGTTCTCTACACAGATGTGGGGTGCTTTATATAAAAGACACATGTGTGACCCCCTCCCTTTAAGTCCCCCCACTCCACCTTCAGCATACATTTCCTCTGGTGCTTTTCATCCTGTTAGAGACTCTGAAATGAAGTAGAAACTTTTCTGGAGATTTGACAGAGAGGAAGCTCTTTCTCTTTTTGTCTCTGAGATGCAGGGTTTGCAGAGCCTTTGTGGAGACGGGGGTCTGGGCTCGGCGCGAGCTCTCGCTGACACAGGTGTGTACTTTCAATTCATCTTCCTGCCAGTTCACAACCCACTGGCCTCAAACTCTGCTTTGGCCAGTGCCTGCCCATTCTCAGCCAGATAACAATTTCAGATGTTTTTTCAAGCATGTAGAAGTCAGCGTGGACACAGGAGGGCACAGTCTTGGGTGCTGTGTAGAAGGTTAACTGACTTGGAAATCTGTTTCTGAATTGTAGGAATCAAAACGTCTCTGAGTATTCATCTGTGAGGACAGGATCATTACCCACGTTAGAAACATGGCCAAGTAGGTGTTTGCTCTTTCAGTAAGTATTGGACCACCTCCTCCAGGGCCTGGAGATAGAGCAGTGAGCAGAATAGCAAAAATTCCTGCCCCCTTGGAGCCTACATTTACTGAAGCAGAGAGAGAGAGAAATGATAAATAGTATAGTAAATAAAATAAATGGTAATGAAGGGAAAAAAAATCAGGGGGAAAGGAAATGATGAGGGTGAAGGAGTTTAAAATAGTAAGTAGGGAAGCCAGGGAAGGCCTCACAATAAGGTTACTTGCTTCCTTTGGGCATTTCCTAGAATAAGTCCAAGCCATGTCTCGTGGACGGGTATTCCAGGCAAACGCAAAATCCCTGATATGACACATTCCAGGGACAGCCAGCAGGCGAGTGCTCTAGAACGAACTGTTTGTCCAAGTGGCTTTTCATGTTTTCTCTGCACAGTGAAGGCCTAAGGTCTAACCTAACACAGTGTGTATTAGCTGTTCCATATATCGATTAGATTATCATTAACCCTAGGGAACATTTGGAAAATACTGGGCTTGAATCCCTGTCCAAGCTATTCCTGTTGAGTAGGCCTCGGGGGATGGCCAGGCACTTGTCTTTGTAGACAGGTCCCCAGGTAGTTTAGATGATGTGTAGTTCTGGGGATCAGTTATGTAGATCCAATCCATTATGATCTCCAGCTTCATTTTGGCTACAGCATCTATGGATTCTTCCTTTTCAGGGCAGTAAAACATTAAGGTCAATATGATTAATGTTGGATTCAGTTATTTTATTGGTAGGGAGAAGGCGAGGTGATGACAGGCAAATGTTTTTGTCTTATGCTCAGGAACTGCAACACAATTTCCAATTGCACTGTAGATCTGTGCTGGGCTTTGCTTTCTTTCCATGAGAACTGGCCACTGTCTTCAAAAGGTTCTGGTTGCTCTACTCCATGTCTCACCGTAGCCAAGGAAGGATTAAATAAGCCAACTGTGAGTAGGGGTAGATATAAATAGGATTCACCAGGAACTTGAATACAACTTGAAATATTCTGTTCTTATATCTCCTGCCTAATGGTCTTGTGTTCCATCATTTCTACAATGTAGAAGAATGGGCACGCATAACTCTTTGAGTTTTATGCCTGAGAGCTTCTGCCATGAGAGAGTCTGGCTTCTAGTCCCTGACTCTCACGTCTAAGAAATTTCCAGGGAGGAGACTCAGTGACCTGTTCTTGGTCAGGGGCCTCCTATGGAGTGGATGGAACACGGCCAGTGCCATGTAAGAGTGTGGCAGCTCCTTTAGTAGCCATCAATGAGAGGATGACAGTTCCCAGGAGAAGGATGGGGTGAGTGTGTATGAATCCTCCCTTAGCTGTTCACTCCAGAGGCAAAACTCACCTTGAAACTTTTCCTTTGAAATTGATTTAGAGCCAGGGTAATTTAGATTTAGAGCCAAACCCAAAGTCCTTGAAATTGGGTGAACGGCCCTCCTAGATCTAATTTCCTATTACTGTACTGTAACTTCCTCTTTGAGCATCATTCCTAAGCTCATGCTACTCTAGTCACACTGGTCTCTCCAAGCAAGGCCTTTGAACTTGCTATTGCTACTGCCTGGAAAAGTTCCACCCCAGAAAGCTACATGGCTGATGCCTCCTTCTGGTCTTCTCTGAAATAGTTTTCTCAGTGAATCTCTCCCTGTCCGTCTTATTTAAAATCGTACTTCTCTCACCCTAGAACTCCCAGTAGTCCCCAACAGTTTCATACATAGCCTTCATTATCACATTACATCCTCTGTCTTACGTATTTGCCATGCTTTTCATTCACTACAATGTTAGCTTCACAAAGCCAGGTTTTGTTTTGTTTTTTTGGTCTGTCTTGTATTCTCAGCCCCTGGAGCAATGCCTGGCACATAGTAGGCACTCAGCAAATAGTGAGTAACCAGTAAAGTTCAGATTTATCATCTTAAGACAGCTGTAGGTATTCCACAGCTATACTTTTCCAGGACTTTCCATGACTAGGAACCCCCAGGTAGAGGGTCCCACCTGAGCCTCCTTTGGGTTGACTCCAGTGATGATTCTAGACAATGAACAGAAGAGCAAGGAGGCTGGTGTTGGCATAGCAGCTGCTGGGTTGGGAAGGCATCTGTATTACTCAAACACAGCGGCATCCCTGGGGAGAGGGTAACCTTGAGGCTCTGCAGGTCTTTTCAATATCTTGGATTAAATGAACTGTGAAATATTTGTTTTATTAGGAGAGCTTGGGTTTGTTTCTGAGGCTTTACATCGTGTCTGTTCTGGGCAGCTGATACATAGCAGAGTGGAGAGTGCACCATGTTTAAAGAACTCACGGGAACCTCTCCCATTACTTGGGGTCTGTTTTCAGGGGCCCCTCTCATTTCTCCTCCAAGACCAGCAGTCTCTTTGTTGATACAAAGCACTGGGGAAAGACAAGGTTCCTGTCGGTAAAGAACTGTGGAGGGGAGCAGCCTCATATACCACTGAGTGCAGAGGAACTCAAGAAATCCTTTTTCACCAAAATGGCTGCAACCTATACCATTTCTGACTGGGGCAAGTGCATTCAGTGGAGACAGGACTGGGAGTTCAGGAAGAGTCAGTTCCTAAAGCTGACAGAAACTAGAGACGTTTTATGCAATGTGAATGAAAAGACCCTCAGGTGTACAGATGTGCTGAATACAGTTCCGCAGCATCTCCTGCTAAGTGCGTTGCTCTTAAATCACATTTTCCACCTCTTGTCTAGGAAAGCTGAGGGTCTCTGAGGTTCACGGGGGAAGCCCTACCTTCTGAGTGGGGAGTGAGAAAGCCCAAATCCCCATGGTGAATTCCCATGGCTAATGGAATGGGAGCCTCCACGTTCTTAGCGATGAATATTGAGCTCCTTTCTTTCTGCTACAGATTTGTTGTTGACTCACCTGTGGATATACATCCGGCACTCTGTGTCTGCAGACACAGAGCCCACAGGTATGGGGGGCCGACTGGACGACACCGTTTTATACATATAAGGGACTTGAGCAGCTGTAGATTTTGTGTATGTGTGATTGTATGTGTGTAGATGTGGGTGCATAAGTGCATAGGAGAAGTTTGGGAGTATGTACCCTCCCAATGGTTAACTTTTCAATGCTATGAAGAAAAGAAAGAATGGGCTGGGGTAAAAGAAAGCGTTTCACTTTAAGCCTTACGCAATGTTAAAATTTTGGCATCTTTTTTGGTACCAAAATGTATCCATGCATTATTTGTGCAGTTTTAAAAAATGGTAAAAAAAAATTGTAATTGGCAAATGAAATCACTAACTTATGACAAATTGACTGATGTTTCCTTTTCTGCTTTCCTCCATTTCTTGCCCATTCCAAACGATCACAGTGGTAGCGGACTGGGGAGGGGAAGCTAGTCACATCAGGTAGGAATCATTGTTCCTCTAATGCTGCCGACCTACTTTTCTACATACATATGCCATTTTTCTCACGCTGTCCATTATACCTAGAATTCTTCCTTTCCCAGCTCTTGGTGTCTTCAATTACAAATTCTGTTCATCCTTTAAGACCTATCTAGATTAAATCACCTCCATGACACTTTTTCTCATTTGTTCATCAAACATCTTATCCATCCATCTAACCATTCATCATTTAGTGAATCGTTACTAAATGCCAAATATTGTGTGGAACTTTAGGTAATACAGATATTATTCCTGCCTCCTTGAAGACAACATTATAAAGACAGAAAATAAATAATCCAGCAATCGAATGAATATAAAATGTAAAACTGTAATGAATGCTAGAAGAAAAATAAACATGATACCCTGGTAGAGAATAAGGAAACAGCACCCAAATGAAGTAGGGTGATCAGGAGGACGCTTATCCTAAGATATAAAAATGGAAAAAACAAGAAACATCTCAAAGGATGGAGGAGAGGAAATATGGGGATGTTTTCACAGGGGAAACATAATACATATGATCTCCTTTGCTCCTGAAATCCTTCTATATCTGCTCACATTATTCATTGTGTGTATCATGCCTCTGCTCATATTCTTGATTTTCAGGCTTTGGGGCAGCTTTCAGTTCCCTGTCATGTAGCAGGGAACCAACAAACTGAGTCCAGCATCTGGGGACTCCAAAGCAGGAAGAAGGAATTCCCCCATATTATCTCAAAGACATCTTAAATTTCATTGATACCCTCTCTGGAGAATCTCTAAAGACACAGAGACTGTTTCTAAACTGATCTTTGGGACTGAATATTAAAGTGGCTTTACTTTTCCATGTTGCCTCTCTGCTAGATCTTTACTCTGAACCAGGAAAGAAAGATTTCCATTATCTACTAATGCAGTTCTGGTTGGATAGAATCAATCCTTGGGACAAACTTTATTTAAAATCATTTAACGTTTTATTAAAGAGGAAGTACTTCCTTTCCTTTGTGTTCCCTTAGGCCTGTGGGTTTTTATTTATTTTTTAATAGGAAAGAGAAAGTGTAGTTTTGGTAGACTAGAAATTGTTTTCTTTAGTGAAATATATGGACTATAGAATATATCCAGCCTATAATCACCTCTCCATGACTCTAAACTGAGTTGGTGTTGTTTTACCAAATTAATGAGTTGTTAGTCATCTTGATTTTCCCCTAAGGTCTGGCCTTAAGGCATGCAAAGGTTTTTATTTTCTAAACCAGAAACCAGAAAATATCTTTGCTCTCTCTCGGGAGTAGGGGATAACATCTTCAAGACGAAGGCACTAGAGAGAACAACTCCAATTTCAGGAACAGATGGTAGTCAGAATAAAGTGGAAAACACCTTGCCATCTCTGGAAGGTCATAGAATCTTAGAAGGAATTTTGGAATTATTTAGATCACTCCTCTACCCAGTGCTAGAATGTGTATATTTTTTTAAAACATTTCTTAATTGAGTTATAGTCATTTTACAGTGTTGTGTCAAATTTCAGTGTAGAGCACAATTTATCAGTTATACATGAACATACCATACATTCATTGTCACATTCTCTTTCACTGTGAGCCACCACAAGATCATGTATATATTTCCCTGTGCTACACAGTGCAATCTTGTTTATCCATTCTAGAATGTGTATATTATAATCCTAAAAAATGATCATATATCTCCCCCATAAATATTTCCCTTGGTGAGAAACATAGTACTTTACATTCTAGGACAGATCATTCTTTTTTTCAGTTATCTCTGGTTATTAGACATTACTTATTCACACCAGTTTCATCCCACAACCTTTGATGAGACAAAACCTACAGTTCTACCATCTTTCTGGTAATCCTAAGAACATGTCTTATCCATGGCTTAATTAAAACTAAATTGGGCTTTGAAGCAGACGATTCAAATTATGTCTCCACAAATTAGTTGATCTCAGGCAAGTTCTTAATTTCTATGCTTCAATTTCCTCCTCTATAAAATGTAGATAGTTACCTACCCCACTAAATAATTGTGTGAATTAAATAAGAAAAAGTGTGTGAAAATGCCTCACATATACCCAACACATAGTGGGTGGCCCATCAGTTTTCTTTTCTCAGGATTACTTCAAGAGCCTGAGCACAATTACAGGGAAGCAGTGTCTTTGTCTGCAAGTAATGGGGAACTCAAATATTATTGACTTTATCATAAGGACATTTCTTGTTTATTGATTAAAAAGCTCAAAGATAGGAAGCCTTTGGTTTGTTCTGGTAACTTCCCGGTCTCATGGAGGACCCAGGCTCTACCTGTCTGCTCCACTGTTCCTAGCATCGCTGGCTTTTCCCTCCAAGCTTCCAGCACTCTAGCTGTAAGATGGCCGCTGTAGCCCCCAGCACCGTGGATGAATTCAAGGCAGAAAGGAAAAGGGAGGAGTGGCATCTGTAACTCTCTTTTCACTCCCTTTCCCTTTTTCAGGAAGCAAAGTAGTGTTCCCTGGAGCCTCTCTGTAGACTTTTGCTTGTCTTTCATTGCCCAGACTGGGCGAAAGAACCATTCACTCTGCACGGTGAGCTGGGAAGGTGATGTAGACAAGAGGAAAGGAGGAGGATGGGGATGCCCAGGCATTAGCCAAATAACCACAGCTGCTCCTGTAGCATCTTTCAGGTTTCCCCCAAATCGTCAGTTCTTCAGGCTTATTACTCCCTGTTGCCTCAGCAGCTCTGAAAATGACTTGATTTGCATACCCTTTGCTCCTTGAGTCTCCTTGGTTGGGTTAATCATGGTCAGAACAAGGTAATGGCTATATCCCTTGGGGCTCAATCAGAGAGCAGAATCACTGTGAGTATAATGAACTCTGGGGTTTATTGTGGGATTTGATTTTACAAAATGTAGGAGGAGCTGGAACAAGTTAGGTCCAGAAAAGGGAGGTGTTAGATCAGAGAAAAGTCACTAGCCAGCTTTCCAGAGTTGCGGACACTGGGAAACAAGTCATAATTTTTCGAGGGGAATCTGGGAAGCCAGGCATGTTCAGCTGCCAGAGCCTGGCCACAGAAGGGACCTGGTAAAGAAATTTCTGGAAGGCTGTTGTCTCTGTGTCTAGGGGTGAGCCAGGGTGACTGCTGGTCAGTCAGACCTGTGGTCAGGAAGAAGGGCTGCATGCCCGGGAAAGCTAGGACAAGCCAGAACCTACCAGCCCCTCTTTTCTGCCTCTCACTTCATCTAACCACAGTGAATCTTAGAGCATAAGTTCAGAGTGATTCCAATGCATCCGGTGTAGTTCCTCCAAACCCAGGATCTGTCAAGCATGGGGCTGTCCACCCAATGGACTATGGCCGTGATGATGTTTCACACACTTTAGAGCAGATTCTCCGAGGGTGTATCCAACGAGGATATAGGGCCTATTCTAAAGGTAAAAAAATAGAATTAGCGTGAGATATGAACATAAGTTACTCATATCAATCCATTAGGGGAAGGAAAAGTAGGAACTTAGATTGCGAGCATAAAGGAGAAGGAAGAGAATGGAATTCTGAAGCAGAAACTGTGTCCCGCCCCAATCATGGTCAAGCCCTTCACATCTCCACTACTAATTTTTGTTTCTTTAACTTCTGTTTCTAAACCCCAAGACAGCAGTTTTTCCTGAAGAGTACTTTTTTCCTTTTAGAATTAAATCTTTCATCTTTGTCCTGACTTGTATATCAGTAAATGTTTAGCAGTGTGTTAACTGTTATCTTTTGTGTACTGAAGCACGAGATTGTTTAGAATAATTAAATCATGGGCTGTCTCCTGCACCCGTCTCACTGCTGGTTCTCTTTTCATCTAGGTGATAAAAGCCAGACATGCATTAATCTACATCAAATTGTCTCATGATAACTTGAAAAATTATGAGAGAATGTTATCTAATCATGAAAGTAAGTTAAATTCTTCCTTTTCTATAAATAAGAGGGTTTCTTTTTTTTTCTATTTACAAAGCAGACAGAACATCAGTGAGTAGGGCCATTTTTCTATTCCATTATGGAACACATGATATATTTATTGTTTCTAAGATTTGTTTCTTAAGGCCGGTTTGTCAAAAGGACAGCCTGACCTATGTCTTCTCTGCATGGCAAGCTGAATGCCAAACAAATGTCTCCTTCATTCCAAAGACATTATTCTGTTCTATTCAGGTAGAAGATGATGCTTAACTTAGCAGCAGGAAATTGCTTAACTGGAGTACCTTCTGATGGCAAACTTATTTCACAGACCTTTGTAGAGAAGGTAAGTTTTGATGACAGTGCTAGTTAAAGCAATAGTTCCAACCTGATTTCCAATGATTATTGTCCAAATGGGAACACTCTAATGCTGGGATTTCCTTATAAAACTTGTAACCCTAGAAAAGTCACATTAAAAAAAAAAAGCCAGCACAACTTAAGGATATATACAAAAGCCAGCATTGTAAATTCCATATTGCTCTGGACTTGGGAAAATAAGCAGATGGAATATATTGGAAGGGCTGAGGGCACAGATGTCTTCTTGGCTTGGGTTCAGAGTGAAAGAAGCCCATTTTATAGCTGAATCTGGGATAGGAAAGATCCAGAAACAGAGGGCTGAAAAACCAAATACACAAGGTTTAATGAACTGTTTTTCAAGACAACCATTACAATATTTAAGCAACAAGTCATTGTTTGGGGGCTGATTTCTAACTGATTTAAATATTTGTTTTGAGTGGGAAGAGCTTTTTGATGGTGGTTGAGTTATGCTAGGTGCCCTTAGATCTTCCATTTACAGTAGCATTGCTACCGTTCCGGAGAAGGAGAGCGCTTACCCTGTTGAAGCCCTAAGCCCTTTGTTCATTACAAACATTGTCTCTACCGTGTTTAATAAACTGGGCATGAATGTTTACTGTGTCAAACTTTCTTTTAAATGTGAAAAAATAAAATCAGCTTTTATGTTGGATTTAGGGACCATGCTGCTAAAGGAGAAGCCATAAAAATAATTCACTTCTATTGTTCAGTTTTTGTGATCAAATTTATGCATATCTGTTGAAAGAAAATAGACAAGAAGAAAAAAATTAAATCACCAGAAATCCTCTTGTTAGAAAACAGAGTTAAAATTTTGTAGTAAAGCTTTCCAGTCATATATGTATCCTTTTTTGTATTCCTGTTGTTTTCTTCCAGCAGTGTTATAGGTTGTTCCTTGTCAATAAATATAGATATAGATCACCAACTTGAATAGATATCTATATTTTATCTAATCTGTAGTTTATCTAACCTATCTACCATTTGTAGACGCCATGATTGCCTTTATCTATCTATTTGTCTGTCTCTCTATCTATCTATCTATCCCCTACCTTTTCAATAACATAGCAATGCCTATCTACATACTTCTCTGTGTGCTTGTCCGATTATTTCCCTGGGTTGAATTCCCAGAAGCAGAATTGCTGGATCAACGAGTCTGCACAAGTTTAACTTTTGATAGGTATTGCCAAATTGCCTGCCAAAATTTCAAACCCATTATACTCCCTTCAACAGGATATGAGACTGTCTTTTCTCCATATGCTCACTAGCACCAAGTAATATCAATCCAATTAATCTCTGCCAAGCTGAAAGGCTAACGCAGCCACAGCATTAACATTTTTTTGTTCTTATTTGTGTATTTAAGATTATTATTCTTTCTACATCTTGTTACATGTTAATTAGCACAGAACATTATGAATGTCCAGACTATGAGCTTCTATTCATTGTGTTTGCACTTTCATTGTATTTTGAAGAGATTATATGATATAGCCTAGAAGTTAGCAGGTCTGGCATTTAGTCCCTAATAGGGTTAGTTAACACTTCTCCCTAAAGACATCTGTAAAATGGGAGCAATTATAATCCATGCACAGCCATGAGGACTACTTTCTTCTATTGGGAAGAGGAGGTTTTGTGTTTGTTTACTTGGGGTTTGGATTTTTTGTTTGCTTTTTAAATTGCTGTTCACTGTCATGGTAGGCAGCCTATAAAAGGCCCCCAACTTCCTAGTCTCCACATCCTGTATAATCTCCCTTTGAGCATGAGCTGGATCTAGTGACTCATTTCCAACTAATAGAATGCAGCAGAACTGACGGGGTACCACTTCTAAGACTGGATTACTCAAGACTCTGGCTTCCATCTCACTCCACATCTCTCACCCTTTCTCACCATCTACTGCTCTCTCTTGGAGCCTTAGCTGAGTAGCTCTATGGAGAGGTCCATGGAGCAAGAAACTTATGTCTCTGGCCAACAACCAGCAAGGACCTGGGGCCTGCCACCTGCCATGTGAGCAAGCTTGGAAGCAGACCCTGCCCCAGGCCAGCCTAGAGATGACAGCGGCCACAGCTGTGACACTGACTGCAGACTGTGAGAGACTCCAAGTCAGAGGCACCCAAACAGGTTGTGCCTGAACTCATGATCCTCGGAAACTGAAAAAATAATTGTTTGTTGTTTTAAGCCACTAAGTTGTAGAATAATTTGTTATGCAGAAAGAAATAACTAATACGACTCCTGAATTACCCTCTTAGCGTCGTTACTAAGTGTCCTGTGCTCTGCCTCCTGCTCCTGGCTCGGCCATGCACCACCCCTTCGTCTGGTCACCACTGGGGACTCAGAATTCTTAGTCTCAGTGTACTTGGTCTGTTTTAGTAGAGGATCAGGGAAAGCCACAATCCTGTATAAACCACATCTTTTATTTTCTGTATTCTAATGCTTTGATATCTGGGGCCTTGCTGACCCCGGAGGGACTGCCCATCTGAGTTAGTGGATTTCTAGAGGTAGTAAGCAGCTGTCTTGGAAGTGTGCTTTTCAGATGCAAACTAACCTATCCACAGTCCACACCCCCAGCCACCTCTTTTATTGGGCTCTTATACTCTGAGCTACTAACTTCCTGTCCTGATTACTCCAGGGCTAGATACCAGACAGTAAGAACAACCCCTGCACCCCAGAGCCCACTGAAATTATTCACACTAGCCAATCCTAAACCTGCTTGCCCTGTCTTGTCCATTTCTTCCCATAGAAACCACAAGAAAGGCTCTTATCCACAGCGTCCCCCTCTTCCTCTGCCTCCTGACTGACCCTGGTGCTTCCCCCCTGACCCTGGTGCTTCCCCATGTGTCCCCCACTCCAGGGTGTGCCCCCTCTTCTCGGAATCTGTGAATGCAACTAATTGTCTTTTCAGTGGCAATTGTTTTATGATCTGCTGGCCTTACCATACCTGAATAATAACAAAACTTATGTTAAAACAACTCCCCTTATTCCTGCTTGCCTCCTTGCTTATACTACCTCCTCTCAATACTTTTAAATGAAAGGCTATGACTAGCACATCACCAAAACCAAATTCTATTTCTCAGAGACCCATATTAGCTAAAAACACAATAGGAAAGAGAAACACTTTTGTAAGGGCACTTGATCTGTGCAGATTGCCTTGACAATGAATACGCAAATCAGCATCAGTTCTCCTTTGTGACAATTTTCAGATTCTGCATTAGGCTCACCAATATTTAAGCAATTGGTCTCATTAGAGAACAGCCTACCCCCATGTAACTCAGCTTACTCTGAGTTGCACAAAGACAGATCAAAAGCTCTTAAAGTACTGCTTTTAAAATTAAATTATTTGTTGGTCACACCCTTCTTACCTCTTGTTCCTGCAAGTAAATAGGAGAGAAAGAGGTTAGGTTTCTAAGTATTTTAGTCAAAGGGCTAGCTCAGATGATCTTTCAAGGTCCTTTCTAGCCCTTAAATTTGCTTGTCTTGTTTGTGGATTTGTGTGGAGCATGGCAGAATGAAGATCATGGACACTACTGCTTATTCATTATAACCTGATGTGGTTCGTGTTTTAGTTTCCTTTCTTTTTGAAGAAATAGCATTCTAGCTTGCATGACCCGTAATCCTGTCTCAAATCCTTATTTTCGAGTGAGGTGGGGAATGCCCTTAGGCATACTTCACATAGACTGTCTTCTGGATTTCCCATAGGCTTGTGGGATGTGATCTTTTGTCTCTAAAGGGAATGTACTTTGACATTGTTCTAGAAGAGAAAAAGGGAAAGGCTGTGCTTTCCTGAGGTACAATCAAATTTTGTCAAAATTTGCATTCAATGAGCCTATTTGTCAACATTGCTTTGTAGCTAAAGTTGCTTTTATCCACTCTTATTCATCTGAGGTTAAACTAAATAGTGTGTAAGTTACTAAATCATCAAAACATGGGAAAGGAAAGAGAAATATTTCTTATTCTTTGATCTGCATCTCAGCTGTGAGGTGCAGTGAATCTTGTGCTTCAAGACTGTCAATCATTTCTGATTCTAGAACTACTATAATAAAAATTAAGATTCTGATAGGCTATATTCAGATTCTATTTTTTTTGAGATTCTTTTCTTTGTTTAATAAACTGCCTCTTAAATAATGCTCTTACTCTGTTGAGGAGAGAAATGTGTGTGGAATTGACAAGCAAACACACAAAAATGGAATGGTAGCTGGGTTCCTGTAACCAAGAGAAATTTGCGAGACATTTAATTGTGGAGGGAGTCACAGTATTCAGAGATTGACCTTGAAGTTTTAAAAAAAGTGAATTGATGCACTGCAACAAGCACAAAGCCAGCTTTGGTGCTAAATGTAAATTGTTAAAAATGATACGGAATAACATCTGCCTTGTAGTATGCCTTAATCAGCACTGTGAAAAATGAAAGTTTAACGATCTACTATAGTGGCTTCTAAGTGAAGGATAAACAAAGGATGAAAGAGTTTCTTGCATGGTTTGTAACTGATGCCATGAAAAATGTCAAGAACCATCTGCCTCAAAGTTATCCAAACTGTCATCAAGTATTCTAATCCAGTCAAACGAGATGCAACTAGAACAACCTATGTAACTTGCTGAAGGCTTATCAAAAGAGTTGTAAATAAAGAAGGAAAAAACCCATCAACTGTGTAGCCGCAGATTGCAGCCAGCTTGCCGGTGGCTTTGAAATTCAATCCCATTTCTCTAGTCTGACAAACTGTACTAAATAGCAAAATGGATTTTTATTGCTCTCAGCCATTTTCACTTTAGTTGCTATCGGGAGATGAATACACAGTTTCCTAATAGAATCAGAATCATGATTTATCTTTTAAAATGCACAGACTGATTTAGACCTTACCACTCAGTCCATGGGTATGTACAGAGCACGTGCAGAGAAGCCAAGCATTACATTTCTGTAGGTAAGAGATCACTTACCCATGCTTCAGTAGATTTCCATGGCCTAAGATCCACACTTTTTAGAAAAATCGGAGCTTGTCTTATACTAGCTATTTACTAAATCAAATTTTCATCATCCACTCATTAAATGAGTACAGAGTTCAGAATCATACCAATGGGGTTTAAACCCCAGCTCTCCCACTTACTGGCTGAGAGACCTTAAGCAAGTTGCTTAACTTCCCTGAACTTATTGTCATCATCTGGAAGACCAAGATAATTCCAATTACCTAGATAGACACGAGTTAATGCTTATGAAATTCCTGAAACATTGAAGCCAATTATGGCAGAGACAGGTAATGCTCACTGAATATCCATCTCCCTGTGTCTCCCTTGGTTTCCTAGTCTCCTTTGCAATGGGGGTGGAGCCATGTCACTAGTTCTGGCCAATGGCCTGTTGATAGAAGGGTTACTTGTCATTTCTGAGCCAAGATATTTAACTGCCTGTCCCCCTCCTCCATCTTTCTCACTCCCTGCCAAGGCAACCTTGGAATTGATGTGTTCCAGACAGAACAGTTACAAGATACAGAAGGGCCACTGGTCCCACATTGGACTTCCCATGAGAAATATATCTTTGCTGGGTTTTTGCTGACAGTCGTCATTAATTTGTTACTGCACTTGGCAGAGCTAGGCCTAATACATAAATCAATAAGTGTTCATATTTGTAATTATATATATGTCTACTTTGCTACCAATAGATCCACAATAAATATGTTTTTAAATGGCATGTAACCTTCTGACTATTCCATTCTTTTCTTCAGTGCTTCTAACTGAATGGGAGAGAAGAAAGATTATGATACAAATAACTGTAGAACAAGGCAGAATGTTGTTAAAGCCACAAAGATAGTTTCACAGAAGAACCTCTGGAAGAAACTTCATGGAGGTGCAGTGCCTTTAGCTAGCCTTAGAGGACAGGGGATACTGAGACAGGCAGGTCTAGGAGTGTGCAGGGCATTCCGTGTTTCACCTCCTCAAGATGGAGAACGATGCATAAGTCTTTAGCAAAAAAGAAAAAAATAGGAATGACTACTAGACATATGAAGAGAATATTCACTCCCACTAGTAAGCAGAATAATCAAATCAAACTGCATCAACATTGAAACAAGAAGCAGGTATTATTTTTTCATCCACTAGTTTGGCCAAAATAAGATGACTGATAACCAATGCAGGTCAGAGTGGGGAGATGGTACTCTTGTTAGCCTCTAGTGGAAGGGTAACTTGCTCAGTTCCTGAGGTTTTTGGCAGTAAAGATCAAGAGCCTTAAAAACACACTTATCTTTTGCCCAGTGATTTCACAAAGATGATTGTACAAATATATTCGTCAGGAAAAAAAGGTTAGATAGTAAAATCAAACAAAACAACCAACAACAATGGGAAGCAATGTCCATCAGTAAGGGATGGATAAAAAATTATGGCATATATGAGAACATTATATTAATTTAAAAAGACACCTATATAAACCTATTGATACAGAAAGATCCATACTGTATAGTTGAATAAAAGGATGACTTAGATCATTATGGACTATATGATCCTATTTATGTCTATATTTGTGAAGTTATATATTGTCTAAGTTATATTTTTAGAGTTCAGAGTTGTAATTATATGTCTACTATATTTTTATACATACTTTATTTCATATATGTTTCGACTTTAGTTAGATTTATTTATTTATTTATTGAAGTATTGTCGCTTTACAATGTTGTGTCAGTTTCTGGTGGACAGCATAATGTTTCTGTTGTACGTATACATACATATATTCTTTTTCATTATAGGTTACTATAAGATATTGAATATAGTTCCCTGTGCTGTACAGTATAAACTTGTTGTTTATCTATTTTATATATATTAGTTAGTATCTGCAAATCCCAGACTCCCAATTTATCCCTCCCTACCCCATTTCCCCCTGGTAGCCATAAGTTTATTTTCTATGTCTGTGAGTCTTTCTATTTTGTACATAAGTTTATTTGTGTCACTTTTTTTTTATTCCACATATAGATTTAAATAATACATGCATATCCTTTCAAAATTTTTATATATCAAAATTTTAACAGTCTATACTTGGTGGTTTTAGGTGTCAGGATTATCAATGAAATTTATTTTTACCCTTATTTTCTGAATTATTTTTCACGTGTATATGTTCCTTTTATAATTAAAAAAAAAAAGGTATTTCAAAAATAAAAAAAAAGGGAGGGAGAAACTGTTTGGAAATGGCCTTCATGTTTGGATGTGGATAAGGGACTCGACTCTTCTGATGGCCTCATCCTCTGTGTAATGGATATGATTTCTTACAACCTGATTGTGTCTATTCTTTGTGTAAAGAGATGAGCTACATGTGAAACAGGCCATTTCCTACTTATGTAAATCATTTTGCATTGAAAAATATTGCTTATCCACATGTTTTTATCATTTTATTATCTGCCATTTCTCTAAAAAGCAACTGTACCTTTTAATTTTATAATAATTCTGAAGTGGTTTGACAGATCACAAAAGAGAAAAAGATGGATTGATACTTTAAGAGCTAGGAAGCTGGAAATCTCTTACCTTGTACCGTCAGGGCAGAGAATTCTTAGTTTTGTTATATTTAAAACAGCAGCTACTCTGTATCGAGTGCTTTCTATTTGCCAGGTCTGTGCTAAGCCCGTTTTTGTGCAATAACTTATTTCATCCTCACCACAAGCCTGTGAGGTCAGTTCAGTTATTATTTCAGCTTTATAGTTGAGGAGACTGAGCTTGTTACTTATTGATTAAGTAATTTATCAGGGTTCCACAGCTAAAAAGTAGAAATCATTATTTTGCCTGATAATTGAGAGACAATCAGGTTCCAGATGGTGGAATCTTGATGAATGAAAAGGGACCAGGTTAGGAAATAGATGCCACAGATCATATTGCTGCTAATTCTTGGCAACTTTTCCCCCTTGGGTTGAAGTATATATATATATATGAAGTATATATGCTCTCCTTCACATGAGAGTAAGGGAATAAAAACTATATCTCTATATACATATCTAGATCTATGCCAATAAAGACAGTGAGGAGAGGACACAGATGAGAGATGTCAAGGAATTTTTGAAAAATTGAAAACAGAATACAGAGTAGTAATTAATTTAGCAGAGTGGAGACAGCTGTAACCTAACTTCTTGTGGTGTAAGGAGATAATGCAGGAATATTTGCTCTGGAGATTCATGCAAAAGGCTCAAAGACTAAAAGCATCCCAAAGAGTACCTGTTTATTTATCTGCCTAGTTATTTTTCTCAGAATATTTTAATCCATTTTGTAGAATTCTTACTTTTCAATGCATTGCTTTATGATTGTTTCCTTTTTCTTGCTTTTTCAATTTTTTCAAATTAAAAAGTTTTGAGGTTTCTAAATTATACAAGTATCTTATTCATATTGCAAGAATTCCAAAAAACATAGAAATGTAGAGAGTGATAAAAAGAAAGTCTTTCACATCTCCATATGATTCTCTAGCTGTGCTACCCAATATGGTATCCACTAGCTCCATGTTGATATTTAAATTTAAATGGATTAAAATAAACTAAAATGAAAAATCCAGTTCCACAGTTGCACTAGCCACATTTCAAGTGTTCGACAGTCACAGGTGGCTAGTGGCTACTGTATTGAACAGAGCAGAAATAGGTTATTTCTGTTATCATAGAAAGTATGTTGGACACTATTGCTTTAGAGGTAGTCACTATTAACAGCTTATTGTGTAATTGTTCAAAAATTTTTCAGTTGCGCATGGAAATAATAATGTGTCCTACTCCACCTACTCATGGTTTTACACAAATAGTCCAGCTGCTTTTCAGGAAAAGCAACAATGTCTTGTTCCATCTCTCCATATCCCCAGCTCAGCTTCCCAGAAGCACCTACTTACCATTTTTTAAATCAAATTGTAGTTTGTGCATTATAACAAACTAAATAATGTAGACAGAAGCACAAGCAGAGCACCCCTGACCATCTCCAGTCTTATAGAGACAAAATCCATTTAATGTTTCTGGTTTTTGCTCTTTTGGTGACTGCTTCCGCAACTCCATTTGTTGATTTATCACTCAGTCAGTGTCTATTAACTCCTCAATATGGAAGATGAGGATTAGCTCGCCCTTATCGACCTCTCCCCTTTATGTTCCCCTCCTAGTGTTTGAAATTTATATCATTGCATTCTGTTAGTTGCCTCTTTTAACTCCAAATAACATTGGTTAACCTCCATTTCTTATTTCATTAACTTTCCCTGAACTTGCAAAATTGTGGTATCAGCTCCTCAGCCCTCCCTTCTATCTCTTCCATTTCCAAGTCCAGCTCTCTGCTGCCCCTCCCTATCCACACACTGTATATTCTGACTGCCTACCAGTGCTGTGTGCTCTCTGCTTACTCCATAGGTTAGCTTTAACAGTCTGAAGCCAAATTAGCAACATTCATTTGAAACAAAATATGTGGCTTGAACTAAAAAGGCTCTCAGCTTTCCTCAATCTACTTTGCTAGACTTGATGTTAGATATCTGATAGAAACTCATCTCGCAGTGAGGGAGTTTATCTGTGTGCGTGTGTTTGTGTGTGTGTGCTCACGTGTGCACGTGCAGTCGTGTCTGCGTGGGCAAGTGCTTCTCTTTCTCTACTCGTGTCAGGTGGGAGGTACATGTTTAGGGGCTTTGGAGGTCCCTTGGAGACAAGCTACAGCAGAGTGATTCTGATCCCTTTGATTGTATACAGGCTTCACATCCTGGATCTTTGTTCAGACATTGTCTCTCTGGCATGGCCTGGGGGCTGTGGATACAGCTGAGCTTTCTGATCTTCCAGAGTCTAAAAGATTTCCTTGACTGAGATAGAAGCCAATGGTCGAAAAGGCAGAGAGAGCAAAATTTCAATCCCAGAGATCTATGCAAATACACGGAGACATCTATATTACATAGGCCATGAAAGTTGACACAAGTTGTTCATAATTTCAATGACAATATTGGATTGCCTTTAATATGCACTAGTTGAAAGGGGGAACTAACCAAAAGCTAATATTGGTGCTGGCTTTCAGGCTGCTGGGAGGCCCCCAAGAATCTCATTGGCAGTCTCTTTTGAAGATCGGTTCCCTATGTCCATTAAACCAAGATTAAATTAGTTTGTGGGAGCTGCTTTTAGCATTTGCACTATTACATTATGCATGATTCCTGACTGCACATTGCATGAACAAACTACACAAAGCTCCATTAGTGATTTTTTAGGGGTGTGCTTAACTTGGAAATGGATTGATTTTGTGTAGGTTAATGTATAGCAGTGGTGCTTCCACGTCCTTAGAAATACCCTGTTATATTTGATATCAATAGGGAAGCACTCTTTGGGGATTATGGCTCATTTTAAAAGGATAAATTATGTAGATTGCATGATTAGAGAGCAGTAAATCCTATCACAGTATATTGTAATATCAGGAAAAAGAGTACTCCCCTCCTCCACGCCTCGGAGAGATCAGGCGAGCTCGTTCAGTGTGTTTCCCACCACTTCCCCATGTGGGTAAAATGATGCTCCCAGGATCATTCAGCAGTCAGGGCAGAGCCAAAAATTGAACTTGTATCTTTTCGATTCTGGTTGTGAGAATTAGAAGACTGGATTTTTAGGGACCTTAGGACCTCCTTCCCACTAGAGGGCTGCATCCATTTTTCTGTTCTTTCTAGAGCCAAGTGCGGTGCTTAGGATACTGAAGGTGTTGGTATATACTTGCTGAATTGAGCTAAATATAATGCAGCTTCCTCATTTTATAGAGGAGGTAACTGGCACATAGCTAAATATTTAGTTAAAAAAATGCTTTTACTAGTGTGCACCATAGGCCAGCCACAAAGATCAATCAGCCGTAGCCGCTCCCCTCCAGGAGCTGAGAGTCCTATGGGGGAGCAGGTGGTGCACAGGCAGTGCCTAGGAGGGGAGCAGAATGCAGCGGGTGTGCTGGGCACACAGAGCCAAGTCCTCCAGCTGCTTCGGGGCGATGATATCTACAGCTAGTCAGGCAAATGATGTGGCAGAAGGCATCCAGGTAGAAGAAGAGGCGTGAGTACAGGGACAAAGAGAGAAAACAGCATGGAGTGGGCAAGGGTGGATAAGCCAGGGTGGGAGATGGGGAGAGATCCAGAGAGGCAGGTAAGACGGATCAGTTAGGAACCTCTCTGCCAGGTGGAAAAGCTTGGGGACGTCTGATGTTCAATGGCAGAAGCAGGACTCAAATTCACTTCTCTTGATTCAAACTGCACCATCTGCCAGTACCACTCTACGTTGTTTCCTCTTACTTCAATCCTGGAGTCTCTTTCGCTGGGAGAACTCATGCTGCAGACCCTGCTTTTTATTAGTATTTTTTAATTAGAAAAGTAATGCATTCTAATTTTTTTGTTATGGGCGAGGTAATTTGGTTGGTTGGTTGGTTGGTTTGTTTATTTGCTTATGGTGGTACTGGGGATTGAACCCATGACCTCATGCATACTAGGCATGCGCTCTACCACCTAGCTATACACTTCCCCCCTTCTAATTATTTTAAGGACCAAAGGATATAAAGAGAAAAATAAAATCTCCCCTCTTTGTCTGCTTTCTTATGCATCCTTCCAGACATATTCCATGTGTGTAAGAAGTGTGGTATATAACAAACAACATCAGGCAACTCACACTGTTTAGGAACTTGCTTTGGTTCATTTGACAGTAAATCTCACACAACTTTCCATTACTGTATAGCCCTGTCTCAATTTTAAAAAAATTGCTGCATAGTATTTCATGGCTATAATTTATTTAACCAGTACAGCATTTGACTATTTGAGTCTTTCTCATTTACCTATATATAAATATACACACACACGTACACAAACATATTTATACCCATACATTCACACACATATACACACAGGTGTATATTGGATATATGTATTATACACCTACTATTTGTATATATATTCATATATACATATAGTATATTATAAATACGGTAGAAAAAGTATAAAACATGGATTAGCTACACTCAGAAGTTAGGAGAATGATTCCCTCAAAAGAAGGATTGGGGGAAACATTAGCTATTTCATGCTTATCTGTAATATTTTATTTCTTTAAAAAAGATATATAGCAAATAAGGTAGATATATTGATAGTTATTACCCTTATCCTTTGTGACTTTCTATTATCTTTCAGATCTACAGTTTTATCTTAAAAATGCACACACATACAAAGAAAATTGACATTTTCATTCTATAATGTGCACCATTTTATTTCCTGTAGGGATACATTGAAGAGATCACAAGAGAAGCCCCTCTGAGATTCATCTCAAAATCAACCCCAGTAGTAAAGGAGAACTCATAGGTTTCTAGTTTCATTTAAATCATGAGACCATTTGGAAGCAAGAGTCAGGGGGAAGACAGGCAGATAATGTTCCCCTCTTTCCGTCATCCTGTGCTTCTTCCGTGGAGTCCCTCTGGAAAAGTCCAGTGTGCCCAGCACATTTACTCGCTGAGGGGTCTGCTGTTTTACACTGTGGCTCGCTGAGACGAGGTGGCCAGTCCAGCAGGCCATCTCCTCCATTGCTTTGCATCCTTTCCTTTTTCCTCACCTTCACCACTGCAAGCTTGCGGCTCCCAGGTGCAACACCAGCACTTCAATCCTTGCCTTGCCTCTGCTTTCCAGAGAACTCAGCACATGCCCAGCACCCACATGTTGGTTATGTTGTAGAGTTCATGTGGGGCCTGGGAAACGTTGGTCTGAAGTGTTTCCAGAACAGGGCAACGGGGTTTAGTCAAACACAGATGAAACTGAAGCCAGGTGTCCTAGATTCAAGCCTTGGGTCTCGTTCTTACTGTGTGACCTTTAGTCTCTCTCATTGGTCTAATGGAAATGCTATTACCTGCCTTCCTTATCTTGAAATGCCATCATCAGGGTCAGACAAGATAAGGTTTGAGAAAGCAGTGTGTGAGCCATAAAATTGATGATTGATAAAAGTTGATAGCCTATATATGGATAATAATCACAATCAAACATGAGTTTGTTTCAATGAATTCCATTGCCTTTTCAGTCAATACAAGATCAGTGTAAAAATCTATAAAACTGTGAAAAATTCAAGTAGTTTACTGCATTAGTTGCCTATGGCTGCCACATGAACTAAGTTGGCTTAAAACAATAGAAACTTATTCTCAAGCAGTTCTGTAGAATAGACGTCTGGAGTCAAGGTGCCAGCAGGGCCGTGTTCCTTCCAAAGGCTAGAATCCTTTCTTGCCTCTTCCAGCATTGGGTAGGTATTTCTTTGGCAGCATAACTCCAATCCTCCATTTTTACCTGCTGTCTTCTCGCCATGTGTCTCTGTATCTCCAAATCATTTTCTCCTTATAAGGAAACTTGTCATTGGATTTAGGGTCCATCCTAATCCCATACAATCTCATTTTAACGTGATTACATATGCAAAGATCTTGTTTCTAAATAAAGCCACATTCACAAGTACCTGGGGTTAGGATCTGAACATATCTTTTTTGAGGGGGTATAATTCAACCTACAATAGTTGTGAAAGTAAAGACATGTATGTGTATGTATATGTATGTATACCTACATACAATATCACGGGTCTATGAAGCTAACAACATGAAGAGAAGTACAATTCCTATTAATGAGCAAAATAATCTAGCTCTTAGAAATCTTTCTCCAGGATCCATGTACAAGTTGCCATTTCTTTAATTCCAAATACCCCACCCCAAATATATCATAAATTAGCTCTACAGCAGTCATTTAATTCTGTGCCATGAAGCCATCCTCTAAAGAGGTCCCTTCAGCATTTCAATAACAGAATCACCTTGGCTAAGGGAAAAGAAGGAAAAATGGAGAAAAGAACGCGAATTTATTGAACATTGATCATTACTTAAGGTTACGATAATTCCTCATCTAATCAGTGTAACCACCCTGTAAAGGAAATGCCATGTTTTTTGCTGTTGTTGTTGTTGTGTAGATGATCAAACTGAAGCTCAACAGACCAGTGTCATGTCTAAAGACTCAGTAAAAGGGGATCTAGAAGACTGAGACTCTGGCTGTTCTGAATCAAGATCTCAGGATGACTTTTTTTGTTCCCAGTTTCATTCTAGAGAAAATGCTGTGTGTAATAACAGTCTTATCTCTTTAGCAACTAAACAATATTAAAGATACAATCTGAAAAGTGAAGGAAGTGCCCCCAATCTCTGTATACTTTAGTGTCCCAGTTTTATGGTTTAGGAATCTCTCACTTAGGACTCTGCTCCTACATACTGAGTCTAAATGGCCCAGTTACTGGAGGTGCTACCTCCCACCTCAGTGCTTTGTTGTTCGTTTATTCATCCATTCAGTGAATATTATTGGATATCTGCTGTATTCTAGGTGTGGAGTTCTATTAGTGACTAGAACAAGCCCTTACAATACTTATAGCTTTATGGCAGTTAAAGCATTGACCCTATAGGTCAAACTAATGTTTCACTTTTGGCACCAAGGATGAGAATGATTTGGGTCAAATCAACCTAAAACTCAAGAAAAAGGAGAAAAAAGGAGAAAAAAGCAACATGCACATACCTGATGTGAATCAGTTCCCACGGGCCATTGAATGCTCCTTGGCCCCCAACCCAGTAAATTATATTAAGATAGAAGTGGGGTGCGGGAGAAAGAGAAAAGCTAAGGGATGGAGAAACTGCCCCCAAAATAGGAGAGATAAAAGACTATTCATGCAGGTAACTCAGAGTTGAAAATATTCGTTTTTTCATACCATAGGGGATGGTAGAAAGGAGAATATTGCTTCTAAATGCACAAATACTGGCCTGCTTTAAAAATTCAAATCAGAGTACAGGTTCACAGAGCTTCCAGAATCCTGCATAAAATCAAAGATACACGAGGCAGGAAAAGCTGCAGTCCAATTAGACGGTGTAGAAGCCAGCTAGCATGAGTGGGGGTGGGGAGGTGAGGCGGGTCACCTTCCAAAGCACCAGGGAGGACATCTGGGGACAGGTAAGAAGAAGGGGAGTCTGAGGCACATCAAATTAGTTTTTTTTTTTTCCTATAGATTCCTATAGTCAAGTCTTTGAGACTTTTTTTTTCCCCTTTGTCTTCTGAAACTCATGGAAATTTTCAGTGTAATACATTTGTCATCAAGGCAGATAAAGCACATTTGCAGTCAGCCAAGAATAATGTAGCAATGGCCCAGTTGTGTCTGGGTCTCAATTTTGAGTCCTAGCTCTGTGCAGTACTCAAAGCCAGACAAGGTCAGAATAAGTTCCCATCACCAGGCTTTACCAAGAAGTCATGAGTCTGGAAGAAAGCAAATCATACACATTTACTGCATCATTGTATGTAGCAGTAAAAACTGGAAGCAGCCCAAATTTAATACAGGTGAATAGATGCATATACTGTGGTATATTCGAATAACGTAGCCCTATACAGGAGTCTGGGCAAAATAATTAGATCTATGTAGTAATATGGCTAGATCTCAGAGACTTGTTTTAGAAATACTTTCAACAATTCACCCTGAATATATTTATTTATATATGTACATATTTATTTGTACATTATGTATATGTTCAACCATACTAATGTATTTTGTTTCTTTTTTTGGAAGGGAAGATCCATTTGCAGTTTATTATTTTTTTGTTTTCATATTCTTTTTCATTAAAGGTTATTACAAGATATTGAATGTAGTTTCCTATGCTATACAGAAGAAATTTCTTTTTTTAAATGTTTTTATATGTGGTGGTTAAAATTTGCTAATCTCAAACTCCCAAATTTATCTCTTCCCACCCTCTTTCTGAGTCTGTTTCTGTTTTGTAAATGAGTTCATTAATGTCCCCTTTTTTCTTTTTTTTAGATTCCACATGTAACTGATATCATATGATATTTTTCTTTCTCTTTCTGGTTTACTTCACTTTGTTTCTGAAGTATATACTAAAATGGCAATGAAAAAGAATGAGATAAAAAATAAAAATGATAATAGCCCTCAGAATTTGACAATTTGACAAGTTTAGTGACTCCTGCTTTAGTAGGGTATTTTTTCTTTAAAAGCCAAAACACACACATAGCCTACCTGAAGTTTTCACAATTTTACAAATGTTTACACTGATCTCCTATTGACTGAAAAGGCAACAGAATTCACTGGACCAAACTCATGTTTGATAGTGATAATTATCTATTTGTAGGCTATCAACTTTTATTAATTGTCAACCTCATGGCTCACACATTGCTTTCTCAAACCTTATCTCGTCTGACCCTGATGATGGCATTTCAAGATAAGGAAGGCAGGTAATAGCATTTCCATTAGACCAATGAGAGAGACTAAAGGTCACACAGTAAGAACGAGACCCAAGGCTTGAATCTAGGACACCTGGCTTCAGTTTCATCTGTGTTTGACTAAACCCCGTTGCCCTGTTCTGGAAACACTTCAGACCAACGTTTCCCAGGCCCCACATGAACTCTACAACATAACCAACATGTGGGTGCTGGGCATGTGCTGAGTTCTCTGGAAAGCAGAGGCAAGGCAAGGATTGAAGTGCTGGTGTTGCACCTGGGAGCCGCAAGCTTGCAGTGGTGAAGGTGAGGAAAAAGGAAAGGATGCAAAGCAATGGAGGAGATGGCCTGCTGGACTGGCCACCTCGTCTCAGCGAGCCACAGTGTAAAACAGCAGGCCCCTCAGCGAGTAAATGTGCTGGGCACACTGGACTTTTCCAGAGGGACTCCACGGAAGAAGCACAGGATGACGGAAAGAGGGGAACATTATCTTCCTGTCTTCCCCCAGACTCTTGCTTCCCCTTGGTTAGTATTCATCCCGTGATGAGATGACTGCCCTTCCACTCATTTCCAGGTGACCTCATTTGGCCCTTTGTGGCAGTAAATACATATTCCAGTGTGATGAGAGAAATGTGCACTGGTCATGTATGCTCAGCTTTATGATAAATTTTTATTAATGAATTTTTCTCCTCTCTGGCCACTAAAATGGTCTTGCAGAAAAAAAAAAATCCAACCACAGTTCTCTCAGAGTCTCCTGCTCCCAAGGGAAAAGGCAGAAGGACAGGATGCTGTGAGGATGCTCTGCTAAAGTAGATAAAACTCAAGAGGGGTTCATATATTCAATTCTTGTGTGCTCTCTGCTAAGCATCTTGCATACATTCTCTCATTCAGTCGTCATTAGTATGGAATAAGCACCTGCATTTTGTAGACGAGCTACTGAGTCTCCAAAAAGATGAATAATTTGAGAAAATCAACTGAAAGGAATATGTTGTCAAGCTCAACATTTGTGCCCAAATTATCTGCACAGAATTCATAAGCATTGTTAAACTACTTGATCTTTATCATAATTTCATCGACTCTAAGGCACCACTGATTGAAGTCAATCCATTCTTTTATGTGTGACTAAGACATTAAAGCAAACCAGTGCCAATTAAATGGGTGCATAGCTGTATCACTCTGAACCTTCACTTTTAACCTATTGAAAGTTTACTTTTAAACTCATTTAGACATGCTGATATTATGCATAGAAAAGAAAATATAGTTGAGATACATTTGTGAGGCTATTTCTAAAACGTCATCATTTTTGAGGTCTTGAAGATGTTTTGAGTAACATTTCATCTGGGTTGTCAATGCACATTCTATACCACACAGAGACTAGGTAATGAATATTTTGCTTAAGAGAATGTACTCTCGTCTCCAGGTTTTTCTTGCAAGCCATTGACACCCATTCTACACAATTTGATGCCCATGAACAGACAGTGGCAACTACATTATGAGTGCTACCTGGCCAGTAACGATTATGATATGCACCCAATTTCAGACATGCAAAAAGGTGAGAAATACACATTTTAGAATCTATGAAGTATGGAAATTTGATCCCTGCTCATAATCTAAATGTTCTTTTCCATTTAGAATAAAATGTTTTTCTCCCATGACCTAGGGGATTTCTGTTGGCTGTATAGACTTATTGGGGGAAAAACGTAGAAAATCTTTCTGTTGCTGGGTTTCAGTAATCCCAGCATCAACATTAATGAATTGGATTACTTTATAGGTAAACCCAACCCCTTCCATTCTTTGCCAGCTTTGATATTTAACTGTGTTTGAGAAAGTTTTCCACTAAAACTCCTTTGCTTTTAACTTATGTGAAGTCTTAAGTACAATTCATCATCTTATCTAATCTGATATCCGAGGATAGCTTTGTCAAGGCACAGCCAAGTATTGGCAATCCCTCAGAAACCTCAGAAGAATGAATAAAAGAAAAATGATTTAAAGCTGGAAGATTTAAGTAGAAGTTTGAAATCTTTTGAAAAACTGAACAACAGACCCCTTCCCAAATCTGTTAATGCTGGCTTTGGAATATGAATAGAAAAGCAGACTCTGAGAGCAGAGACGGATCTTGGGATATCATCTTGTCTATTGCAAGAGGAATATCTAGCATCCTGGCCAGATAATACTACACCTCTGGTCCCAGATTTCCTCAAAGAACAAATTCCCTCACCTGCAGTAACTGTTCAGTGCCTCACTTCCCTGAAAAAATGCTCCAGATTTTTCTTGATATCATTTATTCTTGCCCTTCAAACATAGATGACCCTGTCCCTTATATAGCAAAGGGGATGCACAGTATAAAAGTTCAAAGTACGGTTCCAAACCCAGATTTGAATCTCAGCTCTGAAATTTATTAGCTGTGTGACCCTGGGCTAATTTTGTAGCCTCTCTGCATCTTGTTTTCTTATCTATAAAGTGGAGCATACTATTGTGTCTATTTAATGGTATAGTTATGAGTGACTGTTTAAGCCCTAACACATAGTAAATACCTGGAACCTGGTAGGTGTTTTGTAAGTGCCTTTTAAATAAAACAAAAGTAAGAATTGTTTCCATTAATTCAAGTTCTTTTAAATAAGATGCACTGAATTGGGGTCCTTCATTATGTCATATGTCCACTGCTTCCTTTAATTTCAAAGGAGAAACAATGAACCAGCATAGCCACCTGGACTGTTTTTTCCACTGGGATATTTACCTCTGGAGATATACCTACATGTTTTTTTATCATATGGAGATATGAATGTCCTGGGTTGATATGCAGCCTGCTCTGTGTGTAAATGAAGTATGCATATTTTGCTTTCTTATTGATTAACTTTATAAGTTTGTGCTTCTTGCTACGTCAGGAGAGATGGAACTTACAAGGTCTTCTGGCCAAGGCAACTTGGACATTGCAATTTAGAGAAAGTTTGCCTGGCACCAAAGTCAGAGCTCTTAACTGCGAGATTTAAGGCTCTTCACTCCAGGGCTCTCCTGTAAGTGTGCCTCAGCCCTACCCCAGGTGTTGTTTCCCTTTATTCTGTTACCTTCTGGACAAGCTGTTTTTGGATTTCAGTTTCTAATAGAAGGAATCTGAATGTCAGTAAACTTTTCTTTCAGTCAGGCTGCTTCTTAGGCCACCAGCCAGCCCCACTCCAATCCACAGCCACCCTCACGTAACAGCAAGGTGCTGCCCTTGGGGTTAGGGTGTGAACAGAGGCCACGGCTACATTGATTGGAGCATAAAAGGCAGAGTCTCCTCTAGTAGCAAACAGATGGACATGTATGATACAGACATCCTAGACCAACTTTGTCCATTCATGGAAGCAAAATTCAGCAAGCCCTGGTAAGTACATCTTTTTGTTCTAGAAGTTTCCTATTTCAAACTCAGAATTTCCAATGTAGGTTTGTTAGTAGAATATAATCTCCATAGAGCAGGGACACACCACCAAGTCAGCCTTGTATGGGTCTGTATCCCTAATGCCTTCCAAGTTGTCCAGCCATGAGGGGCCCTCATTCAACATTCAATGAGAGGATTTGTCATTTCCTTTGAAGTGACTTCACGTTTTTAATTAAGATATTGGTCAGCCAACTGGAGTGGTCAGAGCAATTGTACTGAATTATTTTAAGGAAAGTTTCAGTTTTGCTAGATGAGTCTAGAGACCCGCTGTATAACATACTAGCTTTGGTTAACATGGCGTCATGCACCTCAGAATTTATTAAGAGGACAGATCTCACATTAAGTGTTCTTGCCACAAAACAATGACAACAACAAGAACCAAAGGGACACAAGGAAACTCTGGGAGGTGTTTGGATTAGTCTTATTGTCTTGATTGTGGTGATGGTATCATGAATGTGTGCATAAGTTCAAATTCATCAGATTGGACACATTTATTGTGTCCAATCTGTATATCAACTGTACCTCAGTCAATATGAAAAAAAATGAATGGAAGGAAGGAGAGGTGAAGGGATGAAAAAGGAGAAGAGGAAGGAAAAGAGCCTCAGTTTCTCAGTAGTTGAGTTAAGAGTGACTCTTGTTCACATTGTTAGCTGTGCTTCAGGACCACCCTTACTTCTCAAGAAGTCCAATGCCTTGTCCTAGCAACTGCCAAATAAATCAGAGCCAGTTGGAGAACTTACTGGACTGTAAGTGAAAATGAGTATCTGGAATGTTCTTGGGTATTTTTTATCTCTTTTAGAAATTATAATAGTAATAATTGCCTATTACATTTTTTTTAATCAAAAAGTAAGAAATGCAACAAAATGAAAGTCTTCTTTCCTCTTCTTGCCCTTGCACTCTCATCTAGGTCCTCCAAAGTAGCCTCATTGACAGTTTGATGTCTCTACTTCCAGGACACTCTTCTATGATGTAACACAAATATAGGTAGGGGTGTGTGTGTGTGTATGCACATTATATACATTTATAGAGAAACTGACATGTAAGTTAGTTATGGATCTTAGGACACAAACTCAAAAGATTCTTTGTTTTCAATAAATCAACATATTTTGATTCTGAATTTCTATGCTTTCAAGCTGGCAGGAAATTCAGCCTCAAATCAAGATTCCTGAGCTCCCAAGGGTTGCACCAAGACCCTAGGATCTTATGAGACATTTTCATGAAGGCTCCTTGGGTCTTCTCTCCATATTGTTTACTGCTGAGATGTCCCTGGTCTCTGTTAACATGGTCCTTTCCAGATATGCTTGGCTAAACCTCTACTAGTGGCCAGGATTTTGAATGGGCAAAGAAAAACAGTATTGTTTATCATATAAAAAGGCATTCTACCTAGACGTGTTTATATTGTTTCAGAAATGAGGCTATCATGGCACATACCTATGTAAAAAAATTATTATAGTTAAGCCCACAAAACTATCCTCACTTTAACTATGAAGCTAAATTGATTTTTCTGCCCTTTCTCCTGATGGTGAATTAACAGATTTCATTAAGCGTAAGGAGAAAGCTACATACGCCCCCTGTCTGGTTCAGACTGTGTGCACCAAGTTCTCTGCTACTACATCCTTTGTAGTGATGTTCAGAGCCAAGCCTCACAATAATATGCAACATGAAGTAAATCATTACTTGAATTACTTGTACGGCACTGCCTGCCTTGTAGAACTACCCCTGGTTTCTTCTCATTACATTTTTCTCCTTTCCTCATTACTTCGTGGGTGTATTGATTAGTTTTTTTTATTTCTGTTTTCTTTCCCTTCTGTTTGTTCTCCTCTTTGTCCTCATTTTCCTAACTGCAGCAGAAGCTCAGCCTACTCCACTGCGAGGGATGAAGCCCCTTAATGAAACAATTGGAGATAAGGGCCTGGGCTCCTCACACGCTGTCAATAACTATCTTTGAAGTTTAAAGGAGAAGCATGAACCTTGTGATCTTGGAGGAGCCGGTTCGCTTAGCAATTTGAGCTGATTGGTTCGAACAGTATATCCGAGGCACCGAGGGAGGGGGAGTCTTGACCCATTTCACATTATATACCCAACTTGAGTTTTAAGCAACTTCTGAGGCTTCAGCTAAGTCAAGAAACTTCTAGAGCTCCAGGACTCACAAAGTACATAGTCCAGGAACATTCATCATGTTATCTTATCTGATAGTGACGTTTCCCCTTCTGTTCGCCAAAATAGAAAAGTCAATGCATTTGGGTGATGTGCCCTTGGCATTACAGTCTAAGGCATCTCAGAGAAGTTCTCCTGGCCAAGTTGACATGTGCTGTTGGAGTGTGAGAAGTCAGTTTTGTCTTTCAGCTTCCCAAATTTCTATCAACTGGAAGTGCAGCTGCTATCTGAAATCTGAATTCTCAATGTCCATGGAGATAATGTGTCAACTTCTAAAATTTATATTAGAGTAGCTAATAAAGCTGGCTATCATTTAAATTCTGTGCTTAAAGGATAAGGAGAAAAATGCATGAAATTGGAAACCTTCATCTTTTTAGCATACTGACTCAATGCCTATTTATTGTTATCCATGCTAATATTTTCCATTATCATGAGATAACTGGTTATGGAATTCTGAAACATTTGTGGTTCTTGTGCCCCTAAATTGTATATATGACTTAGTAAATCCCCAAATTTATTTTGATTTTCCACAGCTCCGTCAATGCCTAAACCTTTCTACCTGTGTCATATGAGACTCAGTGATCATCCACAAAATCTCCTGTATCATATTATTTGAACATTCTCCTCAGCATTGTGCTCTGAGACCTGGCTACCCTTTAAGGACATTGCTTCCCATAATGTTGGACGAGAGCCTGGAGATAGACCATTTCCTTCTTTTTCCTTATTGCTCTTTCTAGATCATTTCCCTCTCCTCTTCCCTAAACACCAGTTCCTTTGAGATGCATGCTATCAGACTGTTTACTCCTACCCCTTTTTGATACAGTCATCTATTCACATCTGAGCCACTCCACATCCCATGCATGAACAATTTAAACAGCTTAATAGTTCTCTCCCATAGTCACAACTTTATCATTCTTGGTGGAGCCAACCTCTGCAAGGATGATCCATCCAACCTGTCGGTATCTTACGCTCTTACCTTCCTCCCTTCCAAAGGTCTTCTCCATGCTTCCTCTTTTAGTCATCCTTTTCCATGATGTCACCCTGAACCTCTAAGCTCATTCCCATTCCAAGACTTTTGCATTTATCTGGGACATTTTCTCCAGACCTTTCATAGCTTGTCCCCTCAGTTATGCAGGTCTCTGTTAAAACAAAACTTCCTTAGAGAGACTTTTTGGACTACCCTGTCTAAAATAACCATCCTACCCTAACCCTCACCCCTCCCTATCTTCTAACTCTTTGTTTTTCTTCATATCTCTTATTACCATCTTGACTGTATAAAAGTATTTCCTATCTCCCTCTAGAATATATGCTCATGAGGATAGGATTTTGTCTGATTGTTCCTTGTACTTAAATCCTGTCAACTCATATTAGGCCCTAAATAGGATTTGAGAATTAAATAATGAAGATGTTATGTATGTTTATAGTTATGTACTAATTTAGTATGAATACTTTCAGGCCATTTAGTGAATTATTGCACTATTTCAATACTCAAATGATAACCCTGATATACTAAGAGCATTCCTGGGAATCATTTCCATCAGAATTTTTATATTTCCCCACTTGAAATTTTTCTCATTGCTTTTTAATTAATCCAGTCACATTCATAGCCTATTCTGAATTGCTGTGTAGATTTCTCATGGGAGCAATTTGGAAACAGGCAGGCCAGCTCTTAATAATATTTCTAGCATAAGTTTGGATAATTCTTTTTATTCTGGATGAGAAAAATTGCATTAGATGGCAAGGGTGAGAGAACATGGGTCATTCTTGTGAATGAGATTTATTGCTTGCTTAATTTTCAAGGAAATACCCTTAACTCCTTCTTAAGCTATGGGTCACAGTTTTCCTGTGTTCATGTAGTAGCTTTATTCATGGGCCTGATATTTGCCCCTTCTGAGGCATTCTGAGATCCTGAATCAGAAAAAGATGTATACAAAGATGATCCATTGACCTGCTGGCTATGAGGCCTCCTGCGGGGCCATTTCTCCAGAGGTGGGGATTTTTAATTTTTTCCTAAGGCATTCACTAATTCTTTTCTGATTTTTCTTCTGATCAGTGGCCTAAATTTGTAAGACATCTAGCAGTATCCAAAGACACAGACCAATGTTGAAGAAAAGACTTTCCCCTTGTGCAAACCTAACTAAACTTTATATAGACTTTGACCTCATTAGCTCTTTCTCTAAGCAATCTGTAGCACACTACTGTTAAAAAACAAAATTCAACTGAGTAAATTTAAAGATCTAATTGGCTTTATTCAATGATTCATGAATTGGGTAGTATCGCATCTAACAAATAGAAAGGAGCTCTGGGGAGCTGTACAAGATGAAAAGCTTTTATAGGCGGAAGGGGGTGGGGAAGTGATGTTTCTAGCAAAGAGTGAATTATTTCAGGCAAGGTCACCTTTTGATGGGGGACAGAAAGGGTCTGTCAGGCAGATTACCTAACTAGTGCCTACTAGGTAATTCCTGATTGACCGGTTAAAGGTCACATTCCTGGGAAAGGCTGAAACTACAGTTAAGTTAGGTATTAAGTCTTAGTTTGCTGATGTGGTGCTTAGCACAAGTGACTCCATTTGGGGCCTGTTATTTCTCTTTTAATACTAGCAAGGTTAAGAAGCATAGATAAAGGTCTTTCCTAAGGTACTGCCTTTAAAATTTTAATTTTATATTTGGAGATTTATGATTCTGATTCTGATTGCCAACATCTAGGGGGATTCTCCTCATCACTAAGCAATTCTCCAACACCAGCTGGGTGTCCTAAAGTTCAACTCGATTCTGATGCTGTCTACCTGGATGTTGCATAAGATCCCACATGTTAAGGGTTTGATTCTACAAGACTGCCCCCTTCCCCCATTTCAGATGCCAATAGGAGCCCAAGTCTAGGTTGTCACCTGAGCTTCTGATCCACTAGCTGTTGATTGGAGATTTGAATCACCCCTTCCTTGGATTTGAGTAATTTGCTAGAGTGGCTCACGGAACTGAGAAAAACATTTTACATACTAGATTACTGGTTTATTATAAAGGGCTATGACTCAGGAACAGCCAGATGGAAGAGATGCACAGGGCAAGATATGGGGAGAGGGTGTGGAGCTTCCATGTCCTTTTCAGGTGCACCATGCTCCCTAAATCACCCTGTATTCACCAACCTGGAAGCTCTATGAACCCTGTCCCTTTGGGTTTTTATAGAGGCTTCATTGCATAGGCATGATTGATTAAATCATATGCCTATGGTGATTGAACACCATCTCCAGCTCCTCTCCCCTCCCCAGAGGTACATTGAGGGCAGGGTTTAGGGCTGAAAGTTCCAACCCTCTAATCACATGGTTGGCTCCACTGGCAACCAGCTCCCTTTCTTAGGTGACCTAGGGGCTTTCCGAAAGTTACTTGTTAACATAACAAAAGATGTCTTTATAGATTTCATATTTAGGAAATTCCAGGGGTTTTAGGAGCTCTGTGCCAGGAATAGGTCAAAGATCTATATATATTTCTTACTATAAATTTCAACATCACATGGAGAAAACCACAGGGCCTTTGAACCTGAGGAAGAAGTTCCCTCTCTGTACTTTGTCACAGTCCATATTCAATAAGTGCTAAATAATTGAATAATAATGAGAAAAAATTGGGGGTTACAAAAAGATATACTCTTTTTACTGGGAAAGAATACTCTCATGTTTGGGGAGTATCTTTTTTGGTAGAAGTTTTAAAGATCAGACTGGGAACCTCTCTGCCTTAAACATTAATTACAGGCCTGGTCAGGAAGATAAGATATTAATAGCAGAAACTCACATATGTGTGTGATGGGGAAACACATGCATATTAGCACCTCTTTTCTCTTTTCCCTCATTATGGTGCTGAAAAGGAGAGAGAATGACTTACTGAAACAGAGAAAAGTGACCAGAAAGGATAAAAAGCCAAGTTGGATATGTTTTTGGTAGAAACTGGTTGGTATCAAGAGTATTGAACATGAGAAATATGAGAAAAGAAGCTTTAAAAAAATAAAGGAATTGCTATGTATCTGTGATTTCCTTCATTTCTCAGTCTCCAAAGAGTGATTAATGACATAAATTATCTTCAATCATTTTTGCCAGTATTGTTATTTTACAGAATGCACGTTTAGGTCTCAGGGCTCAGTTGTATGTGGTTTGCACAAGGTGACCCACCACTGGTGTAATGAAGGACGGTCTTTCAGGATGTCTCTGGATATTCAAGCAATTAGAGAGCTGACTTCTTATCAGGGGGATCAGAGAAGGCTTCCTAGATGGGATAGTATTTTATCCAGGCCTTGAAAGATGAGTGAGCTGTGGCTCCATAAAGGCAAGAGTCAGAGCATCCAGATGGAGGCAATGATTAAACTGAGAAAGCACAGATCAGGGGGAAGTGAGGAGCTCAGTGTGGTTAGACTCTTATCTGGAATATGTTGTTCACACTTGACCATTCCCAATCCTATACGTGAACCTGGACTACTCTTAGCCTTTGGGTTTCAGTAGACCTCCCTCCCTCCAATAAGCTTTCCCTGATTTCTCTCTCCATAGTATTATGTGAGACTCCTGGATGTGAATTTGGTGGTACCCAGGGCTTCTGTTATCAGAGCACTCATCACACACTGATGTAAGCTCCTATTGGCTCCCCTGGATCCAGGAGAACAGAAGCATCTTGCTCATCACCACTTTTCTCAGCATCTGTCACAGTACTAGGGACACAGTAGTTTCTTAATAATTGTATTTTCCCCCAGAAATACTTATATGAGAGAGAGAGTTGTTGGGGATACTTTCTGAAAAATCCTAGAAGACACTGGTCTTCTTGGACACATAACCTGCCAGGTGAGTTGATTTTCAGTCATAAGCTAAGTCATCCCCTCATTGTAACAGACATGTTAGAGTTGACAAAACAGAGGTAATGAGAAGGAAGTTATCCAAGAAAGGCTTACGATTAATGCCAGTTGACTACTCTTTATTAATTGCTGCATTTCCTCCTGTGCCATGTGGTTACCATAAAGATTTTAAAAAGTGAAATTATTTTTAAGAATCAGAATTTTTCAATCCAAAATGGAAAAAAATACTGAAAAAATTATCGTGGCTAAAATGTCATGCCCCAAAGCATAGCTAAAACTCACCGAAATGACAGAATTTATTTGCCTGGAAATACAAATATAGAATCCTGTCCACAAACTCCTCCACCCCACCCTGCTTCTTGCTCCAAAATCTGTTGTCACTGTTGTCAATCACAGCTGCTCTCTCTCTCACCCACTCACATTTATATTGAATGCACCTGTGTGACTTTAAGGTCCAAGGAGCCATAATAATAGGAGTTTGGAGTAAAAATTTTCTCCTATTGAACATATAAGCTCAGTAAAGTACTGGCTTAAAAGAACAGACTTAGGGTTGTTGAATGTATTATTCATATTGATGGGTATATTAATCATCTCTACAAAAAGATGTTGTTCTTTCAATTTTCTCATGCATTATAAGAGCAAAGGGATGATAAGAATTTACGACTTCACTGTGGGCCTTCCATGTTTATTCATCCAACACCGGTTTACCATGGTAGGTTCTTGTGGTGCAGTAGTGAACAATGGAGCTGGTCCTTCACTTCTGGATATCACTGTCTGACTGGAGAGATGGATGGTGACCACATAATCACAGATGTAACCATTCAATCTCAGGGTGCTGTGTGTTGGAAGGAAGCATGCAGGTGTCCTGAGAACCCAGAACCCTCTATAGATAGGTAGATAGGCAGATAGGCAGATAGATAGGTAGGTAGATAGATAGACAGATACATAGATACATTGATACATAGATACATACATAGATAGATATAATATATAGGCAGATGGAGATAGAGATATATGTAGAGAGAGGAGAGAGAAGAGGGATTACTTTGTCTATATCTGTATCCATAGGTATCTTAACCTTTCTATATGTCTTTATCTCTCTGTATCTATATCTAAAAATACCTAGATATAATCTATCTATCTATCTAGAGAGATTTTTAAAAGTTGGCTCATGTGACGATGGAGGCTTGGAAAATTCCCAAGTGTGGGTTAGTTTGCTAGCACTATCGTAACAAAATGCCACAGACTAGGCGGCTTAAACAACAGAAATTAATTTTCTCACAGCTCTGGAGGCTGGAAGTCCAAGATCAAGGTGTCAGCAGGTTTGCTTTCTTCTGAGGCCTCTCCTTGGCTTGCAAATGCCCCTCCCCTTGCATTCCCACATGGTCTTTCCTCTGTGTGCCTGCATCCGTGGTGTCTCTTTGTGTCTCCAAATTCCCTCTTATGAAGACACTGGTCACATTGGATTAAAGCCCAGACTCATGGCCTCATTTTAACTTAATCACCTCTTTAAAGACCCTATCTCCAAATATAGGCACATTTTGAGGTACTTGGAATTAGGGCTTCAATATATGAGTTTTGGGGGGCACAGTTCAGTCCATAACAGATAAGATTCCATGGATAACTAGGATTTGCCAAGTGGGAAGGAGACAGAGAAAGAGTCCCTTTCCCAGAGTAAATGGAATCTTAAAAGGCACCATGGTCTTCTGGATACCTCACCTCGGCTCTGAGTTATTTCAACTCACATAATCTTGATGACAAGCCCGAGGCAGGGACCATTACTGCCCTTGTCTTGCTGATGAGGTAAGTGGGGAGATTAAGTAACTTGCTTCAGATCCTGCAAGTATCAGCTAGGGAGCCAGGATCTAGTCCTTGGAAGTTTGGCTTCAGGGTTCAGGCTTCAAACCACCACAGGGGAATACATGTCTCCAGGCCAGAGCTCAGGTCGGCAAGGTATGAGAGACAAAGTGTGTGCTGAAAGATGAAGCAGGAGAGGGAGACAGGTGCAAAAAATTCAGGGCCTTGGAAGCTTCCAGAAGGGACTAGGACTCCCTCCTGAGATCAGTGGGGAGCCTTTGAGGGAATTAAGAGTGGGAGTGACAGGATTAGAAGATTCTTCTTGCTGCCATTTGGGAAAAGAATTATTTGAGGATAATGATATAAAGAAGGAGGCCAAGAAGAGGCTCTCCCAGTTGCCTAATAAGAGAAGACATTGACTTGGACTAGGTTTGTGATGGTAGAGATGAGAATAAATAAAATTTACTTGTTTTTATTTATGGGAATATTGGTGGTAGAAGAAATAGGACTTGGTGATTGAGTAGATATTGGGAGATGAGCCTTTAAAAATTGTGATGGTATGGAAGTCAAACCATCATGCTGCACACTTTAAACTTATACAGTGATGTATGTCAATTATTTCCCAATAAAACTGAAAAAAAAGCAAAAAAAAAAAAGACACTGTGTTTAACATACATTCTATAAGCCAGAGGGAAAAAGATTGCTTATTTTAATAAATGTTTCACATACTGGGGGAAAAAGCAAAAAAAAAAAGAAAAAAAGAAAAAAATTATGATGTTGTGACTCATGTGATACTCAGTTATATATTATCATACCAAACATTTTAAAATCACAAAACTTCTGATGATGACTAATAATTTAAGATATGCTGAATACATTTCTATTGTCCAAACACATGCTCTATTGTTAGCATCTGTCTCCTTTTGCTTACTCTCCCACCCCATTAAGAAAAAAAAATTAAATAAAGAAAATGTGCCATAGAAAAGTCAGGTTACAGCAGAGTGTAGCTAGTGGTCTGAGACCCCAGCTAAGTCCCCGTGTTTTCTGTTCATGTGACTAAAAAAAAAACCCTACAGTATGTGGAGATATAAAATGAGTCCATTTACAGTAACACATTTAGCTCTAAGATGTGTTATTCTAGCCAATATGTTCATAGATGAACTGCCTTTCTGTTAAAGTGAGTTTTCCGCATTACTGGTGAAAAGAGGTTTTGGGCGCATTGTGGGGAACCGGGGTGAGATACAGTGGGATTTATCACAGGCACGTTCTGTGCAACATTCAGGGCACATTCTGTCTGGTCAAAACGATTCTTCCACGTGCGGTGATCACTGTGGCTGTGAGTTCCAGGTGCATCCACCCCAGGTCCAATGCCAGCCTCTGCTTTGCAGCCTAGGTTCTCATTTGGCTAATTTTGACCGTGTCTTTTCCTAGATGGAGGAGGGTAGGACTTGAACTTCGCACCGGGTCCTCGGTAAGAATAGTGTCATCAGTGACAAAGATTTGCTGAGCTGAGCAAAAAAAATTCTAACTGAAGTATAATACTAACCAGAGTGAGAAGCAGCTGATACAAAAATAAAATAAAATGAGAAAATGATTGAGGAGCGAATGGAAGAGAGGCTTCCTGCTCCCCGTTAGACTAAATGAATACTCACCCTGAGGACACTCAGACAGGACTGGGCACTGGGTCTTCAGACAAATCTAACCTTCCCCAGTCTTGTGCCCACAGCCTTAGCAAGTGGCATTTCCTACAGTAAATAGGTCAAAACCATCTTGACCCTGTGAGGCCACAGTCAAGTACTCCTGCTTCCAGAAAGTCTCCACCAATATTGGTCTCCTGGTTCACCTCTCTCCTTGATTCCTCTGTCCTGCTGCTCCCCTTAGTCACATACCATGGATGGCATGTGATCATTTGAGGCACCACAAGGACAAGGCATTAAATAATGTCCCACAGTGAGGAAGTTCTTGCCTTTTCTTTCTTTTC
This sequence comes from Vicugna pacos, assembly GCF_048564905.1. Taxonomy (NCBI): domain Eukaryota; kingdom Metazoa; phylum Chordata; class Mammalia; order Artiodactyla; family Camelidae; genus Vicugna; species Vicugna pacos. The sequence goes on along the minus strand of NC_132995.1, from coordinate 29,216,289 downwards.
ATTTTTATTGAATTGTAGTTGATTTACAATGTTGTGTTGGTTTCTGGTGTACAGCATAGTGATTCAGTTATACACATAGATATGGGTATATATATTCTTTAAAATTTTTTTCTGTACATATGTATTTTTATTGAAGTATAGTCAGTTTACAATGTTGTCAATTTCTGGTGTAGTCTTTTTCAATTCTCCTTCAATCCCTGCATTGAAACCAAGGAAAAAAGTTCAAGCTTAGCACTAATACATCTTTAATAACTCTCTGATACTTGTTTTTTTTTTTTTTAGTCACTTTTTGGGGGTTGTTTTTTAATAAAGAGAGAGCCTGCCTTGGGCTTCAAACCTTGCCAGTGAACAGGGACTAGCTAGAATTTAATAACATTGCTATATTTTTCAGATACTTTCTATTTATGGCAAGGAATACAAGCATTCCATTTATGTTTGTGATTCAGAACTTCCTTTAAAAATAAATATATTTAAGGAAAAGGGGGTGTTAGTGGGAAATACTAAGAAATGGGAAAGGAGCTATGCAAATGTAGTAATAAACCTTGTGAATAACGTAAGTTTAAGAAGCATAATTAGAGCACTTATGCTCTGATGCACAGATAGGCAGTGCTTCCATCTATAATAGAGTCCTGAACAGTAGGTAAAAGAAAGCTATGCCATGGACAGAATTATCATAAGGACCAAAAAGTAACTTTTATAGAGTTTGGTGTATGTTCCATCATTGTCTTCTTTGAACTCCCAGTCAAACGTGGTCCAATGAACATTCAACTGAGAAACAAGATTTGCCACTTTTGCCACAGCTAGTGATGTTCACACTTGATCTTCATTAGTTCATGAGAATTATACTTTTTTTTATTGAAGTACAGTCAATAACAATGTGTCAATTTCTGGTGTGCAGCACAATGTCCCAGTCATGCATGTACAGACATATATACATTTTCATATGTGAATTGTACTTTCATAACAATTTCTTATGCTTTTTTTCATCTTTTATTCTTCTTTATTTTCAAAAGGCAAAGCATAATAAGATAGTTGCCAGTTGCTTGAATGCTGATGTAAATAAAGGGGCAACAAGGTGAAGCCTGAGCTGTTGACTGCCTGGCAGTGCCCCACTAATAGCTTAGAAGGCAGCTTGGAGAGCAGATACACAAATGCCAAGTCACAGGTGGTCCAGGGATGTCAATGTACAGAGCGCAAAATTGTACACAGAAAGGAAATTAAACCTTCAGAAATTAGCCATATGGTTTTATAGAGTGTGGTAAGCTCATATTACAAGTTCAGATTTGATCGTCATCAAATGCTGTTTTTGTTACCTATGAACTGATTTGTGTTTTCCCTCCAACAAAAATTAAGTTCCTGCTTTGTAAATAAGTTCATTTGTGTCATTGCTTTAGATTCCACATATAAGTGACATCATATGACTTTACTTCAAGAAAAAATTTTTAAAAGATTTAGTATTAAAAAACTGAAGTTCCTGAAGCTTAGGGACTTTGTTATTGTTTTGATCCCCAGCCTTGATTTGGGATGGGAATATGTATGCTCTTTATCTTCACAGCATCTCTTCTTTTGGACAGGGGACCCCAATTTTCTTTTAGAAATGTACCCTTGGCCCAGTCCATGTAGTTTAGATGGGACTGACTTCATCCCAGCCTCCATGGTGGACACATAACCCAGACATGGTTAAGCAATTGACTACATCCCTTTGGTCAGTGTAACTCATTGTGAATGAGTACATAGTCCAGGCTGGACCAGTAGGAACCCTACCTAGGGTTTTGCTTGAACTGTTAGAATAAAGAACTTACTACTGTTAAGTAAGTAGGATGTAAGCCTGGAACTACCAGGGCTACATACAGTCCAGAGAAATCCTGACCAAGAGGGAAGCCAATGCAGAGAAAAAGTAGAACCTTGAGTGATGGAGAGAGTAATAAAATCCAGAAAACCCTTTTTGTGCCCCTAGTTCCAACCGTTCTTGCAGGCATTACCTTTAAATTTTCCAGCTATATGAACAATGAATCTTCCCTACCTCCCACACCCCTTTTTATGTGTAAGCTAGTTTCAGTTGGGTTTTTGCGTTTTATTTCTGAAGGAGCTCTCACTAACTCATCCCCTCTTCCCTCCTAACAGCCTACCACAGAGCCAGTCAGGTGATTTGTCCATGGTAAATATTTATTGATTTCAGTGGTCCAAGGGTCCCCCCTAGATTAATGAAACAGGATGATGCCATCTAAAGGGCCCTGGGGCAATGGTCTAAAGACTTCAGTCCTTCTCTCAGTGCACACATTTTTACTGAGCACCTGCTTTGTGCCAGGTGCTGTTATACTGCTGAGTATACAGCATTGAACAAATAGAAGAAGTCCCCATTTTAACAGAAATGGTATACCAGTAGGAGAATATATAATATGTCAGGTGGTGCTATATTATATGCAGCTGTGAAGAAAGATTTCCTACTAATTAGGTGTGGGACCTTGAGAGAGCCATTTTATCTTTCTGAGTCTCCTTTTCCTCACATGTAAAAAGAGAGAGTTGCGATGCTCACTCTTGGCTTTTTCCTTTCCAAAATGGACAGCAGCCACCACCACCACCATCTCCATTTCATGATACAGTTTCAGGAACCTGAGTTCAGGAGCATACCAGAAAGTACGTTCCTTGGTAGCTGACATTTCCAAGAAATGTTATGTTTGTCGGGGTTTATTGGTACACTTCTCCGTGAATAGTTTTGAGAGCTATGAATTCTTTCTTGTTCAGATTTCCCAGAAAAAAAGGCAGATTCTTATGGGATTTGGGAGCCGCCTAACCCAGCTGGATTCCCTTGTGGTCTTCACCTGAAAGCCCTATCAGAATGTACCTGTTCGGTCAGGGAGCCTTCCCTGAAATCAGTGACACTTTGTTCATAATCACATTTGGTGAAAAGTTTCTGTTGTCTCTGAACCGTGGCTAAGTTGAGACTCCCCCCCGCCCCAGTACAGCTCCTCAGTTAATCACTTTACTGATCATGATCTCTGGTCTTGCCTGCCTCTTCCTGCAAGTTTTCAGAACCCTCAGAACGTCTCTCCCAATGGAAATGGTCTCAGAAGCATGATCACCACTGACTTCTACAGTGATACCATAAATACAATTTGGCTCTGAAGAGTGAAGAGCATTCTGTGTCTCTCAAGTGATGTTTTTCGACCTTATTTCCGTATTTTTCTCTTCTTTTAGCAAATATTTCATGAACATATACTATGTGCCAGTGGATGCTTGGCACATCCGCTTGGTCCAGTGCTTCTGGGAGGTGTAGGGGAGAATGAAATCTGATTTGGGGCAACCCTGCTTCTTACGCTCACCTTGGCACTCTACCTACTACATGCTAACCCACCACTCCTCACTCCTACATCTTGCCCATGGCTACATCGCCAGTCACTCCCTTCTAAAGCAATTCCAAGGATGCCTTGCCAGGCCTCTAGGGCATCAGTCTCTTGGAAAAATATATCTCTTGATTTTTCCTAAAAGCTGTTTTGAAAGATGACTGTGAGTCCTCTAAGAGTGATTCCTCAAGAAGCAATCTGGAGCTTGAGCATGTAAATCCCTTATGAACCCGTCCTGATCATTCAGACCATGGTACTAGCTTTGTTTAGACTGAAAGCACTTGGAGTGTCCACTGAAGGGATGTAGGTTTTACTTAACCCCAAATTGGCATGGCTTTGGTAGGCTATAATTTTGGGGTCTCTGGCATCAACAGTGTAATTTGTATGACCCCAGGTAGTGCTACTTTAGTTTCAACCAGCTGAGTAAGTCCCATGGCCTTTGCCATGTTCATTTCTGTGTTACGAGTGTTGGAATCACTCCTCTGGTCCCATGATCCTGCTGTGTGGTGACATTTCTCCCAAGGAGAGAAAGCACATCTTATTTCTCTTAATCTTCCCAGCACCTTGCACACTGTTTTGCATGCATTGAGCGCCCAGTGAATGTTTTGACAATTGGATTTTGAATCAGTTACTTTCTTGGCTAGCTGTTGACAATACCCTAGCTTCTTGATAAAGTAAAACCTTATGTTGGTCACTGAATTTCTATCAAAGGCATTGCAAACTAGTTATTGATTTTTTTTTTAAGAAAAAGAAGCAAATCTACTGCGTGTAGTTACTCTTGCACTAAAATGTGAGCTAAAACAGCCAGATGTGACTCACATGTCACATGAAATTCCTATAAATTAATAACAATAAAAATAAAAGAATGATATCAAATGGGGATTTATTTAACATCAAACATCAGCTAATTACACTATCTGGAGACAATCTCAAGCACTCTCTGTAATCCAAAAGGTTTTACGGCTCAACTCTATGCTTTTCTCTATTTCCCCATTTCTTCATTCATCCATGCTGCTCTCGCTCTGTCCTGTTCTCTTTCAATCTCAGCATGAAACTGTCTCTTCACTGTTTCCACCAAAAACTCATTTACACACAAGCATTTTGTGAATTTCATAACATTATTAAAGAACTGGGAGAGTTGGGAGAGAAGCCTCAGGAACAGTACACACCTACACCCATCTCCTTCCATTTTCTCTTCCACCCTCCCTCCCTCAGTGTAGAAACCGTTTAATTCTTTGCTTTGTCTCACACAAAGCTCTCTGATCCATGTTCATGCCCTCTTTAACCCAAAGCATTTCTCCAGTCTCCTGGCTGAGAGCTCTGATAAAATTAAAACATGTCCATCTTATGACACCAAAAACGGGTCTCTCAAATTTTGCCAGGAGAGGTTTTCCCTGAAAGGGTATACAGTGGGTCTCCAACAGTGGCTCCGTGGAGTAGGCTGTGTTAAAACAAGTACAGTAACTGGAGGCCCCACCTTCATCCATCAGAAAGGTCTTTCCACTCAGGAAAGGCACCGAGTCCCAGTTCAGAAGGCTAACTGCCAAAAGTTTATTGTGTGCAAGAGTAGCAATTTCTAGTTTCCACAGGATGAATTAGATGAAAGGTGCTCGACAGATGCTTGTAAATGATGCTGCTCTGGCAGCAGTGGCAGGTATCCATGCTTGAGCTCAGCGTGGTGCTGACTCGTGCTCTTCCAGTGGGAATCCGACTGCTCTGCCAACACTCCTCACCCTGAGGCTGTCAGGGAGGGCTTGCTCTCAGCTGCAGTGCAGTCCTGCAGTAGCTTGCCAAAGGGGTTGAGTGAGGCAGGCATGTAAAATGTGAAGGATCACCAAGTTGGCCAAAGGGAAGATGGGTCAATGTGTTCATTGGAGTCTGAGTCAAAGTAAAGGATGTTTTAGGTCATGGAACTTCCGGGGCTGAGATCTCTAGACTAGGAGTCAGTCAGCTATGGCCTGTGGGCCAATTTGGTCATGGCCTGTTTTTGTACAGCCCATATTACATCCACAGCATATATTTGGACAAACGGTTTTTACATTTTTAAACAGTTGTAAGAAGCAAAGACTATGTGATGGAAAATATAGCATGTGACCAGCAAAGCCTAAAATATTTACTATGTGGGCCTTCATAGGAGAGGTTTGCTGATCTTACTCTGGACCAGTGGTACTCAGTCTTGACTAAATACCAAGGCCACCTGGGGAATCTTTAAAAGCAAAACAACACAAGCAGATAGATAACTCTGCCCTAAACAAACCTGCTGGATTAGGCTCTCCAAACTGTTTGCTAAACTATTACAGGTAGTTCTGAGGGTTACCAGTGTTGACAATGATGTAGACCTTTTACTTTGCAAAACTGCCTAAACACTGGCCTTGCACTCAGCCTACCATCAAGCAGAGCATCAGATCTACGTTGGATTCATCTCAGTCTCTGTTTCAGCAGAAGGGATGTCTGGGGCAAGAGAAAGAGAAAGTCCCCAAGAAAGTTTCAACATTGCCCAGGAAAAAAATGTGAAAAGTTACCAAAAAAGCTGATATTTACCAAGCACTATGGTATTTGCTGAACACGTTATATACATTTTCACAATGATTCTTGCAGCAACTCTGTTAAGCAAATTATTATTGTGGGGCAACTGAGGCTTGAGAATGTTAAATGATTCATCCAAGGTTACCTAGTTATCAAAAAGCACAGCTGGGACTTGAACTTGGATGTGCCTGCTGCCCGAGTCTCATTCTTAACCGAAGTGCTTTGATGTCAGGTTGTCATTGAATAGAACCACCAATAGCTGGAGATCTGACAGACCCTCTTGGGGGTGGATGGGAAAGAGTGTGTCAAGTGTACTGATTGATACCCTTGCTGTCATAGAGAGCCGCAGACACTGGGAATATGGGGCCTCCCTGATGGCTGTCTTGGAGAGGAATGGGGGGGAATCTAGATTTAAGCCCCTCATTCACCTGCAATATTTAACCCATGTTGTTAGCTCCCATCCCTTCCAGGCCTAAAATGCCACATACAGACACTTGCCTCTACCCTTTCAGCTCCCAGGGCATTGCTGGAGGGCAAGTGCATGCTCATCGGAATGAGGATAAGCAAACAGACTATAACTTGAATGATGCCCTCTGGAGTTATCCAATGCAGAGGCCCAGTATTACCTAATCTTATGGAAGAATGTGAGCCTTAGGGAGATTAATGAACTTGCTTAAAGTTGCCCTGATTCTAAGGGTGGTGTCTCTAAGGCCCACACTCTTTCTATGATCACCACTGCCTTGTCTGTTTCCAGCCTATGGGCCAGGCTGATGCAGAGAAGGAAGCCCTTCTTCCCTCCTCCGTCTAATTCTCTGTATACCCACCAGGGCCGTTCCCAAGAAAGGGACAGCCTAGTGATTCCTGGGGCCTCTTGAGGAGGCCCAGGTCTGAGCTGTCCTTTCTTGGGCCTCTCAGTGGCCTGGTCTCAGTTGAAGATTTTCCCCTTCAGGAGGCCCAACTGCTGCCACATTGTCAATTGCTAGCTGGTTGCCATGGAAACGGGTCTCAAGAGGGATCTGCTTTTCTCCCTCCTTGAATGAGGAGGAGTATAGGGCTTTGTGAGGGCAGCGCTTCCCCCTTCGTGGCCAGGAGAAGGACTGGCTTTGGGTGATGGGGTTTATACAATTTGCCTGAGGACCCCACTCTTTGTCAGCACAAGATTGTCGATTATTCATTCTGGAGAACAACTGTCATTTGGAATACATATCCTTTCTCCTTGTTGATGGTTAAAATGCCTTTTCTTTCATGAAATTAATGATGATAGTAGAAGGAATGGTTTAAAAGTTGTCATCACTTGGTAAAGTAGAAAGTTTGTTAATACATGCAATAATATGGATGAGTCTTAAAATCCTTATACTAAGAGAAATAAGCCTTACAAAAAAAAAGAGTACATACTATATGATTCCGTTTACATAAAATTCTAGGAAGTGCAAACTAATCTGTAGTGACAGAAATCAGAGTAGTGGTTATTAGGGCTGGGGAGGAGAGAGGGATGGATTATAAAAGGGAATGAGGAAACTTTTGGGGGTGATAAAATGTTTCTTATCTTAGTTGTGGTGATGGTTTCACAAGTGTATACATATTTAAAATGGATCAAATGTTACATTTTAAATATATGTCACTAAGCATATCTTAATAAAGTTGAAACAAAATAGCAGCCTTTTGTTGGGCTTCAGTTTTCATTTTGATTTTTTTGTGATTTAAACTATCTTTGGAAAACCAAAGTGTGGGAAACCTAGGGCTCTGGTTGCAACATTTCTGGATACATGTGAAAGAGGGGACATCTGCTTCTTGTGCCCTCTCTAGACTCAACCTCAAACCCCGGGATTCCTGTGACAGGAGAAAGAGACTCTATAAGCTGATTGGCACTAAGATACCTTGAACCTAATGTGGCTTGTTTCCCAAGGGTGTTTACATTTTATAAGAAACTCATAGCTGTGAAGAAGGATCATTTTGGCTACTGTAGGTTTATTTACCTTGTGTGGCCAAGGCAGCAGTTGGGGATCAAGTTAAAAGATCCCCTGTGGTAATCTAGTAAGAGACAATAGTGCCCTGAACTCCAATACTGGAAAGGGGTTGGAGGCAAGTGGATCTAACTGAAAGGTAGTGTCTTAGTTAGAGCTGCTATAGTAAAATTCCATAGAACATGTGGCCCAAACATTTAACTCTCACAGATTGAGAAGTCCCAGGACAAGATGTTGGTAGATTCAATATCACGTGAGCAGATCAAACCATCTGCTTCCCGGCTTGCAGATGACCCTCTGCTCATTGCCTCCTTACATGGCCAAGAGAGAAATCATCACTCACCTGTTTCTTCTTACTAGGGCACTACTTCATTTGTCAGGGCTCCACCCTCATGACCTAATTACCTCCTTATGTCCTAATACTACCACATTGATGGGTAGGGTTTCACCATACCGATTTGGTGGTGGGGGTGGAGGGTTGAAATATTCAGTCCATGACATGTAGCAAAGTTAGAATCAACACAACTAGATTCAACAGATTCACTGGATGTGAGTGGGAATCAGAGAGAAGGGAAGACTAGGAGTGATGCCCAAGGTTTGTCTTTAGAGAACTGTGGGGTTAGTTAATGGAAGGTGGGCTCAGGTTTAAGTAAGGTTATGAGAGATGATGAGTTCAGTAGGGATATGCTGAGTTGGAGGTGCCAGAGATGCAACTGGAAACATCAAAAAGGAAGTCAGACTTAAGAATCTGAAACTCGGGAGGTGAATCTAGCCCATAGATATCGAGATTTAGCATATTGCTGGGACATGAAACCATCAGGAGGGAATGAAATAGTAAATGCATGTTGAATGAAATTCTCCGTTTTCTGTTACTTTAGTCATTAGTTTTCAGGTTTCACAGGCCATTCTTTGTTTACATGATGGAGAAAAAAGTCCTTAATTAGCGGCAGGCATAATAGAAAATCCATTCTTTTTTGACTATAGCAAAGGGCATAGCTGTTGGGAACAGAAATGTGGAGTTTGAATTACCAAAAGTCCTCAATCCTTTGGTTTTTATCTGAACATACACTTTAAGATTTTTAGAAAATACTCCCTCATTGATGTTCCCACTGCAGTTGATGCACACCTCCAAGAGAGTACTGTTTAGCTTTGGCCCTTTTTTGCATTTAGGCTTCTGTTTCTCCCTGTGCATTAAGCCCCTTGGCTTATTTAAGTTTTGACATGCAGTCAAGGATGTGTGTGCTAAACTGGGTGCTTCATCTCCACAGATCCCAAGTTGAGTTTTCTAGCAAAATTCTCTTGACTTCCCTGTTTGTGTACTAATGAGAGCAAAGTGAAATGGGGTGGTGTATATACCCACTTGAAAGGAGAATTTTACTCATTTTTACCTAAGGAAGAAATAAGTGATTGTATAATGTGTTATTGAGTCCGAAATTTAAAGACATGTCCTTGATGCTTACTATAAACCTGAAGCACTGGACAGATCCTTCTCTTGGTTTTCTGTACAAACATCCAAGAAATCTATTTTAATTTGGTCCTTAGACTTTCTGTGATTTCTCTTAGCTTGCCAGGCCAAATCTTAGCTCTCCAAAATCATCCAGAAAAATAACCAAAGATACCGTTTCTGTCAAATGCTAAGAGAGACTGATGACATCAGGACGTTGTCCGTTTGTATTTACATCTTAATTTTAAGCCAACTGTTTTTGTATTTACAGTCTGCATCCATTAATTTAGGACATCATGAAAATGGTTTATGTTTGATGGTTGAGTTTCGTAATGAGCAGAATTTCTGCATGGATTTCTCACTCATTTAACAGCTGAGGACATGTCATTAGTTTATAAGCACTACTGATAAATCATTTGGCAAATAGTTCTCAGTCCTTTAAAATAATTTTTATTTCTTGTGATTTCAATTGTCTCCGCATTTTTCCTTGTAAATAGTTGAAGAGTAGGCACATTTTCAAAGAGCTGTAGGGAGGCTAAGATGCCAGTTGCATTTTAACGATATAGGGCATTATCGTTCTTACTGTAGCCAATTCTCTTTTAAATCATTGCAGTTTCTGCTCTAGCCTCCAGCTATAGAATTCTTTTCAAGCTGGCAGTGAACTTGGCAGGCTGCCAGAAGAAATATAAAGGTGTTTTGGTCCACCGAAGTATTTTGAGTGGTTCTTAGTGATACAGTTTTCTTCAGTACATCTGCAAAACATTTTTCTGAAGTGAATTTTCATGTGAAAGCCTCCTTAATCATCACCAGCATTGTTTGTTTCAATGCAGTTATTTAAGTGCCCCCCTGGGTGCCTACAAAATAAACAAGGGAATCTTCTAAAGAGTTTTAAAAGTGGCAGGTGCTGAGGCTGTGCCCTATTCACTTAGTTTGCAATGACATTTTTGTGCTAATCTATAGACAAACAAGAGACAGGTGACACACCGAATCAAGTACAATGAACTAGAGAAGACGGTTTTGGCCAATGGGGTCAGCTCTAGATAAGATGCTTTTCAGGCTAATGCATCCAAGAAGCAACTGCTTTTTAACCCTCTTGCTGTTTGCATTCTGGCTATAAAAATCTGATATTTAAACCTGTAAAACTCTGGTATTTAATCTGATATGTTAACTAAACTTTTGGAGGTTTAAGTGAAAACAAAAGGAGATTCAAGATTCAAATATTTGTATCTACGTGTCTTTGAAAACACAAGTAAATATGTATGTATTTATGTAAGGATATACATACACATGTATATATATTTCTGCTCAAAGAAAAAGAATACTGTGATTAAACATTAAAACATGTAAAAATGACCATTTGTTTGGTATTCTGGCCATGAATTCAATCCACCTTTCTTGTATTTCCACAACAAACCACCCTATTTATATGCCAAACACCAACACACATGATGAAACTTGATTAAATGATTAAGCATATTTTCTTTTTTTACTGTTTCCTATTGATCGCCCTGTGTATGCACAAACTCTGTTTCTAGGAGACTGACTTTCTTTTTTTTTAAAGTTTGGTTAGTCATCTACATAGAGATACTTGGTAGGAAGTTGATGTTATTACATTTTAATGCAGGCAAATTATTAACCACCACCCTCCTGTTTCTTTTTTAAACTAATCCGACTCATGAGGTGGAGACAAAAAGAATTCCGTGGAAGATTTTTTAAAGCTTATTTTCGTGTGTGTAAAAAATGAAGCATATCCATTGTAAACAATACTGAATGCATAAAAACACTGAAAAATCACTATAATATTCCACTGCACTAAGGGGAAAAGTTTGGAGAACATTTACACACTGCTTAGGAAAAACTGAAGATTTTGCATCTAATATCCCTTTCCCACCACACATAAAAAAATGTACCAGGCAATAACATCTTATCCAGCCTTTTCCAACTTAAGTCTCCTTGGCAAGGTCCATTTTGATTACTGCGATTAAGAACAAAAAGTACTCACTCTGTTTTTCGTTAAATCTTCAGCATCATTAAATTTCAAGCCCTGGGTCTATTGGTTTGGGCTCAGCTGCTTCCCAGGCAATCAGCTTTGGTTTACAAGAAAAAATGTATTATTTACCAAGTGACTAATGGGAGGAAACATACAACTCTTTGTAGCAATACTGGCAACCCTAGAATTGAAGAACTAAAGGAAACTTAGATATCATTTATGTGACATTGGGAGAAAAAGAACTTCATTAAACTTGACTTGAGAACCCCTGAGCCAAATGCAGTGCTTGATTAGATTTGCTCTGGCTTGTCTGTGATAGAGGTAGAGCCTTCTACCAAAGCTAGAGATGGTTGCCTGCTGGTCTAGCAGCAGCGTGCTGGAGGACTTGGTACTATCAGGGGGAGGGTTCTTACGTTCTGAGTTTTACCAGGAAACTCTCAACCAACTAGGTAATAAGTCAGCAGAGAGAAAGGAATTGTCCACTGGCCAGTCTGCAGCAGGGCTGCGACAGCTTTCAAATGTGTAGCGTGTTCCTTTTCCTCCTCAACATATTATGATTGTTTTTCCATCAAAGAATGGCTCAGGATTTATCAAAACAGTAAAGCCTCCTGGTTGCTATCTTTGGACTTTGACCATCAGAGTCACCGTCCCAAACTTAATCAAAATATCAATATTTCAATGCCTGCCAGAGGATGAGAGTAAACATAATAGAAACTTAAAGAAACAGCCACCTTCCTAGGAAGAAATGCTTTTAGGGGATGTACTGTCTGAGATGAGACTCCATACTACAAGCCTTTCTCCCATTTAAAAATGGGAACAGTTAACGAAATACAGATGATGTGGGTGACATATAACTACAGAAAAGAGGTAATGCCTCTTACTAAGAGGAAGAGGTTAGGTCGTGAATCCCTTTGGTAATTTGATGAAATATATGTACTCATTGTGTACGTGCACGCATACATGCTTGTACATGCAGGTGCAAATTTACTATGTATACATAAACACACACGTGTGATAAAACTTTAGGGGAAACAGAGTCCCTCTTGAAGTGAATCCACAGACCTTCCCAGGGACTGTGCACACCTGGTTGAGGACCCTGTGTTAGAGCACACACAATATAGCCAATACATATTTTCTTGGGGGTGTGGATGGCATTAAATACTGCTTTTGCATGGGACAGTCTCATTACGTTGATGGCCAGCACAGAGACGAAGAAAAGAACCAACGCCTTGAATTGTACATCTTGTACATCGGTGTAACCAAGATAACTTGCATGTCCACAGGCCTTTGTACTTTGGAAACCACATTCCCATCTATAGCTTTGTTCAGCAAAGAGCATCAACTGTAGTATTATCTCCATTTTATAGGCGAATAAACAAATGTGGGAGTTAAGTGCCTGCCCAAGGCCAGGGATCCCTAACCTCATACTCCTGCCACTACGTTGCTCTGACAAGGGCTTTATCTGAATGTGAATCAAATCCTTGTCAAACTTGACTTTTCTTTTTTAGTTTTCATGCACTTAAAGGAGGCCTATGGTTTTGATGTAATTTATTTGTGTTCTTTCCTATGATCGTTGAGTGGATATTGTATTGATTTTAGATGTTTTAGATGAGTATTTGGAGATTTCTATAGCCGAAGAAAACACATCACTTTCACCCTAAGTAAGACATTTGCCGTTACCTAATTCAGCTTCCATGGCTTCCTTTACACGCACTGTTTAGAATCCCCAGATCGTGAGCATGCAGTTCTTGCCTGGATTAACTGTTTCATTTCAGAATGCCCAACAGAAAGTGAAATTGAGAACAGTGGCAATTTTTCAGGTGACTAGAAGCAATGCAAAAAAAAAAAAATCACAACTGCTACTTGAAATATCCAAAATAACTGAGACAGATTTGATTCACGTGATGAGATTTCCAGTCCCTTCTTGGGGCACTGCTGCTCAGTCCTGGCATTTCCTTGCCTCTTTCGTCAATATATTCCAGGTGGCTGCTTGTTTAGAAAGGCAGTCAGAATGCTCATCAAAACTAACCACACTTGCTATTTATCCCATCTCTTTAACTTAGCAATGTGGTCTTGCATCTATTTTCTCATGTGCTTCTTACAACAGCTTGAGAAGGTGCTCTGTTTAGGATGGTAACACTCCTGTTACAGGACACTCTGAAGACCCTGAGAAGTCAGATGTGGTTCAGTCTTTTGTTTTCACGGAGTCTAAGTCACCAGCTTGAAAGATGAAAGATTCAATGAACTCTCCAGAAGATAATTTAACACCTTATTTACACATGGTGTTTTACCAGCTACAACACATTTTCACATCTGTAACTTCATTTTATACTCACATATAGACTCACTCAGCAGGGAACTGGAATCAAGTATTACAGATGGGCCAAGTGAGCTTGAGAGAGACTGAGGGAAAGAACTAAACCAGAACCAAAGTCTTCCCAATTCCAGCCTTTCCCATTGTCTTGGAGTCACTGGTCCATTTTACTGACATGATTGTTATGCTAGGGAAGGGCCAATGAAGTCGGTCCTTATTTTATACCTATTTCTTCTGACCCTTCTATGTCCTTGCAGGCAGCACCTCAATTGACTTTCAAGATTCAGGTAACCAATTTTCTTGCTGTTTGCTTAAGAGCACTCATTTTGAAGTACATGAAACTGGCTTAGACCTTTAGACAGATCCCCAGGGGATGACTTATGTGTGCAGTGGTGAAAGTCGATTTAACAAAACCATTAATTTGAGTTTCTGGGAATAAACAGTAGCTGTCACCCACCATCAGAAAATACACAGACAGTGCTTTGTAATCCAAATTGCAAAGTGCCTGAGAATACGACTGAATCAAGGAAAATAACTTTGGTGGTTGTTCAAGTCTGTGTATTGTTTTAACTTTCTGGCCAGGATGGTTCATTTCAGTGTGGTTTTCAGAAAACTAGATATTGGGTTGTGCCTGCCACATTTCATCAGTCATGCCGCATTACGTGCATTAGGAGGCCCTATGAATTCTTTTGGTCTCAGATTTACTGCAAGATGAGGCAGAAATCCATTTATGAATCCAAGGAAAGAGACCGTTAAAGATAGTCCCCCTTCACCAGGGGAGACAGCACATGGTCCTCTCACCATTCTCTTGTGACAGTCCTCCTGCCAAACCCAGTCCCTCCCCTCAAATAAAAAGACAATTCAAGTAAAGCTAAATTCAAATAGGGATAAAACAGTTTTTTTCAAAGATCCATGGCTGATTGTAAAATTGTCTTCATTTTTTTAAAACAATCCACAGGAGGCAGCATTACTATGATAAGCATGAAAAACAGCTTCAACATCAGTGATCTGATGAGCTCACGAAAGAACAGCTACTGATATTCTTAAATGCCTGGAGTCTGTGCTCATGTGCAAACCAAGTTCACTGATTTTTATGCTTTAAAATTATTAAAAAATATTTAGTAAGGAATATTTAAAACATACAAAATGATAGAGGGCATTATACCTTACACCATCATCCAGATAGCTCTGACCAGCGTGAGCACTTTGCCATGTTATCTTCAGATCTCCCTTTTCTTAGATAAACCACACAGTAGTGTGTATATACATATACATATACACACACATAAACACACACACATAAATACATATACACATATACTTAGATATACTCATATACCTATATATAAGTATATCTATACATACACACACATATACATACACATACATACATACATACACATATATACACACGTGTGTGTGTGTGTGTGTGTGTATATATATATGTATATGGGTTTGAGCTGTGTAGGTCCACTTATATGTGGATTTTTTCACTAAATCCATGCAACAGTATTACCTGATCCTCGGTTGAATTCATAAATGTGGAACCACAGATATGGAGAGCTCACTGTAAATTTATACTTGGATTTTCGGTTGCATGGAAGATCAGTGCCCCAATACACAAGTTGTGCAAGGGTTGACTATATATATATATAAAACAATAATATAAAATAATATATATAACAAATATATATACACAAAATACCTGCTTACACATATGTGTGTATATCTATATACATACAGATATATAGCTTTATATAATATATGTGCATAGCTAGCTGACTAGAGATCATACTCACTAAAGTCATTATTAACAAGCATACTGTTTTGGGGGATGTGAGGCTCTTTCTATATCTGAAACCCTAAAGCCCCAGTGCAGTATGTCTGCTAATAATTCTTTCAGAAAGAACATCTCTTCTCAAACTCTCTAAGTCTTTGTATGTCTGAAAGCGTATTTATTTTGGCCTCTTATTTGAATGAAATTTTAGCAAAATATAACATTCTAGGTTGATAGGAATTGTTTGTATATTATTTACTTATCTTTTCCTTTTCAACTTGAATCTATGCTCTGTTCTCTCCTAGTATCTCCTGCTGCCTTGCTCTGGTCGGTCACTTACATTTAGACTCACGTACTCATTGGGAGCCAAATCTTAGCCACTGTAGGCTTCTGACATCACCTCATTCAGTGCTTTGTGCTTGTCTCCTATTTCTGCCAAGGAGATGTTAATCTTATCTTTGTCTCTGATCTTTATTATTATTATATTATTATCATTATCAATATCATTATTCCTTTCCTGCTCTATTGCCACACATAGGAGTCAAAGGGGTTTTCATGGACTGGACTATCTACTCCCCCCCGGTCTCTACTGAAATAAATATAATGGAGGAAACAGGATTAAAATTAAGTTTAAACTATTAGTCTTAGTAGGATTGCATAATAACTTTGGAAAGTAAAGGTATCATGTGCTTAAAAAGAAAAGAATAATTGGTAGACAAGAAAGAATTCATAGAAAATAAATATTTACCAAAACTAAAAATAGAATACAGACACCAAACAGCTGAATGTTGAAATAATGAACTGATAAACCAGCAGAAGACATTCTTCAAAGTGCAGAGCCAGAGGACAAAATTTAAATTATGGATAAAAAGAGAAGAAACACAAAGTAAGTCTAAGAGATGAGATTTCTAATGTGTATCATAGAAAGAGAAAATATAAATGGGGAAGAAGTTTTAAAAAGTGATAACAGAACAAGTGAATAAAATTCCCCCAGACAAAGAAATTCTTGAGTCTTCAGATCATAGGGCACACCGAATGCCAGGCAGGTAGGTACTTAGAAAAGAGACACACATAGATATATCCTAGTGTTATTTTTGAATTTTGGGGATATGGGGAGAAAAATACACACAATTTCAGTATAAAAAAAAGAATGTGGTGACCGTTAAGGAGGGAGAATCAGTCTGGCAACAAATGTCTCACCTGTAATATGAAAATACTAGCAGGAATAGAAAAGAAATTCCAGAACTCAGGAGGGATATGATTTTGATTTCAACATTTTTGGGTCCTCTCAAACCATTCTCCACGTGTAGGGAAAATAAAAACAATATAGTGACAATTGTAATAACAAAGTCCAGGAATCAACGTGGAATTAAAGTGTAATTTTGTTTTAGGTTGCAGCAGGAGTGTGTGTAGATGCTGCTTAACTCTTGATAGAGAAATGTAAGCTTTTTTGTTTGTTAATGTTCTTGTGGGGATCACTGGTTGCACAGAAAGAAACTTACTGAAGCTAGTTCAGAGAAAGTTGGCTTATATTTAGGATTTGACAGGCAAACTCAGGGTCACAGTGAGGCTCATTGGGACCAGAAATAGAAGCCAGCACAAACCAAAGCCTGCCCTCAGGTTTAGGAGCTGCCTGGTCCTGCCTCTTGCTGTTAGTGGCCACGTGGTAGGAGGTATCTCTTTTCTTGGTGGCTTCTCTGTGAGCTGCCTATGTCTACGTGGACACAGCCCACAGAGCCACAAGTCAAGAGTTTACAAACTGGACACATCCAGGACCAAACCACCACCATCTCTGTGATTCCTAATTCAAGTTCTTAGGAAAGAGCGCACAACCGGTTGCTAGGCAGCCAGTGAAAACCTGGCCTCGGGTTATATGTCTCATCCAAGACCAATTAGCTTGACCGAGGGGGCGGTCAGGTCACGTGGTACTATGTGGCTTAGCGGGCCTGTGTCTTCACAGGGCATAAGGACAAAGGACGTTGGCGGAGAAGCATGCTGGTGGCAAAGATAAGGACACATGCCCAGTAAGGAGAAAAACGATGACTGGCCATTCATAGCAGAGAAATGATAGCTCAGTGATTCTCAATGGAGCTAACCTCTTATGGGAACACCCTACTTAGGAGAAAGCTCTTTCTGATGTCAAATTAAAATGTCTTATAAATATTTAACCAGATGCGCTTTCCTGAGCAACTCGGAGAAATACGCGTCTGCTTTCTCTGCGGCAGCTCTATCAGCTCTCTGAAGACAGCAACTGATATCTACGGCCTCCTCCTCATTTTTTCTCCAGGTTAAAGAGACTTGCCAAAATTATCATTCATTTCAAGATTTTTGAGGGAGGAAGAAAAAAAAAATCACACTACTCTTGGACCTTGTCGGTATTCTACAATTGCACTTGTGTAGCTGGTTGGTGATAATTTTCTGCCTCGCGTACTCGATCCTAAGCTTTTGGAGGTATTGTATCCGATTAACTTTTGAAATGATTTGGTCGCATGCCAGGAACATAGTAGGTGCATAAAGAAATGGGTGTGTTGTCAAAATAATCTTTGTTTTTGATCCAAAGGCATTTTGTTTTTAAACTCTCGACGATTCTATCCTGTTGGTGGTTATTTAAGCCCAAGATGGAAGAGCTAGAGAACCCATTACTGCACATACTGTGCATTTTGTTGAGTGCCCTCTCCTTCAGTGTCGTTTTTCTAGCAGGTGTCTTCCAAGTTGATGTGCACAGAAATCAATCGCAGAGGGTTTTCTAAGGCACACTGGAAGGAGAATTGGCAAAAGTGCAGAGGGATAGTGTCAGTTCTCTTAAAGTTGCTCGATCATCTGGGTGGAGGGTAAGGAAAAGAAGTGAAGCCACATTATTGATTTGTCCCACTGGGGTACTGAGTGACAGCCATATGATTTTAAACCATAATTGGCATTTTGGAAAACACACACACACACACACACACACAACAACAACAACAACACATAGTTCTGGTTTCTCAGACTTAGTGACCCAGAGGTTCCAGGGAGCAAGGGATGTGGCTAGTCCATGAGATAATGTTCACATCTAGAATCTTATGGCCCAGGTAATGCATGCAGCAATCCATTGTTTACTTAGGGAGATGAAGTAGCTTAAGGTTTGACAGTTGGGGTAAAGGAGCAGGTGCACTGTTCAAACTCTTAAGCCAAATGTGCGATAAGGAAATGTTCATACTTAAAAATACGTGACATCTAGAAAAAACAATCTAATTCAAACTGAGTTGGCCATTTTCTGTTCTGTAGACACAGTTAAAGGGCCTAAGGAGAAATTAATACAAATGCCTCAAATGCTAGGATTCCGAGTGCCACTGGTCTCCGACCTGCTTTATTACAGCCCTGCACTGTTCCTTATCTGACCCAGATTTTGAGTCCCTACTCAGAACTTAATTTAAGGAGTGGCTCAGTGTAATGAGTTTCCAACTCTGTGCAGAAAACAAATTTGCATTTTTCCAACTGATTAGTTTCTCTACTGATTAACTCAGCAAGGTCAACTTTTGGTCACTGATGCCGCTGATACGCACAGCTGATATTTTCCAGTTTCAGAGCTGGAAGGCCTAACGCGAGGCTCTTGTTTTCATTACTCAAGTCCCAGCTACAACATTCCAGAAGAGGAGGAAATGGTGGAGCAGCCGCTCCCCTCCCCGGGTGCTTATTAGCCTCCGCTGCTTAGGGCTTTAGTGAAGGAGAAGATGCCTTCACCTCCCCTGCGTTCCCAGCTCCCACGACAGAGTCCTTTCGTGAGAATTTCCCAAGGTGGCCCACGGCTTTTATTTCATGATTTTGCTGGAAACACAGTGTGAAGTAGGAAACAGGGGTTTGAGATACAGAGGCACCTGGACTGTAATCCCCAGCTCCACTACCTTTCCAAGCTATGTAACCTTGAATTAGTTCAGTGTCTTGTGTTTCCTCATCTATAAAATGGGGAGCATAGCTGTTTCCTTAAGTTATTAGGATTAAAAGAGGAAACATATGTGAAAATGCCTAGCTTAGTGCTTGGTACATAGTAAAGTGATTCAGTAAATGTTAATTGTCTACTGTTATTGAAGTCCTAGGCCAGATATGATGACTGATTAAGAAAGCAAACTTAGCATCACTACTCCCATGTCTCAGATCTTCTCGCCCACTAGTTGGACAATCCCATCAATTCAAGCTCCACTCGAATGCTGCGTCCTTCATAAAGCCTTAGCAGATCACGTGGCCCACAGCTCACTCCCTCTTCTGAATCCCTCTCACTGTGAATTCCTCAGTAGTAGATCCTTAATTACAGGGCACACATACTACTGGCGGTGCCATGGTGACTTTCAGTAAAAGAAAAATGATCTGAGATTACAGAGATACATAGTGGAACTTAGCTTTCAGCAGGCAACAATGTCTAGCTGTAATTTTATAGCATCGTTTTATTTTTAGTGAATTTTCTTTTATGCTTAACTAAATTATGGAAAATGAGGTTTCCACTTATGGTAGCAGTCTAAAGTTTCCTTTGACTGCGGGGTTATTTAAGGAAAAAAATGATTTCATTTATGTAATAATATTGAGTAAAAAATAATAATTCCATGGCAGGTGAATATGGAAAAGGAAAACCACATCAGATTAGAATAATGTGACTGAAATTTAAGAAATATCAGTCTGTTCCACTTAGACAGAAGTACATTCAAGTGGGCTGCAGTCTTTTAAGTTTTTACATTGCTTCCTACTCTGAGTCCTGTCTCCCTCTCAGATGGATTGTTAACTTCTTGGAAGAGAATGTCTGGTACTCCTTTTCAACTTTCTATCCAGTCTAATAGTCCTGTAGGTTCATTTTCACAATAACTACTTATTACTTGACTGAAGAAGAAAGTAACTCATTTATCAGCGCAGGCTTGTAAAGTGGCAGACACTCACAGGAATACAACCCAAAGGAAAATACTAATGCTGTGAGCATGAAGACTTTACATATCGTGATGACCATATACATAATTAAGAATATATATGATTAATATAAATTAAAAATTATAATAACAATGAAAAATGTGGCTCACCTACTCCTACTTTTCTTCCTTAAAGGCTTCTCTGAATTCTTGCTGGATGCAGAATATGAGCATGAGCCCAGCAACCATAGAAAAGGCTAGAACACATTCCTACTGGCTATTAGATTTAAAACAAGTTCATCTTTGAGTCTCTACCAACAGGGACTGTCTCCTGTGTCCATCAGCGATGAGTGACAGCTAGATAGAGGGGCATTTTGATGTGGTGGCCCTTGTCAGCCCCTATTCATCATAGAAATTATGCTCCACTTTGATTCTTGGTAGGAGTGCTGGTGCCAAAGTACATGAAAGAAATTCTTGGTTAAATGTGTATTGCCCGTGCACTCGCACACTTCCGAAATGGCTCCTGCACCCTCTTCAGTTTTATTCAGTTAAAATTAAGTCCCTGTCTGTCAGGGAGAGTTACTGTTTATCAGTTACTCAAAGGGAGTCCCTGATCTTACATGATCAGATCACTGCACTTGGCAATATGGAAACAAACCGGTCACTGTTAATGCAGCCAGTCACCCCCATCTCTGCAGGATTCCCTGAGTGCCCTACTCTAAAGTTAGAAGTGGCCACCTCTTCCCTCTTCAATTTCATTTTTAAATGATGTCGTTAGATCACTGAGAATGCTTCTTTAATCAAACCTGGCCTGCAGAATGACCCTCACTTTATGAACGAACAGCTTGTCAACTTTTTGATTTTCCAACACTCAGAGGTACAGAAAAAAGCAGTTCTTATGGTGTTGTATATGCTTTTAGGTTTGGCATTACGTATGTATTTTTTTCTTTTTCCAGGTGGTTAATCTCCATGCTAATGTGTTGCATAGAAATTACAACAGAAAAATACTTTACATTTATGATCTTGGTGCTGCTTTGAACTAATGATTTGGGGTGGAGTGGTAGGTAGTCACAAACATTAGGACAGCATTTATGGATTCCAGTAACTCATGTTTAACCTGGAAGAATAAAATCATGATTTGAAGAGTGAAATTTGACTATATATAGGACATGGCTCTATGACCAGATGTTATATGGCATTAAGTTTTCTTAATTTTTGTTTGATTCTTGATGCTTCTAGGGGGAAAAAAAAAACCCCAAAGCCCCATTTAAGCATGCAAGGCCAGTGTTGAAATAATGAGGTTAATTTGCAGGGAGCAGTAATTGGGGATCTTTTATTTGCTAATGGAAGAACCCAGTTCAAACTAGCCTCACCCAACAACTTTTTTTTTTTTTTTGGCTCATATGGCCTGTGAAGTTTAGGTTATAAGTTAGGCTTGGGATAACTGGGGACAAGCACTGGGGTTTGTCTTCCTCTTTTCTATACATTGATCTCATTCTCTATTTATTCTTTATCACTGCAAAAGGGCTTCACAAGTCAGCAAATTTCTGTTTCACAAGAGAGCAAGTGCCCATTCTCCAGGAAGATCCCAGGAAAGAACTCTGACCCTCCCAGCTTGTGTCACACGCTTCTTTCTTGGGAAGTCACTGTGGTCTTGGACGCAGGGTCATATATATATATACAGATGCATTTCACAGTGGGAACACGTTAGAATTCTGGATGGGCATTTTGTAGGGGCTGGTAGCAACCACAAAGAAGGTTCTAACAGCCTTGGAGAGCTAGGCTGTCATCCTCATTTGTATCTACTATAAAGAACTGAGGAAGGAAGGTGAGAATCAAGAGTAGGTGAGAATGACGATCTAGTTGAACAAATGAGAGGAAGAGAAATTTTGGTAGATCACGTCTACCAAAATCGAATGTGTTAGGGTACAGGGTATATTGTTGTAAAAAAGGGATTCTCAAACACAGACTTATAAGACAGATACTTATTTCTCCCTCATGATACAGCCTAGAACTGGGCAGATGATGCAGGTTGGTTAAGTTACTTTGTTTCATGAGACCATACGGGAATCTAGGTTACTTCTATCTCACTGCTCTGCCATACTTCTAAGTACAGCTCCATAGAGTTAATCTGGCTCACATCCTTACCTTTGCATGCCAGCCCCCAGGAAGGGAAAGGATGGAGGAGAGGGCAAGAGCTTTCTTCCAAAAAAATTATGATCTGCAAGTTGCACACATGGCTTCTGCCTGCATCTCACTGGTCAAAACATTCACATGATCACACCTACCCACCAGGAAGGCTGGGAAAAGTAATCCTTAGGTGGGTAGCCAGGTGCTCATGTAACGCTCAAGAGGTTCTGTTATTATAGATTCTGGGAAACAATCAGCATTCCACCGTATCCAAAAAGATCTCTTAAAACTGTTCTAGCTTCAGTGGTAATGAAGGGAATGTGTATTCAATGTTTATGATGCTGATTAAAATGTAGTGAGGTGAGTGTGGATCCACCCAACATGTAAATACGAGTTTCTGTATCTCTACTACTTGTTCAGCCTTGTTAAGAAAAGCATCCTTTGTTTTCGCCACTGAGGCTATGGATGCTTTGCCTTTTTAAATACCATGTCTGTTTAAACAAAAGGTAGATTAGATCTATGGTATCATGATATTTTGCCCAATTTAAGTCTTACTAATAAGGGTGAAGGGTAGAGAGAGAAGCTTGGAAGAAATGACATGCATTGTGGCATTTATAATGAACCCATTTGTACAATCATCGCTTTGCCTCCCTTGTGTAATTTTTCCTAGGCATTCTCCAGCAGTTTCCAGGAGTAGGAAATCCTGGCCATCATAATGTCTCCCCCATCTTGGGCTAAACTAGCCTTCTCTTCCCAGGTCTCTAAGCAACAGAGTCTTAAAAATGAAATATTCATTTTCTGAAACCTAATTTAATTTCAGCGATGACTGAGTTGCAGAGCTTATCACATCACAGAATCTAAAAAAATTCTCTGAATTAACAATACTCTCTTGGTGATGGAGTTTTTTGTTGTTGCTGCTTATTTTATTTATTTATTTATTGCTGCACCTTGTTAAAATGTACACACTCAGTTTTAACCTTGGTTTGTCTGACAGTGATTTACTCATTTGTGATCTAGAGGTAATGAGAAACACTGTAGGCAATCATCTTGCTGTCAATAAATGAAATACATCGTTATTTTTCTAAAACAAGGATTAATGTTTCTCCCAAATGCAACTTCTACCCTTCCTAAAAGATAAATGATTTTTTAGTTTTATTTTTGGAGCAAATTCTGAAGGATAGTAGTCAAAAATTCATCTTTCATAAACTTCTGGAGCTGATGAGTCATTACTGACATGAAATATCCAATTAAAGCAGTGACAAATGTAATTGTGTGTCAGGCACCATGGGGGTGATGAATTGTACCACATTCTGAAAGGCATGTTTGGGTAAATGCTGTTTTGCTGAAAGACTGCAATTACAGCCTGCTTTGAATGGGGCGCCTTTGTTTTAAACACAGGGTAGTGGAGTTCTAAATAGAGAGATCATGTTGACAAAAGACATCTCAGAGCACAGTGTAACCAGGCTAACCAGCAGTTGAAGGTTTCCTACCACTATCATTTTCACCTGCAACCAGAATCTATCTTAATTCCTCAAAGCAAGGTTGTTCCTAAAAAGCTTAATCTGGTTGACTTCACTTCTCTTTTAATATTATGGGCCAGTGTGGCTAGTACTGTCTCCTTGAACTTATGTGGCATTGCAGGTTCCTAGAACAGAGCAGAAAGGCAGGACACCATTTCATGAGGCTGGCTTACATTCAGACATATGGGAAGAATTTCTATCCTTCAAAATTTACCGTTCTCTAAAATATTTAAGTAGAGAAGATGGACAATTTGTTTGAGTTTTGAATTTATTAGATAATATTTCATTTCTTTGCCATAGCTACGTAAACCCTCCTTTGCTGGCACATGTATTTTATGACTGTGTCACACTGTTTTATGTGTGTTTCTGGTCCAAAAGTAGATCATTTCTGATTCTTAATAAGGAGATTAAGGTAAGTGGTGATGATCATAGTCTAAGTTTTTTAGGTAAGGAAGACTCAAGCACTCAGTTCTACATGATGATTGCTTTGTCCTTTAAACTAAGTTTGCTGAATTTTGTAGATAGCTAAGCCATTCTCAGCCAATTATATTACTGTGACAATTTTCTTTGTTGTTTTGCAGAGAGTTGTCTTACAGAAGTACAATAATGCACTTATGATAATAGTGATGGTAATAGACTATATTAATTGAGAACACTTAATATGCTTAAAGTGATGATAATCTTAGAGATTTTCAAATTGCATGAATTAAGTGTTTAGTACCTGGATCCAAATTTGCTTCTCTATTCAAAGATACATTGTATCTGTCTATGGGAAGGTTGCTACATAGTAGAGGAAAAATAGAATGCAATAGAAGAATGCCAGGTGTTTTCCTATGGCACAGATATTCCTAATGATATCTGGATATAAGGTAGATTAGTTATGGAATGCAAATCCATCTACTAGTCAGATATTTATTAAAACCATACAGAAGTATTTTCATTTCCATCTATCATGGATAAGCAAACCAATCTTCTTGCTAAAAACAATTAGAAACACTGAACAGAGTTTAAAAAGATATCTTTTCGAATGCATTAGATAGACACCAAGGTAGGAAGAGTTGAGACGTCAAGATCCTGGAGAGAAAGGAAGTGCAGAGAAGTGAGCCTAACAGTCTAAGCCTCTTTTCCACTCAGAGCAATTTCCAATTCAAAAGTAGGTCACGAGAAGGAGGAGAAAAAACAAGTAGAGAGTAGTGGAAGGAAGCTTCTAAAAGGATGAGAATCCAAGTGGAAACTCTTAACAATTTAGGTCAGATGAATAAATATGTAAAAATATCACTTATCAAAGCTGACCTAAGAAGAAAGTGAAAATCTGAATAGTCCTACATCTAGTAAAGAAAAGGATTTCTCAAGAAAAACCTTCTCACAAAGAAATTTGGGCCTTAGATGGGTTTACTAGTGAATTGGACCAAACAGTTAAAAAGTAATTAATACCAGTCTTATGCAAACAGAGAGAATATTTTCTGATTCATTTTATGAAGGCAGAGTGACCTTGATAGCACAATCTGACAAAGCATTACAAGAAGGGAAATTTGCAGACCAATCTCTCAGAAACATAGATGTAAAAACCTAATTCCAAAATTCTAGCAAATAAAATCAACAGATGTGAAAAAAAGAATCTAACTTCGGTTTAATATTTTAAAGTCACTATAATTTGCCATGTGAATGGAATAAAACAATAATCTCAATAGATTATATGATTATTTCAATATATATAGAAAATGCATTTGGTTACATTTACCATCTGTTTCCAAGAAAAAAAAATCCTAACTAGAAAAAGATGGGAAATTCATAGCTGATAAAAAGTATGTATAAAAATACCTACACTATGATGATATTTAAGAGCAAAATGTTAAAAGTTTTCTCCCCGAAAAATGTGGACTAGTAGCATCATTGTATTAATCACCACATCAGAGGTCCAAAGCAATAAGGGAAGAGAAACAAATGGGCTTGGATTGTAGTAGAAATAAAAGTGTCAGCTTGTTTTCTTTTATTCTGTTCACATGGTAAACATTACTTTCTAAGGTAGGCTAACAACTGAGGACTCTCATGCAGGCAGCACTCTCAGAATTTGCTCAAGGTCATAGCCCCTCCTCAGGGCAGCTTTATCTAGTGACTTGGGGATGTGGGTGTATAAAGTCATGGCTCCCTCACACCAGCTTAAGCATCCTAGCTTCAGAGTACCACACAGAGTTAGCTGAGGCCTTTGTTGAAACTGCATCACAGTCTAACTTCTCCTTCTGCTCAGTCCTATTTCATTTACCTCCCTTCCATGGGAGTTGATTCCAAAACCTCCCTAATAAACTTACTGCAGACTAGCCTCCATCTTAGATTCTGCTTTCTGGGGAACCAAACCTGCAACAGTTGATACTAGAAGTGGTTGGAGGAAGCAGATGCTAAGATGAGATTTTGAAGCTGGATTATCTGCTGCCTGAGTGGCAGTGAAGACTCATCACTGGTGGTAAGCAGAATACACACAGCCTTTAGCATGAGGTGCAATTATTAGAGCTTTTACTGGTGGCAGACTGGGATAATATACTGGCAGAATGGAATTCATAAACTGGTGCAGTAGCAGGCATTTGAGAAACATGTGGTAACCATAACAGAAAGGGCCATGGACTTGCATAGCTGTTGCTAAGCTTCACTAATGCTTTGGGAAAAGATAACAGAAGACTGAGGGTGATAAATTGGCAATTAAAAGGTAAGAAGAAAATCCAGAGGGCTTCCTTGGTAGCATATAAAGAGACCTTAATCTTCCATAGCCTAAAGGCAGAGAGAGCTGAAGATCGGGCCCAGGACTTTATCAGGAGTGACAGAGCTCTAAACCTAGGCTTGTGCTATGGTCTCAGTGTGTCTCCCCACCCCACCCCAAATTCATGTGTTGAAACCTAACCCCTAAGGTGAGGGTATTTAGAGGTGGGCCTTTAGGTAATTAAGTCATGAGAGTAGAACTGTCATAATTTGTGCCCTTAGAAAAGAGGCCCCAGAGCTTTCTATCCCCTTCTATATTGTGAGGGCACAGGGTGAAGTTACCCTCTAAAAGGAAGAGCTTCCCACTGGATGCTGAATCTGCTGGCACCATTATTTTGGACTCCCCAGCCTCCAGAACTGTGAGAAATGAATGTCTATTGTTTATAAGCCACCCAGGCTGTGATATTTTGTTATAGCAGCCTGAACGAACTAAGACAGTATGTCTATTATACCTGGGTCCAGATCAGGAAAGAACAAAATCAAAGCAGACTAAAACCTTGAACCTCAAGTTTCCCCAAACCTCTGAACCTATGGAAATGGTGCACACCTCTATTAATGAACTGCTGCTTCTCCTTTCTTTGACAATTGCAGGCATTGCTCTGTTGTAAGACACGTGCCAAACTCTCCCAGAATCTGCCCCCAGTTTCCTCCTGGCCAATAAGCCTGTAAATAACAAAGGTCAAATAAGAGATAGCTCAGGCAGTGTTATCCTGGGCCTGATAAGGGAGAAAAAGGGGTAGATTTGAAAGGAGATGCAGGATCTAGCCAACGCACACTGGCAGGAGCCAGAAAACATGCTTGGGACTGTATTCTGAGGGTGCTGGATCTAGGGGAAGCGCACAAGGTTTGACTGATCTGGGAACACTCTGTCAGGATACAGAGTTTAACATCCCAGCAGGGACATTGCCAGATGGTGCAAACGCACTGTTCGAGTGGCTTCTACAGGCATGGAAATAGTAACAGCCTACATTAAATGAAGTAGAAAAGCCAGTGCCATAAGCAGAAATGTCATAGTAAAGAACCACTGTGCCAGAGAGCAGAAGGAAACAAAAGGCTCAGGGAATTAGATGTGTTAGGGAGATACATGCTGCAAGGTCAGAAAACCCGTCAGGTATCTGTGGTCCTGAAGCGAGGCCTGACAGACAGTATTGACTACAGTCCACCCTGCCTACCTCCTAGATTAATTTCTTCAAATAACCGCTGGGAGGAACTCCCCCAGGATCCCCACTAGTCTCTTTCCCCAAGGGAAACTTACAAAGGAGAGGGTTGGTGGGAGACTCTGTAGCCCCTGCCACTTGCATCTGGCCTCAGAGCTGTAATTGATACTCACCATTTCCCTCTTTTACTGTCATTCTCGACTCTCCTCACTCTTTAAGCTATGCTTTACTTCAGTTAAAATGTTGAAAATAAAATTAGCCAGCCAGCAGGGCCCAGGAACTAGTAAATCCTACTTAAAAACAAAACACTGTTGTACTTGCGATGGAACCTTTTTGTTTGGGTGGCTCGACAAGATGCTTTTTGTATGTTTCGTCAGCTCACCAAGCTTGTTCCCTCACTCACGTGCTCAGGTATTCTCTAGCCTGTCAGCCTATTTTTCCTCACGCTACTAATTGCTATTTGAAATTGTTTACTTGTCCTACTGGAATGTCAGCTCACTGCAAGCAGGGATCTTGTCTTCTGTTTTACCGCTGTATCCCTTGCACCTAGATCAGTGCCTGGCACATAGTAGGAGCTCAATTAATATCTGCTGAGTGAAGGAGAAAAGTGGTAAGAGTATATAGAAAGAGACAAAGGTGTTTGCTTGATGAGAAGTTAAACTTATTCCAATACTGGGTTTGTTCAATGATATGTACATTTTATAGCTTCCCACAAGCATCTGTTATTCTTAGAATTAGTGTAGAAAATCTTGTTACTGTGACTCTGAAGCTCTCTATCTCCTAATTTCTATATTTCCCAGCAAAATAACTATTTTTTAAACAGCACTTTCCATAATTTTCGTTTCTCAGGAACACAACTATGCATTTAAGTAGAAAAGACTGAATGCAATCAAGTGACGAAGTGGAAGGGCTAGATTATAATCACTACAAAAATCTGAAGGAAGACGAGATTCTCTGGGGCTAAAGCAGCTGGAGAAACTTTCTGGAAGAAGATGGGTCTTGAGCTTCTGTGGATAAGGAATAGCACAGGAGAAGGAATAGGGTGTTGTTGGTGAAAGAAGCAACATTGAAACATGAAAGAGGGGGCCTGTGTCCATATTCCCTCTGGCTGGGTTCCAGGGCAATCAGATAGCGCAGGGATCAATTGTGGAAGCCTCGAAAAAGTAGAAGGAAACATGGTTCAACAGCCCAACATAAAAGTTTAAGCACCTGGGGCAGCATCCAGTTCTAGCTCACTGCCTACCTCTTCTACTCCCAGAGTCATATTTATTATATTTTTATACCCTCCCACCACATTCATAATTATTGTTGATTAAAACCATAGGATCTGCTTGTGGTGATGATGATACTAGTAGCAGAGATGCATGTGTGTGTGTGCATGCATGCTCACAACGTCATAATAGTGTTTATTCACTTCCCTAAATTCACTACATTTGTCTCTTTTACAAGTAGTGGTGCAAATCTTTCTAGGTTCGTTAAATAATAATTGAGTGTCCATTGTGAGCTAGGGACTGGGGACAGAAAGATGAGACAGTTTTGGCTTTTAAGGAGTTCACTGTCTAGTAGGACAGAAACATCAACACAAATAATGACTATTTGGTGGCACATGATGCTGTTGGAATTATATTTAAAGTACAACAGGAATAGATGGAGACAGTAATCAAAACTGGTGCAGGGTGCTTTCAGGGACAAGGACAGTTGACTTGACATGTCCATTTGGAACTCCTGGGACATAGTGATTTGGTTGTTTTGAGTAAGTGATGCTGTCATTGCCAGTCCTGAGCTAATGAAAAGAGAAACAAGGAGGGATAAATAGGAGCCACAGAAGACAGCTGAAGGGTTAAATCCAGCCGGAACACAATGGCCCATTTGGCCTACAGAGTTAAAAAGATTAGCTAGAATTCCAAAGTAGAGAGATTACAAAAAGATCTAGGTTAACAGTTTCTCTTGAGACAGTGGACAATTTGGCAACAAGTGGACTGTACTTTCTGGTTTGCCATAGTCCCCACCCAGCTCTACTCATGCAACTGCTTTTGTCTCCTGGCCCCTGTGTGGATTTGAACTTGATCCCTATTTAATGTGATGGTGGGGTCAAAGACCAGCTGAGGTTTCTGTAGCACATAATACTGGGTCATAAAAATCTGTACTTTTGTGTTATGTCTGACTGTTATATACTCACCAGGGATGACCATTAACACATGATCATATGTTAAAAGCATTTCAAAAGTCTGCTGTAGAACTGAATACTCATTGATTAATTGAGACATAATTTGAAAGAATGGAATCACTCACAGCATTCACAGCCTTACTGTATTTCATTACTCCAGGATGGCTGTGAGGATCAAAATAGGATAACGAAAATAAAATTGTTCTGTCAAATGGATGTGGTTTACAAATACAAGAGAGTATAAAGAACAAAACAAAAGATGCAATAAAACTTTCGTGACGACAGAATAAATTCAAGCATGTGAAAGCAGGGGAAGAGAGTGGCATCTGAAAAAGACCTCCAAATTTCAACAAGTAATATACAATTTTTGTATTGGGTAGACCAGGGAGGCATCCTGGTAGTATTACAGTTCTAGTTTCAGCATCAAGGGATGGCTATTGTGGATGAATATAACATGCCCACGGTGGTGATGACCCTAAGACACATGTCTTAATTTTCTACTTACAAATCTATTACAGACCCACTCTTCATGAATCTTAGGCCTTTCTTGAACCTGTGAAATGGTTCAAGAAAATCACAGATTAAAAAAATCAGGACAGCTACTAGGCAGAAGCAGAACCCTGAGTCAGAGTGGATTAGAAACCCAGCAGTGGATGTATCTTTCCTTGGTACTTAATCCAGCAAGGGGAGATGGTTTACAGTTACTGTGCTTGCTGGTTATTTTCACTCCCTCATCAGAAATTTGGCTCCTTAAATGGCAAACATCTTCCTATAATTAGTAAACCCATACAAACATCTAATTGGGTCTTGTTGCAACCGATAAAGATTACCCCTCTTTTCTCTGCAGAAAAGGAACAAAAATGAAACTAGTGGGCAGGAGAATAATTTCCTCCTCTAAGCACATTTTCCAGAAGTTCCACCTTTTCAACAATTTCTATTGTAAACGAAGACGATGACATCATGCCTGTTGAGACAAGGATAAAAAAAGATACTAGAAGGAGCATTGCAAAGGCAAAACAGTGAGAAGACAGTGTAACATCCTTTAATATATGTACTCTCTCATCATCCAACACAGCAAACCCCCAGCCTCTTCCCAAGCACCCCTGGCTAAGGTACCCTAATCTTAGAATCTGGCCCTGAGTGGGGAATATTGGTTTGGTCAGCCTGGATGAGGGTTTTTGTGAGTTGGGTGATTTTTTTCCCCTTTCAGCAAGCAAGTTTACCAAAAAATGGCTGGCAGATGCTCCAGGACAGTGGTTCTCAAACATGGCTGCCAACAGAACCATTTGGGGAAGCTTCTGAAAAATACCCATACCTAGCTTCACCTCCCATCTCATCAGCTGAAACAGAATCTCTGGAGACAGAGTTTAGGCACTGGGATGTTTAAAATGCTCCTCAGGTAACTTACTACGTGCAGTCTGTGTGAGAACCACAGCCTTCGAGATGCAGGCCAGTTTCTGCAGCCGTTGCAGGGCCTTTCAGAGGTGTCCTTGTCAGCTCAGTGGTCAGCAACCCTCTTCAGACAGGATAGTAGACCAGGAAATAGACACCTGAGGAGAGATCACCTTCCCTCGCGCTCTCCCCCTACCTGCCATCTCCTTCCTCCTCTGCCTCCTCCTTCTTTCCCCACTGTTGTGCACATCTGCCGTTTTTGCTGTAGAGCGGTAGCACCCACTTGAACTACTTCTAAAAGTAGTATTTCAATTCCGCAAAACTCCCCAGCGCCGGGTTCTCAGCTGGGCGGGTCAGGTGGTTCTGACTCCACCCACAGCTCCGAAGCTACCCCGTGACCCCAAGCTGACCAATCAGAATCCGGACTCTCCTCGCCCCAGAGTGGTTGGGTCAGGGGTGGGCACGTGACCGGATCCCGGCCAATGAGGAGCGAGTTCTCAGAGAGCGCGGAGATAGGCGCCTTCATTTTCACTCTGTCAGTGGTCCTGTCAAGGTGGGTGCCGCCGGCAGGAAACTGGAAAGAGAGAACAAAACCCGGGGACGTGGGTGCCGGGACTGGGCCATGTTCAAAGTTGGATCCACCCTTGTACTTCCCAGCTGTGGCAGCCCTCCGCTTCCTTTCTCTCTGAGATAAATTGCCTTGGCCTTTCTGTCACCTTGCCGCTCAGCAGCCTGACTGGCTTGCCCGCTCTTTCCCCACGGGAAGTGACCCCTAAGTCCCCTGGCTGGCTGAAGGGAGAAGAGGCCCGGAGACCTCCTCCGTCAGCGGGCCCCGTATGGTGCAGCCGGCCCGCGCGCTCCGTGAGAACGGAAGATGGCCCTGGCTGTGGGCTGTGAGCTGACACGGCCACGCGCATGGAGAGCGGAGCGCCAGCTGGATCTCAGACCCGGTCCTCCGCTGGCGGCTCCTGTGAGGGGACAGCGTGGACAGTGGCCTCAGGGGCAGCCCAGGCGTGGCGCCCTTGGCTTTGGGCAGAAGCTTCTCCCTGCGAAAGCTGCTGGAAGGATCTTAAGTCCCTTGACAGTTAGTTTCCGCATAAAGTGAGAACCAGTTCAGGCTCACACCCCTCTCTCATGGTGCAGTGTCACCAGGGGTGACCTCCAGAGGAGTATTTCGTTACCGAGTCCTCCATTTGATGCTCAGTTTTAAATAGAAGCACATACTGTAAGCCTTTGGCAGCTATCAGGAACTTTCTAGCTAATATTTATTGAGGACTTATTATGTATCAGACATCATAGATCTGAAACATATTATAGATATATATCTCAGACTATACATATGTGGAATATTTGCTTTATTATAACAGTCATAGGTTATTTCTGTTTTTTGTATACCTCATATATAAGGAAACCACCACACAGAGGATTTAAGTAATTTGCTCACAGTCATACAGCCACAAAGTTACAGACCTGAAATTCCAAACCCCAGAACTTGAATTCCAGAGCCTCGGTTCTGAAGCAGAATGCTTTATCCCAGCTTTAACAAGGCCACTTGCTCTATCCAGGAAAAAAAAGAAAGAGGCATTTGTGGCAGAAACAAAGAAAAGGTTGCAGGATCCAGGGTAGGTGCCTTTGGTAAGCTAGTCATTTTTCCCAGTGTGTATGTATGCACCCTCCTTCCTGTCCTGAGTGCACTGTTTGCTCTGCTGGAAGTGGACATGGTTATATAAATGCATATTGATTCGGAGGGGCTGCTCCAGGGCTGAGCTGCAGAGTAACTGGAGAATCAAACTGCCATGACCACGTTCCAGGTCCAGAAACAGAACCTGATCAGAGAGACCATAAAGGGAACTTTGTTGACAGAAGGAAATGTTTAGCAACATTTTCCCTTTTCAGTTTAGTATGCAAGAAGCATTTGATTCCCAGGACATATTTATTTCTAAGCAGAGCTCTGAAATGCAACCTAATTAGCAGCATTGCCTTGAAAATGGAGCTTTTCTCTCCCAGGGAATGGGAGGCCTTTAGAGAGCACTTCTTGCCAGTTGTCCCCACTTGCTGTACACTGATTTCAGTTTGTTCAACTTGGCCCTCTTTGCCCCAAATAGCCCACTAGAACAAAGAGAATATAATCTTAACTTCTTGCCACACCTTGCATTTTACTCCTTTTTTTTCCCCTTCTTGGTAAGGTTGAAAAACACGTTTCAGAGTGGCTATTCTTTCCTGTGGTTGGAGGCCAGCCCTGAGATTTCAAAGAAAACTCCTTTGTTCAAGATTTAAGAAAATAATCACTGCACAGCAAACATTGATATGACTTTTAATGGCCATTTACCTGATTAATATCCTTTCATGCTGCAAGGCAGCATGAGACACAGTGCTTTAATGAAAGCCAACAACAAAGCGTGGACCAGGTGTGTTACTAAGAAACAATCTCTTGTGTGATTTAATTAGTCAAAGCATTGCATGGAGCAATTATAAGCAACCTTGCAGAAGTGGCAGCGGTATGGAGCCCTCTGCTATAAATTGGTTTTTTAAAGAAAGACATCATGATTTAATAACTGTGCATCTCTAGTGAAAGAAGCAGCCCCTCTTTAATTGGGAGCAAGAGGGAAAAATAATATGCTAATCACAATTTTTAGATCTTTCCCCACTTCCACTCACCTCTAATTGGGTACAAAAAAAAAAAACTTTCAAGAATTTCGAAGAAGGCTTGGAAATGAATGTTACATTTTCTTACTTTGTTTTCTCTGTTCCTTGAGCTACTCAGTACAATTTTTGAGACCGGCATTCCAATTGGTGTGGCATCTTTGGAGAAAACCTGGAATAACCCTATCTGGTCAGGCTAAATGTGGGACATCCTGTAATTTTGAGAGTTGCCTTTATTGTATTATTGCATATAAAAGAATTCAGAGCTGTGATAGTTTGATGGGACCTTTTTTTTTTTTTTAATCCTCATGCTTGGCTTAATGATGTGTCAACCTGCCTCAGGAAGACTGACTGGCATAATGCTTATTACTTAAGATAAAGATAGATTTCTTGTGTGACGTGGGAGTGTTACAATAGATAGGGTCTTATCAGGGAAAGTCTGCCTAACCCAGGTAGGCTTTGTGATTGACTCCTACATTTCACTTCTCTATACGTCTACTTTAATTAAGGAGACAAGTGTTCAATGCGGAGAGAGGGAAATACAGATTGGAGAACAAAAATTGAACTCTATCCAGTTCCTGTGAAGTTCCTCAGTCGGGGGTCTGGAGTTACCTTATGCCCAATGAGAACTAGGATTTTATTAAGTCTGGGAAGTTGAACATCACACACCGTAAGAGAGTCCTTTATCTTTGGGGTCATTGGGCAAAGCTGGGTGACATTGCTTTGGGACCTTTTACTCTGTGCAGACCTCCTAATCTATAAGGTCTCATCTAGGAATCAGAGTCCATAGCTCGGTTTTTGGTATCTCTGGCCAGTTATGAGTTAGAGAGAGACAAGGTGTTGGCGATACTAGTTGTCAGCCTCAGTGGTTTAGAAACCATAGCCTGCCACAGTCCTGTTTTTCTAAAGAATGTTCTATTGGAACACAGCCACATCCATTCTTTTCCATATTGCACTTCAATGACAGAGCTGAGTGATTTCCATAGGGACCATCTGGCCTACAAAGCCAAAAATACTTATTTGACCTTTTATGGAAAAGTTTGCTGACCCTTAAAAGTTGTCAGAGATGATTTCTGATGAGCAGTCTGTGCCTTTGTAGCCTGTTAGGTGGGAAAGACCCTAGAGGGACCCTCCTCCCCTATTTCTCAGTGTCCAAGTGGCCCAGGCTGAGATGGAAGATTGCATTTGGGATTTGAACAATATTTAATCCACCTCCCTGCACTGAGAGGCCATTCCCAGGCTGGAGGTGGAGTTTCTGGTACATTTTGAGTCCAGCTGGAAGTGTTGAGGAAGCATCCTTTAGCTTTTGGAAAACCTGTGGAGTATAAATCAGTGGCTCATAGGCTGTGAGCTACACAGCCATACCCACTAAGCTCTTTCTGTGGATAAAGTATGTAAGCCTTGCACATAGAGTCTTTTCTTATATATAAATTTTTAATTTCAAAAGAAAAATTCATTTGCTAAAAATATTTGAACAGTAAAGATAAGGCTGATGACCAGGTGAGATTCAAAATACCAGGCAGCAGTTCGGTTCGGGCACTGACCAGTCAGGTTGATGCCAGCCATGAAGCAAGAAGTGCCACCTAATGGTCTATCCTAGTGTAGTGTGTACTCTGCTAATGAGCCCTTTAACCACCCACCCCTGACTCTCATCCATTTTGTTCCCTTCCCTATTGTTCTTGGTTTGGCATGTAACTCCCTGGAGAATGCTGTGTGCTTTTATGTGAGCACTCAGTGAATTTGGAGTATTTGGGGGATAGTTTTTATATAAATGTTATCAAAGGATAAATATAGTTATTCTAAAACATTTTTAAATAGATCTTTTAGTACTAATACAGATAGTTTTGCTTCATTCCTTTTAGCTGCTGTGCGATACAATGTAATATAGGTGTTCTTAAATATAAATACCTGTAAGAACTGTTTTCCAAGTGGAGGCAGATGTTATTAATAAAACACTAGTTCATTTAAAATGTCACTGAACTCAGTGTTTTAGCATATGGAAACAAACATATAGCAGCTGTCATGGGGATCTGAGAAATATTTCCTGTTAAAAAGAAATACAGAAAACAAAACAAAAAACAAGTATGTGTATTCATGTATTTGCCTGCTTGGGCAAAAATAAATAAATAAATAAAAGTCTTTGGAAGGATCCAAAAAGCAAATCTGAAAAGCTGGTAAAGTCATTACCTTTAAGGAATGAACTAGAGGATGGAGATGAGTAGGAGACAATTCTTTGGCAGTTTAGGATTTCAAATCACATCTAACTATGTCATTTGTTTCGAAGAATGAAATAAAATGATAACCAAGCAGAGCGAAGTGTCTTGGTGGTTGACATAGGGATCCCCTGGTCAAGCCTGTGACCCCTAACAATTGTTCTCATATCAGGCCAAATAATTGAGTACTTAAATTACTATCAACAACCTCTAGGGAGATCTGAGACTCGATTGAAAATCTTTTTTTGCGAAACTAAACATAAAACATAGATCCACTAAATTAAAATCATTTCACTGAAACTTAAACAAATAATCCCCATGAGACCCAGCCCAGCAAACAGCAGCTGCTACTCCTTGGGGCCCTCCCCTTTCCAGTCTGTGTTTGACCTGTGGGTCCCAGGGGTCATCTGCTCAAATCCACCTCCCCTAACCCTTGTGGCCTGTGACTGGCAAAGAATAGAGGAGCAGCTGTTTCTGAGAGGCAGTGGGCCCAGATGCCAAGGTTGGGACCTCAGGCCTCAGGCCCCCACCCTCTTCCCAGACAGCAGGGTTGAGAAAGAAGGAAACATTGTCTCTTCCTTCACCTCCAGAGCCTATACAGACCCCCAGAAAACCTTTCGGCCAGGATGAGAGAAGGTGTTTACATGTACATCATGGGGAATATGTCCATACCAACAGCTAGATTCCTCTTTCTATTATTTTGTATAATTATAACAACATATTTATTATTTGCTATGTGCCAGATAGTTTGCAGGAGGTTAATTATTGAATTATCACTGAGATATATGTATTTTGGCATCATATCCATTTCATAGATGAGGAAACTTAAAGTGATAAAACATGTTGACCACTCAGCTACTAGAGGTTGAGTTGGGATCTGAACACCAGAGCTAGTGCTTCTAACCACCCTACAGTCATGATTTTCCTGTGTTCTAAAGGCTGATCCTCACATTTAGATGCCAGAATAAATACTCCTGTTCACTCAATAAGGGATGAGATGACCCAGAAATCCTGCATTGGGAGCTTAACCTCTGAAATGATTGTCTTAAGAAGCAGTAATAATCATGCCATCAGGACCAAGAAATGTGTTCAGAATCTTCTCTGTGCAAGAAGCTGGAAAGGATAAACAAATATAATAATATCCATTATGTACTGAACACTCTGCACCAGGCCCTATTCTAAGATCTCGACTTAACCACATTTACTCACAGTAATCCTATGGGAAGAGATGGGAACCCTGATTCCTTCTAATGAAGAATGGTATTTTGAAATCAAGATCTGGTCAGTGGGTATGCTCATTGTCCAGGGATGTGTCACTGCTTCTGGGCCCTCTCAGTGGACAGAGCTGGGAAATATATGTATGTTTACTAACCAATG
Organism: Vicugna pacos; assembly: GCF_048564905.1. Classification (NCBI taxonomy): domain Eukaryota; kingdom Metazoa; phylum Chordata; class Mammalia; order Artiodactyla; family Camelidae; genus Vicugna; species Vicugna pacos. The sequence continues at coordinate 29,178,712 of NC_132995.1, read as the reverse complement.
TGTACACATATATCTATATTTCTGTATCTATCTTCCTGTATATAAATTTACATGCATTTATAACTTTGTTTCCAATCCAGCATCCACCACAGATTTAATTCTGGCTTTCTTCCCTTATTTGCAAATTTCTTTCTCTGACAGTAGGGAACCTGGCTCCCATTACCTTCCATTTATTTACATTTTGCTCAATTCTAGTATACATATAGCTTCAGAATTACTAGCCTGTATCCCTGAGGAAGAGAAACTACTAATTAGAGTGCAATGATTAGATACAGTTCTTTTCTTTAGCCTTACAGTTTCCAGCCAACTGTAAGCTAGACTGTAAGAAACAGCAAAATACCATTTTCCACAGTTACTTAGGTCAACACACTACTCTTTCAGACAATGCTGGGAAGCAGGTGCATTCATGCTGTCTGCTAATATTTTCAGTTCTCTTCTTTTGGGCATATGGTGGTTAGGACTTTCTTGCCCTCACCAGGTTAAGTTAGAACATGTTACTTGTTTTGCCCAGTGAAATGTAAGAGAAGGTGACATGTCTTGCTTTCAGGAAGAAGGATTTGATTGCTTGGTGTGAGATTCTCCATCTCTCTCTTCTCCTGTCTTGGTAATTGTGGAAGCATAGTTGCTATAAAAGTATGAGCTGAGTCATTACATGGAAGGCAGCAGCTTGGGAGAATCATCTAGGAGCAGAGTGGATTTTGCATGAGAAGTAAACATTTATTATCTTAAGCCTGAGATTTTGGAGTTGTTTGTTACTGCAGCATGACTATGATCTTACCTGATACATAAATAAACATAATAATTAAGAATGATAAGATATTCAAAAGTAAACTTCACATCCTATGGGGAAAATTAGTAGTGTAGATAAATGCCATGAATAGTGGTTCTTAAAGCTATTTGTGTTCACAAATCCATTTGGAGATCTGATGAAAGCTATCTGCTATCTTCTTCCCAAAATGCTTGAAGTCACATATACACAGTATTTTACATTCCATTTCAGCCAGGTGCATAGACACCCTGAAGCTTTCTAGATCACATGGCTCATCTCACATGGGCAGCTGCTAGTCATCCTCACTGACTGCTGACATGTGGGTTGTGGGCTCAGTCTTTAGGGTGCAAACTTAAAGGTTCAGATTGAGGCAGTCTGAGAGAGCCTCTTGGAGGAAGTGCCTTTCAGGCTGAACCTTAAAGGAAAGGCAGAAGAGATTGGGAATCAGATTTCAGGTGGAGGTCATAAAGGCAGAACGTGGCAGAGGAGGTCGTTAAACTCAGGGCCAGCTTACTCCACACCCCTCCATTTTAACCTCTCTGTAAGAGCAGTGGTGACCCCCATGGAATCTGTTTTCACTGTTTCAGGGAGGTAAGAAGGAAACCTAACCCTGGCACTGTGTGTTCAACAAGGCTCTGAAGTCCTTGAGTGGTTGCAGACTCTAATGCCTTCAGTGCCTGACAGGTTAAATTAGGGAGTTAAGGGAGCCAAGTGAAAGACAAAAGGGAATGGAGTGAACTGGAGAGCCTGTGGCCCATCTCAAGTGGGCAGCTGCTGTTTATTTTCACAGACAGCTGCCACGTGCGTATGTGAATTCATGGTGCCACAATTCCAATTTTTCAAGAGAAAATGTAAATTTGTGGGTTTTTTTCTGTAAAATATTCTGACATTTTAAAAAGAGTTTTAAAGAGAGACAAAGCATGTGTGGCCACCAGGGCCACCATGTACAATTGGGTAGGTTCTGTTTTAGCTGAGGGTCCTTGAGTAGGTCTACACAGATGAAGGGATGCCTTTTTCTAATGCATACACAGGTGCATGTAGGGCTGCAGAAGCCCTGATGGGGTTATATCCAGCTTGCACACCTTCAGTTTGAAGCCCCTGGTTTGGGAGAAGCTTGCTTTCTCCATTCCCAACAGACATTTCTGTAAGCTAGTGTGAACAGCTTACAGAACGAGGCATCGCCAGTTCAATGCACAGGTCTCTGACCTGTGCCTGAAGCCCCCACTTCCTTCTGGGTGGCATTCAGGACCCCAGGGTGATGGAGGTGTTAGTGGACATTTCGAATTCTGGCAGCTGGGCTCTTCTACCTGGTGCCTGTTTTCATGAATGATAGCATTACCTGATTTTCTAGGCAGGCATGCAAAATACAGTTGCATAATTCTTGTGTACCCAAAGATGGAGTAAAAACAAAAGCAAGATAAAATTGCACACCATGAATACTTGCTGTACAGCACACATAACCCTAGTAATTTGGAAAAGAGCAGGTGTCTCAGCTATCATTAAAGGCACTAATATATTTCTCTAGTATTATACTAGTTATTCCATGAGACACTCCTTGCTGTAGGTTTGTTTTTCTTTCTTTTTCTTGGACTGAACAACTTCCAGGGAAGTAAGAACGTGTGGAAACATATTTCGGGTTTTCCCACCAGAACAACAGGCTTCCATTCTCCTTGCTGGACCTTTGAAAGGTACCATCAAACCAAGCTTTCGGGGTGTACTGTAAACCCCAAGTCGTGCTCTGCCCCATAGAAAAGATGAAGGAATTCACTGAACTGAAATGTATGATTATGGTCGCAAATTTGCTTCCTGGTTTTGTAGGGCACCAAGACTACTTGAGGCAGCGAGTATCCACTAGCTTCTGCTAGCTGGTCATGATAGACCAAACAGAGCACACACTGAGTAGAGATGGGGGCCACTGGCTTAGAAATCATTGGCATTCCAAGAATGCACAGGCCATTCAAAATCTGCTGTGTCCATAGAGTACACAGAGAACAAAATGTGAAGAGGTAATGGTATTTTAAAGAAATCTTTTTTAGTACATTATTGATAAAGCTATTTTCTTTCTTTTTTCTTTTCTTTTGTTTTTGTTTTGCAAATTTTTCTTCTGCTGCCATTAGATTCTACCATTGCAGTTCCAACACATCTCCCTTCTCCCATGGGATTATTTTGAGTTACAGTGTGCCTCAAGGGGGCCCATATCCAAAAAAGAAAAAAGAGAAGGAAAACAATATCTGTTAGAAACCTAAAGAGCCTCTTTAGTTTCTGTTTGTTTTTTTCCTCCCCTCTGGCCTTGTACATAATCAGGAGAAGAGAGAAGTAACTTGTATACATTGCTGTTAGGAACCTGCTCTGTGGCAGGTAGGTGGGAGGCATTAAAGCCTTAGTGCTTGTAACCAGTGTCCAGAATTTAATGGACATTCAGAAATGTAGTGGTTCTCAACTTTATCTGTGTATTGAAAACTTTCTGAAGATCTTGATTTAGTGGGTCTTGGATAGGATCTAGGCATCCGTAGTTTTTAAAAATCTTCAAAGGTAATTCTGACAGATAGCCAGAGGAGGAAATGTGTATTTAATAGATGGAAAGGTAATTGAATTAAGGAAGGGGTAAAATTCCAACTAGACCAATAAGCAATTGTGTTAGAGTTGAGACCAGAGTTCTTTAATATCACAATGTGAACCTGAAATTAAGAAAAAAATTTGCCTCTATTGGCATGTTATCAGTTTTGGCTGTGTTAGGACCCATGATGTTCTCCACTGGGGCTTGATGAAGGATTAGTAGGGTGAATTGCGGGTGGATACATGTTGCACCAGTCACTTACTCATTTAATAAATATGTATTGTAATGCTCTTGAGCAGCCATAGAAAATGCACGCACATAGATTAAAAATATATAAAGAAGAAAAAATGAAATTCTAAAAAGTACTCAATGAATACAAAAGAAGGCAGGAAAGGAGGATCAAGGATCAGAGAATAGTAGAAGAAAAATGGGGGAAAAACCCTCCAAAATACTATATTTAAACCCAATCTTTATCAATAGCTATTTACATTTAAAGGGGAAAAAATAGTTCAGTTACAAAGCCAGAATTATCAGAATGGATAACCACTAACTGCAACCTAAAAATGATGCACCTTAAATATAAAATTGCAGGTAGATTAAAAGTCAAAAGAGGAAAAAGATATACCATGCAAACACTACTCATTAGAAAATGGTATGCCTCTGTTAATCAAAGATTTTAAAACAGGAAATATTACCAGACATAAGAGGGAGATATTTCATAAGAATAGGGCCAATTCATGAGCAAGAGATAACAATCCTAAATGTATGTGTGTCTAATAGTGCATCAAACTACATGCAACAAACATTGACAGAACTAAAGGGAGAAGTAGATCAATCCACAATCAGAGTTGGTGTCCTCAACACTTCTTTCTCAGTAACTAACAGAAAAGGAGACAAAAAAATAAAAAAATGATATAGATGATTCAAACAGCACTATCAACCAACATGACTTAATAGACGTACAAAATTCTTACAATCACTAGATGCAGAATACACGTTCTTATTAAGGCTACATAAAAGGCTAAGCAAGATAGATTCTGGACCATAAAACAAATCCTCCAAAATTTCAAAAATCAAAATAATACAAAATAGGTTCTTTGGCCATGATAAAATTAAATTAGAAATCAGTAATAACAAGTATCTACTAATTCTCCAAGTATTTAAAAACAGTACTAAATAACCCATGATTCAAGGAAGAAGTCATAAAGGAAATCAGAAAATAGTTTGAACTACAATGATAATAAAAACAGATATCAAAAATTTGCAGGGTACATATAAAGTGGTGCTAACACAAAATCATATTTTTAAATGCTTATGCTAGCAAAGAAGGCAGATCTAAAATAAATTATATAAGCTTTTACCTTAAAAAGCTAGGAAAAATAGAGCAACTAAGGCTGAAGGAAGGAAATAGTAAACATAAAAATGGAAAACAATAGATGTATGTCAAGTACAAAAGTTGATTGCTAAACAAATATTAACAAAGTTGACAAATTGCTAACAAGACTGATCAAGAAGGAAGAGAGAAAACACAAAATCAATGTTAAGAATTAAACGGTATCACAATAGCTCCTTTATGCCACCAAACTTTACAACATTCTTTAAAAATGCAGTTTATCCGATTAAAGAACAGATAGATGACCTGAATAGCTCTAAATATTCATAAAAAATTGAACTCATATTAAAATTCTTTTTACAAAGAGAATTTGTGTCCAACAACTTCATTGGTGAAGTCTATTAAATTTTTAAGGAAAAAATAATTCTAATCTTACAGAAACTCATTTAAAAAATAGAGGAAGAGGGATTTTTCTGACTCATTTTATAAAGTCAGCATAACAAAACTTAACAAGGATATTGCAAGAAAAGAAAACTGCAGGTCATAATCACTCATTGAATAGTTTAAAAAATCCTTAATACAATATTAGCAATTAGTAAAGCAATATATAAAAAGTATAATACATCACAACCAAGTGGACTTAATCTAGGCATGTATGGTTTTTTAACATTCAAAAACGAGTGTAATTCACCATGTTTATAGAGTAAAAGAGAAAAATCTCATGATAATCTCAAGAGTTGGAGGAAAAGCATTTGGCAAAATCCAACACACTTTTATAACTACAAAAAAAAGGAAGAAGAACCTCTAAGCAAATTAAGAATAGAAAAGAATTTCCTTAACCTAATATAGGGCATCTCTGAAAAATATGTCATCATTCTTAAATGGTGAAATACTGAGAACATTAATGTCATTTGTTAACATAATTCTTAATGGTAAAATACTGAAAACATTCATCCTGTGATTGAGAACAGGCAAATATTTCTACTCTAAACCATTTCTCCTCAACATTTTACTGGAGTTAAGTGCAATAAAACATTGATAATAATGAAGTAAAACTATCACAATAAGATGATTACATATAAAAAAATCTTAAAAAATAGTAGATTTGATATGTGAATTCAGCAAGGTCTCAGTAAAGAGTTAATGTACTAAAATCAATTGGAAAATAGAATTTTAAATATATAATTCGTAACAACTTAAAACCAACCAATATCTAGAAATGAATTTAACAAAATATATAAAAGACTTCTACACTGAAATGTATAAAATGTTGTTGTGGAAAAAGTAAGGACCTAAATAAATATGGTTTTACCATGCTTATGGAGTTGGAATACTCAATATTATAAAGAAGTCAGATTTCACCCAAACTGATCTGTAAATTTAATGTAATTCCAATCAAAATTTCATCAGGCTTTTTTTTTTGTAGAAATAAATAAGCTGCTAATAAAATTTATATAGAAATATAAAGAACCTAAAATAGCCAAAACAATATTGAAAAAGAAGAACAAAGTTGGAAGACTTATCCTACCTGATTTTAAGATTTACTATAAAGCTACAGAAATCAAGACAGTGTAACACTAGTGTGAGGATAGACAAATAGATCAATGGAACAAAAAAGAAAGTCCAGAAACAGATCCACACATATACAGTCAATTGATTTTTCAAGAAAACACCAATGCAGTTCACTCAGAGAAGGGAAGTTTTTTAAACAAATGATACTAGATAACTGGATGTCTATATAAGAAGAAAACTGAGCAGCAACTCATACCTCAAACTATACACAAAACTGGAAATAGATTTCAACTCAAAATGTAAAAGCTGAAACTATAAGGCTCTTAGACAAAAAAATAGATGCATATCTTTGTGACCTGAGCATAGGCAAAGCTTTTTTAGATAGAATGCAAAATGTAAAAATCATAAAAGAAAAAGATAATAAACTTGACTTCATCAAAATTAATATCTGTTTCTCAGTAGTCAATGGGGAAAACATTTACAATATTTTCTACTCCATATGTATCCACAAGAACTTTTATCTGGAATATATAAAGAACTCCTACAAATAAATAACACCAAAAAAGAAACAACCCAATAAAAAATGATCAAAGGGCTTAAAAATTTCACAAAAGAGGCTCTATGAAGAACCACTAAATTTATGAAAATATGGTCAACATTGTAAGCCTGCTGGGAAATGCAAATTAAAATCACAATAAGAAACTATTATGTATTTACCAAAATCTATAAAGTTTGAAAAGACTAGCAATATCTGATGCTGGAAAGGATGCAGAGCAACTGGATTGTGCATGTGGTGGAGATATAAAATTATACAACCACTTTGGAAAACTGGCAGTTTCTTATTTTAATGTATACCTGCTCTATGGTCCTGCCATTCAACTTCTACCTATTTACTCAAGAGAAATGGAAGCATATTTCTACAAAATGACTTGTGCAAGAATGTTCATTACAGCTTTATTCATGATAGTAAAATATCCAAAATAACATGTTTCCATTTTTTTTTGTCCATCAACAAGAAAATGGATAAACAAATTGTGGTAAATCCATGCAACAGAATAGTGTGCACCAAAAAATGAATAAATTACACATTCATACAACACATGGGTAAATGTCAAAAACATTATGATGAGTCAATAAGTCAGGATACAAGATAGTTCACACAGTATGTTTCAGTTTACATCAAATTAAAGGACAGGCAGAACCAGTCTATGAGGATAGAAATCGGAACAGTGGTCACCTCTGGTGGAAAGAGGGGTAAAACTGGTAAGAGACAAAAAAGAACTTTCTGGGATGATGGTAATGTTCTATACCTTGATTTAAGTGATACTTAAATAAGTATATATATTTGTCAAAATTTATTGGAAGGTACATTGAGGATCTGTGCATTTTACTGTGTGTACCTAAATCTAAGAAGGGAGTGTATCAATACCTATTGTGTGTAAGCGCTATGCTAGATCCTGAGGGTAGGCTAGTGAGCAAACACAGCCATAGTCCTTGTTTTTGTGGAGCTTAGGAGGAGAGGAAGAAAAAGACATCAGTGAAAAAATCATGCACTTGAAATTTTGAAAATTTGAAAAATACAGATAAGTGAAATATTTGAGCAGGAAGGTGAGAGTGCAGCAGATATGAATAGTCCCTAAACTCAGATGTTCAACAAGTATCACATTCTTTTTTTAAAAAATTGTCATAGTTGTCTCCCATCTGGGTAGGTGGGAAGATCCATCTCTGTCTGCCTTGGGGCTGCCTCCTCCTGTTCACTCCAGACCCAGGGAACTCTGGTGGCACCTGGACAGTGCAGTAAGGGCCTCCAGGTTCCAAGCTTTCATGGCTTTCACGGTCATTGCTGTTATCTTTTTTGTCCAATGCAGAAGTGTCCTTGAAGGTCAGAGTCATGCTGCTATTGGACTCATAAGAAGTTCTCTAGAAACACTATGCAGCCATCCTTTGGAAGTCTTGCCATCTCTTGGGGGGAGGGGGAGGCGGCTGTTTGGGAGCAAGGAGAAGGTCTCTACTGCTTATAGGATCTCTCATTCTCTCTTGCTCTCTATTTCTGTCTCCTCTCTGAAGGTCTACCACTATCTCTTCAGTGGGCTTAAACTGCTGGCAAAAACAGGATACTTTTGCTCTCTGCTCTGCAAAACTTGGTAATGCAAGGAAGAACAGAAAGGCCAAACTGCAAGCTTGAAATGTGAGGAAGACAGAAAAATCACATAGGTATAGGTAACAAAAATTTTCAATAAATTATCCTACCCAATATTATATACTAGAGCAAAGTGATTCAGTTTCGGAGGCCAGGAAAGAGTTTCTCTGAGGAATTAATGATTGAATTAAATTTCTCAAAGAGGTGGAATTAACTATGAAAGATGAGGTGAGGGAAGGAGTGTAGGATGGGATGGGGGAAGGAGTGTTTCAGGAAGTAGGACAGCGTATGTAAAGGCCCTGTGGTGACAGGGAGCATTCAAGAAACTGAAAGGAGGCCAGTGGAGCTGCCAGACAGTGAGCAAAGCAGTGGGGTACGTGATGAGACCAGAGTGGCAGGCAGGGCCCAGACCTGGAAAGGCCAATATTTCCATTCTTATCTTAGGGTAAATGGGAAGCCATTGGAGGGTTTCAAATTTCTCTTTTTACTCCTCTATTTTAAAAAAAGTATGTTTGTCTATAGTTTTATTAAAGGCATGGCTGATCCTCAGTTCTACCCACTGCTAAGGCTGTTCCTAAATGGAGTCAGGAAGCCCCAGCACATCCTTTTTGTCTTTGTGGATTCAGAAGGGCCACTGACCTCAGAGATGGGTGTACCTACCAATATGGGTAATGTTGTATTCCAGCCAACTCTTACTACTGCATATTTCTGCAACTTGGGATACATGAGCATTTTCCCAGTTGATTCGAAGTAGTTAGGTGAAATGGCTGGAGAAATAAAAGTAATTTAGGTTATAAATGAGAATGCTAACCATATGATAGGTTGCTATAAAGGAAGACCAACATTAATGTGCTGTAATATGCAATTTGAACTTGCAGAGGAGTGAATTATGTACTGCAATAATAAGGAGGCAAAAAAGTTATATGAGTACTTATTGTAGTGACAGCTATTTCTACAGTGAGGTTTTTACACTCTGAGTGCATGTCTGTGCATAATTTCCATATGCTTCCCAGGTATCATATGTTATATCTAAAGACAGAAAGAGGTTAATGTCCAAAGGAGGAAAAATCTGCTATTAAACTCATTAATTTGAGAGTTCTGGTTGTAGAACGATTGTGAAAGACAATTATTTCTTGGCTTGAATGTGATCTTTTGCTGTAATTCTAAACGAGAATGTGTGAAAATATTGAGTGCATCTGCTAAGTGAAGCAAAATGTAGAGTGAAACTTTATTTATTTAACCTTATCTTGTGAGTAATAAGGATGGGGAATCTATGAAGAAGGGAAGAGTCCTTCTTAAAATAGAAGCTGAAAGTGGGTATAAAATGGAGTGATGTACTTAAAACACTGAATAGAATCTGTTTTAATTTCTGTTTTCTAACACCTTCAAGTACTTTAGAAGCACAAATTTACATATCAGTTATAAATCAGTCACTTATCCCAAAAGTATTTTTATTAGGCAATAGCTTGAACTTGTTATCATAGTTTGAATGACTGTATGTTCCTAAAAGTAACACAGCCAGCTGCATTTCTTTAAATATATTGCAGAATTTTTTTTCCTCACTCAGAATGAATGTCCTACTTTCCAAAGCAATTCTGCCCAGTGAAGCATTGGTCTAAGTGGGAGAATTCCAAACTCACATCGTTGGCTGGCAGACACTGATGACCACAGGGAGCCAGAAGGCTGGGCCACTGGGCCAGTAGGAAGAGTATTGTGCCAGAGGCCTGAGCACTGTGTTTGAATTCTGCCATTGTCACTTGACGGAGAGTAACTGGGCTGCACAGCACCATCACAGGTCTCTGGTATCTAGCTTCTGCCGAGTTCCAAATCACTGCTCGGAAGTCATTCCACTTGTCCCTACTAAGCTCCATTCTTTCATCAGTAAGTTGACTGCCCCAAACTTTTAACATTTGGCCTTTGCCTAGCTCATCAAATCTCACAGAGGATAGCGGGGAAGCATAAAGGGGGCAGTTCTCTCGTAGACCTCCATCCTTAAGGTCCTATATAAGTGGTGTCTTGTTTCTCCTTTCTTACCTCTCCTGCTAACTAACCCTCCCACTTACCCATTCTCTTTACAGTCATTCGTTTTCACTGTTCCTTCGCTGGCTCCTTCTCCCTCTTCAGCTCTCCTCACCATTTCTCTCCTACCCTGAAAGAACTCTTGCCCTGCAGAATTCACAAGTTCACCTTCTGGCTGTTGCCACCTTCCTCATTTTGCAAACTGGCATCTTCTGTTGTGTAGCAGGACAGGTGGGGCAGGTACCTATCAAGCTAGGACCTGGGCAGAGTTTTCGAGACTCTGACTCTCCTCGCCAGCCTTCCTTACCAAGCAGGTGTCCAGCTACACTCTATTGATTGCATCCCTTTCCCTTGTAAGTCTTCTTTTCCCCCTCTCTGATTTTTATTTGGTATTGTTAATGGATTTTTCCATTATGTAAAAATATACTGACTTTAAAAAGCTATGTGTCACATATGTTCATTATGAAAAAATAGGTATTTATTAGCAAAGAGTAGAAGATAAAACTTCCCTTTTTTCCTTCCAGATACATTATGCATATAAACACACATCAGCAGTATGCTGTTAAGCATGGACTATGGGACAGAGTATGTGAATTTGAAAGCCAAGCTTTGCCACTTATTAACTGTGTGACCTCAGGCACATTAGTAACCTCTCTGTGTCCCAGCAGTTTCCTCTTTAAAATGAAGTAAAAATAATAACATCACTGGGGTTATAAGGATGAGTGAATTAATATTTATAAAGTGTTTAGAGCCACACCTGGAATGAAGAAAGCCCTTGATAAATGTACTACTATCATGTCATTTGTAAAGAAATTAGACCATGCTACATGTGGAATTTTACAGCTTGCTTTTTCACTTAAAATATGTTTGAACATTTTTCGTGTCATTCATTTTATGTCAATGAATGACTAATCTGAATGTCATATTATACTTTAAGCATATTGTTTTAAATGAGTGTATAATACTCCACTGTGTAGCTGAACTTAAACTTATTAATGTTCATTAGATGAATTGTTCCCAGTTTTGCAATTCAAACAACACAACGGTTAACATCCTAGTCCATGCCTTACATCTTTTTACATATCCCTGGTTTCTAGGAATGAGATTTATGGGTCAACAGATATGCACATTTTTAAGATTTGATTTAAATTGCTAAAATAATCTACAGCTTATACTTCCATCAGTAGAGTAAGGCAGTGTTTTTTTTTTGTTTGTTTTGTTTTGTTTTACCATTAATCCCTTCAAGGACCCACAGGAACTTTACATTCATTTTATTTCATTATGTCTGATGTGGCTAACTTTTCTGCATACATGAGTTTCTAATAGACATTGTGCCAAATATTGATTTTCAGATTGTCATAACAAGTCTTAGCCATGAACTTTTAAGGAAAGTTCCCTAGATTGGATAAAGATCTTAGGAAGGCCTTGAGAATATGGCTAAACCCAAGGGGGTGCTCTTAATGAAAAGGTTCTCAAATTTAGCTGCATATTAGAACTTCCTGAGGAAACTTAAAAAAATTTACCAATGTTTGAGCCTAGACTCAGTGCGTCTGGGGCAGGACCCAGGCACTGAATGGTTCAAAAAGCTCTCCAGATGATTGTGATGTACTATCTGGATTAAAGACATTAGTGGATTGAGTTTCATTAACTACAGATGAGATTATCTGAATTCATCACTTCTGTTTCCTTACACCTGCTGTTGCTGTCATCTTGGTGCCACCATTCAGTCATTTCCTTCTTTCCTTGTGAATATAAAATTAACTATTTCAAAAAATTGGCAGTACCTAGAACCTCAGGTAAAATATATTGTTTATATTCACTTTTCTCTTTCAGTTATGCTGTAGACACCATCCTAATATTAATCTTACTCCTATCCCATCAGTCATCTCCCTTTGATCAGACCTTTCCTTCAGGACACTAATTATCTATCTTTTTAGGTGATTCCACCTACTATAGTGCTTCATAAGTTGAGTGTGATGTAAATGTCATTGGTTCTGTTTTGTTGTTTTTATAAGGCAGCCTCAGAACTGGTTGTGTTTGTTGGAAATGTGCATTCTTAATGGGGCTCACTGAACCAGGGACCTGACTCTTTTGGAATTTTACAAGCTGTGGGAAACCTCTTAGGTAATGATTCTCATGTAAAACTAGGAAAGGCATTTGACAAAAATGCTTTGCAATAGCATGTCCTTGAGTTTTCACAAGTTTATTCAAAAAGAATTACAAAGAGCTAATCTCCCTACAAAAAGATATATAATTGTACTCTATAATTAAAGAAACAGGGTGGGTATTGCTCAGTGGTACAGTGCATGCTTAGCAGGCATGCAGCCCTGGATTCAATCCCCAGTGCTTCCATTAAAAAAAAAGTCGGAAACAAATTGGCAATGGCATGTAGTTATTAATAACTCACTAATAAGTCAGATTTATATCTGAGTCCGCTTAACAGGAGTGTAAGGGAATAGGTACTCTTACAACTTTTGGTGAAAATGTGAATTAGTAAGACCATTTTTAAAAGTAATCTGGCAGTATTTACTAAAATTAAAAGTGGGGGGGAGGATAGAGCTTAGAGGTAGAGCACACGCTTAGCATGCACGAGGTCCTGGGTTCAATCCCCAGGACAGGATCTCCACTGAAAAACCAAAGAAATAAATAAACCTAATTATCTACCCCTCTGCAATCAATCAATCAATCAATCAATCAATATGAATATTTCCTTAGACCCAGAAATTCCATATCTAGGAAATTGATTTATGGAATTATTGTAAACCTATACCAAGACATATATACAAGGTCATTCATTTGAGCATTGAGTGTAATACCAAAACATTGGTAACAGCCTACATGTTCATCAGCAGGGGACTGGCTGTATAAATATGGCACTGCCATTCAGCTGTTAAAAGTATGTGTGAGTGGTATGCATGAACATGGAAATATTCCCATGATGCAAAATCGAGCAAAATTAGCAAACTATAGAACAGTCTCAAGGATTGCCTTTCTGAAAATTTTTAAATAAAATTATAAATGTGGTTTAATGTCCTTTTCATCTGGAAAGATAAATGAGCAACTGCTAACAATAACTATCTATGATATGCAAAAGGGTTGAGGGGGGAAGAGAGAGACTTGTGCATTTTAATTTTATACCGTTATCTACTTTATTGATTTTTAAACCACATTTATATGTTATTTCTCTTTCAAAAATTTGGTTAAAAAAATTATGACAGTTGTGGGGTTTGCTGAACCACTGTGCAATTTGAAAAAAATGCGGAGTGAAACAATCACAGTAAATGCTTTACGGTTATTTTTGAGGGGTTAATGAGGAAGAACACCACATTTGATGTTAAGTGGTCTGGCACAGCATTCCCCTTGAGTTAATTGTTCTTCAAAGCATGTGTTTCAAAAGTGATTCTCTGGTGAGTGTACAATAATTGATTATATTATTCTGTATGTTTTTGGTATATCTAAAACATTTTTAAAAAGTTACTCTCCTATTGTGTCAAATCATTTAGTGATTTGGAAAAGGAAGTTAGGATTGGTGAACAGATTTTTCTCTGCCATCCTTTGTTTCTCTGCCCTCGGTACGTTGTAAGCTTTAGGGAAGTATCAAATAGAGTGATTTAGCATTAGGGCCTTTCTCATTGTTTTAATTGCAGTCTGTGTCACAAATACTCAGATATCTAGAATAAAAAACAACAGCAACAGGTCTTTTCATGAATTTCCTGTTGACTCTTGAAAAGTAGTATTTCAAAAAAAACACCAACCAAGGTATTCATCTCTAATGCCAACCTTGCTCTCCTCCCTGTCTCTCTCCTCTCTGTCCCTGTTCCTTCCTACCCTGTGACTTCCTCATCAGTGTTCACTGTACCTATGTTTCCTTCCCACTGCCCCGGCCCTGTATGAAACAATGCCTGGATTAAAGAGCAGAAACTCTTACTGTTTCCTACTAATCCATCCTGCAAAACCTGCTAGTATCATTTCCCTAAAATGCTGTTTTATCCTAGTGGCTCTGATTCTGTATCAACAGAGGTTCCCTGTGAGGTTGAGCCCATAATCCTTAGTCTGTATTCAAACTCATTCTAAATCCAGGAAATTTTTCTTGATTGAACTGAGGACTCCCACCTCCTGCAAACACACACACACACACACACACACACACACACTCTCACTCACACAGTCACACTCACACTTACAGATTGTTCTTATTGGATCCAAGTCCTCACCAGTGAACTGAATTTCATGGTATTTTGAACTTAGTGATAAGGTGTTTTTAATGATTATCTAAATGGTGGGATGTAAATTTATATAAGCACACATGCACGCAGGGTACACCAAGACATTCTCAAGACTTATTTACCAAAAAGAGACTCAGTTGCCCAAAAGAGACCATTTGACTCAGAAGAGACTGAAATACCAGTAGATGGTATAGTTAAATCCTTTCCCTCGTTTTTTTGACTAGGGTTAAAATCTTATCAAGAAGATGTGATCTGCTACAGAAATTGGAGTAGTCAGTTTCTCTACCTAACTGTAGAATTCTGTGTATATTTTCTGTCCTGTTACACAGGACTGCTCTTGGCAGGTTCCTTGAGGGGTGTGCCTGTGCCTTGTCTCTTTGGAATCTCCCAGGGCCATATGGACTTCTGAGAACAGTTGCTTGGACACCCAATTTCAGAACTGAGGCCTTGCAGGTTCTGACAGGTACTTACATAGTCACGCAGCTTACCCCAGGGAGGATGTGCAAATCTGCAAGGTCTTTTGCTGGAGGTAGAGTTCTTGGAAGCTTATGAGGCCATGGTCCTTTCCTCATAGAAAGTACAGGCTTGTGGAGCTGCCGTTATATACCAGGCCAATGCTCATTGCCTCCTGGGTGTATTCACCATCTTTGGAGTCAACCTCAATCATCATCAGCATCATTTTCTCAACCATAGAATAAACGGGGTCTGAACAGTAGCAATGGGGTCCAGAAGCTACTTTCAGTGTCGCAAAAAGCCCAGTAGAAGTTGTATACTTGCCTTCACTAGCACCGCATTGCTTATTACAGAGTAAATGCAGTTTGTTAGACAAGATTTTTCAAATGTGGAGCTTGCAGAGGAAAATTAATTAAAAGTTTCCATGGTGGAGCCTAGTTCATCTCTATATCCTTTCCAAGCCCCACTAACGTTCTTTAATTCAGTCCAGGTTGCCCATGAACTTGATAGTCTGGGCAAGATACTCTCATTCCACCTGCCAATTTTTGTCTGAAGAGCCTAAACACAGTCTTAGCATTTGGGCAGTGTCTCAGTATTGGGCAAATACTTGATCTGATTTTTAACAGCTTTACCCACCTATCTTGACTCTTTAGTCCTCTGTGTCTGAACCCAGAAGGTTGGTAGGTGCTTCTCCTTCTCCCCTCCCACCCTCCTCCCTTCTTTCTGTTTCCTTCCTTTCAGCTTGGACCTATCAGCATAATTTTCTGTTTGTTTTTATTACTTAGGTCTCTTCTCTGTTTTATGGATGCATCTTCTTGTTTCTTTCCTTGAAGCTCTGCATATTTTGCTTTCTGCCATTTCCTGGACTCAACTTCATCAACTCGATAGCAGTAAACCCCACTTGTTTTCTTCTTTAAAATGCTGACAGTTTTCTGGATATCAAGTATTAGCGAGGCACCAGTCGCTGTAGGATGGCTAGATTAGTCTGTGCTTCTTACAGCCCTCCTTATGATTGTTTCCAGTAATTTGATACATGCATACTAGCTAATAAAGTACAATTAACATTTAATAATAAAAAATATAAAAAGTCAGTTGCACCTCCCTCATAATGATAAGCAAAGCTATTAATGTTGTGATGTCTTAACAGTTAGCTGCATGAGTGCTAAATGTTGCTTTTAATTAAACAATAAAGAATGCACCGCCCTTTCTGGTATGGTATCATTATAAATTTTGATGTGGTACAACAATTTGATTCTTTAAAAATTAATTGCCTAGGAGTATGTTTAAGTAGTATTGATTATGTTGGTACCTTGTGTTGATCTGTGATACTTAACCCAACATTTAAAATATCTTTTTTCCATTATATGTTGTGATGCAAGAATAAAAGCAAAGTACAAAACAAATAGGCACTTGAATTCTAATAGCAATAAGCAATAAATGTCAGGCATCTGGAAATTATGGTTGCAATTTCATCAGAGTACACTTTGTTCTTCTATTATGCCTGCATGAATTTTGCTACAGGCAAAATCTATTACAGATAACAGTTAAGAACCTTTCTAATCTACACAGATAGTCATGGAAAAAGGCTGGAAAACTAAATGTTGGAAAATGTAATATTGCAGGGGAAAATTGACACTTGTAGAAAATAATGTGGGCCTATTTAGAACCACAAATGGTAATCATTTCTTTAAGATCATGGTGTGGTGGAGGTTTCTGTGATGGGTGACCCAGATGAAGGACACAGAACTGGAAATGAATCCTGTTCTGCTGGCTGGTATGCGCGTGTACAGGTAGATGCTTATCTGTAAATTGAGGGGTGGGGTGTGTGCTTAATGATCGCTACCTGAAGTTGTAATTACAAAGTCAGATTGCACATGAGAAGCCTGGGTTTTTTCCACTGCCCTTGGGTACACTGGAGAGGAATATTTCTATTTTGGGGCCAGCTGACTCCCTTCAGGAGAAAGATTAATTAGTATTCACCATTCTTGATGGCACATAGTGACCCTGGATACTTGCTTGGTAAATTTACTAACTGAGCTTTCAGGAAATTGGCTCCCAGCTATTAACTTGGATAAATGTCTTTTCTGCACTTAACTCCAGCTTAACCTGCATCTTCTAGGTCTCAGAGCATTAGAACTGGAGTTTGAAGATGTAGAGTCTGCCATTTCCTTTATTATCCTCATCCCCTTTATTTTCACATCCTTTCAATTTGTGTGAAGCATTAGCACCTAGATTACTTATTTACTGCTCTGTAACCAGCTACCTCCAAATTTAGCAGCTTAAAGCAAATAAATGTTTATTATCTCACAATTTCTGTGGGTCTGGAATCTGGGAGCAGCTTAGATGGATGTTTCTGGCTTGGGGTCTCTCGTAAAGTTATGATCAAGATGTCACCCAGGGCTGCAGTCGACTGAAGACTTGATGTCAAGCTGGGGGTGGGGGGAAGGATCTTCTTCTGAAAGGATAGCTGTTGGAGAAGTTTCAGTTCTTCAACGGGCAGGAGGCTTCCAGTCATTGCCATGTGAGTCTCTCCATAGAGCTGCTTGAGAATATATACCTACAACAGTGCAGCTGGTTTCCCCAAAAGCAGTTGATCCAAGAGAGAGGAAGGACACTGCCATGCCCTTTATGACCTAGTCTGAGAAGTCACTCGCTGTCACTTCTGCCATATCCTATTTGTTACAAGTGAGTCACTGAGTTCTACTTCTGTGGAAGGGGAGCACTAAATTCTACCTGCCGAAGAGAGGCACATCAAAGAATCTGTGGATGTATTTTAAAACCACCATACCACCTAAATAGGGCACACGAGCATGGGTTCCCAGAGCAGACCTGTTTTCCATGCGCACTTAAGTAGCACTTTGTCTGAAAAGACCTCCTTCGCATCTTGGACCCACATTCTTCTTCCTTCTCTCACATCTAAATAACAGCATCTCATTGCTTTGAGCGTGTTGTCTTTGACTGCTATGAATCATTACTGAAGGTGTGTATTTTGTTTTCTCCTCAATAAAATGTTAGGTGTCTTAAGATAAGGATTGTGTCATAACTGTACCTTCTCTAGAGGCCATTCCATATTAGAGAAATAGCTGGTGCTCTACACATAAGCACAGGAGGCTGCTGAGTGTGGTGGGTGAGAGCAAGGCTTTGGAGTCAGGGCATCTTAGGTTCAAATTCTGGCTCCACCACTGTAAAAGCATGGGAAATCTATTACACAGGGAACAGTATTAGAAAGTATCTCGTGAATCTATTGTGAAGATTTAATGAGGTAATGCACATTGAGAATGTAGGAGGTGATACACAAACTGTAGATATTATCATTGTGGTACTGTTGCTGTTCATAATTATTTCACCTCTTCTTAGGACATCTTTTGTTATGTTGGATGAACTGACTTTTATCCTTTGGTCCTTGTCCTACCAACTTTCTGTGTGACATCAAGCAAGTTACTTCTTTTCGGAGCCTCCATTTTCTAATCTGTGATACAAACCAGATAATTTCCATGACCCTTCTGAAGCAAGATTCTCTAACTCTGTTTTCTCTTATACAGGTATAATTAAAGAGAGAAAAGATTTTCTGTTTTATCTGGGCAAGTTCTTCAGGACATACCATGTTAAATCATACGAAGAAGAACTTGTCAGAAGATGAGATACCTGTGTGGGTTTGTCTGTAAGAGAAGACAGAGACTAATATTTTTTGAGTACTTATTACGTGCTCAGACCTCCATATATATCATATCACTACATACAATTATGTATGTATGTATGTATACATATGTATGTATGAACCTCTCTTTTTCTCCCTTCTGCTTATCCCAGTCCATCCACCATCCAAGATCCCCACTAAAGATGAAGGTCCCGGGTCATGTGGCCAATAAATAGCATCAGGGAGAACTGGATCCATTCTGTGTGATTCCAATCCCAGGTCCTTCCCATGGTCCCTGGTCCCCTCCATTTGAGAAGGGTGTACCCTCCTGAGTGATTTAACCTCAGCTTATCCTTCCGTACCTGGCAGCAGAGATACTCAGGTAACCTAGGGCAAGCAGCAGTGGGGTCATTGGTGTAGCTGGATACCTCTCACTGGGCCAAGTTGAAGGGAATTATCTGGATTTTTTTAGTCCCTTTTAAAATCCAGTACACAATTATCAGCAGTCTTGTCTCTATGACTTAGTTTCTGTGGCACTAAGAGGGTAAAATTCTTTGATATGAAAATTCCAGGGCTTCTGCTAGGGTTCTTGAGAGTCTGTACAGGAAGGGTTTTTCTTTTTTTCTTGTTTGTTTTATTGTTTTGGTTTTGTTTTAATCTCCCTTTGCCCTGGTCCCTCTAAGCTTGGGAAACTGTTGACTTTGTGTGGCAAAGCAGGGAGGTGGGCTCTGTGGGGTTTACCCCATTGACTTGTTGTAACTTTGTACCTGATTGATGCCTATGAAAAGTTCTGCTTACAGAGTGATAAGAGAGTCTTGCTCAGAGTCAAGGCCACCAGTTGGTCTCATGGCCTCCTCTCTTTGGGAAGGATTGGAAGGCTCAGCTGGCTGGGTCTTGTCTATTCAGCCTCCCAAGTGGGGCTCTGTCAAGGGTGTATGGCTACCTGTGACTAGAGGGAGGAAGGACTAAATGCTTCTCCAAACACACATGAGCATAAGGAGAGAGGGAAAAGAGGGCAGGCCATTGTATCATGTACCTGTGAGGGTGGAGGTGACCACAGGATAGGAGTGTAGGACAGAAAAGTGAAACACATATCAAGGTGGTGGGGCTGGCTACAGTGCTCAGTTTGGGCCCAGATGCCCACAGCTGTCAAGATTAAAACATAGACACTTGAGACCAGGAAGGCACTAAGTCTAATTCATTGACTTAAGAGATAGAAAAACAGATGTGATAAGGTATCCTCTCGCTTCTACCACTGTCATATACCACTGTGTAGATAGTCGTATCAGGTTTTGTCCCTATTGATCTGAGGTCTCTCTGAGGTTAGGATGAGTGTCTGGATTCTGAGAGAGAGCCCAGGAGTCAGGGACAATAGTACTGCAACCACCAATGGCCCTTCAGTCCATTGACCATAAGCACCCAGGGACCTCTATAAATGGCACTCAGATTGCATTACCCCACTGCTTAAAACCCTCTAATCTGGTTCTTGACCTATCTACAAAGGAAAACTAAATATTAACTTACTAAAAATACAAGAAATTTTAATTGTGTTTATGATTTTAACTGTAATGCTAGACTTATGTTCACAGAAGTAATTAGCCACATCAGTATTGTAGGTTAAAAACTGCAAAAGGGAAGACATATATTCCTTTAAATAAATTCCTCACTCTTCATTCTAAATTTGCCTAACTGCAGCATGTAGCATCTTGGTCTCTTAGAAATTTGTTTCTTCTATGTTGTTTTTTGAATACTGCCACTAGATTTGGATAACCTGTTTATTGAAAAGGGAAAGTAGGACAGAGGAAGTTTCTTAAAAATCAATATATATAAAGCTAAAGCTGACAATGATTTCCTATCACACTTGGAACAAAATCTGAATTTCTTGCATTTCTTACCATGTTGGCATGTTCTTCACGAGCCGGTCACAGCCCATTGCTATGACCTCATCTCCTCATTCACTCCTCTCCAGATGTATTTTTCTTCCTTCTATCTCCTCAATATGCCAACTTTGTCCTCTCTTTAGGGCCTTTACATGTGCAGCTCCCTCTGGAAAGTTTTTCTGACAAATCTTGGCATGACTGTCTCCTTGTCATTCAGGTCTTAGGTCTCTGTCATCACACAGAGGTGTTCCCGACTGCCTGACTTTATGCGTTTGTATAATAAGTAGAACCAATAGTAATTATCTTGTTAATCTATTAATTTACTGGTTTATTGTCTGTTTCCTTCCCTGACACATCAGCTCCAAGAGAGCGGGGATTACAGCCTGGCTCATTCGTTGCTGTATCCCCAGGGCTAGGCCAGTGCCTGGCACAGAGCAAATGTTCACTAAAGAAATGAGGCAGTCTTGGCTCTGCTAGCTGCCACCTGTGTGACCTTGGGCTAGTCACTCTATTTTCATTATGTTAAATTAGGTTGTAAAATCTACTTGTTAGGAAGATAAATAACATGTTTATAAAATGCTTAGAATAGCACCAGATTCATAGAATGTGTTTAATAATTAGAATTTTTTTGATTCCAATGCTTGAAACAATGTGTGTGTGCTTGTGTGCGCACATGGTCACATGCAGTAGGCACTGAATAAGTATGTACTGATTGAACAGATACGTTTCCCAAATTACTCGTTGCAGGCCCAGATCTTCAACGTAGGTCACCTGATTCCTATTCCTTGATAATTCTCAGTGCCAAGCATGCCTGAGGGGTGGGTTAGGGGAAATGGGATTTATGGGGATAGAATATTTTGAGAAGTGAATATAGGATGGCTCTCTGGAGATGTAGCTTCTAGATGTGGTTCTGTCCGTTTGAGTCACTGGGGAGGCCATGTTATGTCTGTTGGCTTCTGTTTTCTGATCTATAAAATGGAGATTGTATACTGGTTTTTCCTCCTTCCTGTTAACAGATTCTGATTTATCACCTGCTTTGCGTCCAGATGGGAGGCACAGTTATGCCCACATGTTGCATATGATCTAGCTGGGGAGATGTACTGTGGACAGATACTACCAAGAAAAACACAAGACTTTATCAACTAAATGAGATGAGAGTAGAACAATCTGAGATCAGAATTGGACACTCTTTGTCACTGGAAGTTGTGATGGCTTAGAATGTTCTGGAAGAAAGGCTTAAATTGACTCTTGAATCTCACTTGGTGATTGTGAGAATAAGATGGTATAAATTATATGAAATCCCTGTGACGGTATAATGAGCTCTACAGTTGTAAAGTGTTAGGTTTACTATTCTCTTTCAGATCCAAACAATTCACCCCAAGATAACAGGCCTGTTCTATGTTCTTATGCTTTATACCTTAAGTCAAATGTGACGAGAAATAAGGCCTCCATTCTTCCTATTCCTCAGTACAATGTGGGAGAGTGAAGGTTCATAACTTAGGTCAGAAAATTTAAGTTCATGTCTAGATTCTGCTACTTATTAGCAGTGTGATCTTCGACAAGTTCTGTAACTCCTCTAAATCTCATTTTCCTTCTGCGTATAACTCATAGAATTGTGCTGAGTGTGACATTATGAAATGTAAAGCACTATCCAAAAAGCTATGGCATGGCTTTAATTGTCTGAATAGCTTATTTGGTATAGAAATATTCCAAGCAGTAGTCTGTATGCTTCCTAAGATATGGAAGATTCATCAAAGGCAGAATCTGCAATATTTATTTATATTTTTAGTTTTGATTACATCTTCCATATGGTGTCTGGTTAGATGACTCAGTGAGCATAATTGTTGGTTAGTCCTCAGCTAGTCTCCAAATGAGTATTTTTCATATTTCAACCAAAGTCCCAATTCAAACAGTTTTGTTTGTTTGATGAGGGCATCGGGTTTATGCATAAAGGTAAGGATCAATGTATTCTGAGTATTTTTCAATACTGGATCTTGAAGGAAGCACTGATTTCCAGAACTGGCCACAACAAATAGCTGCTTATTAGATGAGAAAGCTGAGAGTTTTGTAATATTTTCAGAGAGGTTTTTTTTGACCATCTGTCTAAAGTGGCCCTCTCCCAATCACCCTCTGCAACATCATCCTGTTCATTTCCTCTGCAGAACTTACAGCTGTTTAAAACTACCTTATTTGTTTACTTGTCTGTTTTTCTCTTATGTGCTAACAGAATGCGACGTTGATGGGAATGGACCTTCATTCATTTCTCCATCTCTGTAACTCGGAATAATTTCTAACACATGGAGGTGATCAAGAAATATTAATTAGTTCATAAGTGAATGCAGCCACTGAACTAGACACTAAAAAACAATTCAGTTGTCCAGTTCTGCCTTTACTCCAAAGATGACTTCCCCTAGGTACACTTGAGCATTGCATGTTTATCTGGCTGAGCAGAGTCAACCAGCACGGCAGAGATTTAGTATCTCTGAGTCTCATTCATACACAAGAAACCCAGCCAGAAGAGTAATTCCAAAGACCCAAGATATTCCCCATCTTGAAAACGTGAAAAGAGAGTCAGCCTACGTCCTTGTTTGGCATGTGGTCAGTTGTAGCAACCTTAATTTGCAGGTTTCCTTTTCAGTAGAGCACAGCCTCTACTGTGTAATGGCTTCTGAAAGCAAGTTAACTTTGTTTCCTCTTTGAGGGCAAACCACATGAAGCATGTTAAGTTCTCTGCTACTGAAATGTTAAGGGCCATGAGCTAGAATATGCAGTGACCAGGCACTGCCAAGATGAGGACCCCTCAGGCAAGTCCTTCACCTCTTTTCCACACTGCCTGCACGGCCGGTAACCCTTGGGACCAATCATTCTTGAAGATTTGTGCTGTGTTCAGAATTATTAAGTTAATTCTCAGTTTGCAGTTAGTTACGGAGTTACCAGTTTTGATGGTAACTTCTATATTCATGCAAAATTCTTTCTTGAATAAGTTACTCAGTGTAACAAAGATTTTCTCTGAATCTTTATTGTGATATCATCTTGAATGAGAATGGCTAATCTGCATAACTTTGTTCAGAAGTGTTGATTATGGACTGAAGTTTTGTATTTTTATGTTAATTTCAGGTAAACCCTTTTTCTCTTGTATTTGACACCAACACAGCCAGATAATTTTGAAGTTCTGGTGATTGTATTTTTAAATGTACAAAACAAAGTTCCAGTGCAAGTAGGTACTTTTTTTTTTTTTACCAACTGTAAGACTTGAGTGTGTTGTAAATATTATAGAAAGGGCAGCATTCTAGTCCAGCTATACTCCTACAGATTTATTTTCTGTGAACCCTAGATCTAAGCTTTGTAATGGTGCACTCACAATATCTTCCTTGTCTATCACCTCAGGCCACATTCAGTGTTTCCTCACTTAAAATCCACAACA
Source organism: Vicugna pacos (assembly GCF_048564905.1). Lineage (NCBI taxonomy): Eukaryota > Metazoa > Chordata > Mammalia > Artiodactyla > Camelidae > Vicugna > Vicugna pacos. The sequence goes on along the minus strand of NC_132995.1, from coordinate 29,154,762 downwards.
GTTTGGATGATCACATCTCTGCACAGTGGTCCTTTGGGCATCTATTTGATTCTTTTTAGGAGATGTTAGAAGTGGAAAAGGCCAGTGATACATATAAACCAGCAGTGCCCAAACTCGTTTTTGTTGAGTGATTGTGTCCAAGTCAAAAAACCTGGGAATCTTTAAAAACATACAGATCCTAGGACTCCAACCCCCAGAAATTCTTATTTGGAAGGGTTGGGGTCTGATCTTACAATCTGTATTTTTAAAAATCTGATGCTAAGTTGGGTTTGGGAACAGGTTGCCTCTAGCACAACACCCTGATTTTATTGACAGTTAACTGAGATCCACTAAGACAGAGGAAACATCCATGAACCCACTGCTAGCTAGTGGCCCAGCACATACATCCTCAGTCTCTTTCATCCTGGTTTCATCATCATTCTTTAATTATGATGACACTATAACAATAACAACTCTCTAAAACCACAACTCAACAGGTATACCTACTGTGTATAATCCTGGTTTCATCATCATTCTTTAATTATGATGACACTATAACAATAACAACTCTCTAAAACCACAACTCAACAGGTATACCTACTGTGTATACCTTTGTGCTGCCTCGATGCCTCATTTTCTCTCATCCTCCTAAGAATACTTACGAGGTATGCCTTCCCTGCTTCCCAGAATAATCATGCCTCACAGTACCTTTTTATATAACCAAGTGCCTTTAATGACATTTCTAAGTGTTTCCCAATGACAGTGTGAGTGACTGAGTCAGGAGGCTGTTAATAACTGGGAAACTGACCCTGCAGGATTTCAATGCCCATGATTTGGAGAAAGATGATTTACATGGGAGGGGAAAGGTATTTTAAAAGAGCTAAAGCTAATGGTTGTTCATAAGTCTACTTTGTTCTGAGGGTCCCAGAATTGACCATCACTGCTTTCTTTTAATCAGAAGCTGAAACTTTCCTGGTTACTCTCAAGGGGGAAAATCCTCAGTGGTAAAATGATTTCTAGATTCAATCAAAACAGCTCCCCCACCCCCAAGAAAAAAAATCTCTCAGAAATTCTTAACACTTAATAAATGTGTTGTGGACTCATAAAAATAGAGCCTGAAGCTCCCCAGAGTACTTTTATGATCAGGGTTCTGGGAGGCACAGGATTCCCTGAGCTAGATTTTCTAATAGAGAATCTGGAGAAAGGTTTTGGGATAGTCTTTCCTTTGTGAATGTGAGTTAGGAGGTATGTGTGTGAGGGGGAAGAGAGAACATGCCTGTATGTGTGTTTGTATTTGTGCATGCAACTGAAGATTCTCCCTGCTCTCGGGAATTTTCCTTTCTCTCAGGAATATATGAGGCAGCTTTCCTGGTAGAGGCAGGGGAGCAAAGAAGCAGATCCACGCAGAATTTTAAAGCTCGGAGAGTTAAGCTGCCTTCTCTCAGCTTGGCTGACTTCTCTTTAATGTCCTTAAGTGTCCAGCTTTGTTTCATCTGTTTTAATTGTCAAAACAGGGGTTTTTTTTTTCTTTTTAGTTAGTTATATTTTTCTTATTATCAAAGTAATATATTTAATTTAGACTTTATTTTTTTAAGCTTATAGCAAAATTGAGCAGAAAATATAAAGAGTTTCCACATACCCCTGTCCCCTTGCCCGGCAACAAAGCACACCCTCTCCCATTATCAACATCCAGCACCAGAAATACATTTACAATCGAAGGACCAGTCTTGACCCATTAGCACCCAAAGCCCATAGTTTACATTAGGATTCATGCTTGGTGCTGGATATAATACATTTTTATTGTAGACTTTGAAACATCAAGAACACACTAAAAAAGTCAAGAAAATTAATAGTATCTATAATCCTGCATCCAAATTTAACTACGGGTCACATTTTGGCTATATACCCCACTCATCTGTGTGTCTGTATCTGCATGTGTGAGTGTGTGCGTATGTATTTTTTTTTCCTTATCAAAATCATACTGGGAATACCACTTCTGCCACTCTTTTCAACTAATATAACTTGAAAATCTTTTGACATTTTAAATATTCTAACAAATGATTTTTCATGACTGCATAGTTCCACACTGAATGTTTGATGATGCTATTTCTTGTAATAATAAATTACTGTAAGCACTGATGGCATGAACCTCCTCTGTGTACCCTTCCTGCCTTAGGGCAGATTCCTAGGGGAGGAGTTGTGATGTCAAAGGACTCCATACCATCAGACTCTCTTTACAGTAAGCCAGCCCAGCCTCCAGAAAGGCTCCACCAAGGTGCCCTTCCACCTGCAAAGTGTAAAACTGCCCCTTTATCTACATACTTACCCAAAGTAGATACTTAAATTTAAAAATCTACTATAAAAGCAATTACAAAATGCTATCTCAACTGTAAATAAAGTAAAGGAATAAATTATGTCTCCTTTTCTACATGTCCCCCAATAGCAAGTCAAGTATTTTTGTTTTACTTTTTTTTAATTGAAGTATAGTTGATTTACCATGTTCAGGTATATAGCAAAGTGATTCAGTTATATATATACATACTTTTTTGTATTCTTTTCCATTATAGGTTATTACAAGATATTGAATATAGTTCTCTGTGCTATACAGTAGGTCCTTATTGTTTATCTATTTTATATGTAGTACGTATCTGTTAATCCTAAATTCCAAGTTCATCTCCCCTCCTTTGGTAATCATAAGTTTGTTTTCTACGTCTGTGAATCTACTTCTGGTTTGTAAATAATTTCATTTGTATCATTTTTTAGATTCCACATATAAGTGATATTATATGATATTTGTCTTTCTCTATCTGACTTACTTCACTTAGTATGATAATCCCTAGGCCCATCCATGTTGCTGCAGATGGCATTATTTCATTCTTTTTTATGGCTGAGTAGTATTCTATTGTATATATATATATATATATATATATATATATGCCACATCTTCTTTATTCATTCATCTGTTGACGGACGTTTAGGCTGCTTCCATGTCTTGGCTGTTGTAAATAGTTTTGCTATGAACATTGGAGTACGTGTGTCTTTTCCAGTTAGAATTGTCTCTGGATAATTGCCCAGGAGTGGGATTGCTACATCATATGGTAACTCTGTTTTTAGTTTTTTAAGGAACCTCCATACTATTATTCATAGTGGCTGCATCAATTTATATTCCCACCACTGGGGTAGGAGGGTTCCCTTTTCTCCACACTCTCTCCAGCATTTACTATTTGTAGACTTTTTGCTGATGGCCATTCTGACCAGTGTGAGAATGATTTGCATTTCTCTAATTAGTAATGTTGAACATCTTTTCATGTGTCTTTGAACCCATTTAATAAGCACCCCTAATACTGTTTTTATTGTTGTGGCCATTATATAGATTAATAAGTCATTCCCTATCCTCAAGAATTTCATTCATTAGAGTGTAAATAGATAAGTATATAACTAAATTATGTGATATGCTAAGTTCTTTGCATATGGTTGGTACTCAATAATTATTTTTTGAATGGATGCCTAGATAAAGAGGACCAGTGGGCTGTGGAATTGCAAAGGGGAAAGGCCTTGATTTTTCCTGAGGGTGATAAGGAGAAGCTTCCAAGTGGAGATGACTTGCTGTCCATTCTTTCTCCATCTGTGTATAAGCACTGGACACTCCTGTAGGTACTGGAGACATGGTGGTGGTGAAGGCCAGCAGAACCCTTGACTTTGTGGAGCTTCCATTTTAAAGGGTGAAATGTCCACTTTCCAGATCCACAGTGCTCCCCCAAACCAGTTGTAAATCTTTCCAGATTGTGTAAACATAGGTCTGTATTCATATTCATTTGTATATATACACGTATAATTTTTAAAACTCAAAAATTACATTTTTAGGTTTTTAGTACATTCTTAATAATATTTCTTAGCCACTCTTCTTTTTCATTAAGTATAGATCTGATTCTTTCTTTTTTTTTAACTGTATGGTATTTCATAGTATGAATATACAAAAATATATCTAAATAATCCCTTATTGATAATTTAAGTTGTTTCTAATTATCTCTATGATAAATAAAGCTGCAATGAGTATCCTCATTTCTAGAAATGGAAGCATTCATTTTAATAGTTGCTGCTCAATTTTTATTTTAAAAGGCTCTTCTGATTTACATGTCAAATTAAAGGCACTGTCCTGAAACTTGAGAAGTTTTATGTAGAGGCAAGGATTAAAGGGTGTTGATTCTTCCTGAAATTTAGCTCTAAGTAGCCTTTTTTTCTTTTTCTTTTTTTGCAGTGATTCCTTGACCTGCGCAATTGGATCAAACCTAGACCAAATTAAATCTTACTTATGTAGAAACTTGGTCTCCATGACCTTGCGTTTATCTGGGGAGTGATTTATTGGTGTAGGCTGCAGTCCAGCTATGAATGACTCTGATGGGAGAACATACTTATCCTTCCATCTATAGAAGCTGAATTAGGCTTACTGGGATTAACTGAGACTGAAGGACTTGTTCATCTACTTTAATTATCCTTCCAATGGGAGCTTTTTCCCAGACTGGATTTTGGATCAGGAGAAGAATGGAGGCTGGAGGGAGTGATAGAACAGCTCAGTTAAAGATCTTATAGAAAAGGGACTGAGAAGGGAAGGCTGTAGCCTAATGTAGGTAGATAAGATTTTATTTTATTTTTTTAGTTTTGAAGGGAAAGGTCATATTTAAAGGGAAGAAAAGGATATGTTTTGTAAACTTTGAATATCTTAGCTTGCCAATGAAATTATTTTTCTGAGGAATCCCATTAAAAGTCATAAAGAAAGAAAGGAGTGTTTTTCCTTGCTCTAAAACAAGCCAGGTTGTCCCATACTGAAACTTACACCCATAAAAAACAAAGTTAACAAAAGGATGAAGGCTAGGACAACTGAGAGAATTGGAGAGCTGAAGACAAAGGCTAGACAAAATGGCCATTGTGCCATCATTGTGTTCTCTGCTGCCCTCTAGTGGTCACTTGAGGGAGTCGGGTGTAAAAATGTCTCAAGGTCATGGTTACATAACTAGATTGTAGGAGAGACGAAGGTGGCATTAGATAGTCCTTAAAACTGCCCATCTTGTCAACACCCTGACTAGTGATGAGGGGACAGATGTTCTGGGATAGAAACCAGAGAACAGCCAAGTGTATACTGCAGTGGGGCTACTTACTAGTAGAGAGGAAATATGGGAAACAGGACACTTTCCACTTAATTCATTGTGGCTTGTATATATGCAGCATCGACTCTGCCAGATTTTGTGTGCAGCATTGAAGATACAGAGAGGAATTAAACATAATCCCTGTCCTTGGGGAGATCTCAGTGAAGAGGGCAGGGCACAAACACACAAGTTAGATTAGGAACAGTGTTGTAAGAGGCATTTGACAAGACATTTGTTCTTGATAGTAATTCTCAAGTTAGAATGAGATTACTCACTGAGCATTTTCATTTGTTCTAAAAAGGGAAAATATTTTCTTGTTCTGTGTAGAGATGATGGTACAGGGAATGGATAAAATTTTCTTTCTTCTTTCTCTTTTGTAAAACACTGGATTTGGACTGCTGAGGTGGCACAACTATGACAGCTCAAAGTTTTAGTCTTGGTTTGAAGATGAAAGCCAAACCGTGTACATGTGTTCTTTATTCCTTTGCTAAATAAATTCCTCTGTGAACTATGGGAAATAAAAGGCTCTACTGAGGGAGGCAGTGGAGTCAAAGATGGCCACTCCCTCCCACCACCCCACCTCCATCTGTGCAGAGCTGCATCTAATGCTCCTCAGGGAATCTTTTCTAGACTCCTCTGCATCGTCAGTCTTTAGGAACTCGTTTTATTTAGAGACATGCAGGCCTTGCTAAGTGCCAGATTTTGTGTGCAGGATTGAAGATACAGGGGGAAATTAAACATAGCCCCTCTCCCAATGTAGAGGGCAGGGCACAAACAAACAGCAAATTAGACTTGAAACAGTGTTATAAGAGGCATTTGACAAGGCATCTCTCTCAGTTCCTTTGCGAGCAGCTTTTGGATTGCATTTATTAAAAACTAATTTTCCACTCTTTGCATTAACTAAGAAGCCAAGGAAGAGGGTGGGATTAAAGGGGTAGGGTTCCACCTTTAGTATTAGAGTAGCACTAATGTAAGATGTGTGCATTTAGGGAAGCTACACTTACCTTCATCTGGAATTTATTGGAGGACCAAGGACTATACCTCTCATGGATATTTTTTGGGGAGTCTGGCTAGTATCCATTCCCCTGCCTCCCTCCATCCACATTGGATTTTATATGGGCAGTCACCTCTCCTCACTCTCTCTCCATGGCTTTAGAGTTCAAACTGCTCCTGCATGTAAACCATGAGTGGCCACTCAGAGTTTGACATCCTCAGGCTCCTATGATAAGTTCAGGAAAGGGCACGAGGCTTGGGCTGGACATTCAGGGAAAATGGGACTCCACCCTGGGACTTTTGTTGAAGCTGTGAGGGGAAAGCATTCTTTCTCTTGTGTGATAGTCAAGAGAATGGGACATAAGGCTGGAGCTGGTGACATCTTGCCACCATGAAGAGAGAAGTTTTCTAAGAGTTCCATCATTCTAAAGGAAAGAGGAGAAATTGATGTCAGGTCCTAATGACATTATTTGAACACCTAGATACAGTCATGTTTCGAGCCTCATATACCCATGAACTTTCCAGTTATATGACCAATCTATTTCTTTTTGGCTCTTGCTCAAGTCAGTGGTCTCAGACTTTGGTGTGCATCAAATCACCCGAGGAGCTTGTTAAAATAGATTGCTGTACCCAACTGAAAGTAGGTCTAGGGTAGGGACCAAAAACTTGTATTTTAAATAATTTTCCAGGACATGTGGATGCTGCTGGTACAGGGATCACACTTTGAGAAACATTGGCTTATAAGCCTTTTTTGTTTTCTGCTGTTTATGACCAAAACTATCCTGACTGACATCAGAAGAGCTTTTCTAAATGGGAAAGAATCTTATTCTTAGAAGAATTAATAAAATAAGGTAAAACAATGTGTTTGGGAACTTATAAATAAGCACTTGAAAATGACATGGCCATACTCATGACTGCACAGGACCAGTTTGAAATTTTCTTACTGTGGTTTTTCACACTGTTTCTACTTATGCCTGAGCCTTTGGTATGGCTAAGACCAGGCCAATAGAGTATATGACAAATGAGCAAAAACAGCAGGACTAATACGTGTTTTGTCAAAGACTGAAAACCCGTGCACATTTTTCACTCTGATCCAGTCTGTCAACAAAATGCTTTTCATGAGAAACATCAAAGCCATTTCATCTGCAAATTTCGTTTTTTTTTTTGAATCCCTTAATCTACACTGTTGACAAAAATTTCTGTCAAGTGCCGCAAACCATTGTATTAACAAATTTTGTTTTGTCAATCATGATTTAGCCTGCTTGCAAATGCTTTTCGTAATATTTTACTCCATCCTGCCGGAAGAATACCTCAATCTTAATACTGAAAGCGAGTAAAGAGGGAACGTAAAAGTGGTGTCGAGCCTGCTCATTTAGTACATCTATCGGATGTCCCTGTGCGTTTTAAATAAATCCAGCTCATCTGAAGTCTTCCCTGAGCAATGCAAGCCCCAGTGAGGTGAGGATATGACAGCTGGTGAAATTATACAATGCTGTTCATGTTTTCCAGCTTACCTGCTAATCAGAGCCTTTCGGTTATCACCTCTGAGACTTTTCACTGTGGCTGGTCCTGGTGGCTTTTATGAAAGCATCATCATTCACATTTTTCCCTAATTGCAAACTCAGGAGGATGGCACGTACATCGCAGTGTCTTCAGATTTCAGTGTATCTTCACTTCAGTTATCACATCATTAATTAAGAGATGGTCACTGCTGTTTCCCAGAGATGCTGTAAGAGCATCTGGGTATTTTTGCTCAAGGAGATGCTATGGTAGGTAATCTCAAGCTTGGGATGTCCATTTTCCGCATAGCTTATCTCTGAATTCTTGGTGACATCACAACAAGAAGATTGGATTTCCTGATAACCTCTGACATGTTAAATTGCTACATTTTCTTAGGTACTTCAAAACGGGTCAGTCATAAATTGATGCCATAAATTCAAATTAGGGTGGATACACCTATGGACAATTTGCAGATGCCAATATATCTTGTAGGAGATTGGACAACTTGTGCTGCAGACAGGAAAAAGGATGTGCCTAGTTAAATGTTGGGTGATCTGAATTTGAATTCTGACTCTACCTCATAAAAGCTATTTGACTTTGAGCAAGTCACTGGACATCTCTGTCCCTGGGTATCTCCTTACCTGTACAATGGAACTGATATAACTACTTGCCTTGCAGACCTTCTGAGCTCCAGGGAAGAGCAAAGAAGATGAATTTATAAGTCTAAGTTTAGAGTGATTGTTCAACGCTGGATAAATATAAAGCTACACTGGTTGTTGTTTCAGAAATACTTCATTTTAGGTATCTTTGAGGAGATGCTAGGTTCCTCTCTATGGTATAAGTGAATGGCAGAGTGGTGATGTAGTTTGAGAACTTGTCTCAGATCTCTCCTGTGTTGACCTTCTGTATAGCCTGAAAACTCCCTCTTAGGGTTGTCTTTGGAGTCTGGCATGCAAAGGAGCAGGGACCACATGTAAAGTGTGTTGGCAAAGGTTTGTGTACTTGTGTACACCATATTGTTTTCTTGTATGAGCATCACTGGGAGCAGGGGTGGGTTGATTGATGCAGGAATAATCGAGGCCTGGAACCCAGAAGCTGCCCTAAAAGAGAAAGTGGAAGAGGACAGTAGGCAGGAGAAGAGTCCCCTGGGTGCCTGGGGGAGGTAGGAGATCACATCAAGGCCTAATATTGTCTCTTACACAATTTTGCTTTCATCCAGTCCCTTACAAAGAAAGACTCATGTCTGACACCTGTTGAACCCCAACATGTGCCCGGAAACAGAGGTCACTGCAAAGTGCCATGGCAACAAGTTTGAGTGGCTGTGACTCTTGCTAGGGGACCCTGTGTCCAGCATTGTGGCAGGTCCCCTGGGTTCTGCATATTCTCTTACATTGCTTATTGACCCCTTTAAGACTCCTTCAAACTTCTCCAGGCAAAACTACCCCGGTTCCTGCCCTCACTCTTCCCAAACCATTTATCATCTCCATGGCCACCAAAATCCATGCTCCCTCACATGACAAATTATGTGCCGCTAATAATAGACTTCCTGGAGCTCTGGGCCCCAGATTTGCTGTCTGCAGCCAAGGGAATTGAGATTGAGTGCACAGTTAGGGAGAAACAAATCAATTATAGTAAGTGACAAACAAACAAACTCTCCTTTCTTTCAGAAGCCTAAGCTAGAGGGGTGAGTTATACAGACAAGGGCTTTCTGGGCTTGTGGTTTCTGGGGAGTCGTCCTCAGGACGCACGTTCACAGATGCCAGGAGGAAACGGGCCCTGGGCAGCCCAGAGTAGAGAGAAGATCAAAGTAGTCTCTGGATGAGTCTGCATGTTCTACACACATAATTGGTTCAGGAAACATTTGCACTAATCGTTACTTCTAGAAACAGAGATAGACCCACAACATAAACTACTGTACTGGGTAGTGTGATGAGAAGTCTTGGTTGAATAATGTAATCCAGACTGGCTTATAGAAAAAAAAAAGAAATAAAAGAAATCCTCTTGGCTTATATACCTTTACCACCTAAGGATTAATCTTATTTTAGATGCAGCTGGTTACAAGAACTCAAGCCACCACAGATGTGATTTCTTACTGTCCATTTCTTGGTTCAGTTTTCTCTCTGGAGAACTCATCTTTAGATGGGTTTCTTCTCGTAGATGCAAGATGCCTGCTTCTGGTTTTCAGGGTCACATCCTGCTAGCTTCAAATCTGGCAGAAAAGATTATTTATTCTTAGCATTCCCAGAAAAGTTTTCTGAGATTCACTGTAACTGGGGAGGCTTGGGTCACACGCTTTCACCCTGAAGCAGTGACTTCATGAGAAGGGTTTTGGACTTTCATTGGCTTAAGCCTGGGTTGTATATTCTACTCATAAGGGCCTAGGAAGACTGTGGTAGGACAGGATGGGGCTTCAGCTGAAAATTGGAACTCATATTAGAAAAGGAGGATCTGTTAGTCACGGCTCAGTGGCAGAACACACAAATTGCTGTTTTAAGAAGAAAGTAATTTGCAGGATATTAAGTGGTTAGAAAATGGTTGGAAAAGCTAGGATTGGCCTCCAGGAATGATTTCCAGAAGAGCAATACAGAATTGGTCCACATAGGGAATGGCTCCTGTGATGCTCAGGAAGTGGAGAACTGAGGAGCTGTCCCACCAAGTGCTGGCTCCTGATCGTACCACCTTTGTGTGATCCAATGATCAGGAAGTTTGCCATCAGGACCACTGGCTCCAGAGCTATGCCACTTCTGGATCCCCATCAGCAAAATGGTGCCCGGATCCTGCCTCTTGACATCCGCACAGCTAGGTTTCTAACCTTGCTGTGGAAACATCAAGTATTGTGGGAACTCTCACCAGAAGGAGTAGCAGAAGCACGACCTCTGCCTCACTGCTGCCTTCCAGATCTTGTGTGTCTGAGTGGCCAAACGCAAATACTATCCTGAACCTTGGGGAGTCTAAGAAGTAGAGCCTTCAGCTTTACCACATCTGCAGCATGTAAAAAGGGAGTTGAATGACCATCTCCATCACTACATGGAGGGCCATTTAGGAATGTCCACTACAGTTAAGATTTGAACAGTACATCAGGCCCCTCACGGGCAGTTTCCATGCGGGAAGCTTCCCCTGGATGGACCCATCTTGCTGAGACAAAGCTGCAGAGACCCATGGAGGGACAGACACACCGCATCTGAGAGAGTTATGGTCCACTGTGGCTGCTCAGCAAGGGGTCTAAATATGCACACCTAGCTGGGGGAAGAAACCCAGGGATGTAAGCGGGGTGAGAGGGACCATCAAGTTCATGCAATGCCTTGTCTGGGGGAGAGCAGCAAACCATAGGTAGAGAGCGGGCTGAGGAGGAAGAAGCACTCCTGATGTCTGCCTTGACTGTACATCGATGGCTGTTTCTGGCTCTAGTGAATCAAACCTGAGGCCATTGCTGTGTATATTTTAAGTTAGTAATCCCTCATTTGGACAAAGCTTATTGACAGTCTTATAATATCCAGTGTTTCTTGTACACATATCATGAGCCAGGTACCATTCTATGGTCATCACAGGTATACACTCATCTAAGTCATGTTGCAACCCTGTATGTTAGGGACCATCATTCATTCATTCATTTATTCATTTATTCAACAAATACTTATTGAATGCCAACAATGTAGCAGACAGTCCTAGGTGCTGGGGTTATAGCCGTAAACAAAGTAGACAAGGATCCCTGCCCTTATGCTTCTTCCATCCTAGTGGTAACTATTATTATCCCCATTTTACATGAGGAGGAGCTAGAGACACAGGTGAGTTGAGTCACTCACCCAAGGTCATTTGGCCAGTGACTAGCGTGGCCTGTGCTTGAACCCTGGCAGTCTGGCTCCAGAACCCATGCTCTCCATCACTCTGCCACAATTCTCCATCCTCATGGCTGCCTTGAGAGAGGGTGCCGCATCCAGGTCCTATCTCCATGTCACTGATGGTAAATTGAGGCTTTTAGTTGACATGGCCAGGTTCATAGTAATAACAGGGAGCAAAGCTGGAGTGCTGCCAGAGATGTTTAGAGCCACTGTTGAGTCTTTCCATGATAACATCCTTCCTCCAGGGCTTAGCCCATTATCACCACCACCCGCTCCCTGCAGCGCTCCTAGTGATGATGATGATGATGATGATGATGATGATGATGATGTAGCCGAGGGCTGGCACGCAAGGGCTAACCACGCGCTAAGCTCTGAGCTTATCACTTTAAGTGATTATCTCATTAAATCTCCACTACCCTGTGAACTATATGCAGTTATTATTCCCATTTTACAGGTGAGAAAAATGATTCAAAGAGTAATTTCCCCAAGGTCACACAGCTAGGAAATGGGAAGCCAATGTTTAAGCCAGTTTTCCTGATCCAAAGCTATGCAAAATTCCACCTGGCTGTAGTGAACCTCTGTCTTCCCCTCGTGCTGGAAGGGAAAGCTTTGGAGACTGGCAAGGAAAAGCATTTTTCTTAATGCAAGAAGCATCTTTTTTTTTTTTTAACCTGTACCATCACAAAAAAAATGTTCAGAATTGAGGTGAAGAATAACCATTTTGCCAAAGCCACTTTGGATGTGTTCTTTCCAGCACATAAGCCAAGATCAGGTGATACTAAAAACAAACAAAAATTAATCATACATATCTTATGCCTGATTTCCTTTGGCACCCACTCCCCACTGCCCTTTGCTATTCTGGTTGGAGCAGACTCTTGGTTTGGCTCATGTCTCTGCTTATTTGCAGCCATATTTCCAAAGGATATATTTTTATTGGAGCAATAATTTCCATCATAAGTTAAATAATTTGGCACCTTGCCTTTTGCATTAAAGGAAAAAAAATCCCTGCGTTACTTAAATTGAACAGTTTCATGTCAGTCTCAGGAGATTTTCCAGTGGGGCAGCCTCTGGATGCTGGCCAGTCACCCTTAGAACAATAGAAATGTGTAAATGTTAAGAACAGTGTTTCTCAGTCTGGGCACTATTGACATTTTGGCCAGATGACTTTTTGCTCTGGGGGCTTTTCTATGCACTGTAGGAGGTGTAGCAGTATCCTTGGCCTCTTTCCCACTAACTTCCAGTACTGCCGTCTCCCTCCCCACCCCCAGTTGTGACAGTCAGAATGTCCATATCTCTGTGGGGGGTGGATGCTGGCAGGCAAAGTTGCCCCTGCTTGAGTACCGCCGGTTAAGAGCATAGATTTAGGAGTCAAAATGACTTGCATTCAAAGCACATATTGGGGTATGTGAACTTGGGGAGGTACTTGACTTCTCTGGGACTCAACTGTTTGATGGAAATGAAGATGGTGCCCACCTCATACCCTTGTTGTTGGGATTAGCTGAGATCATATGAGAAACACGTGATGGTGGAGATCCCTATGCATTCCCTGAAAGCTTGTCCATTTTCTGCCTGGACATAAAGCCAGTGTGCATTTCCTAGCCTCCCCTGAAGTTGGATGAGGTCCAATGACCCAGATCAAGCTAATGGAATATGAGTGAGAGTTATGTGCTCCAGGTCCATGGTGAACTTCCATGATCTTTCCCTGCCTGCCAGCTGTTCGTAAGGTCTCCGAGGCTGCAGAGAAGGAGGGCTCCATATGATAGAACCAACTTGTGTCTCTATTTGGCTGCATGGAGCATAACCGGACTCTCTACCCTGCCACTGCTGACTGCACTTTGTGTGAGTGAAAAACAAGCTTTTGTTATGTTAAGCCACTGACATGTGGGTTATCTGTTACAGCAGCTAGCATGATACTAACTTCTACATGTGCATAACAATACGTTTGGCACATAGCAAGCATCAACAGATGTTAGATAATATCCTTTTTACTAACGATTGGTGAATTCTATATTAGTTTTCTTAACCTGACAGACAATCGGAGATCAGTGAGAGGAGGAGATGGGAACTGAGCTGATTGACATATATCACAGTGTGTGTCTGTCTAAGTCATGACATTTGACGGATGAGTCCGCATTAGTTTGTCAGACATTCCAGAACAATCTTGTCGGCCCCAACCAGCATCTGGAAAGCTAGCTGCCTTGGCTCTCGCAGAGCATGGATCGTTCCCACCTGTAAGTGGAATCTGTGATGCCCTCCCTCTAGGCCAAGCCCAGATCTATGCTTAGATCCACGTAAAGAACATGATTTAAGGGGAAGGCCCTTTGGGCCCCCAAATTTCTTTTTTTGTCAAATGCTAGAAGTTCACATTTCTGCAGAGAACTATAAATAATGTACACTGGGTGGAGGCAATACTTAAAATAGGAGTTCAGACTGGTGAAATGACAATGAGGACTCTCAAGCTCAGAGGGAAGACCTGGCGCCTATGTTCTTCTTTGTCCTTGGCCATCATCCTCTGCCTTCCCTAGTGTTCAAGATGTTTACAACATTGAGCTTTGGAAAGACTGCATATACTTTATATACTTTCTTTCTACAAATGCTTTTTGCACACAGCTGTGCTAGGCTGAATAATGGCCCCTCAAAGAAGCCTACACCCTTATTCCTGGAACCTGTGAATATGTTACCTTCTATGGTAAAGGGGACTTTGAATATGTAATTAAGTTTAAAAATCTTCAGATGAGGAGATTATTCTGGATTTTATATATATAGGCCTAATCACAAGAGTTTTTAGAAGAGGAAGGCAGGAGGAACAGAATGAGTAGCAGGAGATGTGACAACAAAAGCAAAAGGTGGGAGTGCTCTGAGGAAGCAGCCTTGAGCCAAGGGATGCAGGGGGCCCTAGGAGCTGAAAAAGACAAAGAAACATTCTCCTGTCAGAACCTTCCGAAGGAGCCAGCCCTGCCAACAGCTTGACCTTAGCTCAGGGAGGCTTATTTTGGATTTCTGCCTTCCAGAACAGTGAGATGATAAACTTGTTTTGTTTTAGGCACTTAATTTCTAGCAATTTGTGACAGCAATAATAGGAAACTAATACACCAACCAATTGCTGTTGATAGGTTGAGGAGCTGGGGGGAAAGTAACGGTTCCTCTGCCCTGGACACGCTCACTGAGCTCACTGTTCATCGAGATGGACAATTAAAAAACAATTGCAATTAGTGTCATTTTCAGAGGAGATAAACTAGTCCAGTTTGGGGGTTAGGTCAGATTCTTTCCAATTGTGACAGAAAATCCAGCACAAGCTAGCTTCAGTCAAAAAAAAAAAAAAGATTTAGTGACTTTAGCATGCTTAATATGAGGAGCTCAAACAGTGTACTCATACCTCTCTCTCCCTCCCACCCTAGCTGTTATTCCTGCCTCACCACCTCCATATACCCTGTTAGTCTTGCTCTCTTGTGGGGAAGATGGCTGTCAGCAATTCTAATAAAACAAAAGTCCAATTTATCGAGTGAGAAAAATGATTTCTTCTTCCAGAATTTATAGGACAACCATCAGAAGTATTCTGATTGGCTGATTTGGGTGAAATGCTAATCCCTGGACCAACCTTTGGGACCATGGGAATCATATAGTATGACTGGTTAATTCTAGGACTATGTGAACACCTGGGGACAGGGGGCAGGTCATGGTGACTGGCTGCCCCATCAGAATCCCATGGAGTACCTGTGATGAGTAATTTTTCAGATGAAGTGGAGCATTTCTTTTCAGAAGGGAAAAACATGCTGGACAGATGAACTCCTGAGATGAACATTACACGCAGGGAAAAATTTGTATAGCTGATTAGAACAAGTTTTAAGTGACTGGCTAAAGAGAGCCACCTAAATTCAGGATTGCATGATCACCATCACCTCTCCTCTTTCTTTTTTTTTAAACGAACGGCTGTATCTCCAGTTTCAATTTCTACTAAAAAAGCGCTGCTGCTGAAAAGCTCAGAGCTATCTTGGCTCCCCATTTTGCCATTCACCCTATTATATTTTGGGCTAAGAACTTCTAAGAATCAACCCCTGAGTACAGCTCTTGGGGACCTCTTTGCAAAGACTAACTCAAATGGATGTAATTAATCATTGTAACTATTTAATTTTCTAATGGAGAATGTCAGTCTTTCCTAAAGAAGCAGCGCTCCTGAGTTCTGGCAGCATTTCATACCTAGAATTAGCTCTCTGCCCTTTTTGCCCTGGCCCTGATCTTTTCTGTACATTAATATAGCTTATTTGGTTCCTGTGGAGTTGACCATGAAAGCCATCGAGTGAATTTTCTTCCACTGTGGTGCTGGATTAGGATAATGCCAGTGAGAACCTGCTGATTATCTAAAAATGACTCAAAGAGTGTGTGTCTGACTCTATTAATCTTTCCTAATTTGTGCCAGTCTGCTACATTCAGTTTCAAGGCTTTTCTTCTTGCCTTGATATTTAAATGCTCTCTGTTTAAACTCACCCTCCAATGTTTGTGTTTGGGCTGCTGTGGATGTGTGCATGGGATGGAGGCTAAGTTAGGAGTCTACAGCCCTTGCTCCTACCCCTTTGGAAAGCAGACGTGCTGAGATGGACATGGTGGGGGGGGGCACGGAGCAAGTGCTACTGGGAAGCTCTTTCTTAATCTTAATCTTCCTGATTAACACGCTCTAGCTGTGCTCAGGCCAGGCTGTGGGAGAGGGTTACTCACTGACCAGTGGCCCTTGCCCAGTGTTCTCCATGCACGGTCCACAGTTAGATCTATGGGGATGAGGGTGCTTATTGGTGTTATGAAGCCAAACAGGTTCCTTAGCCATAAATGGTTTAAGGGAACAATGTACTAAACCAAGTGAAACATGTTTCTTTCCTGCAGAACTTCTCAGGAGCCTTGATTTTTTGCTCATCTGTGCTGGGGATCTCTAAGAAGAGGATAAAGCATAACATTTCTCAAATTTGTTTGGCAACAGACTAGCAGCTTTATTCATTCACTTAACAAATGTGTATTTGGTGCTAACCACACACTAGGCTCTCTGCTAGGCACAGGGTGTGCCCTTTTGAGAAGAGCAGACTCAGGTCCACACCTGCCAGGATTAGTGTTCCAGGGAACCCCCTGGGACACGCAGCCCTGGCTCACTGTATTTCCTTGGAATAATAGGTTTCTGTGGGGTTTGTACCCGAATCTTCTTGCTCTCAGGAACTGATTTATGGACTGAAATGGAGCAGTTTGAAAGGGAGAATGGAAGATATTGTTTATTGCCACAGAACACAACCATTAGAGAGACGAAGCCTCTGTTTTATGGTCATTTATATTCTTGTGAGATTTTATAAGTATATATTTGCCCTGGTTAAGTGTTCAAAATAGCTATACTTGGCTCTTTAACTGGATGTTAAGCCCCTTGTTGAGATCATAGTCTATTTTCTGTTTTCCTTTTTTTGTTCACAAGTGACAGAAGCCCAACTTTAGATAAGTTCCTGGCTTTTGTAATCAAACAAGGACAGAGCAAAAGTGAAGTTGGCTTTAGGTATCACAGATCCTGTGAATCAAATACTCTGAAGACATTCTGCCTTCACCTCTCTGTCTCTTTCTGTCTCTCATATACACATACACATGTGTGTACATATATGAACACCTGTGCACATGTGTGTGCACGCACATGCACACACCTTTGCCTCCCTTTGTGTGTCATTTCATTTCCTCCCCTGTAGTCATCTCCTCTACCTTCTGGGAGAGGTAGCCCTGGGACAGCCCCAGAGACAGAGTCCTACATCTCCCTGGCCATAGAATAAAGAGAGATCTGGTCATCATCTCCAGTGATAAAGCCTTAGAGTAGGGCTCTGATCAGGCTGTGTTTATGTGTCCATCAGAGACCATTCCTGTGAGCATGGAGCTGGGATGCACCGGGATGATCCACTGTCCTACTTCATGGCCTTGTGCACATGCTGCTTCACCAGGAGGGAAACAGACGCAGAGGGCAGTCAAAATGGTATGCACTGCATTTCACACCATCTGGGAGCACTGAGAAGGTTGGAGGCACTTAGTGGATAGTTGCTACATAAGGAGAACAATGGGACATAGAATAATGAATAGGATGTGGGATATATTAAAGAATATGTTTCTTTTTTTCTAACACAGTCCGGCGATATAGTAGACGCTCAGTGAAAATTTGTATAATCTCTGTTTTGGTTTGGTATTATATAAAGTTTTGTTGTATTTGTTTCCTTTTCTTTGGAAGCCTCTGAACTTAAGAAGATTTTTATAAACATTTGCATTTTATGATTTTGTGTGTGTGTTTTGTGTGTGTGTGAATTTTGGTGAGCTTTTGACAAGTTTCTGCCCCCAAGTAGGTTCCCTCTTTTCATCCCTAGTACTGAAAGTGCTTTCTGTTTCTCATTAGCCTCCTGGCTTTCTGAGTGTTAGGTCCTTCGCTTCTTGTCCTTGTAAAGATAGTCGACCTTCACTTTATCATTCACTTTAATGAGGTTGCACACAGAGATACAGGTCTGTGTGCACTCGCCTAATTGCAGCCCAAGAAACCTCATGCCATTTTATAGGCTGATGAAACACACAGGTAGGGACGGCCCAGTGGTGGTTGAACAGTGACCTTGGGCTGGAGAATTAGTGCCGAGGGTCTCTGGACTCCTCCTCTTTCTCCCCTGTATCTCTCCTGAAACACAGCTTCACACAATCGCAATTCTAATGGCTGCCTTATTAGGAAAGATGGAAGTGAACACCTGTGTGTAGGGGGCTGTCTAAACATATGGCTTATGCCTCTAGCACAGAGGCTGTTCTGTCTATTCTTTACTTCTCTTCTAAGCTGCAGAGAGGATTAGGCAGGGTTGGAGCAGAGAACAAAAATATATTAGTCATCCTCATAATAGGTAATCTTTTTCGAGCATTCATTACGTACCAGGCATTGTATTAGTTCCTTTATAGTTAATAGCTCATTCAATTTTCAGTCGTTTGAGTGTTATTTTTCCTATTTTATAGTTGAAGAAACAGGTTCAGAAAAATTAATGTTAAGTGACTTGTCTAAATTCATATAGTTAATAAAAGTCAGGTCCAGATTTGCTTGAAGGCAGTTTGATTCCGGAGCACCTTCTCCCACACCCTATATACCCCGACTCTCATACCAAATAAACATACACACTCTATTTGCCTGTGAACTGAAAAGAGAGGAGGGATTTATACTGTGCCAATCAGTGTACTTGACAGTACGCTCCACATGCAGGCAAGGCTGCACAGTCCTGGAAGGTGAAGGCTGGAAGACTCTTTCAGGTCCTGGCTTGATGGGCTCATTTGCAGAGGAAGAAACAGGCTGAGAGAGGAAAGTGGCAAATTTAGTGTCTTGACTTCTGGGACCCCACACTCTCTCCTTATTCTAGGACCTTGCAGAATAGTGGTATTCAAAGTGTGGCTCACTGGCCATATGTATCAAAACCACCTTCAACAATTGGAGAGATTGTATATTCTGTGCACCCCTGTCCCCAAACCCCTGCATTGGAACAATTCCTACGTCTTGTAAGTTCCTTACAGAAATTTTGTGCACAATAACATTTGTGAAAGATAGTTGTTGAGTTCTGGGGTCAGAATTTTGAGTTGCAGGTAGTGTTGTACAGCTGGAGGCAGATGTGGTTTGGAGGAAAATAAGCCTGAGTTTGAAGGTCGATGTGTTTGTTTCCTTCTACAAGCCTTAGTTTGTTCATCTGCATAATGAGCATCAGACACCCACTTACCTGATAAAGCGATGTTGAGGGTGAGATGTAGTTTGTAAACAGAAGAACAGCTTCGTGCAGAAGTTAGCAGTGGGCATTGGAGAAGAGGAGGACCTTGTGTGGAATTTATATAGATCATGTGTCTACCCTGGGGGTCCTTGTGTAGGGATGAATCTCATGATCCATGTGTTTGCTTGTCTTTCAGCTTTCCGTGGTGGGAGAAATCCCAAGGGCAGGTGGGGCCTGCAGGTGGTCATTGGCTGGTTGGTAGAACTTAGGTGGTTGTGTTACCACCTAGCAGAATTTCTTTATGCCTCTGGCCACCTCCACCATGTGTAGCTGTGGTCTACCTGCTCCCCTTCACTTGCCTTGGATATCCTTCTGTCCCCTTGCTTGCTGCTCAGCCCTCTCCCTTACCATCTCATAGTAGAAGTTCAGATCCCAAAGGAGCAGAGCTGGAAGAAGCTCTTGAAATAATCTACAGATGAAAGTTTCTAATGTTTTCAGCATTTCTCAAATCCTAGTACACAAACCACTGGTGGTATTTGCAATTTGTTTAAGTGATTATGGACAAATACTCAATTTTTCATTACAGTGATGTTGTAGTTATGTGGATACATATTAGAGCAGAACTTAAGTTCTTCAGATTTATGGTAAGGTTATAAAATTTCCTTTTAAATGTGTTTGTTAACATATATAATAGTACAGGAGTTAACGTGCAAACATTATTATAATGTCGTGTGGAGGGAAAGCCCTCATTATCCCAGCTAATGTCCACTCTGGGCCTTAAGTCAAATGTGGTTAGGAAAGGAAACTAAATCCCTGCAAAATGCTCTCTAAAGTCAGCTGAAATACATTTTGGAGTAAAACCTCTGTCTTTTCCTTTTGACTATGTATTTGTTTGTTGGTGATCCTTAGTAGGGAAAAAAGCCAGGACCTACAGCAGCAGGCGGGATTGCACAGCAGGGGTAGGAGGGAGGGAGAGGCAGGCAGTGGATTCGCCCATCAAGGCTCCTCTATGCTGAGTAGGAAGCTCAGGATGGTGTTTGGGGCCATCACCACCGTGTCCTCAAAGCCTCAGCCTACTGTAGAGCAATCTTTGGGGCCTCTGATTCTGGGGTCTGTGTAAGGGCAGCAGAGTAGCTGGGCTCTGTCCCCATGCCCTCTCTGCATTCACACAGTTCATAAATCAGAATGCCATGTAGAATTCCACTGTAATTTTTAAAAATGGAAGTGGAAAGGGGTTTCCTTAGCAAAAGCTGGAAATATTGCTGGTATAGTAGAAAGAGCATAGGCTTTGGAGAAAGATGGGTCTGAAAAAATCCTAGCTTTGTCATTCACTAGAAATGTGATTTGTGGTAAATTAACTAATCTTTGTGAACCTCAATTTCTTCAGTGTTAAAGTTGACCCTCCCTGTTTCTCAGAGTTTATTATGAATATCAAATTAAACAACATTTAGGAAAGCACATAGCATCATACTTGGCATATAATAGACACTAGGTAATTAGGAATTTTTATTGATTATCATAATAATAATAATTATGTCATCTCTCCCAAAGTTATTTGTATTATAAGAGGGTGCAAAGCTCTAAGCTAGGATATTAGACTCAATAAGGAAGTTTCAGGCATCCAAGAGTAGAGTGTGTACATGCTCGGGTGTGCAGGGGAGAGGGTAGGTGGTAGAGGTGGAGTTTAGTCCCTGATGTGCATAAACAATGTCATATCTTTGTAAGTGCATGGTTAATTTTTGTTAGGGACCACAGTCATCAGTCATCCTCAGCTGAAGCCACAAAATTCAGAAATATACTTCTTGTCTTAAAAAAAAAAAACAAAAAAAACTAGCACGAGGGAAAGCAAAGTAGAGAGCCCTGAGTGCACACCCAGGCAGTGTCTAGGGCATGAAGCAGTTTCCACAGTGGTCATCCTATGAACCAATCTCCGAGAATGTGCTTTCTTCCCATGGGATGCCTTGTTTTGGAGAAGGGAAAATAAATTGACTCATTCTACTTATGGACCTAGGAGGTTATTCATAATGACCTTTTTTCTTCATTCCAAATGAATTCTTGCAGGAGTCAGTACCCTGAGCCAGCAGTGCTGAGGAAATGCTCTCATGATAATGGATTATCTGAAATGACCCCCATCTCCACCCTTCCCACTCTGTCTTCCCATCCTTCAGTACACTCTATCCTGGCCCAATTAGAAACACACAATGACTCATGTTCATGAAGTGTGTTTTGAACTTTAAGTTTCCTCTTCATATTTTTAAATCATTGCATTTAAGTCTAATTCAATAAGATTGTGTATTTCCTTCAATTTAATCTGTGAGCTGCTTTCGCCTACCTGTTGCTAGGACAACCAGTGCCTGCTCTGGCTTTTGCTTGTTGTCCAGGCACAGGCTGTGTTAATTAACTCCCTGAAATTGCAGGCCAGGTAATCAATACCAAATGTATGGACTTGGCTGGAATGTTTTAATTAAATTTACAGTAATTTTATTTGCAGCTTCTTCTGCAATCTGCATGGTGAGCAATTGATTTTTATTTCAGATACAATGGTCTGCTCGCTAGCCAGGTTATCCCTTCTCCTAAGTGCCTTTCTCCATCAGCTGAACCCCTCTTAAATGAGAAATAGCCAAGGCAAACTATTAGTTCAAATAATAATGAAAAAGAAACTAACCTTAAAAAATCAGGAGGGGTGATTTTTTACCAGTTAAGCCTCCCACCCCTGGCCCCAGTTGGATGTGTTTTGTATGAAATGAATTCAGAAGACAGACTACTAGGATCCTGTGGAAAACATCCAATGATGATGGGTAGGAAATACAAATACTGTGTGTTGCAGGCACCTCTCTGCTGCTTAAAAGAAAAGACATAAAATATTGCCCTCTACCACCAATATTCTTGGTTAAAAATAAACATATCCTAAAAGAGTTGAGCTGTGTGCTGTTTAAAAGACCCTCTCCTCTAATTTTTTAAGCGTAAGGATTAAATATTTGGGCTCCCAAGACAGATAAACCTGGGGTTTACATCTCAGCAATGTCACCAAGACAAGTTTATCAACTTTTCTTCCTGTCTAGAGGAGAAGTCATCATACCTACCTTACAGGATGTTGTAGGATGAAATAGAGTACACAGGGTGGGGTGCATTGGATCATGATGTTAAGGCCATGAACTCTTGAATCAGACAGTCTGGATTTGTGCCCCAGCTCTATCATTTGCTCTTTGGATGAATTCAGGCTAAGTGCTTACCCTTCCAAGGCTTTAGTCTTCTCACTTCAGAAATAAGGACATTGCTAATTTGTCTAGTAGAATTACTGTGGGGATCCTATGAAATAATGCATGAAAAGCATGGACCTCGGTGCCTGGCATATACATTCGCTAGGGTTTTCTTGGGTTTGAGAGTTCATCACTTTGTTGGGTGGTAGCTGTATGGTGTTAGCCAAGTGGGTTCCTTGGGTGTAAGGACCAAACCTGTGTTGATTGCTTGGGAGTGATGGAAGTTTATTGCAAGGATCCTTGAAAAGTCCATGCAGAACTAGAATATGTCCCACAGATTAGTGTTAGCCACACTAACACTCTAGATTCTGTTTCTCCCTGCATGGAGGCCTTTAGAAATACCACCAAAGTCTTTATCTTTGTTAAGAGTAGGAACTTGAGCTGAACACCCTACCGTTTTCTTTGTTTACCCTGCATTCCCACTTTCCACAGAGTTCTCTTGGGTAGTTTCTCTCCCATTAGTAATGGGGATCTTTTCCTGGACAATTTCCCTTCAACCACTTCAGAATCAGTTGAATTCTCTTCCGTTTGGGTATGACTCTGCTCCAGTCCTCTGTGGTGGGGGCAGAGGCTGGCAGTGGTTCCTCCACTGAAGAAAGCAGCCTATCAATCATGACTAAAACAGGCATAAAACAAAGCAAGAGAGCCCTAGCAAGGTGCCCTGATCTAAGACTTTTATTTGCAGATAAAAACTTTTATTGTTTGAAATACTTATTAGAAATTTACTAGATATCATTGCATGAATGAAGAAAGGCAGGAACAATTTAGAGAGGCAAGCATGATTCTATACGATTCCCTTCAAAATGGTGGAGAGGCAGCCAACCACTTCCTCTGCTAATGTGTTTCAATAGCCATTTTCTAAGAATGGATTTAACTAAAGGCATTATTGGCCACAGGAGCCTGGAATGGCCATTGGAGAATAAGAATGAGATTTTCTTATGGTGAACACCTGACTAAAAATCCTTTCTCTCTGCCCACATCTTACATTCCAAATAAACAGAAATTTAATGAGAATGTATTCATTTCCCTTCAAAGGCAACTGTAGAATATTGTATTGGAAGAGCTTCAGCTAATAGAAAAAAAATATGTGTCCCCTGGTGGAAATAGAGTCGTCATGCTAGAATTTGAGGATATTTCCCTTGGCAATAAAATTAATCTTTTTTTCATTGCTTAAGATGATTTCCTGATGGGAGACACTGTGTCTGTGGAGATATTTTTGCTAATTTATTTGAGTCCAGTTAGAGAATTGATTCTAGTTCATTGTAGCCAGGGGATGGCTGACCCTTGACAACTGCTTATTTCCTCTAGTTAAGTTTTCCCGATAAACACCTCTTTTTCACTCATTCTTTCTTCACATATCATGGCATCTAGGCCCAGAAAAACACATTAGGCAGAAACTTAAATCTATGAAGAAGTTATGATTGAGTGATGTGAGGCCCAGTCACCCACCCTTTCCTGTAGAGATGAAGGAGTGCCATAGGTGGGGAGGTGGCCATGACCTCCAGTGTTAGAATCTGCCCTACACCCCCACCTCAGGAGGCCTGGCTCAGGACTGTGTAAGATTCCTGGAATCTTGGGGAGCTCAGAATTGTCTTAAAAGAACACTAACACAATTGAAAACCGAACAAAACTCATGTGACTTTTCGGTCATTTGTCTTGTCATTGCCCACGAGCAGGTTTTCGTCTACATATACGATTTCATGTAACCGTTATGTGGGGTGCCTTTGTTCTCTAACATTCCTTCTCTCTTTCCCAACTGCCAAAGCCCCAGCTTTGTGTGCATTCACCAAGTTGCTGCTCTGTCCTTAAGACCCAGGTTGAGCTTACCAGTCGGCACACCCTGTGATCCCTCAAATGCGACAGTGATCTGGGAGAGTTTGGTATGGGCTCAGTGCTCATTATTTCCACGAATAAGAGCAGAGGCACAGATAATAAAATAACACAGTCAATAGGTATACAATGCTAACCGTGTACAAGGTACTAAGTTATTACATTTATAAACTCATTTTCTTGTCATAGCAGCCCTCTGAGAAAAGTACCATTATTATCACTTTCTTGTAAGAGGAAATTGGGGCAAAATGAACTTAGGAAGCATACTCCAAATCGCATGATTGGTAAGGGGAAGAGCTCAGATTTAAACCTAGGAAGCCTGACTTCAGAATCTGATTCTATTTCCAGCGTTCCTACTTTTGAAAATTATTTGGTGGTTCTCTTCCCAGTGGGTTTTCCTTCCTCACTCCACTTGGGTTATTCATCCATTTATTTACTTATTCCTTCAATTATTCACACATTCAAAAAATATTAACTTGACCCAGTGTGCCCACTCTATGCTAGACCCTGAGACTAAAGTCATGAACAGCACGGCTACTGGCCTATCTGTGGGCGTATAGTCCAGCAGGGGAGTCAGACGAACAAGTGATTATAGGATTAACTGGCTGTTTATAATTTCTAGGTGCATTTAATACCATTGCATTCAATATCTCCTGGAACGGTGGAAGGATGTGAACAGGTTCACGGAGAATATATGAAAAGGGGGCAAGAACTGGGCAGGGAGAAGGAAGGCTGTTCAGGCTGCTGCAACAGGCTGTGCAGAAGTCTGGGCGAGAACGGGCAAGGCAAGAGAGGTGCCTGGTTTCTGAGACATGGCGGGAGTGTTTTCCACTCAAGAATATCTGAAACAAATGTGACTAGATGCTAACAATTGGCAATTCTGAGTAAATTTTAAATTTTACTTATAAAAAGAAAGGAACAGAAAAAAACGCAGACTGGAGCATTTCAGACTTACTGTTTCTTGAAAGTGGGGTAGTATCCTGTGTGAGGGTCTATTCTGACTTGGAATGAGATGGTGGATTGACTCTGTAGCCTGGGAATAAGAGGCAGGCCTAAGGCAGCCTTTAGCTTTAGCCTAATGGGCCAAGTGTTCTGAAGGAGAAACAGCAGGTCTCTTTGTGCCCGTGGTTTGTGGGTAGCGTCTCTCCACCTCAGGGAGTAGTAGGTGAGAGAGGCCACCTCTAGACCCAGATGAAGGCATAATGAGTCTGTTATATCGGGGCTCCGTTTCCCTGCTTTGTCAGAACAGTGAGCATATTAAACACATGTGTTCCATTGTTGGGTGTGGTATTTGACAAAGTAAAGGGCTTGGCTTCATGATCTAGGCCCTGCAGATCGTGGGATTTATATAAACCTTGTCAGGGCCTCCTCTGTGTGTTATGCTCATGTCAGGAGTAGATGACTGGGAAATCGCTCCTCTGTCCACTCAGATGTGGATCCCACCTGGAAGATGAAAAGGGATGACCCAGAATCACCCAGTCTCAGAGATGAAGGGTCTGCCTAAAGTTCATCTGACCACTGATTTCCAAATCTGACTGTTCATCCCAAGCAATTGAGAACATTTGTTAAAAACAGATTAAAAAGAATTATGGAGATACGAATTTAGAAGGTTTGAGATGGGGCACAAGAACCTACAAGCTGATACTTCAAAACCTGGATCTGGATTAGTGCTTCTGCTCTGGGGGAACTTGTTAAAATAAAGGTTCCTTTTCAGCAGATCTTCTGCATTTCTAGTAAGTGGCCCAATGATGCTGCTGGTCCAGGGGATCATCCTTCTAGTTGCAAGAACTTACAATCACTTTGAAGTGAGTGAAGTTCTTTTTCACTTGTATTTGAATTCTTCTAGAGATACAGAGCTCTCAGCCATATAAGACAGTTCCTACCATTTGAGAGAAGTTTCTGTTATTAGTCTGATTTTTCTTTTATTGAGTTGAAATCTCTATGCTGGTAACTTCTAGAAGGTACTACAGTGGAGTGGTTAAGTGTAAGCTCTGGAGACAGATGACCTCATTTGGATCTTGGCTCTGACTTTTGCTAGCTTTGTGACTTTGATTAATACACGACCTTCCTATGTCTATAAAATAGGGTAATAAGTACCTCCCTCATAGGATTACTGTAAATTCATAAGAGCATTAATCCATGTTCTGGTCCAATAGGATGAGAACAACACTTGGCATGGAGTAAGCATTTATCAGCATTTTGTTGTTGGTGCAGCTGCATTTCAAGCAGAAGCAATTCAACATCTGTCCTACTTCATATCCCAGTCTGAGGTATTAATAGAGCAGGTAGCAAACTATAAATTACTGCCAAGACAAAAGTTAGAATTTACCCTTTCTAGCATTCCACCAACTTTTCCAGCCTTCACAGTCCTGGTGTTGGGTGTCGCTTTGATCTTTACAATTTGATCTGCCTAGTATTACCTTGTGCAGACAGAAATTAAGAAATCACGCACAATGTGGACGAGGGCTTTTCTTCCAGGAACACAGGAATTTGAATATAAGCCATTGTGATTTCATGTTAAGCTAGGAAATTTCAATTTACAACCCCAAGTAGTGGAAGAAGAGAAAATTGTTTTTCTTTTCTTAAAAAAAATTACTAAATATTTTGGACATACAAAAATATATAAGAATACTCTAGAAAATACTTGTATATGCACCTTCTAGCTTAAGAAATAGAATATGAGTACTACTTCAAGTCTCCCTGTATGACCCTCCCCAGTTGTACCCCTTCTTTTTTTCAGAAGAGGCAACCACTATTCAGAATTTAGTACTTATCATGTTCACATATTTGGGTTATTCTTTAACTATAAACATATGTATTCCTAAGCAATATAAGATATTCTTTTGTGTGTTTAAAATTTTTATATTATGTATACTTCTGCAATACATAATTCCTCTTCTTCTTCTAATATACAGTTAAAACACATGCTTAAAAATTCAATTCACTTATTTGTTCCAGGCTGTGTAAACTTCCTCCTTCCACTAACCAGCTATTTCTGTTGCTGAATGAAATCAGAAGAGTAGTGGATATAAGGAAGTGGGAAGAAGGGACTGGATGGGAAAATAAATCTCAGTCAGTATCTTAAAATAATATCTTCCGTACTGATAAGGACAATTAAATTGGCACTGATGAATATATGGCTAATGGTATAAGAGCACTGAGTAATATCCTGCCTCTCAAACTCTACTGTATATGCCTGTCATCTAGGGATCTTGTTAACATGTAGGTTCTAATACCACAGGTCTGGGGTATGAGCTGAGATTCTACTTTCCAGAAAGCTCCCAGGTGATGCAGATGCTGTGGTTCTGGGCCAGGCTTTGAGTAACAAGGGTGCATGGACAGAGCACACATTTGTCTTAGACCTGAGTTTGAATATTAGCTCCTTATCCTGGAGAAACTTGGGAAAATTAGTTTCCAGTACTGTGGCTCTTATCCTTGGCTGCCCATTATAAGTCACCTGGGTTACAAATCCTGTATCCAGGTTGTACCCCAGATCAGTTAAATCAGATATCTAGAGATGAGACCTAAGCATCAGTAGTTTAAAAAATTGTCCGAGTGATTTCATGGTGCAGCCAAAGCTGAGAACCGTTGCTCTAGGGTGAGGGTTCTCAAACTTTAGCACCCGTCAGAATCACCCATAGATTTCTGGGTCCCAGCCCCAGAGTTTCTGATTCAGTAGGTCTTGCTCTGGGCCTGAGAATTTACATTTCTATCAAGTTCCAAGGTGACGCTGATGCTGCTGGCCTGACTTAAGGGCCTAAGTTCTTATCAGTAAAATGAGTGTAAATGTTACTCATCTTTTGGCCCATTCATTGGAGGATCAAGGAAATAAAACAGCATGATGTTCAGCATGTGGTAGACAATCAAGAAATGGTGGTTTCCTTCTGTTATTACTAAAAGTATTGTTATGCCTATGCTTAAATTAGGTGTTTATTGAATGATTAGACAGTTTACCTGTAATATTAATTAGGTTATTCTAACTTAACGTCTCTGTGTCTTAACCTCCTGCTTAAAGAATCACTTCCGACTGTGATTAAATTTGTGCTAGCACCTCGCAGAGGGATTTAACTCGTCCTCTGGTCACAGTGATGCTCTTGTCAGAGACTAGCCTTGTTTAAATTTTCCAGACCACTTGTATACATACCCAGTGGTCAACAAGTGACCCCTTGTACACAGTCTACCTGGTTGTGTCTGGTAAATCCATCATGGTCCTTATCTAGTTCTTTTTCTTTTTTTTTTTAAGAAGAACCCTACAGGTCTTGCTTTCCTGGTGGTAGAACCAGAGCCCTCAGGACTTCAGTATGTATAAGACCTGGTTGTCTCTGGATGGGCTGGCAGATGGGAAGGGAGTGGGTAGATGGACCCCTCCCTAGGCTTGATGCTCTATTGTGAACACTTTTCCCCCTCTGGTGTATACCCTGGTGTATGCAGCAACTCCATTGTGATTTTTCTCCTCTTGAGTATTGTGTTTGCACACAGCTCCTTCTCAGCAAGAATGGTTCCCAGGTGGTATTCTCTGGCCTGAAGGCTGCTACTTCATTATCGTCTTTGTTAACCTGAGAATACCGGCCTTTGGGTTCGGCAAAGAGCATATCATTCCTGCTAAATTCACTGTGTCAAAAACAGCTCCTTGCTGGGCTTTGGAGCTTCTTGGTGAACTGCAGCTATTGATCTTCCTTCCAGCATTGTGAATAATGCAGACAATACAGTTTCTGGGTGCCTTCTCTGAAAACTGCCCAGATTTTGGACTTCAGCTTGATGCAAACTGCATTATAAACATGCCAAGCTTATGCTGACAGCACTGAAAGCACATTGGGGTAAACATTTGTGTTTGCTAAAAATGCCTCTAAAGAATTGGAAGTATTTCATCAAAAGATTTATCTGTGTGTTTTGGGTGGGGGGTGTTTTAAAGCTTTATATGACCCAAAAGCAATGGTTCCTGAGTGTCTCTTTTTTCAGTTTCTGTACTTTTCTAACCTTACGCTTCAAAAGGAAAATTGGAATGAAAAGGTTAATTCTTGTTTAAAGTTGACTTGTGTCCCTTCCGAGGGATAAAAGATTTTAATTGACAGGTTGTTTACTATAGACAGGAGTTTTTGGCTTTGATGTGACTATTTTGCTATCTCTTTAGGTTTCTTAGCAAATCTGGGTTTAGGGATCAGATCTGTTGCCTAAGAAAAGATGGCAATTATCACTAAGAAATTGCTGGGTTAATTAGGTCTGTCAATAATTCAGGGGGCAATTGGAGCAAAGCTGAGACAGGTTTAGAGCCAATGCTTGTTGCTGTTTTACGAAACAGTCTGAAATAAACCTCTCTTAGGTCAATAACTCTGACTTGGATAACATTCCATATTTGGAGGTGAATTTAGGCAACTGAACCCAGTAAAAGCTTTGTGTTTATTAGGATCCACTAGCCATCAGACATTAAATTCTTTACTATTCTAGGGTAGAACCTAAGCTGGGGGAAGGAAATATTAAGGAGAGATTAATGTTGCATGTCCATTTCAAAACTCAGTCTGTATCTATGTGATGGTAACCAGTGTTGTGGCCACATTTTATAAATAAATGGTCTTTTAATAATGATGATGTAGTGCTGAATAGAATATATACATCAGTATTGATTTTTAAATATGTGTAAGGAAGATGCTTTTGTAATAATAATAGTAATAAGAACAAAACAACAACAACAATAATAATAATGATTCTAACATATTGGGTATCTACTATGTGTCAAGTACATGAATATGTGATCTCCAGTTCTCATAATGACTCATAAAGATAGGAATTATTAACCTCATTTTACAGATGAGGAGACTGAAGCACAGAGAAGTTAAACGATTTGCTCAAGGTCACATAGCTGATAAGTGGCAGAGCTAAGAACTTAACTCAAGACTGTGTGGCTCTGAGCCTGCTTCCCACTAAGAAGGCAAATGGTTCAAGGGGAAAATGGTCCATGGGGGCGTTCAGAATGCCTGAGGTGATATTCTACTTGTACCAAGAACTGTAGTATAAATCTGACTTTTTGGCTCTAACCTTGTTCACCCAGGAGGACTCATCAGTAGTGTTTTCTGCAGATGAGCAGGGGAAGAGCCCAAAGGCAAGGTTTGGATTCGCTGAACACCTATTATAAATTGGGAAGCTGAACGAAGCACTGCACAAATATTAAATCCTTTAATTATCACAAAAATTTGGGGAGGTAGATTTTCATATCTGTATTTTACATATATATGGGAATAAAAAAATCTTGGTCAAAGTTGTATGGCTTGTGAGCAGACAGAAAAAAGATTTTTTTGTCTTAAAAGTTTGTAAAATGTCAAAGGACAAATACAAACCTTCCTGAATTTTTCAGCATGTAATGCCCCGTATTTGATACTATGACTAGATTCTACAAATATAGGAGCATGTTAGTTATATTTTGGGTTAGTTGTTCTATCTATCTATATTTTAACATTAAAAATAGAGAAAAATATTCTCTATAGTTTAATACACATCCATCACATCAAGTTGAAATCTCGTTTGTCCACTTCTACTATCACATTCTCTTTCCTTACCCTCCACAGAGGTAAATATTATCATGAAATTTTATATGTATAGTCCATTTTTTTCTACTTCTACTACAATTACTACATATACTACATACATACCACATTCATAAAAACACATAGAATTTTTGTACTTTTTAAATATATATGAATAGTACCATATGATATGTATTATTCTTCCATTTGCTTTTATCTTTAAAGCTAAATAGGTATGATCTTGGACCATCCTTGAATTCCTAGCATAATGTATCACATCCAAGTAAGACTATTATATTAAAAAAAATTGCCAATTTCACTTTATTAACAATTTATTGGGACTTTTACATAAGATTGGTCTATAATTTACTTTTCCTGACCGACTTTACTTGCTTCTGCATTATGGCTTTAGTAGCTTATAAAAATGAATTAGTAGAATTCTGCCATTAGAATGGCAACACAGTTAGTTCCATGAACCTGCTCTTCAGCAAAACAAACATAATTGTTGAAAACTATTTTAAGAGAACAATTATTTAAAGTTTCTGAAAGTTTTCCTAAGGGTGTATAATAAATAAAGAAGTATTTATTCAAGAAAACCTACCAAAATTTAGTAAAAGCAGTGGGAATCTGTGGCATTTGAACCATGACTTGTTCCCTCTCTCTCCTTCTCAGCTTAGTGTGATGGAAACCATACTCTAGGCAAATGCAACCAAGACTCCTTGTCCCATAAGCTATCAGTTGAGATCTAAGTTATCTTCCTGAGAAAGGTAGACTGCTAGCATTTCCTATCTTTCCCAACTACAGTTCCAGGGGCTCAATTCCAGGTTAAATGTGGCTGCAGTTTGAGGGCTCCCTTCTTTCACCCAGCTACCCAGCCACTGCTAATACGTTGGAGGATCTCCTTCAACCATGGCATGCCGAAAGTCCTGGGTCCATTGTCATACTCCAGCTCATTCATAGAGTGGAGTTTCTGTACCCAGGAAAACAAGCAAATAAGAACATAGGGTACTGCCCTATTTAGTATCCTGCTCTTCAAGCAAGGAGAGATGTTATTTAGAGAGAAGCAAGCCTCTGCCCTTGTTTCTAGTACTGAAGCTGGTGGCTCAGAAATTTTACCCAGGGGGAGATGCAGGTCTTAATTACAGAGAACTTTAAAGCTCTTCCTAAAGGAAATGACTTTATTTGCAGTGTGCAGAAAGTTCAAACCTAAAAGTGCTCTCAAAGACAATGAAGGTCTTGGAGGTAAAAGCAGCAAGCTAAATACTAAACCAGTTAGTTTACCAGAGATATTTAGGGAGAGACATCTAAGAGCTCTCCCTTGGTCAGAACAAACCTCAAACACTGGCCTCAAAAACTACTCATATAAAGGGATCCAAATTTAATTGAAGCAGACTGTGGAACCATTTATCCTCCAGGGCATTGCCCAAAATAATACAGCAATTATCTGGTGATTAATGGAACCTTATGGCAGGGTGTGATCATGGAAAGAGGCAGTCAAAAGGAGTCCTACTCATACCACTGTCATGCCATGTGGGTTACTGTGGGCATACCCAAAGCTGTGCCTCCAGAGGAACAACATCAAAGGTTACATACCATACAGACAGTGATGAGGAATAGACTTAAAATAGTTCAGCCATTCACTAACAAAATGAACAACCAACCAACAGGAGTCTTCAGAGGTGGGGCACCAGTACCTAGGATTGTTACAGTATTTATCTAAAATGTTCTGTCACCCCACAGCACAAAAGATGAGATATGCAAAGATACAGGGAAATAGGATACATAAACTGAAAAAAAAGACAACATAAATTGCATGTGAAATGAACCAGATATTAATATTAACAGAAACCCTTCAGAGTAGCAATTCTAAACATATTCAAAGAACTAAAGGAAAACAAGGTTAAAGAAGTAAAGTATAGTGACAATGTAGTATAAAATAGAGAATATTGATAGAAATTATAAAAAATAACTCAATGGGAATTCTGTACAGTTGGCCTTTGAACAACATGAGTTTAGACTGCACAGGTACACTTATGTGCAGATTTTCTTTTCAATAAATATATGCTACATTATTATATATGTGATTGGTTGAATCTGTGGCTGTGGAACCAACCACAAATCCAGGGCCAACTGGGAAGTTATACACAAATTTTTGACTGCATGAAGGGTCAGTGTCCCTAATCCCTGCATTGTACAAGGGTCAATTTTAGTTGAAAAGTACAATAACTGAAGTTAAAAACTCAATGATGGGCTCAATACTAGATTTGAACTGGCAGAAGAAAGGATCAATGAATTTGAATGTAGATCAATAGAAATTATACATTCTGAAGAACATAGGGGGAACACAATGAAGAAAAATGAACAGAGCATCAAATATAGGATACCATTAAGCACAACAACATATACATAGAAGTACCAGAGGAAAGGAGAGGGCTGGAAAAATGGTTGAAGAACTAATGACTGAAAATTTTCCCAGTCTGATGAAAAACCACAAATCTAAGAAGCGCAACAAACTGTAAGCAGGGTAAATGTGAAGAGATCCACCCACAGAAACATCATAGTATAAATGCTGAAAGTTAAATATCAAGAGATAATATCGAAATTAGCAGAGAATAGTAATTCATCATGTAAAAGGGGGCTCCAATAAGACTAAAGCTGACCCCTCATCAGAAATAATGAAGGCCAGAAATCAGTGGGATGATGTATTCAAAGTGCTATAATTAAAAAAATATTAATGAAGAATTTTATATTCAGCAAAACTATCTTTCAAAAATAAAGCCCTAAACAAATGACTAAGAAAATATCTCAAAAATAGGGAAAAATCATTAAAGGAATTACATTATTACATTATAAAATATTCACTTAATGCAAAAGAAAGCAGTAAAAAAGAAACAGAATGGAGATGGACATGAGACATACAGAAACAAAAAGTAAAATGGCAATTACATTAAATATGAACAGATTAAACAATCTAATCAAGAGGCAAAGATTGTTAGAGTGGGGAAGGAAAAATAATATTCTATTATATGCTGTCTATAGGAGACACATTTCAGATTCAATAACACAAATAAGCTGAAAGGAAAAGAATGGAAAAAGATATATCATGCAAAGAGCAACCATAAGAAAGCTGGAGTGACTACAATAATATAAAATATTTTAAAATGATATTGCTAGAGAAAACGAGGGGCATCTTAAATGATAAAAGGGCTCATCCTTTGGAAATATATAACAATTGTAAACATACATGCCCCTAAAAACAGAGTCCCAAATACACGACATACAAACAGACAGAATGAAAGGCAGAAATAGACATTTCAAAAGGAATTTAAAAATTTAAAAAATAGGTAGAACACCTGTGCCAAAGATCAACAAGGATATAGAAGACAGCCTACAAAATGGGAAAAAATATTTGCAGGTCTCATATATAAGGAACTTGTATTTAGAATATGTAAAAACTCCTACAACTCAACAACAAAAAGACACATAACCCAACTGAAAAATGGGCAAAGGATCTAAATAGACATTTTTTTCATAAAAGACATAAAAATTGCCAATAAGCACCTGAAAATAAGCTTTGACATTATTAGCTGTTAGGAAATGCAAATCAAATCTATAATAAGATATCACTTCATACTTAGTAGGATAGGCATAATCAAAAAGACAATAACAACTGCTGGAGAAATTGGAACCATCATACACTGTTGGTGGGAATGTAAAATGGTGCAGCCACACTGGAAAATCATCTGAAAGTTCCTCAAAAGTTTAAACAATGAGTACCATGCAACCAAGCAACCAAGCAACCAGCAATTAAACTCCTAAGCTTATATTCAAGATAAATGAAAACATATGGTCACACAAAAAACTTGTACATAAATACTCAAAGCAGCATTATTTATAATAACCCCTAAGAGAAAACAGCCCAAATGTCCAACAACTAATGGGTGGATTAATTGAATATGGTATATCCATACAATGCAGTATTATTTGACAATAAAAAAGGAATAAAATGCTTATGCATGCTGCAACATGGATGAATCTTAAAAACATTATGCTAAGTGAAAGGAGCCAGTTACAAAGGACCACATATTGTTTGATTCCGTTTATATGAAATATCCAGAATAGGCAGATCCATAGATGTAGAAAGTGGTTGAGTGGTTGCCTAGTACTGAGTGGGGTGAGGGGAATGGAGACTCTAAAGAGTATGGAGTTTCTCTTGGGGTGATGAAAATATCCTAGCATTGATTGTGGTGATGGTTGCACAACTGTGAATAAATGAAATACTATTGAATTGTATGCTTTAAATGGGTGAATTATATAGTATATGAATTATATCTTAATAAAGCTGTTAATAATGAGCGAATAAATGATTGAATGAAAAGAAAAACATTATTTAGGGATGCTTTGCCCCCTTATTGCTAGTCTATGAAACTAAAACTGTAAAACTCAGGAGTTATCTTTTTGTTGTTCATAGAAAAATGAATATAAAAAGTCTGGGCCTGGTGTCTTTGTAGGGGAGAGATTTCTTTTTCCCATTAGATTAAAATTATTTAATGACAACTAGTTTATTTAGATATCTTCTCAAGTCAATTTCGACTGCTTCCCCCACTAAAATATTATCGGTTTCATCTAAGTTAAAGTCAATCATGGTCTTTATTAATTTTAACATCTTGGTTACTAAGTCTATTTTCCAATAAATGTAGCTGGGCCTTGATGGAGAAATGCTGATTCCCAAGTTAAGGTCAGCAAAATATAAGGTTAACCTAAAACGTCTTGTGATGTCCTAAAGTAAGAAAGTGCTGAAACATAATGGTATTATTTAAAAAATACACAGAAACTCATCTATGAGCTCCAAAAGGCCGTATCTTCGATAATTAGATGAACAATATAGATAATAATGGTAGTACTGGATAATTCATAGAATTAACAAACACCTGTGAGTCCATACTGATAGGAACAAATAACTGAATAATTGTTTAAAGAAATGAATGGAGAAAGGACAGCTTTTCCTTAAGGAGGATTTCAATTAATAAAGGTAGAATTAAGGATGAAACAGAAAAATCACCATTTTACAAACACCACAATAATAGTTATTGCAGACAAGAATTATCAGTGGATACTGAAATTAGTGAGGAAAATTATTACACTAAGCTGGATATTTGAATTGCCTCAGTGTATTTCCCCACAAGATATTCGTTAATTACAAAGGGACAAAGGTGACTTTAAGTGACTTTACACTATCTTAACCACGTGATTATAGTTAACATCACTAGTATGAGCCATATTGATATTACATACTCCTGATATATTACACTGATAAGGACACGACATCACTTCTGCGGTTTTGTTGCTAAAAATGCATAACCTGAGTTTAATTGTGAGAACATATAAGGTAAACCCTATTTAAGGAATATATATATATACACATATATATATATATATATGTGCGTGTGTGCGTGTGTGTGTGTGTGTGTGTGTGTGTATAGTTCTTTAAAGGATCACAGTCATAAAAGAGAAAGGAGACTGGAACTGTCTCAGAGTGGAAGTACTAAGGAGATATGACAACAAACTGCCTTGTTATGAACCTGGATTAGATTGTGGTCCAGATAAAGGATGTTAGACAACTGGTGAAATTTAAACTAGGTCTGTAGATTAGTTAATAATATTGTACGAATGTTAATTTTCTGTTTAGGATCATTGTATTATGTTAACATTGGACAAGATATTAACATTTAAAGAAACTTGGGTGAAGGTTATATCAGAACCCTGCATAATATTTCAAATTTTTAGAAATCCTGAAATTATTATGAAATAAAAATTAAAAATATTTTAAAATAGTTAAAAGTCTATTATATCTGTGGTTTGGTAGTTTTTCATTTCTAATGGTGTGAGTGGCTTTTCTCTTTTCTTAATCAGTTTATAAGTTGTTTTTAAATTTATGTCCTTGCGCTAACAGATTCAGCTTTTGTTTTTGATATTGTTTCTATTCCTTTCGTTTGATTGGTCTTCTCTCATTTATTACCTACTATTAACCTTATTATTATTTATTTTACTATTTATTAACTTTATTTTATTATTTTAACTTATACTTCCTTTTAATTTATTTTTAGTTTCTCTTCTAGCTTCCAAATTTAGTAAATTCATTGCTGTATTAGTTTCGTAGGGCTGCCGTAATAAAGTATTGCAATCTGGGTGTCTTTAAAAAAACTTTTATTTTCTTCTTGTTCAAGAAGCTCGAAGTTCAAGATCAAGGATCATGTTCTCTAGGAAAGGACCCATTTTTGCCTCATCCAGCTTCTGGTAGCCCTAATTGTTTCTTGGTTTGTGATGGCATCATTCCAATCTCTGCCTCTACCTTCACATGGCCTTCTTCCTGTCTCTGTCTTATTTTCTGGTAAGCACACCAGTTACAATGTATGTAGGGTCTACTCTACTCCAGTAAGACTATATCTTAATTTGATTACATCTTGCAAAGACCTTTTTTTCAAATAAGGCCACATTCACAGGTACCAGGGATTAAAACTTGAACATATTTCCTTGAGGATACAATTTAATTACTAACTTTTATTTTTCTTATTTTTTGATGCAGGCATTTAAAGGGCACACTTTTGTCTCTAAGTAGTATCTTAGCTGCATCCCACAATTTTAAAAATCAAACTTTTGCAGATGTATAATGTGAATAAAGACAGAAGTGTACAAGTAATATACAGCACTCTATGAATTTTCAGTAATTCAACGTACATGTGTAACAAGTATTTGGATTACATGATGTATCTTGCACTCTAGAAGCCCCCTTGAACACTCTTCTAATCACTACCCACTCAAGAATAATTAGTATCCTGATTTCTAAAAGCATTGACTGGGTTGGCTTGTTATTTAGCTTCAGGTAAATGGGATCATAGATCATGTAGTCTTATGTAACTGGCTTCTTTTGTTAAATATTTTGTTTGTGAGATTCATCCATGTTCTTGTGCAGTGTTGAAAATTGTTCTTTCTTGTGGTTGTCTAGAATTCCATTGTTTATCCATTCTCCTGTTGACAGGCATTTCGTTAGTTTCCAGTTTTTGGTTAATAGTTACCATGAAAATTCTGTATATTTCTTTTAATGAACATGTGTATGCATTTCTGTTTTGTATTGTCTGGGAGGAGAATTATTTGGTCCCAGAGTATGCAAATGTTCAGCTTTAGTCAGTACTGTCATATAATTTTCCAAAGTTCTTATGTCAGTTACTTTTCCCTCTAACAGTGTAATAGAGTTTTAAGTCAGTTCTTGCCAACAGTTGTTATTTTCTGTCTTTTTCCTTTTAGGAATTGTGGGTGTGTGATCTTATCTAGCTGTGGTTTTAATGTGCATTTCTATGATGAAATCAAATATGCTTTCATAATTGTAATGACCATGTAGATATCATATTTTGTGAGGTGCCTGTTGAAGTGTTTTATTCTTTTTTCTATTCCATTGTTTTCCTTTTCCTTTTTGATTTATAGTTCTTTATATATTCTTTTTATAAGTCCATTGCAGGGTATATGTATTATATATCTCCCATAAGTTTTTCATATATACTATTTATAATTGTCATTTGTTTGAAATATTCTAGAATTGCAATGTAATTTCCTTAATCCATGGTTTATTTAGGTGGGTATTTTAGTTACATGTATATATAATATGCATAATAATATACATATATAATGTGCATAATATATTATATATACACAAAACTAAAATGCTCTCCCTAAATAAATGATGGATTAAGGAAATTGCATTTTAATGATAAAATATATACATATTACTTCCAGGTGTTTCCAGGTGTTTTATATACAATTGCATTTTAACTATATATGACATATATATATTGCTTCTTCCAAAGATTTTGTTTTTCCTTCTTAGGTGTATAGATAGATCTATTTATAAATGTATCAATTGAGATGACCTTATAAAGTTATTTGAAGTAGAAACTATGCCACTAATAATAAATCTTATTAATTATATTAGTCATATCTCCCTATACCCTTGATTTTGGTCATTTTGATCTATTAGTTTCCAAAAGAAGTGTGTTAAAATCTCCCACCTTATGAAATTAAACCATCTTTTGTTTTATGTTTTTAAGATGCATAAGATTTTAATATCTTCTTGATGGTTATTTCTCTTTATGCAATGGTTGTTTATGGTTATTTTATTGTGTAATATCCTTTATATTTATTAGTATCCCTTGCTTTAAATACTATTTTGTTATAATAATATTGTCACTATACAAGCTTTTAGTGTTGTTTATAATTGTTTTTCTTTTACCATTCCTTTATTCTCAACCTTTCTAAATCATTTTCCCTTAGTTTGATGTCTCTAAGCAGAAGACAGTTTGGTTTTTATTGTTTATCCAATCTGACATTTCCTTGAATTAATGTCATTGAATTTGAAAAAATTGTATTTTTATTGTCTACCTTTGGTTTTAAGTTTGCCATGCTTTTTCTTAGCTTTTTTTTTTCTTTTCATATGTCTTATAGATTGATAGAATTTTATTTATTCTCTTTGATTTCCTCTATTAGTTTGGAAGTTTTGATTTATGGTTTGTATCTCAGGTATTTTGATGACTATTATTAAACTTGTAAGGCAATACGTAGATACCTAATTCTCTCTCTCTTTTTTTAGATTTCATTTAATCAAATAATTCAAAGACATAGTTTCAAGAGTTGAATAGACTTCACAAGGCTTATAGTAAAAAGTAACACTATCTTGATATGGTCTTTTAAAATGTTTAACTTCATTGTTTTGAACATTCCATAGACTCTTTCAGTAATCCAAACTTATTATTGCTAGTCTAAAAGAAGCAATAATACCCTTTCATTGTATGAAAAGGAGAATTAAAGACATAGTAGGAAAGAACCTCAAGACACTTTATTCTCATCACCCAAAAATATTTGGGCCTCTAGGACACTAAAGTTAAAACCATTACTTTCTGGAGATCAAATCTCAAAGGTAAACTCAGTGATATGATCTAAAAAGAATGTTTCCATTATTCAGATGTGATAAGGAAATGCACAAGGGCCCAGCACATGCAGGCTCTATCTTGGTTTCTGAATATCTTCCAAAGTGAGTCACTGAAGGTGAATTTCATAAGTAGTCCCTCTGCTATACGTTGTGATATTGTGGATCGGCCTGAAATGTTAGTGTATTGATGGCTATTTTCCTTAGTCCTTGAAACAACAAATGATGCTGAAGAAGAAATAGGTTTTAATATTTGTGAAAACCGAATGAGAAATAGAAAAGTCAGACATAGTCACTTAGTTTAAAAAAGCAAAATGCCTTTCTTAGAGGACTTCCTGAATTGGCTAGTTAGAATTTGCTCATAGAATAAAGGAATATACTTATCTTTATTCTCACTCAAACCTCTGATACATCACATCTTAGCTGATTGCATTTTCTTGAAGTGGCTAGAGGTGGTAAATATGAACAGTCAATAATTTCTGAGCATTTTCATCTTTACAGTACACATCTAATGAGTTTATGTCTTCATTCTTAATTACTTCAGCAATAGATATATGATCCCATGTGAAAAGACATATTTAATTAATATTGCCTCTTAAAGCTTTGCGAGGAAACATTTCCTCGATTTGCCATATGAATTTATAGGCTCCATCATGGATATCACTCATGCAATAAGTGCCTCGGGAAAGGAGTGCTAAGCAAAGCCACTCAGCAATCTGGTCGCAAACAGGAAGGGGAGCAACAGCTTTATCTTCTATGTAAGTCCCAAGGATGGAACACAGAGGATAGATGCTGATCATCTCAAGTAGTGCCAGATTTATGACAGGTTCTCCTCTTAACCAACAGAATGAAAGAGGGGAGGTGGCAGTGAGACCAGATTCTTCTGGTGCATTGAGGGAGAAAGGAAACAAAAAAGGAACCTGAGAGGCTGGGATCATCTCCTTAGACTTTGTTATTATCTTTTTTGACGTTTTAAAAATGCTTTTTAAGGTTTTGTTGTTTGTTATAGTGGGAAATGACAATTAGAAGATAGTTTAAAAAGTGGAAAAAAAATCCTGACACCCTGATCGAATCACTATTGTGTGAGGTATATTTCCTTCTAGTCTTCTTTTTTAGTATGGTTGACTATCCTATATATAATTTGTATTTTTAATTTCACTTCATAGTCTTCACCAATATCACTTTAATGTCTACAAAACGTGTTATTTAGAAATTGCTTAAGTTAATTACTCATTTCCTTCACAATTTTCATTTTTGAGAAAGAGGTAAAGATATTTTTCTAGAAAGGTATTTTTCTCATCACATAGTTATTAGCTGACTAGCCTTTTCTGCATCTCCACCCCTGAAATGGGATTCTGGAATATTATACCTCTTCTTTCTGTTGCTTAATCCATACACATCCAAATATCCAAAACAGCTATTGACATTTTGTTGCAGTGGAGAGGTTTTCATAAGAGATTCGGGATCCAGAAGGGAGGACCTGGGGTTAATAGTGGACTCAGTTTCATGCATTTTAATTACTCCCAAACCCAAATTAGATTCTCAGATAAAATAGCATCAGGTATTAACAGGGGCCGGGAGGTCAGAGGTTCCAGGGCCCTGCCAACTGTAGCAGCCATCAGTGCTATAATTGATTAAAGCATCACAGGGTAATATTTTTTGAAGTGTGTCACAGTATTTCTTCTCGTTAGGTGCTACATTTGCTTGCTGCTGTAAAACATGCTGAAATAATTAGATTACTGGCAATCATGGGGAAAAATAACATCTGCCATGGATATGATGTCACAATATTTTAAAGGAAAAAATCCAGGATACTTCTTTCATACTCTGAAAATTTTCTGTCTTATTCTTATCCTTTCTTTGTTCACTCTCTTCTCTGCTTTGCTAACAGGCAGAGAAGAGTCAGATTTCTCTGGGGTGTCAACTGCACAATACTTGAATGCCTAGGTAGAGCAGAAGCTGATATGTTTCCCTGGAGGTCTTTAGAGATGGAATAGCTATCTGGATATTTATACGGAATATCAGAGTGAGAAACTTTTTTCAAGAATCTATAGATTATACAACATTACAGTGAGTGCTCTGGGATTCACAGAAGGAGCCCTAAATTGGAAACTATTAGTTTTAGGGTCCCATTTCCTGGCTATGTAGGTTATCTAATGCCACCAAGCTTCACTTTCTTTATCTGTAAAAATAAGGATGTTGAATTATGAATTCAACAGGCCCTTCTTGCTTTAGTTTGCTGTCAGAAGAAATTTTCTCTCCTTAAGCTGCCTACAGAGAGAGCAAAAGATCTCAGACATTAAAGTCAAGAAACAGAATCGTAGAGTAGGAAATTTAGAAAGCTTGGAAGCTGGTGGAAGGTGCATCTGTAAAGGTTTGGTAGTTATTGACTGGTGGGAGTAACTGGAAATTGACTTGCTTGTTGCTTATTTCCCACCCTCACCCCTTCATGTAAGGTCCATGAGAGATTGTCTGTCTTGTTCTCAGCTAGCTGTGTCTAATTACTTAGAATAGTTCCTGCAACACAAAGGTGTCAGTGAGTATTTGGTAAGGAGTTGAATAACGAATAGGTTTGCTCAGTAGTAGACATTTGTAACATGAGGTGTAGGTCCATGCAAAGTACCACCACCTTTTAGTATCCTTCATGCTCAAGGACCGAGATGGAGGTGGGTCTATGTGAAATCTAGAGCTATTTTCTAATTAATTGGATGGCAACTGGGTTGACTTTCAGAGATACAGTTCAGGTACTAAAAAGACTGGAAATACTCAATTGGTTCTACAATCCATTTTGTAGTTGCTCATGTAAATAAACCCTAAATCTTATTCACATATTTGTCTGTGCATCCTTTCTTAAAAAATGAGTTTATTTGTTAGAACAGTTTTAGATTTACAGAAAAATTGAGAAGATAGTACAGAGAGTTCCTATATACCTGTATTTAGTCACTCTGTTATTAATATCTTACATCAATATGGTACATTTGCTAA
The DNA here is from genome assembly GCF_048564905.1 of Vicugna pacos. NCBI lineage: Eukaryota > Metazoa > Chordata > Mammalia > Artiodactyla > Camelidae > Vicugna > Vicugna pacos. The sequence continues at coordinate 29,112,013 of NC_132995.1, read as the reverse complement.
AATTAATAAACCAATATTGGCACATTGTTATTAACTAAAGTCCATAGATTCCTTAGTTTTACCTAATGTCCTTTTTCTGTTCCAGTATTTTATCTAGGATACCACATTGCATTTACTTTCCATGTCCCTTCAGTTTCCTCATGGCTGTGACACTTTCTCAGTTTTAGATGACCTGGACAATTTGGAGGAGTACTGGTCAGACATTTTTTAGACTGTCCCACGACTGAAATTTGTCTGATGTTCTCCCCATGATTACATCAGAGTTATGAGTTTAGGGGAGAAAGACCACAAAAGTAAGTGCCATTTTCATCCAGGATATGCACTATTAACCTGATTTGTCACTGTTGCTGCTGACCTGATCACCTGGCTGAGGAAGTGTTTGTTAGGTGTCTCCACTGTAAACTGACTCTTTCCCCCTCTTTCTCTACTGTGTGCTTTGGAAGGAAGTTACTATGCACAGTCCACTCTTAAGGAGTGGGGAGTTATGTTCCACCTCCTTGAGGTAGGAGTAATTACATAAGGTATTTGCAGTTCCTCTGAACAAGAAATTTATAACTTATTTATATTTTCTCAATTATTTATATCCATATAAACTTATGGATATTTATATTATACTTTGAGTTATAATTGAATACTACTTTTATTTGTATTGCTGCCCAAGGTGTTCCAGCACTGGCCATTGAGAGCTCTTCTAGTTCACTTTTTTGTCCCTTTCACATGCCCACATCAATGTGGATTTTTTTGGCTTTTTATTTTTATTATTATTATTATTATTATTATTATTATTATTATTATTATTATTATTATTATTATTATTATTTCCTTACTTTCTGCTATTATGAGATGCTCCAAGATCATCTTGTATACCTCCTACCCCAGTCCTATAATCAGTTACTTCTCCAAAGATATGCATCCTTTAAAAATCACTTTTTTATTCCTTGCAAATGTTTTGGTTCTTATTCTCAGCTTTAGCTGTGCTCAGAAGCTTTTATTGTTAACTTCTTTGTTTGTCAGTCCAGAGGTGCCAGAGTTTTCAGAGTCTATTGCTAAATAAGAGTTTAGAAATAGACTTGCAGTTTCTCTTCTGAGGCTCCTATATCACCAGTGTCAAATGCTGCAGCTTGTTAACAAGAAAGCTACTATCCAGAGAGGGCTTAGAAATGCCAATTAGAGTCAGATCATTTATTTATAAATGTACGAATTCATTTCACGTTTTATCATGGGGCAAAGCATGCCTTGCCCCTTTAACTGTCAAGATTACTGAGCTGGGCAGAACGAATGACATGTTATCCAAATGACACTTCTGACTTCCACAGCTGCTTCCCTGCTCCCCAAAGGCTCCCACCTCTCCTGAATTCATGGAGGGTGGGCTTTTTATTGCTTCTAAGGATTGTTTTCCATGGAAGGAAGAAAAGATGAGTTTCCTTGGGTTAAGTAATAGATGTGAAGAGAGCAGTTTATGCACATAAGATGGATAATTTTAACCCTGGGCAAGTTCTTGAGCTGGTTTGTTGAGTGATATTTTTTAGAAAGTGGCAAAATATAACATATACCCTTTTCCTAATCATTCAAGGTCTCAGGTTTGTGAAGGAAGTCTTTCCCTTGATAATGAGTAAATTCTGAAGGACCAAAAATAATTTCTGATGGGATTCTCCAGGGTGTCCAGTCTGACCAGGGAGCAATTTCTTTTAGCCTAGAGGAAAATTGTACATTCGGATCCGGGAAAAAGAGAGGTCATCTCTGGCAGCTGCCTTTTACTTCTGGAGACTTAGATGATCAGCATCCTCTTTTAGGGCTGAGACTGCATCTTAGTGGACCGGCTAAAGGAAATGTAAATCCAGCCCCTCCCCAACTCCTGAACCAGGCAGCAAGTGACTTATTCAAGGTGAACCCAATTAACAACACCTATACCTGTTATAGTTTCCTAAACACGATTGGCAATTTAAAGACTAGGGCCAGCATTTAGCCACTTCTCAAAAATGTGGCAAGGTGAACTAGGAAAAGGGAGGGGAGAAGTTTTATTTCTTGTCTCTATTAAGATGCCTGATTGCCTTGTCAGTAACTGTTACAAACATGTTTTTAGTTTTATAGATACTTGGAATAAACTTTAAATATGGATGTATGAGAATGTCCCTCTAAAAGAAGAAAGAAAATTGTTCATAATACCAGAAAGATGTTGATTTAGGTTAATTTAGATCTAAAAGCTCCAAAATTCACACTGCCTATAGTAGCTTTTTTTTTTTCTGTTTTTTAAAATTCTTTTGCCTGGATGAGTCAGTCATTTTACAACAACTCAAAATTTCCTCTCCAGATACAGAATGAGATGCCATTATTATTGAAATTGTGAAATAATTACTAGCTATAACTTTGGTTCTGTAAAGTTCACCTTTTCCTTTGAATAGCGTCTTCTTTATGTAGGGCTCTGCTTCCAAATTAACCATCCATCAGGGGAAATTTCTGTTGAGGCCAGCTTTCTGGACTTTCCACCCTGGAGCACAAGTTTACAAGGCTCCTTTGGCTTCAGTTTAGGTGAGTAGATCAGATGCGATGAGAGGTGGAGGGCTGTCACCATTCCCACTAAGTGACCTCATGGTTGATACAGAATGGGGGCTCAAATTGCAGGGCTATTAAACTGAAAGGCCTCCTTTACACTTGCCCATTTCCAGGTAGAGCTTGAAAGATATCCACATTAAAGTTTACTACGTATGAAATGTACATAATGGCGCAAGGCAAAATGTGTGACAATCTCCTGGCAGGATTCATCAATCATTCCAGACTTTTTTCAGTAGGGATAAAGGGCTCAGCATGACTCGAGTAAAGGTTTACGTCCCAGGAATCTTGGTTTAGTAGAAATATATCCTCTGAGTTATTTTTTATTAACAGCTCTTTGGGGAGAAAAGGTTGTAAGAAAATCCCCCCTTCCTGGACCATGGATTTATTACTAAAAGCCCATATCAAATCTCTTGATCCATTAAGTACTGTGTGTTACTATACATCATAGGTGACTATCTTTGGAGAAACAGTGACATAGTGCATAAGACAGACAATACTTTGTGGATTGAAGCTGTTCGGTACACTTTACTGCACCTCTTTTTTTTTTTTTTAACCAGGAATGATCAGGAAATGGGATGTACCATTTATAACCAAATATTTGGTTAACTGGTATTCACTAATATATTTGCTAATATTTTAGCAATTTTCAGAGGTTAAGGAATAATGACATATTCGTGCTTTTAAAACATTCCAAGTTTTCACCATTTTTAGCTAAAAATAGCTAGTATTTATTGAGTGCCTCATATGTGCTTGACACCCTATTAAACTGCTTAGGTGCATTAGCTCACTGATTGTTCTCCATTTTCCTCGGAGGTAGGTGCAAGTATTGGCTTCAATTTAATTGGTTGATAATTGAGGCTCAGAGAGTTAAGTATTTTGCCCAAGGTTACACAGGTATTCAGTGATGAGGCTAGGATTTGAATCAAGCCAGGCTGCCTGTGATCTTGACTGTTCTTGTAAACTGCCTGCCAAATAATATAAATTGCTACTGTGGTCTAGTATAACCTTTTTCTAATATTCCAGATGTAGGCCAGCTTCTGTATCAACACACCAGAATGGAAACTCTCTGAGAATGGAAAATCTCTGAGTCTCAAGATAGTCCTTTGTTATAAAAAATCATTTACCTTTACTATCTAAAAATCTCCCTTCTTGTGGCTTTTATCCACTGCTTCTGGTTTTGTTCCTAGAACTAGTTATGAGACTGTTACATGAAAGATGAATCTTCCTTCTGTGTGGTGGCTCTGCATATATTTAAAGGCAACTACCATGACCCTTCAGCCCCACCCACCACTTTTCCAGGCTGAGCATCATCAGTCTCTACAAGTATCTTTCATAGAAAATAATAATGATAATAAATATAATACCTAATAATTCCAGGGGAGTGTGCCAAGCACTTAGACAAATGTGAATCCACTGAGTCCTTTTGGGAACCCTGTAATATTTTTCCATTTTATAGATACAGCAACTGAAGCTCAAATCAGTTAGATTATATGCTCAGGCCTTGTAGGTGGCAGATGAATTTCTAACGTTAAAGATTTTGCTCCTGCTGTGTTGCTCCTGGTGGCAACTCTGCTAAGGTCTTTCTATTGTTGAACCCCAGAATCCACTGCCAGGCCTAGAACTAGGTAGCCCACCCTGCGATCTCCTTTTCCTTCCTGATAATTGGTCCCAGTGCCCCAACCCCCTTTTACTTATCTGGATAACTACCTATATTTACTTTTTCTTTTATGGGGGCTTCTATCAAACTGGCTGCAGAGTGGATCCCAGTCTCCTAGCCCGTATTCCTTTTATTTATCATTCCATACAGGGGTACCAATGGGAAATCAAAATAATGGAAAAATATCCTTATATGGGTAGCTTCTGGCCAGTCTGTCTGGGAGGGTAAATGGACAAGCTCTTAGCATAGAAGGTCTTTGGATGAAATTGAGGCAGATGGGGGAGTGAGAATGAAACTCCTAAAACTGAGCCCAAAGTTGTGTATTGATTGAAGAGAGGGTTGTGGTCATGCTGCTAGTGAATGGCAGAGCCAGCTTTCAAATGCATGTCTGGCTAAATCCAAGTTAGACATAGTTGTGCCTTTAGCACACTGGACCTGGGTTGAGCTCTCCTAGAAAAGTGCAAATGGCATGGACCTAAATATCCTTGAGTTAGTAAAATTTCTATGTATGAAGAGGGTACACAACAGAGCACAGCATTTCAGGCATAGTCTGAATAATGTAAACTAAGATGTCTAAATCCGTTCCTCTAGATACTGTATCTTTATCAGTAGAGCTTTAGGATACAGTCATAGGTTTGGGGAGGCAGCGACATTATTCCTGACTCTAGAGTCTGATTTCAGTTAACACCCATTTTTTTTCCCACTTGAACTAATAATAATCTGGGTTCCTGCTGTTTGTATTTTTCTTCTCCCTCTATTATTTTTGGGTGCCTGAAAATACTCTTATAATTATTTCAGATTTCTGAGTGTTAGTTTGTATTCTAGATTTTCCTGTGGTTAGCATCTATCTGTGCATGTAAGCTAAGTGCCTAGTGACGCCTCAAAATAACAGTGTTACAGATAGAAAAACAATTGCATGTTCACTGAAATTATAGATAATTGCCTTGTTTAGAAGCTTCTTGCCTTTTGGAATATGACAACTGCAAATAAAATTTAATGTGAATTCCTTAGAAGTTCTATTTTGCCATTAAGAAACATTGATTTCTTCCTTGCTACAGTAATAACAGTTAAACTATCTAGTTACCCAACCCATTTCCACCGGGAAAAGAAAAACAAGACGATCTGAGTGCCAGTGTACGCACGTGAATGTCATTGAGAAAGATTTTTCACTGACAGTTTTTTGTGCAAGTGAGATCTTGGCTAAACACTTTACACACGTTACTTTATTTGATCTTCACAACAAGTCTGTAATAATATTAGCACTTACTGAGCGCTAACTATGAGTCAGGCACCTTTCTTGTATAATCTCATTTAATTATCACAATGTCCCTAGGAGGAAAGGTTAGGAATACCATCTAAACCTGGCTAAAGATGACTTAAGTTGGTGAAATTACTTATTGTTTGCTTTATAGTAAATCTTGAAGCGGTCCTTACCGGTGCTCAATAATGTCCCAAAGGACTCAGTCTTCTTTGATACTTTCTTTCTGACAACTTCAGAGAGTCAGTGTATTGAAAGATGGCCGTGACAGCCCTAAGCATCCTGTCTTCATAGAAAAACCCCTAAGGCAGGAGACAAAGAGGAAGTGGCAAAGGGCCTCTTCTCTATATTGTTCTTTAATTCTCAGAAAGGAAAATCCTTCCTGGATGACCCTGGAAGACTTCCTTTTTCAACTCGTTAGGTAGACTTAGGCCACACCATGATGCTCGCCTTCCAAGGAAGTTGCAAAAGTGAGTATGTGGCAAAGGAAAAATGAGGGTGCTCTGACTGGCTTGGGAGAGTGGTTCTTAAAGCTTTTTGGTCTCAGCACCTGTTTTCACTGTTAAAAACAGAGAGCTTTGCTTATAGATAGTACCATATTAGAAATTGAAACAGATGTATTTAGAGCGTATTTATTTATTAAAGATAACAAGAAACAAAATACATATTAATATTAAAATATGTTTACTGAAAATAATAATTTCCTTAAAAAATTAAAATTAGCAAGAAGAGTGTTATTGCTTTATATTTTTCTAATCTCTTCAATGTCTGGTTTAACAGAAGACACCTGGATTCTCGTATCTCCTTTTATTCAATCTATGGTGATGAGTTGTTTTAGTTGAAGTATATGAGGGAAATCCAGCCTCACGCAGATATGTAGCTGGAAAAGTTGGGATATTTTTAAAGCCCTTTTTAGATATGCATGAATATTCTTCATTGACACTACCCAAACACACCAAGTGGTAGTTTCTTAAGGTTCATTACAACATGAAATCTGAAGCCATATCAGTAAACATTTTGTACTCTGTCTCATTAAAATCTGCTGGTCTCTTTTGTAATTTGAAGGGATCTTCTGCCCACATACGATTTTGTACCATCATGCATTGGTCACTTGTAAAATACTGGTTCATTGAGTTATACAGATCTTCCAAATGTTATATTTTATTATGCAATATAAACATCATATTCATCAATATCACCACTGAGCTTTTCACAAATCTACATATTGCAAAGTTATCAAGCTCTCAGTGGCAGATACAAGTTTTCCAAAATTCCAATTATCACTTGAAAGCTCATATCTTATCATTGGCAGCAAATACTATCAGTTGTTTTCCTTGAAGCTTGAGATTCATATTGTCTGTCAAATACCTAAGTCTGGATAACCATGGTTTTTCAGTTTTTCTTTTAAATAAAAATGGTGTTCTGTGATAAAAGTGGTTAGTTCAGCCTGTAACTCACACATTTGCACAGGTTGCCTTTCCTTGAGACACAGTCCTTCAGTATACCCAGAAGTGATTCATGTATACTTCTCATTTCCTCACATATAATAGTTAAAAGATGTGTATTCAAGGGTCAGAATTTAATTGGATTAATAATTCATTAGTAACTTTATTGCTCCACCAAGGATTCTCTTAAGTGGCTTTTTTTTTTTTAATGACAGTACATGGTTACGGATGCCTTAATTCATTCTAAGGGTACCGGCAGTTTTACCCACCCACCACTGCTTTCACCACAGTGAAAAAGGTGAATTAGGTCTTAGTATTCTTATGAAGATAGTTTATTTTTTGCAGGCTCCCTGAATTGACCTCAGGGACCCCAAGGGTCTGTGGACCACATTTTGAAAACTGCTGTCTTAGACTATTAGTAATTCATCTCTTGAAGTTGGATAAATAGCTGACCAAATAAAATCAGGGTTTTATTAGCAGTGAAAAGAGAAAAATGGCTGTTGTATAGACACCACTGCGTGCAAGACAGGTCTGAGTTCTGAGACAGCAGGCCTAGGACTCGACTGCAGGGTTGCCCAGTTCTTTAGCACTGGCTTTTAATCAATCCCTTCTTCTGCCTCCCAGGAAGTGTTGTTAATGTCCAGCCCATAAAGCTAGTCTCTGATCCTGCTGTTCTTCAGCCCACACACTCCGTTGTGGAATTCATGCCCTCCACTATCTGCAGGATATTTCCCCACCTTTTACCCTTCAGTTTTAGCTACATTCTACTCATTCATTAACAGTCACATGCTACCCCTTGTTGTTCACATTGTCCGCCACTCACAGAGCAGTGCTTGTCTCCATCACTGTCTGTTGAAACCTCGCCTAGACCATCTACCAACCTCCTTTGTGAAGGCTTCCCACTTCTTCCAGCAAAGTTAATCTGCCTCTGTGACCTCATATTATTATAGCATTTACTGAACCTTACTGTGTGTTACATACAGTTGTGTCCATGAGTGTTTCTCCTGCTAAATTTCAATTTCACTAAGGTTAGGGCCTACAGCTTTCTTCATCTTTATGTATTGCATTGTTTCTAACACAAGTCCTGGCAACTCATTGATGTTTGCAACTGTTTGTTGGGTGGAATTTCACCCACAAAATGTTTGGATACACAGAGCATGAGACACATTACTGAATGCCTGAAACAGTCTATCCTTCCATTGGCTAGACATAACAGAGGACAGTTAGGATTGGTTTTGATACATATTCATCACTAACTTGACATATTTTTTGTCTTCTGAGAGTTGCTGCATAATCAGCTGTAAGTGGAGAAACATAAATGCCACCTTTTGGATTTTATTTTTATTTTTTTGTTTCCTTTAATGTGTTTTATTTCCTTCATACCAATGTGCATGATGAAATGAGAGATCATTTTTAGATGTGAATTCTTCCCTGACTCCGTCTTTGAGGTGGTTGATATGAAAATTTGGTCCAGGTGTGTGATTCTTCTGCTAATTTAAGCTACTTTATCAAGCTCAATGCTTGATGCAAATGACAAACTCTGGATTAAATTTTTTCAAGTTACTAAAATAAAAGTGCATGGAAAATGAAGCTCTATCTAGACTATTCCCCCTAAAGGCTAGGTGATGAGTCTCAGTGAGTAACTAGCAAAAAACTGCAGTAGCATAGTTGGAAAATGGAGGTGACAGGGCTGGTTCCACCATGACTCTGAAGTGCATTTATCAAATGCAGCTCTATGGAGGACTTCTCACTTCCGGGGGTTATACCAGGGGCTCTGGGGAGGAAGGGAAAACTGAGATTATGGGGTGGTAAGCTTCTTTTTAGTCAGGTTTATTGAATTATAATTTACATAATAAAACCCATCCTTTTCAGGGTGCAGTTTTATGAGTTTTGACAAACACTTAGAGTTGTGTCACCACCACCATATTCAAGAAACAGAACGATGCCGCCATTACCCCAAAAGGAGCTCCCTCTTACTCCTTTGTACTTAACCTCTTCTCCATCCCAGCCCTGGGCACATACTTAACCATTTTTTGTCTCTATAATTTTGCCTTTTCCAGGTGTCATATCAAGGAGATCATACAGTATACAGATTTTTGTTTCTGGCTTCTGTAACCTAGCACAATGCATTTGCTTTCATCTGTGTTGAAACAGACATCAGTAGTTTGTCCTTTTTGTTGCCAAGTAGCATGGCATTGTATAAAATACCACAGTTTATCTGTTGACCAGTTGAAGGACATTTGTTTTTAGTTTGGATATTTATGAATAAGGCCACTGTAAACATTGTGTACAGGTCTTTGTGTGAACATAAATTTTCATTTCACTTGTGTAAATACCAAGTCAGTTTGGAGTGGAATTGTTGGGTCATATGGTATCTTTAGATTATGGTTAAATTTATAATAAAAATTATATATTCTTATAGGAAAAAGCATTTCTCATGAGAAAATTATGACTTCACAGTTATTGAGACGAGCAGAGTCATGAATCCCCTAAAACAATAGACGATAATGCTATTGTCATTTGGTTTGAATAGACATTGTGTGGTAGCTTTGCAGCAGATTTATCTTCCTAATTACATTTGCTCTGAGCTGATGTTTAAATTAGTCAGTGTTCCCTGGGTACCTACCAGTGTTGCAACCAAGCAGGAGGCTGCAGGTCAGAGAGGGGGCAACCAAATGAGGATATCAATGTGGCCACAGATAATCCACAAAGTGGATAACAAGCATGCAGACAATCAATTGATGCTTACAGTGTTCTAATAGTGACATTGACAATTGCTCTATTTTGCTTGTGCAGGGTATTGACTTTTTATTCTCAGAGTGCCATATGAGTCAGGATCATCCCCATTCCTTAGAGAGAAAATATGAAATTCCATTTTTCCCAAAAGGCTTATCCCAACTTCTATCTTATCCAAGTTAATCAGCAACTGTCCATCAAATGCCCACCCTCTTTTTCTTTACTCTTTTGATATTTACTGGGGGAGAGTTTGGCATGTGAAAAATGATATTTGTCCTTAGGAAGCCTTACTTAATTTGTTTAGGGAAATGAGGCTTGTAAAGGAAGAAACAGTGGCTAACATCAGATAATCTGTCATTGTGGGCTAAAGTGAGTAGACAAGAGCATGAGTATTTTAAGAGTACAGAGATAGGAAAACTAATGTTATAGGGTACGACAGTTAGGAATGGCACAACAGAAGGGATGGGGACTTAGAGACGAGTCTATTAGAATGATCTCTATGAAGGTTAGGACCTCCTTGTCTCTGTTGTATCCCTCAGTGCCTGATGTGGCCCCACATTAGCAGATATTTATAAAATATATTATATTATATTATATTGTATTATATTATATTATATTATATTATATTATATTATATTATATTATATTATATTTCTTTTCCCCAAATTACTAGAGTGATAGTATATGCTGTACACCAGAGATTGACACATTGTAACTGACTGTACTTCAATAAAAAAAAAAGAAAAGAGTGATACATGCTCATTGCAAAACCATCAAGCATTATAGGGAGAGCCTGTAATCTAATTTGTGCCCTATCCTTCAGATAGCTTCTGGTAAGTTTGATACTTATTCCATAATTCTTCATATGCATGTCCACTCTCATGCACTCAGAGCTGTATTATTCTGCTGCTTGCTTTTATCACATATTCTTCCATCTCACCATAGAATTCTGTTTCATTCTTTAAAAGCCATGGCATATGACATCCCCATTATATAGATACACCCAAAACTTATTTATTCAACCTCTTATAGATGGGCCATTGGGCCTTTTAAAGGGAGAGTTTAGAAAGGTGTAGAGAAGGAGTGAGAGAGGGCTAGAAATACGAGTGATGGTGAGAAGTTAAGAACTGTTCTGGGAAGAGAAAAAAATTAAAATATGAGGGAAAAGTCATTGGTGAAAAATTCTACATCTATGATAGAAGCCATAACTTTTTTTTTACATTTTTTTATTGATTTGTAATCATTTTAGAAGCCATAACTTTCTTAAAGATGAAATAAATTAGAATATGAAAAGCCAAATTTTAAAATATCTGGGAGAAAATACAGGAAGATATTCTTATGATTTCAAAGTAGGAAAGGATTTCTTGAGACTCAAAAAGTGCTAAAAATATAGGAAAGGATAGATGAATTTTGCTTTATTAAATTTGTTTACAGTTCTTCTCACTAAAAGACACCATAAAGAATGAAGAGTAACCCACAAACTGGGAGAAGAATTTGCATCACATATAATAGACAAAGGATTCATATCTACAGTATACTTGAAAACTGCTCTAGTCATAAAAAGAAGCAAAAAAAGGTAGAATAATACACAAAAGATTAAAAAACAGATGTTTCATATGAGATATATTTGAATATCCTATAAACATATGAAAACATACTCCGTCTCATTTGTAAGCTACGAAATGCAAAATAAAATATCACTGAGATATTATTTCACACTTGCCCAATTGGTAAATATTTAAAATTCAGACAACCAAGTGACGGCGAGGACATGAGGGATTGGAAACTTTCATTCATTGTTGGTAGAGTATAAATTATTACCACCACCATGGAAAAGGGTTTGGCTTTGCCTAGTGTGTTCATCGCATTGTGCTGCATAACACATTACCACAAAACTTAGTGGCTTAAAATAACATTTATTATTCACAGTTTCTCTGGATCAGAAATCCTGGTATTGGGTTTGCTGGGTTCTTTGTCTAAGGTCTCACTGTCTCACTTACTAGGCTATAATCAAGGTGTTGGCCTAGGCTCTCGTGTCTCATCTCAGGGTTTGACTAGGGAAGGGTCCACCTTGAAGCTTATGCATGTAGTTGTTGGCAAGATTCAGTTCCTTGTGTATTATTGAACCAGGGGGCCTTGGCTCCTTGCTGTCCTCTCGTTGGAGGCCTCTATTAGTTCCAGGATACATGGGTCTCTCCATAAGGCAGCTCACAACATGGCAGCTGGTTTCTTCAGAGTGAATAAATGAGAGTGACAGAAGCCATGCTCTTTTTTCCCCCAAGAACTTTATTGAGTTACAATTCACATACCATAAGATTTGCCCATTTAAAGTATTCAGTTTAGCGGTTTTTGTATTCACATATTTGTGCAACCAATACTACCATATAATTTAAAAATATTTTCATGACCTTAAAAGAAATCCCATCATAAATACAGTCAACTGATCTTTGATAAAAGGGCAAAGGTAATAAATGGGGCAAGAAGGTCTTTTCAACTAATGGTGCTGGAACTACTGGACATTCACATGCAAAAAAATTAAATAAATCTAGATACAGACTTTACACACTTCAGAATATTAACTCAAAATGAATCATAGAACAGATGTAAAATGCATAACTATAAAACTCCTAGAAGATAACATAGGAGTAAACCTTGGGTTTGGTGATGACTTTGTAGATATGACACCAAAGGCACAATCCATGAAGGAGATAATTGATAAGCTGGACATCATTAAAACTGAAAACTTCTCTATGAAAGACAATTTCAAGAGAATGAGAAGACAAACCACAGACTGGGGGAAAATATTTGCAGAAAAATATCTGATTAAAAGAACTCATTATCCAAAATTTACGATGAACTCTTAAAACTTGATAATAAGAAAACAAGCAACCTGATTTAAAAATGGGCCAAAGACTAACAGATACTTCACCAAAGAAGACATACAGATGGCAAATAAATATCTGAAAAGATGTCCTATATCATATGTCATTAGGGAAATGCAAATTAAAACAACAGTGAGGTAACACTACACCTATTAAAGTGGTCAAGATCTGCAGCAATAACAAAACCAAATGCTGGTAAGGATATGGACCAACAAGAATTCTCGTTTATTGCTGGTGGGAATACACATTTTGTGATTTCTTACAAAACTAAACATATCTTACTGTATGCTTAAGTGATTTTCTTCCTTGGTATTTATCCAAAGGAACTGAAAACACATCTACACAAAAACTGCACATGGATGTTTATTTTCATTTTATTTATGATTGCCAAAACTTGGAAGCAACAAAGATGTCCTTCAGTAGGTGAATGAATAAATAAACAGTGGCACATTCAGGAAATGGAATATTATGTAGTAATAAAAATTAATGAGCTATCAGACCATAAAAAAGACATGGAGGAACCTTAAGTGTATGTTGCCAGGTGAAATAGTCCAGTCTGACAAGACTGCATACTGTATGATTCCAACTACATGACATTCTGGAAAAGGCAAAATTATGGACATAGTAAAAAGATGAGTGGTTTCCAGGGGTTGGGCTGGGGGCAGGGAGGTAGGGATAAATAGATGGAACACAGGATTTTTAAGGCAGTAAAAGTACTCTGTATGATAGTATAATGATAGGTATATGTCATTATACATTTGTCCAAACCCATAGAATGTACAACACCATGTGTAAACCATAATATAAACTGTGGACTCTGGGTGTTAATGGAGTGTTAATGTAGATTCATTAGCTCTAGCAAATGTACCACTCTGGTAGGGGATGTTGATAGTAAGGGGGGCTATGCATGTGTGAAGATGGGGGATATATGGGAAATTCTGCACCTGCTGAATTTTGCTGCAAACTTAAAACTACTCTAAAAAATAAAGTTTTTAAAAAAGGAATCCCATACTCATTGGCAGTCACTACCCATTCCTGCCCTCCTCGACTCCCGGCCCCAGGCAACCACATTAATATACTTACTGTCTCCATGGGCTTGCCTATTCCGGACATTTCACATAAATGGAATCACACAGTACATGGTCTTTGTGACTGGCTTATTTCACTTGATAGTTTTCAAGGTTCATTCATGTCATAACATGTATCAGTGTTTGATTTTTCACTGGTTAGTAATATTCCATTGTGTGGATATAGCCCATTTGTTTATCCATTCATCAGTTGAACACTGGTTATTTCTAGTTTTCCACTATTATGAATAATACCTTTATGCAAGTATGCATAAAATTTTTGTGTGTGGACATAGTTTTTATTCCTTTTGTGTATATACTTAGGAGTGGAATTTCTGGCTTATATAGTAACTTCTGAGTTTAACTTTTTAAGAAACTCAAAACTGTTTTCCATAATAGCTATACCTTTTTACATTCCCATAAGCAATGTATGAAGGTTCTAATTTCTCCATGTCCTTATCAATGCTTACCATTACCTATTATTATATTATTACCTATCTTTTTGATGATAGCCATCCTAAGGAGTATGAAATGGTATCTCATGGTGATTTTTATTTGCTTTTCCCTAATGACTAACAATGTTAGTCCTTATTGGCTATTTGTAATCTTATTTGAAGAAATATCTATTTAGACGCATTGGCTATTTTTAAGTTATGCTATTTATATTTTAATTATTGTTACAGTAGTTCTTTATATATTATGGCTATATATTTTTGTCAGATATATTATTTGCAAATATTTCCTTCCATTTATGGGTTGTCTTTTCACTTTCTTTATGGTGTCCTTTTTAAAAAATTGTATTTTATTATTTTTTACTGAAGTATGGTTGTTTTACAATATGATATTTGTTTCAAGTGTAGAGCATAGTGCTTCAGTATTTTTATAGATAATACTCCACTTAATGGCAATATATTCCTGTGTTGTTCTATATTCCTTATTGCTTATCTATTTTAAACATAGTAGTTTGTATCTCTTAATCCCATATCCCTATTTTGCATCCCCTTTTCTCTTCTCACTGATAACCACTAGTTTGTTTTCTGTGTCTGTGAGTCTGTTTCTGTTTTGTAATATACATTTATTTGTTTTATTTTTTAGATTTTATATATAAGTGATAATATACAGTATTTGTCTTTATCTGTCTGACTTATTTACCTAAGCATAATACTCTCTTGCAGCAATCCACATTGTTGCAAATGGCAGAATTTCAGATGGCATGATACTTATATAGAAAACCCTAAAGTCTCCACCAAAAAACTAATAAATACATTCAGTAAGGTTGCAGGATACAAGATTAATATGTAGAAATCTGTTGCTTTTCTATATAATCATCATCATCATCATCATCATCATCAGAAAGAGAAAGGAAAAAACTTTAAAATCTCATCAAAAAGAATAAAATACATAGGAGTAAACTTAACCAAAGAGGTGAAAGACCTATATTCTGAAAACTGTAAAACATTGATGAGGGAAATTGGAGATGATTAAAAAAAAAATGGAGTGATACCCCATGTTCTTCGATTGGAAGAATTAATGTTAAAATGTCCATACTACCCAAAGCAATCTACAGATTTAATTCAATGCCTATCAAAATACCCATGACATTTTTACAGGACTAGAACAAATAATCCTAAAATTTATATAGAATCACAAAAGACACTGGATTGCCAAAGCAATCTTGGGAAAAAGAACAAAGCTGGAGGTATCAATGCTCCCTGACCTCAGACTATACTGCAAAACTACAATAATCAAAACTGTATGCTACTGGCACAAAAACAGACACATAGATCAATGGAATAGAATAGAGAGCCCGGAAATAAACCTATGCACCTAGGGTCAATTAATCTATGTCAAAAGAAGCAAGAATGTACAATGGAAAAAAGACAGCCTCTTCAATAAGTGATGCTGGGAAAGCTGAACAGCTACATGGAAAAGAATGAGATTAGAATATTTCCTTACACCATATACAAAAAAAAGAAAACTCAAAATGGATTAAAGACCTAAATGTAAGGTCTGAAATCATAAAACTTCTGGAAGAGAACACAGGCAGAACACTCTGACATAAATCATACAATATTGTTTTTGGATCTGTCTCCTAAGGCAAAAGGAATAAAAGCAAAAACAAGCAAATGGGAGCTAATTAAATTTAAAAGCCTTTGCACAGCAAAGGAAACCATCAACACAATGAAAAGACAACCTACTGAATGGAAATATTTGCAAATGGTATGAGCAATAAGGGGTTAACATCCAGAAAATATAAACAGCTCATACAACTCCATGTCAAAAGAACAAATAATGTGATAAAAAAAAATGGGCAGAAGACCTGAATAGACATTTTTCTAAAGAAGACATACAGATAGCTTACAGGAATATGAAAAAATACTCAACATTACTAATCATTAGATTAGATATCACTCTCACCTGACAGAATTGCTATCATCAAAAAGTCTACAAACAACAAATGTTGCCAAGTATGTGGAGAAAAGGGAACCCTTGTGCACTGTTGGTGGGAATATAAATTGGTGCAACCATTATAGAAAACAGTATGGAATTCTCTCAAAAAACTAAAAATAGAACTACCATATGATCCAGTAATTCCACTCCTAAGTATATATCTGAAAAAAATAAAAACACTAATTCAAAAAGGTACATGCACCCTAATGTTTATAGCAGTATTATTTACAAAAGCCACGATATGGAAGCAGCCCAGGTGTCCTTTAATAGATGAATGGATAAAGAAGTTGTGATATACATATACAATGAAATATTACTCAGACATAAAAAAGATTGATGGTGTCCTTTTATGCACAAAATTTTTAATTTTGATGAAGTCCAATTTATCTGTTTTTATTTTGTGGCTTGTGCTTTTCATGTCATATCTAATAAAATATTGCCTATCCAAAGGTCACCATTTAGAAGCAGCCTATCACATGTAGTAAAGTTGAACCTGCCCTTTCTCCATAAACCAGCAATTTATGTCTTCCTAAGTATGAATCCTAAAGAAATTCTTGCATGAGTATACATCAAGAATATTCAGAGCAGCATAATCCATAGCATTAAAAAATAGGAATGAAACTTATGTTCTTTAATGATAGAAAGTATAAGTTAATTTTGCCACAGTCATTTAATGAGAATGAAAATGAATGATCTATAGATACACTTCAACACAGTGAGTATCTAAAATATATAATTAGTGAAAAAAGCAAGACAGAAAAATACATGCTGTTTTTAGAAAGTTCATTTATAGAAAGTTCCAAGTGAGGCACAATTAAATAATAGTTATTTAGGAGTAAATACATACGTGGAAAAACTGTAAGAAGAGCATAGGATGAATGCAAAATCCAAGATATTGGCTGCCTTTGGAAGAAAGAAAAGGGATATGATAAAAAGAAACATACAAGAGGTTGCTAAGTCTCTGGTAACATTTTATTTTCTTAGCAGGTTAAAACACAGATCATTCTTATATTATATTTCTTTAACCCATACATATATTACATATTCCTATATTTCAAACCATTTTTATACATTTACATGTCTTAATAAAAATTAACAAATTTTCTGAAATAGATAATAAAACTTTTGAAATACCTATGGTATTTTGTCTAAATTCCATAGACACTCCAGGTCTTAGTTGGAAACTTCCAGCAACAGAAATGGTGACTAGACCCACCCTCATGGAAGCCAGTTACATTTCTTAAAAGTGTGACTCTTCTCAAGTCCTTAATATGTTGAACTGAAAACTATCTCCTAGTGACTTTTTTCTACTGGTAGTAGTTCTACCCAAGTAAGTTATGTACAACTTTCTAATCATTTAATTAGACCTACCCCTAATTATTAAAAAAAATCTACATTCATCTTTCCTTTGACACACAAGCTTTCCTTACCAAATTTCCTTGGTAAGCATGCTCAATGTGTTGAAGTCCAGACCAGATAAGGAATGAATGGAGCGATTTTTATCCTGGCCCTTTTTTTTTCCAAAGCCTCCTGGTTGTTCCTCAGAAAGCTCATGGTCTGTTTGGGAGAGATGAACTGAACACAGGAAATGAATTTAACTGTCAAAGTCTGTGAATAGGCAAAACATACTAAAGGAATTTAGAAGATAAGTCTCAAGAGAGGATGCAGTTTTACTTAAAAGAAGGGATAAATCATTTTATTATTTGATTAGTTGTGTCACAGTTTAAAATTTTAATCTGACTTTGTCCCTTGAATAATAAGACTGCAAACCAAAGAGAAGTGCACAATTACAATTGAATTTAGCTTTGATTTTACAAAGTAAGACTTACCCCTTAGAATTCATGAAAGATATTAACATAATCTAAACATCAATATTAATAACATGATGGGCAAGAGACTTCTTATGCCAGCATTTTAAAATAGTGGGCCCCTCCCTTCCTCTGGGACAGGGATCTGCCCAGAATTTATTCATCATTTATGAACTGACATTTTTGGAACTCTGACGTGTTTTAATTAGATCCCATTGGGAAGGATACCCAGGCTCTTTCTTCATCACTTACTAGCTGTCATTCTGCTTCTTGGTTTCTCATCTGTAAATTGTTGATTAGAATTGTATCTGTTTCATAGGGTAGTAGTCAGGACAGGGTGCAATGATGTTTTTTGAAGAGTTTAGCCCTGGGCCTAGCATGTGGAAAATTTTCAGTGAATGCAAAGTTAGCTTTGCTATAATTTCTCCTCTATGTTCAAGGATTTCACAGTCCAAGATTCTACAATTCCAGAGCACCAGGAGTCTTCTTGCCCATTCCTGGGGCTTTCTCTTTCTTTTTGAGGACATCCCCCTTTGCAGACCAAGCTCAGATATTTGAGGGAATCCCAGCATCCCTCCATCCTAGAAACTGAAAGGGAATCATTGGCCCCCAAGAACCCTATTCAGTTTGCCTGACAGAGTAATAATAATAAATTGAAAAACTTGAAAACTGGGAGATTTCACATAAAAATCTACAAATTCTAGTGTCTCTCTAAAAACTGCAATATCCACCAGCTCTTGGACTCTGCTTCCTCAAGGCATCATTGGCTAGAGCTGAACAATGGCTTGCTGTTTGACACAGAGACATACTTTCTCCAGTTCCTCACCATCTCCAGCCTGGTCACTTCTCTCATATCCTCATATTCCTGGTAGTCAATGAGTGTGCAGTCTTTCCTGTTCCAACTGAAAAGGACGTCCTTTACTGAGAACATGAGCTTGGGTTTTGCTATGTGGAAAGGGAATATTGTCTGCCGTTCTAGTAAACAAAGAGTGTTGCTGGCCATTCCAGTTCTAGAAGGATCAAGTTATCTGCCACTGTGTCTTCCTCCCCTCCTCCATGGTACGCCTGCCCTAAGGGGAATTCGGGCTGGAGAAACACAGGAAGCATTCTGTGCTTTGGATACTGGCCCTAGATAGTTAAGATACATATCTAAGGAATAATTTCAATGAGCTCAGACTCTTGTATTTTTCCATACATAGAAAAGCATGAAAATCATTAACTTAAGATGTCTACTTCTTGTGATTAGCAGTAATCTTTTGATGTTTGACTACATATTTTTTTCTTTTCAGCAAAAAACCAAAAAACTGTTATGTACCCTGGCTCTTCTGTTAGCTATTCAGAGCAATTCCTCAGAGCTATCGTAGAGCCTGTCTCCTGGGCTATAGTCCTCAGCAAGGTCCCCAAGTAAAACTTAACTTGCAACTTTTAGGTTGTGCGTTTTTCTTCAGTTGACTACTATCATAGATTTTAGCTTTTGATTTTTTTTAGACGATTTTGAATTTCTTCTCACTTGTCAGAGAAACTTCCTTGTTTTTATTCTGCAGCAGATTTCTTCTTGTACTCTCCAAGAACAGCTTGCAGGCTTGCAAAAAAGAAGAAGCAGGGCTCTTTGGGGAGCTGTCAGAAAGAGCAGATGCAGCCCCAGCGTGGTGCTCCTGATCCCTGCAAGTGGCATGTAACACTTTATTTGTAAAGAGAAGGACAGAGAACTTCTCTTCTCCCCATGTCTCAATTTGCATTTTATTAGGCACCCAGTAGGATGGTTTGCAAATAGCCATCTTCATTCACAGATCTCTCTATCAGCCCCCAACCTACCAGAGGGCAAAACACAGGGATGTGAAAAACAGGATGGTATTAAAAAGAATCAGAGGAATGCAGCTCACAACTGTGACTTTTTATTTTTCTTCAAAAAGTGTCTTTTGTTTATAAGACTTCTGAGAGAGATGAGTGGTTTCTGCCCAGCTTCATAGAGACAGCACAAGGTTAAGCAGAGGAAGGCTGTTGTAGGGGAGAGAGGCAGAGAGACTGGAGTTCTACATTTAGCCCCTCTATTTGCTGGTTGTGTGTTCTGGCATAAACAACTTCATGCATAAGCCTCAGTTTCCAAATAATTATTTTCACAGAAGTGGCCTGGATGCGGTGAAGCAGTGCATGTAACTTCCCCGGCCATCTCCATATGGCCTTCCTCCCCTTCATCTTTGGAGTTTTCCTTATCCAGCATTTCCCATATTAAATTTTGCCTCATAAACATTAGGAAGACTGTACCTTCCAAGAAGAGCTTTGATTAACTTCTTCACTCAATTATTACTATTATTTGAATCATTATAGAGAAATCTTGCTCTTGAAACAAGAAAAAGCCTGACTTATTCCCCCCAAATTTTATTAACTAGAAGGTGGAAAACTACTGCATGTAATTATGATTTCCTTCAACTGGGGATATATGTTGGAAGATCTTTTAAAACATGGAGGAAAGACCAAACTGTGTTTGGTTTTGTTTATTTTAATAATACATTATGGAAAGTAGGTAACCTATGTGTGGTATACGTGGTACTTCATTTTGGTGTCAGAGCAACTTGGTACCTGGCCATTCTGCAGTTAGTTCACCCTTCTCTATACATGTCTTATACCTCTTACCATAGAGCAAAAA
This sequence comes from Vicugna pacos, assembly GCF_048564905.1. Classification (NCBI taxonomy): domain Eukaryota; kingdom Metazoa; phylum Chordata; class Mammalia; order Artiodactyla; family Camelidae; genus Vicugna; species Vicugna pacos. The sequence goes on along the minus strand of NC_132995.1, from coordinate 29,091,509 downwards.
CCATCTCCCCTACAGTTTCTTCCTCTGTTATAATCCCTTAACGCCATTTAAGAGCTTCACTTCAGTCCCTAATGCATATCACTGTAATGATCTGTTTGTATATGTGTTGTCTGCAGATTTCCTGATGGCAAATATCAGGTCTCATTCATCTTTTCATTCCTGGCATTTAGCACAGTGGGCAAGTATTTTGTTGGAGACAAACCTATTATGTGTTGAAAGTAATTGAACGAATGAATATGGCTGCTGATGCAGTCAAATGTGTGGCCCACCTTTTTCTTGATCACGCTTACATACCTTCAACATAGGAAAAAGTCTGGATGAACAGTGAAAGGTTCTAGGGAGAAAAAAGACCCATCCATATTCCAGATCTTTGACTCAGTTTTGCCACTGGGGAGGGGATGGTGGGAGAGGACGTTTTGTTTTAACCATGGTCCTGGTGGTCTCCACCCCTCATTTATCCCGTTGTTTCCCAGGGTAAAGGTTATGGTGGGAAGATTTACTTTCACCATCAATATCACCCCTGATATGCCCAGGCTTCATCTTCTTTACCCTCGACACTACAAAGAGGCTTGTCCACATGGAGTTGTGTACATGTGGAAAAGGAATGAACAAAATCTAGTCTCAGGTCTAGTCAGTCATCAGGCAGAGCTAACCAGTTATTGGCAAATGGAGGTCCTTCCCAGAAGCTGGTGGTAAGCAAGATGGCAGGGCCTCTGAAGCAGTGGTTCTGGAAGGCATTCACTGGGTTGAGATTGGGAACCTTATGCCCACTCAGCTCCCACAGTGAATGTCCCTGGAGGGGTCCTCTTCTGAAATAATCCATGTTTCTGTGGCCCTTATGGGCTAACCCTCTTCCTCTGGAACCCCACTAATCTCTCTTTTCTTATCTCCTCTTCTGTCTCTCTCTTCAACACAGAGGGATATTTTATTGTTGAGAAATTGTCTAAGGATTATACCTTTGGAAAACAAAAAAAGTGAATACCGCCTTTCCTGCCTCTGTTTTCTTCCTGGTTTCACCTCCCTTTCCTGAGGCAATATATGTGGAAATAGCCTAGCTGACTTAATGAGAGTGGGGCCAGGCAATGGTGGAGAATGAAAAACTGCTAGGGAAAAAAGTGGAGTTACAGTTTGTAAAATACCATCTTGCCAAATTTGTTATGCTGTGGATCCTAGAGTTCACTCTGTAGGTGATGGGAAGCCATAGAATTTTGAGCAATGTAGCAGTATGATCAAATTTGACCTTTATGAATGGTATATCTGTTTGAAAGTCTTTGTTTGTTAACACATACTTTGTGTGTGTCTACCCTGTTTCCAATATTATACTATGATTTATAAGGGGTGTGTGATGTAAAAGGTATCTCTGTTCTTCAAAGTGCTTTAAAGACTTAGAAGAATGAAATATTTTATCCATAAACAATGGAAACTCAGTTAAGTGTTTGTATAAACCAGTACTCTGGGTAGTGGTAGTACAGTATGAAATGTTAAGTATTATAGCAGTGGATAGATGAAAGAGCTAGTAACTGGGGAAAGATTTTATGGGGAGGTTGTATGTAAGTTGAACCTCAAAGGATGTATGATACGAGCTTTGATTGACAGGAGTTATGGGACAGTACAAAGTGGAGGGAGAAGTATGCTATGGTAGGTGCTTGGTAATTGCCTTTTTAAAAATCCATCTCTACTTCTACCTTCTCAACAGCCCCTGACTTTTGTTTATGGACCCACATTGTTTTGGGGAAGTTTACTCTACTCCTACTTCTAGGAGTGGATCACATGACCTGAATCAATCATCATCCCTCCCCCTCAAACCCTCTCCCTCAAGCCCAGAACCGCTGCATGAGAGAAGCCATCTTTAGAATGATGCCAACACAGAGCAGGGCATGGTCAAGGGAATCAGAGAAAAATAGTGAAGGAGATCTCTGCATCAAATTGTACTGAAGCTGACTTCAACTCTGAAATTCTCAGTTCCATGATACAGTAAGTGTCTCTTTGAGTTGGGCTTTGTGTGCCTTATGTTTAATCATTAACTGTGAGAGCTGGCTGAAGTATGCTGGTCTATGACTGGACATAATGGGGAGACCTTGTGGAGGAGAGGTTTGAGACTGTGGAAGGAAGGGATGATGAGGGTCTGACATTGGCTTCTGGAGGTGATACCAAATTCTGGAGGGTCTTGAATGCTAGACTGAGGCAGATATATATGGATAGATATCAGTACCCTTGCTTGATAATAGGGAAAGGGTTACTAAACATTTTATAAAGACACAAGAATGATCTGGCCACTAAAACTCAGAATCAGAAATCATATAATGAGCCTTGGGAAGACTTTCATCTTAGTTTTCAGTTTCTCTTTTCCCCAGAAGGAAGACCCATTGGGGCCAATTAATACCTCCTCAAGCTTTTATTTTGCTAGATATTATCTTTATGTCAGGCTTCTAGAACTGCTCCCATAAAGTTTAAAAGTTGGTGTGTATAAGTTTATGTGTTTCCTTGTAAAATGGATTTTCTATATTGCTTCTGCTTGAAATAAAATGTGTTTCCAAGGTTATAAATATGAAGTTTGGAAGAGAGCATATTTCTTGGTAGAAATTTATTCCCTGTGACACATTTTGGACTTTGTTTTCCATTTTTTCTTTATCTCTGTTTCTTCAAAATGGTATTTGTGTTTGCCATTATGCAAGATTTGCAGCCAACCTCTCTATAGTGGTTGTATATTATTCTTTAATCAGATAAGAAAATCACTCTAAGCTTTATCTGGAAATTTCCATAGTAAGTATAGTTTAAAAAAATTCAAATAACACTATGTAAGGAACTAAACCTCAGTAGGTGTGAACACTACTATCCATAGTAAATAAGAACTGTGGGCAGATAATGGATGGTACAGGTTCACATGAAATTCCAAGCTAAAAGACTATGTACTATTTTTATTTTCAGGTTATGTTACTTAATAACAAGGAGTATCTCGTGGTTTGTAATTTATTTCCAAACAGACTCTTTCCACTGTACATCATTGATTTGGAGAGGGGACCAATGTGGCTTCTAAGCACCTGCCACCACAGATGCTGCTTGAAAATACTTCTGCATTACATTAGAACAGCTCAGCTCTGCTTGCCCCACAAAGATGCTGTTGACCTTGGGAGGACTTGGGCTGAACATCTGAGCATTAAATTTAGTTGACCAGTTGCAGCTTAGTTTTCAGGGGCAAAATCAATGATCAAAGTTCAATTTGTTGAGTCTTTTCATTTTCTTGTTAATATAATTTCTTAATATATATCCGTATAAGAAAACACGAGTGATTTGTTTTTTTAGTGGGAGGAGGGAAGACCTAATGGACCCAATGAACAGGATTATCATAAAAAAAATCTGATCAAGATGTACATACGGAAAGCAATTGCATCATTTATCCAATCATTATAATCACTGATAACAACACATAATGAGAGGCTCAGTTTGTTTTAAGAACTGAGCCATCTCTAGTAGAGCCTCAGAATCCTAAATTGGCTAGTAATCAAATTCTCAATTAGACTAGAGTATGTGGATCCTCTCAAAGGGGGAAACATTGGAGCCAGAAATCAACAGAGATGTTAGATAAAATGATTCCATGGGGCATAACTTTTCCTTGTTTACAACATTATTTTCTAGCTGGTAGATCACGTAATACAAGTGTGTTTAAAAACAAACAAAAAAACCAACAAATTTTAATGGTGGGTGAGAGCCTTTCTTTTGTCCCTCCATTTTATGCAAACTTTGTTTAACCTGTTAAGCATGTAATAATGCATTCGTAGATTTTTATTTGATCTAATATAGCATTCCTTGAAGTAAGTTTCATGGAATACTACTCCTACAAAATAGAAATCGTAAGTGTGGGAAGCTTATAAATTGTAGGCCCTTCTTGGAGACATTATCTGCATACTAAAGGCTCTGAGAAGTCCTACAGTAAAGAGACTTGTTTAACTGACCTTGATTTTTCCTGATTTATTGATCATGGAATCATTTTTCTTTTTTTATTGAAGTATACTCAGTTACAATGTGTAAATTTCTGGTGTACACCATAATGTTTCAGTCATATATATATATATATATATATACACACACACACACATGTATTTGTTTACATATTCTTTTTCATTATAGGTTACTATAAGATTTGGAATATAGCTCCCTGTGCTATGCAGTATAAACTTATTATTTATCTATTTTTATAGATAGTAGTTTATATTTACAAATTGCAAACTCCCAGTTTATCCCTTCCCGCTCCCTTTCCCCCAGTAACTATAAGATTGTTTACTATGTCTGTGAATCTGTTTCTGTTTTGTAGATGAATTCATTAGTGTCTTCCTTTTTCTTTTTTAAGATTCCACATATAAGTGATATCATATGGTATTTTGATTATGGAAACATTTTATGCCATTTATAGTTATACTTTTTACACTCTCCCTCTGTAGGAAGGTCAACTCTTTTAAACATTGACAAAGACAGGCAGCAGGGAGCAGGCAGCAGGGTGGCTCTGATACCAAGACAGCTGACATAGGGCAGCAGGAGAGCAAGAATCTAATTTTTCCCAGCTCATGGCTTCTTTTATGTACCACTGCTACCCACTGAAAAGGCAAGGCAATGTGGATATGCAACTGCATGATTTATTATCAATAATAACCCAACCAGAGACAATATGAAAAGCAACAGGTTTATAGTACATGAGAGGTTACCATACATATGAGACTTACAGATTCATAAAAAACAAGAACACTCCTTGCTTTGTTCCTTCTTTTGCTCTATCCAGATTCCTGCCCAGTATCTCTCTTGGACCATCAAAAGTGCCACCTAGCTTAGTGCCACATTAGGCTACTAGCAGGGACTCACTTAGATCGACTTATTTCTAAGCTTGATTACATGTACACACACTTTTTATTCCTTATCATCTCTTAACCTGATACTAACAAAAACAGAGCCACTGTGGAACATTATTTTAATAACAGGATTATCATCTACAAGTGTTTATTACATACTTTTGTATAAAAGTCCTGAAAGGCACAGATAAGTGCCACCTGTGGTTCCCGTCCTTAAGCAATTAACAGTTTAGTTGAAGAGACAGACACCCATGTGAAAAAGAAGTGACAGCCATCATGTTGGCATGTTTAGTATCCAATCAGGTGTTGCAAACTGAGTTAATGAGGAAAAGGCTTTCAGATGGAAGTGGTGCCTCAACCAGAACTAGAAAGGAGGATGGGATTCATAATGGCAGAGTATCAGGGTGTCAGAGCTAGAAGTTTTCATAATCATTCTTGTGGTAGTGCCTTTTCCACTGTCTCTCTAGGAAGGTCCCAGACGCACAATGCAAAAGGATCTTGATAGTAAATCCCTCCATTCAAAAGGGGATCAGAGATGTGTTTTCTCTCCTCTCAACAGTCACAGTCTAATGGGAGAGGGAACATAGCTAATGCTAAAAGCTATGTCAAGGGGAGGTAATGGATATTATGGGAGCATAAGTGAGGGAACCCAGCTCAAACTGGGAATTAGGGGAATCAAAAGAAGGGGCTCAGTCTTGAAGGATGAGGAGAGCTCCACTGACCTTCTTTGCAAAGCACAAGGGGACATCTGTGCATAGGAAGAGAGGAGTGAGAATTGTTGCCCTGCTAGGGGATGCAAACTAGAACGTGGGATCACAGGAGGAGATTGACACTGGAAGGTGGACAGGGCCAGATGCCAAGGCCTTTTGTATGATGTGTTAAGGGGGTTAAGATTCATTGGTCAGGAGCTCAGAAGTCCCAGGTTCCAGTTCTGTGCTGCCAGTTGCTGGTTATATAACACCGGTCACCTGTCTTTGGGCCTCAGTTTTCTCATCTGTATGCAATGAAGACTAACCTCTAAGACTTCTTCCAGTTTTAAGCTATGATCTTTGTGGTAGAGTGTTTAATGAGTTGTGGCCTTTCTTGCCTTGCTCCTCTTCCTGGTTCACTTTTGTCAGAAAGCCCTTCATTGGCCAGGGGGTTTTCCACTCTACCACATTAGCAAAAGTCCACTTTTCTCTAGAGCTCTTGGCCTTTGTGTTACAGCAGAACAAAGAGCTGTCACAATGTCAAACAGTGTCATTAGTATTCAGATCTTTTTCCTCGCCCATGCTGTGTGGTCTTTTTCACATTTGCATGACTTTTCTGTTTTCATTGGACTTAATGAATTTAAATTCAACTTTCAGTGAATTTAATGAACTCTTTATTAAATGCCATTTCATACAACTGGAAATAATTCTATCTTCTCTCCACTTTATGAGTTTGTACATATTACTAAATACTTGGGCTTTTAAATCACGTTTTGTGGCTACTTGCTATTTTGTTATGCCTTACCTTGGTATGAATAGTTTTGAGAAATTAAAAAAGAAGAAACTAGAAAAATGTGATTACCATGTGTTTTCACCATCCAGAATTAACTGCTATTAAATTTTTCCATATCTGCTTCAGGCTTAATTTAAAATTTTTAATAAAATAATAAAATCATTTCAGATGAATGTAAAATTTCCTTTGATCCCTACCAAGTCTATTCTTCAATTTCCTACCATGTGCTTCATCTCCAAATTTGAAATGTATCCATTTTAGCAGTATTTGTCCAAATTAAAAATATCCAGTGGACATGTACAATAACCAGACTTCCATAAATTATATAATGTTTTTTAATGTTTTAATTTTTTAATGTATACCAAAAAGTAAAATTGAGCTTTAAATTCTATCCAGGTGTAACCATGTGAACAAGGATTGAGAAAAGATCTAAGGCCATGAAGGTAACAGAAGAAAGTAGGGGAATGATCAAGTGGCCATTGGATTTTTCCACTGGATGTGGCTCCTGGCTCTGTGTTACCTTGAATTGCCTGCTCGTATTCTGAGTTGGATTTTTGCCTTGTACTTGTGAATATCAGCTGTGGTGCCATTTGCCTTTCCTTTATCTTCAATTCAGGGTCTAAATCATCTTCTTATTTAGAGGGATACTGCTCAGTTGGTGAGATAGGGCTTTGCTTTCCCTGTGGAAATAAAGGGAAAGATGTTTCTTGTTTCTGTCCTTGAAGATCTAGGGAATGATGGATTCAAGTGATGTCTTCAGGAGTTTGAATCTTGGGAAAGTGAGGCAAAGGCTCAGGGACAGCTGAGAAACGATTCATGATTAGGTTTGTAAGGGTCGATGATTTTTCCAATTTATTTTCAACAGTATGTATCAAGCATTGTTTGTTGTAAGTAATTTATATATAATATCTCGTTTGATCCTCATGATGAGTTTATGTATTGAGTACTCTTATGTTACTCATTTTACATATGAAGAGACTAAGGCTGAGATTTTAGTAACTTGTCTCAGTTTACTAGTAAGACATGAAGCCCCAGGCTCCTTGGCTTTAAAAACTCAGATATGTTTAGCAAAAGTCCAGAAACATCATAGGATTTAAACTGTTTCTATTGTGTAACCTAAGTCATGTTCTTTTATGTCCAGTGTCTCTTGTTGGTTTTTTTTTTTTATCTTAAAGTCAGAGCTGAACCCTCTAGCCTCCCATTGATTCATCAATCCTTTAATGAATTTCTTTTTTTAGCGGAAGTTGGATTTGGTTACTTACAAGTAAAAACCTTGTTGGTTCATAGGCTCTGCTTCCAAGTTCTTGATTGTATAACATTGATCCTTATTCACTTCCAAGAAACTGCTTAAAATACCATATTAAAGACTGAGTTTGATGTTACAGGTTAGACTTACATTCTTTGCAAATTATTACTTCTATTCTCTGTACTCTTTTTCGGAGTAATGCCTAATTTTAAAAGAGAAATTAATTCTATTTCCCTTTTATTTTGACAAACAACGGAATTAGTTGATGTGGTTGATGGAATAATATCTCCCTAAAATATTTAGGTCTTAATCCCTGAAACTTGTGAATGTTAATTTATATGGTGAAAGGGACTTTGCATATGTGATTAAGTTAATGATCTTGAGATGAGGAGATTATCCTGGATCATTTGGGTGAGCCCAATCAAAAATATTTTTATAAGAAAGAGGTAGAGGGAGATTTGACTTCAGAAGAGGAACAGGCAATGTGATGACAGAAACAGAGATTAGAGTGACGTGCTTTAAAGGAAGAGGAAGGAGCCAATAACTAAAGAATTCAGGTGACCACTAGAAGCTGAAAAGGCACAGGAACAGATTCTGTCCTCAGAGTCTCCAGAAGAAACCAATCCTGTCAACACCTTGGTTTTATCACTGTAAGACTCATTTCAGACTTCTGACCTCCATAACTATAAGAAAATAAATCTGGCTTTTTTTTAGATCACTAAGCTTGTAGTAATTTGTTACAGTGGCAATAGGAAACTAAGTGTTGATGACATGAGATAATTTTGTAAGCTTATGCTTGGTTTAGAAAACAGCACATTTTGACTCTCTTATGCTTTTGGCTTAAGGAAGATCAATGGCAGCTCACACACATGCATTACAAAGTGTTCAGGCAGTTAGTGGGAAAATTGTGTCATGATTTCTGTTGCAAAGAAGGCAGAGCACTTTTATTGTCAGTGGATTTTTTTCAAGATGGATAATATTAGAAGGCCAACTGGCACACGCTTTATTAACTGCAAAAGTTTGTATTCTAAATTATCCTTTTTTTTTTCATGAAGTATCATTAACAGTGTTTCTGCCAGCAGTTATTCTAATATTGGGAGTCATTCAGTGTTGATAGGAGTGGTAGCAGGAATTAAGTTTGGCTGGATCACCAATATAATATGACCTACATTTAAAGAATAATCCTAGGAAAATTTCTGCCCAAAATAAAGCTCCTTTATTTTTGTTGTTGTTCTAAGTGCCGTCTGCCTTTTAGAGAATGAAAGGGTAAATTAATCACTCTGGATGAGTCATTTGAAAGATTACAAAGCTTGTATAATTACTATGAAAGCTATGTCCCTTGAAGATGCTATACTCCTGATAAAGTTTCAGAAATTTAATAATATTTTAAGTAAGCATAGGATCCCTTGTTTGGAGGGGGAAAAGAAACAGAGTCCTGTGATTCTTCTCAAAAGGACGTGTGTGTGTGTGTGTGTGTGTTTGTGCGCGTGCGCGCGTGTATGTTGAGGGTAGTGGGGCAGAGTGAATGAATACCTGTTAGAATTCCCTTGAATAATGCCTCAATCATTGCCACTATTAATAAAATTATGGTGGGTGCACCAAACAGAATACATTTGAAATAAATAGCTTTTAAACTGATATTATGGAGATTTCCAATATCAACTTGTTTCTACTTCACAGTGTATAGATAATAGGAAGTAAGACATGCATAAAGGTCATTGCTTCTGCTGTATTTTTATGTCTTATGATGCTTGACTGATGTTTTTAAAAGAGTGGCTGAATACTCACACCATCCTGGATGGATATTTTCCCAGATGCTGACAAACACATATCTATCTATCTAGATAATGGAACTGATTCTTTTTTTTTAATGCGTGTTTGTTCACATAAATACAATACGTAGAGCATTCAGCTGTGACTCATGAATAAGTCTTGAAGATGCATGAGAAGACACAGCGTTCAAATGTGATTTTCAACAAAAAGTAAGGGGATGGGAGAGAGAGATCATTCCATGGGGAAAAAATGCTGCTTTATTGAATTCTTTTGGGGAGGTAAGGTTGCACATCATGCAGAATTTGCACATCTCAGATTCAAATCATGTTCATAAAAACCAAAACATGTTGTGGTTTCTGTTGTTATTCTTGCTCTTGTTACATCATGATCTTGGCTGATGGAGGCCATTTTAACTTAGTTAGTTTAATGAATGAATCTACATTGAGCACCAAGATGTGCTTAAGTTCAGTTCTGGAGGATTAAAGACAAGTAATGGTTCCTTTCCATAAGAAACTAGAATAGTAGACGAGTAGAACAAGTGAAGTGTAATTCTCAACTAGGATCAGCAAAATATGGCAGACGTACTTGTTGCTTTCCTCTTCAGTGCCCATGGCAGACATTGCTAATCACTCAGGCCTCTCCTTTGTTTTAAACTTGGATGTAGTTTCTCTTCTCAGCGTCATGTTCTGAGAAGCCACTACCAATGGATTGGAGATGACATTTTCAGTAAAACTGATTTGCTCCTTTTGTTCTCAAACGTATACAGGTGTCTCAGTCATTTTGAGCTGCTATAACAAAAATACCATAGACTTGGAGGCTTAAACAACAAACACTTAACTTCTTACAGTTTTGGAGACTGTGAAGTCCAAGATCAAGGTGCCAGCAGATTCAGTGTCTAGAGAGCGCCCACTTCTCGTTGTATCCTCACACGGCAGAGAACACTGTCTAGCAAGTGGCATCTATTGCCTACTATCGGGGCGGAAGTTTGAACACTTTTGCCCACTGCTTCTTGGTATCAGAGTCATCAAGGGAAACAGAAGCCAGGCAAGCACTGGATAGAATAAAACTTTACTGACATAGAGAAGAGACAGAGCAAGATCAGCTTCAGTTGTGGGCACTGGTCTTCCGTGGGCAGCAGGTCTCTCCATGGCCAGCAGGTCCCTCTCAGCAGTAGACGCAGGGCATTTGGCCTGCACACAGCCCTCTTGTGCTGCAGCAGAAGGGCTTTGTTTCCTTCCCAAAGAGGACAGATACAGTAGTGAGACTGGGCAGGTGTCACATGACACACTTGCTGAGGCAGAACAAAGGAACACACACTGAGTCTGAAAAAGGGAAGGGTATTCCTGCCCAAGGTGACCAGTTTGGCAAATGCTGTGAAGGCCCTGTGTCTCTTGGTAAGGAAGTGTTACTGGCCCAGGGCTCATTCTTATGTGGACCAGCCTTTCCCAACAGACATTAATCTCATCGTGGGGGCTCCACCCTCATGACCTAACTACCTTCCAAAGGCCTCACCTCCTAATCCCATCCCACTGGAGGCTGGAGTTTCAGAATATGAATTTTGGGGGACACAAATATCCAGTTCATAACAGTAGGTAATCCAGTCTCACTAGGTGAGCTTATTTATTTGCTTGAAAAATGAGGCTAAAAATATCTATCCTCAAAGGAGCTCATAAAGTAGTGTAGGTGAAAGTTCTGATGTGTTGAAAGGCCAAAGGTGGGACATGTCACCCTCCAGGTGGCTGGATGAGATTTGTACATATGAGCGAAATAATATTTTGGTTGTGAACAATACTGAGATCACTCACTGCTTCTGGTAGGTGAGAAGTTAGTTTTGAAACCAAAATCCTAGCAAAAATGGGGGATTTCCTCTTTATTTGTTTATTCATTTGATAATTCAACAAGGAACATAAGTGCTCCAGGCCAGCGTATGTGCTTTTTGAGGAGACTTTACATTAGTAGGAGGAGAAATGCCCATGTTGCACACTGTTTTGTATCTCAGAATTGTCTGCAGCTCTGGGACCAATTAGCATTTAATTTCAATAAATGGGGCAAAAAGCTCTCCATGCTAATCCAGTTTGTTACAGTCCTAAACTCACCTGCCTCACAGATCTTCCTAGAAAGAATAGAAGAAGCTGGAAACACTGCAGTGCTTGATGCCCAGATGGGGCATATGTGACGTTTCAGCATGTTTTTGTTAAACTATTGTAGCCTTCATGGGAGAAAAGAATTGTCATTCAACAGATTGGAAATATTCCTCTATAGCATTTTTTTTGTACCTGCTAATTATGCAGATCTCTTGATAAATGAGCATTTTAGAAATGACATGTTCAGAACAACAGTATGTAGAAAATATGTATATTAGGTTTTTTTTTGTTTTAGATGTTTCTGTGCTTATGGAATCTTGACTGCAAGATTCAAAATGGCATTGAGATTCCTTCGGCGTAGGTGAGCATGCTCACTTAGTTAGCTCTCATGACACAAGTGTGGCAATCACATTAAAAATGCTCCTGTGAAATGATAAAAGTATCATTTGATATTTTCTGGTGGAATTGGAGATAAGTGACAGGAGATTAAGAAAGGGAGAGAGAAAGAAGCACATGAAAAGGACATTCATTTTTAAATGACCAAAAAAATTTCCCAGTTTACAATAAAACCTGTTTTGCCTTACAGAATTATTTTGAGGTACATATTGGGTAAGAGATTAAAATTCCTTTGAGCATTAGAAAACATAAAGTGTGTTCGGTCATCCCTTCTAGTTCTATCTTAAAGAAGATAATGTGTTTGTAGCCACAGAAAGGGAAATTGTCTTCAAGTTACCAGGAACAGGGCTTCCCCAAGTTTTTCTTATTATTCTACTCAATGGATGTGATATACGTCAACCCAAAGGGGTAAATAGATACATGGCTAGATGCAGGCAACAAGTCTGGGGCGCTGCCCACCTCAAGTCTACTAGCACAGTTTGAGAGATGAGTGGGTCGGATTCTTGGCACACCTGTCACCCAGAGGTATCTTTGTTGGGTTGTTTATGAAACATACTTCAGGAACCCTCACTTATGTGTAAGGACTCCATCCAAAGTCCTGCACCTAATTTTGAATCCATAGGATTTTTTAAAAAAATTATTTACTTACTATTTTTTCTTCAGTTTTATTGAGATATAATTGACACAGAACACTGTATAAGTTTAAGGTATACAGAGTAATAAGTTGACTTAAGTATATCATGAAGTTATTATCACAATAAATTTAGTGAACATCCATAATCTCAAATAGATACAAAATTAAAGAACTACAAAAAATTTTTCCCTTGGGATAAGAACTCTTAGGATTTACTCTTTTTAACAACTGTCATATTCAACATACAGCAGTGTTAATTATATTTATCATGCTGTACTATACATCCCTAGTACTAATTTATCTTATAACTGGAGATTTGTACATTTGACTGTTTTCATTCAAACTTCCCACCCCTCCACCCCCCACCACAAATCTGATCTCTTTTCCCATGAGTTTGTTTGTTTTTGAAGTATAACTGACACTATGTTACTTCTTGTTACACAACATAGTAATTCAGTGTTTCTATACATTTCAAAATGATCATCACAGTATCTAGTTACAATATTGTAAAGTCACCATACAAAGATGTCACATAGTTATTGACTATATTCCCTACACTGTACATTTCATACTGAGGAATAATGTATTTTGCATCTGGAAGTTTGTACCTCAATCTCTTGTGGTAACCTGGATCATAAGGTAGTTCTAGTTTTAATTTTTTTAAGGAATCTCCGTACTATTTTCTGTAGCTGCTGCACAAATTTACATTCCCACCAACAGGGCACGAGGGTGCCCTTTGTCCACATCCTCACCAATGTTTGTTATTTGTTGTCTTTTTGATAACAGCCATTCTGACAGGTGTGAGGTGATGGCTCATTGTGGTTTTGATTTGCATTTCCTTTATGATTAGTGATGTTGAGCCTCTTTTTATGTGCCTGTTGGCCACCTGTGTGTCTTCTTTGGAAAAATGTTTATTCAGATCCTCTGCACATTTTTAATTGGGTGGTTTGTTTTTTTCTGATTTTGAATTGTATGAATTTTTGAACATTTTGGATATTAACCCTTTATCAGATATATCATTGGCAATTATATTCTCCCAATCTGTAGATGGCCTTTTAATTTTGTTGGTAGTTCCCTTAGCTGTGCAAAAGCTTTTTAGTTTGATGTAGTTCTACTTGTTTATTTTCGCTTTTGTTTCCCTTGCCTGAGGAGACATATCCAAAAAAATATTACTAAGACTGATGTGAGAGCTTACTGCCTGTGTTTTCTTAGAGAAATTTTATGGTTTCAGGTATTACATATAAGCCTTTCATCTATTTTGAATTTATTTTTGTGCAGTCCAGTTTGATTCTTTTCATGTAGCTGTCCAATTTTCTCAACACTATTTTCTTGAAGAGGCTGTCTTTTCCCCATTGTATACGCTTGCCTCTTTTGTCATAAATTAATTGCTCTTTTAAGTATGGGTTTATATCTGGGCTCTCTATTCTGTTCCATTGATCTGTGTGTCTGTTTTTGTGACACACCATACTATTTTGATTACTGTAGGCTTGCAGTATATTTTGAAATGAAGGAGCATATCTCTAGCTTTATTCTTCTTCAAGATTGTTTTGGCTATTCAGGGTCTTTTGTGTTTCTATACAAATTTTATAATTATTTGTTCTATCTAGTTCTGTGAAAAATGCCATTTGTATTTTGATAGAAATTGTACTGAATCTCTAGATTGCCTTGAGTAGTATGGTCACTTTAACAATATTAATTATTCTAGTTCATGACCACTTTCCATCTATGTTGTCTTCAATTTCTTTTATCATTATTTTATAGTTTTCCAAGTACAGGTCTTTTACCTACTTAGATTTATTTCTAGATATTTTATTATTTTTGATATGCTTATAATGGAATTAAGAAAATTCTATTACTGATAGTTTGTTGTCAGTGTATAGAAATGTAACAGATTTCTGTGTATTAATTTTGCATCCTGCAACTCTACCAAATTCATTGATGAGGTCTAGTAGTTTTTTGGTGATGTCTTTAGGATTTTCTATGAATAGTGTTGTGTCATCTGCAAACAGTGACAGTTTTACTTCTTCCTTTCCAAATTGGATTCCTTTTATTTCTTTTTCTTGTCTGAATTTTGTGGCTAGGGCTTCCAGTACTATGTTGAACAAAAGTATGAGAGTGGGCATTATATTCTTGTTCCTGATCTTAGAGGAAGTGCTTTCAGCTTTTCACTGTTGAATATGATGTTAGCTGTGGGCTTGTCATATATGGCCTTTATTATGTTGAGGTAAGTTCCCTCTATACTCACTCTGTTGAAAGTTTTTATCATAAATGAATGTTGAATTTTGTCAGAAGCCTTTTCTACATCTGTTGCGATAATCATATCATTTTTATTCTTCAAATTGTCAACCTAGTATATCCTATTAATTGACCTGCAGATATTTGCAGAACCATCCTTGCGTTACTGAGATAAGTGCCACTTGATCATGGTGTATGATTCTTTTAATGTATTGTTGAATTCAATTTGCTGATATTTTGTTGAGGATTTTTGCATCTATGTTTATCAGTGATATTGGCTTGTAATTTTTCTGTATTATGTGCTATCTTTGTCTGGTTTTGGTTTTAGGATGATGCTGGCCTCGTAGAATGAGTTCAGAAATGTTCCTTCTTCTGCAGGTTTTTGGAGTAGTTTGAGAGGATAGGATGCTCATGAAACTTACACTGCAGAAATTCTCACTTTCATGGGCTCCATCTAAAGTCCTTCACCTGATTTTGAATCTATAGGTTTTTATTAATTTTCTTTTAAAAGATTTTCTGAATTGTATAAGCTTTAGGCCCCACAAGACTGATGTCCACCTCTGCTCATAACTCATACTTGACACACTTCTGGGAAACTCTGGCCAATGGTTTGTTCATACTGGGCTCTATACTAGAAATTTCCTCAATAGCCACTAGGGATGTCTTGGATTAAAGGTGATGAGCTTATCTACACATAAAGTTTAACCTTTTGCCATTTAAAATAAATAAATGCATACCTACTAACGTTAATGTGTGTATGTACAACTGAGCACTAAGCATATCTGTGTAGGATTCTGAAACACAAAAATAATAATCCTTTAGAGTATTATAACCCAAGGGTTAGAGAAATAGAATAATAATATATACAATATATAATTTATGTAAAAACAATAATATATTAACTTTCAGTGCCCACTGAATAAGTCTACTGCTTTCTACCCCTAATGAAAATGATAAATCCTGTATTTTAACTCTGCCTTACAAAGATGATGGGAATTGAAAGCAGATATTCAAGGCTTAGAGGTCTCTCTGAACATCTTAGGGATCTAGATGTACCACAGCCCTCACTTCTGGATGCCACTTGATAGGATATGGTAAAGGACTCCACAGTTTCAAGCAGATCTCTTCTTTTTATATTCAGTTGTTCTCAAGGCAATTTTACTTTATAAAAAGTAGAAAGTAAAACCTTGTCTTTGGTGTTATACCACTTCTCATCTCAAGGCCCCCTTACCCCTCTAACATCTACTTTGTTCAGTTTTCTTTCAGTGACTCATAGGATCTCAGAGTTGGAGAGAAACTTAGAGTTATTGTAGGCAACTCTTAACTGGCTCTTAGGTGATCTCTATAGCATCCTTGACAAGTAATGTGTTCATTTGCTACTTGGACACATCCAGCAATGGAAAGTTCACCTGTCTCCATCCATTTAGCTTTGTTCTGACTGTAGGAATGTTTTTTCTTACATTCTGCTCATGTCATTTTCCCTTTCTGTGCATTCAGACCTCTCTGTTCACTGGCCTTATGACAACTCTCTCCTTATTTTGCTAGCATTTCTACCAAGGTGCTAACTGATAATTTAAGCAAACTTTTACTTCCATAAGAACTATTCTATCAACAGGAAATTTTAGAGAAAAAAATATAAAATCTTATAAAATCCTTCAAAGAATAATTATAATGATGAAATTCTAAACTCTGGGTTATATAGAGAGACTCCTACCCATCACTCACATCTTGGAGAATGCTACCTCACTCCTTTTTTGTCTCACAGTAGCACAAGAGGAAGCCGAAAGGGACACCTGGAATGTCCATGAGGCACGGAGGATCAAATACTGCATTAGAATTGACAAACTTTACTATGATTGGGTCCTGGATAAGACATAACTTCCCTGATAGTCCTCTATATTTTCATCTGTATAATCAAGAGGTTCATTTCAACCTCAAAGGTGCCCTCCAGCAGCAAGGTAGATTTGGGTTACCTTATTATTTGACAGTGTACTAATTTAGATTTATGATTACAGAATTCCAGTCATACAAGTAGAACACTGATTTTGTACATTTGGATTAATTTAACTTCTGAAAACCATATGCTGTAGTACAGTTACTTGGAAAGTTGTGTTTCTTTAAAATCATGTCATCTCTTGGTAGATACTAATTTTCATTTCTGGTAAGTGCTAAACAATTTCAACCCATATTAGTATTTGCTTAAGTATCACAAGTGATCTCTCAGAGCGTTGTATGTGAGTAAAATGCATATGAATTACAGCAGTTTGCTTCTAAGCAGTCTGTAATATACTCAGATAGCACTTAGAAGTCTTTTTCTGCATCTTAGCTGTGTTAAAGCAGTAGAGATTAGAAACTAATTATGCATACATCGTAATACCAATATTTGTAATTAATATGATTTATAGTACACTAATAATAAACTGGGTTAAAATTTTAACAAATTATATGAATAGTCATTAATGTGTTCCCTTTCTATTGCCTTATTCATTTTAGAAGTATATTAAATGATTTCTGATGTTTTAAAAAGCAGATTAAAGTCATGTGTAGCCCAGATAAACCCAGTGAATCTGATTATTTAGCAGCAATGCAGATTACTCGTACAGATTCTCCTCAGCCCATTGTGATGCTGTGTATTTCAAGAGGTGAAAAGAACACTAAAAACAATTAATTTCAATGAATTGAATTCATCCATTAGGATAGAGACAGTCCTTCGGAACCACAATATGTGGTGGAATAGGAGGCTAATGAAGGTACATCTTGAGCCATGTTCTTTCCAGGAGGATACAAAGCAATGATGATGTGTAAATTCATATGTTAGTGGACAGAGTCACTTTTGAAATGACATATTTTAGTCATACTAGTGACAGTATATGACACTAGTGTAATACAAAGGACACTATAGAATCCTTACTCCATTTTTAGAATATAAACATTCCCCCCTCCTCCCACCAGTGGATCCTGACAACTCCATGATTATTGATTTGCTCCTTGGTGTTATAGAAAGATCCAGGTTATATATACTTAGAAAGATGCTGGATTCTTTTTATGTGCTACACAATTAGTTGTGGAATGAATTGTTAATTTAATTAAGTAATTCTGTGGTGCCCTGATTATGATGTTCTAGATCAAGCCAGAATTATAGTTCTGCTCTATAATGACTTATTTCCTATTGCTTTGCCTTAATTCATGTTTGTTCTTATGCAAACGTGGACCACCTGTCTTGCATTCCTGCTTAATCAAATCACAACCATTTCTTGTGGCTTCTAGGCTTTTTGGTTGCTCTAGAGGGAAGGATTCTCTCCTTTCTTAACCCTTGTAGCAACTTTGTGGCTGTTTGGCATATGTAATGATGTGGCATAGAGCTGACCATAATACATACCAGTATTTTCAGTGCTGAATTCAACAATGGCTTGTGAAGAATAGTAAATGAGATACATTGGAAACTAAATTTCTGATTCTTACAAATATTTTATTACAAAAAATAATACAATTTGCATATATTTGGAAGAAAATCAACTAGTATTAGGACTATTACCAAGGAAGGCTGCTCAAGTGCCAAGTAAGTTTGCCCAAGACTCCAGAACATTTCCCATAACATGAGAACAAGTTATCAGCTTTTATTTAAGCATGCAAATAGGCAGCTCTTGTGAGTGGTGTGGTCAGATATTATCTTGTAGGGCCTACAAATAAGTTGAGGAAAATCTAGGTAGTATTAAAGACAGGAAGAAAAAAAAAAGAGGGCTTTTGATTTTATAAAGAATGTGAAAATTTAAGTGAGTATATAAGAATTTCTTGGGAACCCACTTCTGTGTCAGAGCTGTGTGATGTTCACGTTGCTTGGCCCATGGGCCCTCTCCCTTTGCATCACTGTGAAGGATACTTACATGGCTGCAAAATAGGGGTGCTTGTGAGCTAGCTGAGATTGTAGGATCTGACAGGCAATTGCTGTGAATAAGGTGCTCTCCTATTCCTTGTGACCACTCACAAAAAGCCAGACATGCTGAGGAGGGGATAGAGAGGATGTCGTCAACACCGTCTTATGTGATTTATTATGTGCATACAAATAATAATGAAAAAAACAAAAAGCAGTATAATTATGACTCTTTATTGCACACTTAGTATGTTTTAGAGTTCTAGGAAATCAAACCTCACTTTAAGAAAAATACTTCTTTCAGACATGAGGAAACGGAGGTTCTCATAGCTAATTTGTGGCAGAGTCAGGAGCTGTCCTTAGATCTGTCCTAGATCTCTCCTTGGTCTGTCCTGGATCTATCTATAGCTCTTGATCTGTTCCACTCAAAGGCCTCTTCACACTACATTGCCTGACTAGTCATGGAATTCCTGGAGACAGGGTCTTATTCTATGCATCTTGATGGCTGAGCACCAGCACATGCTATATAGTTGATTAAAATAATAACTGAAGGAGTGGTCTTCTTCCCCCATACCTTTTATTATAAAATTTTTAAAGTATAAGGAATAACATAAGGAATACCTATCTAATAAGTTAGTCGTTCTCAAACAAGGATGATTTTGCCCCTCAGCAGGGGACAGTTTGGCTGTGTCTAGAGACATTTTTGATGGTCATGACAGGGGTAGTGGTACTGGCAACTAGTACGTAGAGGCCAGGGATGCTGCTAAACACCGTGATGTGCACAGGAAAATCCTCCACAACAAAGAATTATCTGTCCCAAAACATCAGTGATGCCAAGGTTGGAAAAAGTAAATATATGGTTTAATAAACCAAATATTTTGATGCCCTTTAGTATCCATTCTTGATTTCTCCTTACCTCTTAAAGTAGATGTCCCTAGGCATTCTTTTATATACTTACTGTAATGTATTTACTACTGATATAAGTATCCATAAATAATACAATGGATTGTTTTAATATGATTCAGCGATTTGATTTTTTTTCACTTAAAATTATCTTTTTGAGATTTTTCCATTTTTAAATATATTTAAACATAGTTTATTAATTTAAATAGCAGAATAGTATTCTATTATATGAATATACCACAATTTATCCATTCACTTTTGAATATATTTTTTAAATACAATGATTCAATTAACATCCTCTTACATGTGTGTACACCAAAGTTCCTCTAAGGTTTATGCAGAGAAATCAAATTTCTGGATTATATCATGTGCATTTCCAGCAACAGTAAAATGAGTTTCCATTTCCTCATATCTTCTCTAGAGTGTGATATTGTCAACTGTAATTTTTATGAGAAATTTCTTCTTTTACATTGTAAAGTCTGCTGGGAGTCCTTAACACTTAATCTTAAAGGATTATCAGATTCTTTAACGTTTTATGTGGACAGTCATTAATATGTCCGATTTCTAGTGCCTTCTATTTATGTTTAGATGAAAAGTAAATGAATTAATGTAAGTGCCTTTTTCACTAGGTTATATTGCCCCTTATGCAATTGCCAACTAAATATCCATTCCTGAGGCTGAACGTCTGAGCTCAAGTAAAACATCCAGGGTACACCATGGACTCTTCATTTACCCTTGACCACACCCAGGCATCCCAACCTAAACTTTTTGAATTCATTTTCTTCTCTCTATCCTCACTGCCTAGTCCCTTAGACTGGGTCTTCATTTATTATGGAATTTCAACAACAAATCCTAACTGACCTTTTTGTCCCCAGTACTACTCTTCTCCAATCTGTTTTCCATACACAGTACAGAATAATCTTTCTAAAACTCAAAACTCTTCTCCTTTGAACCCTTTACTGGCTCTTCCCAATAAAATTCACCTTAGCGTGGCCTGGCACCTGCTTGCTACTCTAGCCCTCTCGATAACTATTTCCTCCACAATCTATTCTACAGTCCAATCAAATGGAACTACCCACGTTCCCTCTCAAGCCAACCCTCCATGCTTCTGCTCTTACACATTCTACTCTCAGTGCTGTGGTGTCCAAAGAGTAGATCTCTTCTTCACTCGATGTCTTCCCTCACCCTTCCTTCCTCCCAGAGAGGGTGAATGTCTCTCTTTGTAGTCCCCTAACACTATGTTATACCCCACTGATCTACTCCATTGTTATTATTTCTTTCCATATCTGGTTTCCTCACTAGGACTTCAACTCCTTGAAAACAAGGCTCACTAATTTGCCTTCATTTCTCTGATTCCAAGAACAGAAGAGACATTCATTAAATGGATGGGGAATAATGGTGAAGGCCTTCTTAACTTTGAAATATCTCACATCCCTCTAAGTCTGGACCCTGGGTTCAGAGTGCTGACTTCCTCTTTGAAATCTCACGTGAGAAGTCAGAAGATCTCCTCTGTAAGGAACCGTCCTGCCATGTTGATTTGCTCCAAATGTTCTACATATTTTAGATTCACCGTATTATGGAGTCTATTTCTCCTAAGTTATTTCCATTAGTTTTTAAAGCCAACATACATCTTAAAGGAAATATAAACCACATGTTGACATTCATTTACACTTAACTATGATTTTTCTATAAAAAAGAAAAATGTACATTGATGTTCAAATGCCTTTGGGGCTTTTTAATAAATACAGCTTTCAAGTAGTTTTTCTTTCCATGGAATTATTATAAAGGAAAATGCCTTTGAACAATAGAAGGCTATGGCTCAATCCCAAACTCTAAGTAAGTGGTATTTTAGTAGTTTCCAAGCTTGGTTAAAGCCTTTATCCCAGAACCCTGAGCCACAAATTCTCCGTTGCATTTGCTTTCTTTAACTGACAGAGATAGAATCAGAGGGTATTGACCTTTTATTTACCTTTGCATCTTTAAGTTAATTTGTACGAGGAAAGCATTCTGTACTTGGAATCAGAACATCTGGGTTCTAGCCTTGACTCATGCTCAAGAGTGGCATCTATAGTCTACCTGCTTCATGACGTAGGTGGGAGCATCAAGTGACATGGATGTGAAAGTAAGTAGACACAGTTAAAAGCACTACTCGTAGTCTGTTGGTGACAGTGAATCGATGCAGCCTCTATAGAGGGAAGTTTGGCAATGCCTACAGGAATTTTAATAAATGTATAGGATCCCTGACTAAAAATGGCTGACTGCTCTATACTTACCCTATGGATATACTCACAAAACTGTGTCAAAATACATGCTTAAGAATATTCATTGTACTAAAGTTTTCTATTAAAATTATGTAATTTAAATTAACACATCAGGAGCTAGTTAAATAAATTAAGGGAATACTAAATGATTGTTTAAAATATATATGTTTATATATATAAACATGCAGAGACAGAAAGAGCACCAAGATATAATACATGAAAGTAAAAGCTAGGGTATGCCAGTGTATATGGGATTGTCTCATGAATGAATAACAATATGGAAAAGGAAACAAAACAAAAAAAGGAAGGAGGAAATATATGTATCTTGTGAATCAGTACAGAGTACTTTTTATTGGTAGGCTATTTAAGAAAATGTGCAAGTGGTTGCCATTGGGGAAATCTTTTAATTTTCATCTTCAGCTATTACTACACTTGTATTTTCATGCCACGTGCACGTGTAGGCAATGAGTTTATGGTACATTTTTGCTTTCTTCTTCATTCTCTTTACACACATATGCACACATACACACATTCATACACACACATACACACATTCACACACACACACAAGAATTTTAAATAATTTTTAAAGAAAAGCCAAAGGATACAGTCCCTTAGCATAGTAATAAAAAGCACAATCTTCAGAGCAGGTTTGAATGTGAATCCTCAGTCCCCATTCCAGTTATATCATCTTGGGAAAATTACTAGAAATCTCTAAATCTCAGTTTTACTTTATGAAATTGGGGGACAATAACCTACCTTTCAAGCCTATTATGAGATACATTTTATAATAAATAATGCATAAAGCTGAATATAACTTGCAAAATGGTAAAGGCTCATTAAGTTAGGTTTATAGTTATTGTCTTTGTTATTATCATTATTATTACAATAAGATAGCTAACACCTTTAAACCTCCTACCCCATTAATAAGGCTAGTTCAAGGCAATAAGGCAATTTAGTCCTCAGACTTGATTCAGGGCTAGCTTTAGGAAAAAGAAATGCGAGAGTGGGCTTCTGATAAAGTCTAGTTGTTTTAACCAAAAGGTTCAGACTGTTGGGGGAGGATAGTAGCAGATTTCATTTGAAATGTAGTCCCCCCCATCTACCACGCATGGCCCTTGGAATTCCCAGCTGAAGCTTGGCTTCTTAACCAGCTCACAGTATTGAGCTTTCCCATTTCCATAAGAAACTCCAGTTTCAGGTTCAGAATCTTGAATCCTTTGTCTCCAGCTTGGTGTCCTTCAGTGGATCCATGGTTTATTACATCCCGGGAACAGACTTTTCTAGAGTTTGAAAAAGTAAAGTGCACTCCTGACCCAAAACTATTTCTTGATTCTGAAAAGAAATTGTTCCTGGAAGTGCTTCAGGGGAACGATTTGGAGGAGCAGCTTTCCATTTTGACTTGAATTGCAAACTCACATTAAAAAACATTAAGGATAATAAACTGGAAATTCAATTACCAGGCTTGAAGCCAGAACACCGCACACTCGATTTGGATTTGCATCTTAACTTATAGCTTGTTCTTGCCAATATTACTTACAATTCAGACCTTTGCTCATGGTATAAAAAGCACTTAGTGCACAGATGATTTCTCACCAAGTGCTTTCTGATGGACCTGCCCAAATGTCAATTTGCGTATGAGTTTAAATTAGGAGGAAATTTAAAATATTTCTCTCTCTTATTTTTATACTTTTATTACTGTACTTTGAGAATCCATGGAATTACATGACAAGGGTTTCAAATTTCCATACAACGTTGAGTGTCTCCTCTTGGATACCAATCAAGATTTCTGTTCAGCTTACAAGACGCTTACGTTGAGATGTTGGACATCTGCCCTTATCAAAATGATTCCTAATATGGGGGTTGGGGAAACAATGAGGGGATTATTATAACCTTGCCAAAGAAAGCCGCTATACGGGTATGAATATTTGGCTTGCCTTGCTTTGTTAAATAATTCAGGTACCCAGATGAAGGCTTCCATGAACTGAATAAATGACCCTCAAGATGGATCTTTCCAGTTCCTTTTTGAAGAGAGGCATGATTTAGCCATGAAGGGTGTAGGCAGTACCAGGTATGTTCACATTCCCTAGGTGCAAATCCCTGCTCGGTCATTTATCAGCCATGTGAATATGGACAAGTTACTTAAACTTTTCATGCCTTGGTTCTCTCACCTGTAAAACTGGGATGAAGATGAGAGTACCTATCTTTTAGGGTTGTGTAAGCATAAAGAATTAGCAATGCATGTGAAGCTCTTAGAATAGTGCTTGGCAATAGTAAATACTCAGTAAGTATTAATTTTTATTATTCTGAGGTGGGACTCATTAAAGACTTACAAGGATAGTAGATTATTATGCTTGGTGTGGAGAAAACAGTGGTTTCTCTTTGGATGCCTCCCAGCATTTTTGGCTTCTATCTATAGCATTGAATCCCATCTTGGATGCACAGTGTTATCACCTGGTGTCAAAGTATAATTTTCAAAAGTTGAAGAGTTGACTCTCATATGAATGTAAAGTGAGTTCTTGCCAAAGATTTATTTGAATCATTAAGAAAGAACCAGCAGGATATTTTCAAAGAGAATTAGAAAGACCAAATAGATATAAGTCCTGAAAAAATGCTGGAATAAGATACAAAACTGGTTAGTGTCCTATGGGGCAAAAAACTGCAATCTTAGAATTGGATAGGAATGATTAGCATCTCTACTGGGAAAAATGTATTTGCATTGTTATTGGACCAGAATCTACAGCATTGCTATCAGACTTATACAGCAGTGGCTATCAAACATGGGCATGTGTCACAATCACCTGGGAACATAATAAAATTACACCCAAACCCTATTGTACTTTAGTAAGCCGGGACTCTTATTCTTTTTTAGCTTTCTAGGTAATTCTGTTATATACCAAGGTTTGAGAACCACTTTACAAGGCAAGGTCTAGTCTTACAGTTTGGAATATCCTAGCCGACAGTAAATTAAATGAAGGTATATTACCCTAAAGAATTAGGTACTTTTTGGGTGGGCCTGTTAGACAATACTCCAGCATGACACTGAAAGGCTATATGGTTATATTTTTTGCTTATTTCCAAGTTTTGGATTGTTTTCCTTAATACGAGGCAATAAAAAAACAAAAACAAACAGAAAAACCCCTACTTATGTCTAAGTACCACTCCCAGCTTCTGATTAATTGACCTGAAGTGTGGCTTGGGAATCAAGGATTTAAAAACTCTGCAGGGTGATTCTCACGTTCAGACAAGGTTGAGAACCTTGTCTTTAAGGTTCTTTATGTTTCCCGTGTTTCTGGATGACATTCTACATTTTATGCAGTGTCAAGTGTTCAGTATTACGTTTTTACTTAGAGCACTGATAAATTAGATGAACACCGACCAATTTAGAATGGTAGGTATTGGGATAAACACAGGTTTATCTGGCTAGCCATCAATAGAGGAGGACTCTTCCACAAGGGATGGCACTCTATTCTCAGTTTCAGAAAGACAGCAAAGAATTCTCCAGTTAATATTCCCTCATGTTACATTGTTCACACAGCTGTACCCAATTTATAGATCTCTTGGCCATAACTAAACTATCTCTTCTTTCCCACTTGTTCTAGGCAAGTTTTTCTTGTCAAACACATATATTCTTTTCTTTAGTCATTTGCAAAAATATTATTATTATGAGATGAAAGTCATCCTTTTTGGCTTTTATTTTACTCTCACAACCTCAGTGGCTGTTAGAACAACTCAGTTGTTTTCCACTCCAGGATTCCCATCTCTTCTCCTCAAGGTGGTGCTTCCAGTACGGTGTTGCTACTGTTGGTAAGTCAGGTGGGTGATTTATGAGGTGGGCCTCTCAGCTCTCATTCCCTCTTGATCTAGTTTAAGGGGCCATCCGTCTTTCCTTTTGGTTTGGCTTATTTCATTCTTCCTCCCCTCCATGCTTTGGTTTGGACATTCTGTAACAGGGATGAAAATCATTGTCACTACTGTCACCAAAATTGTTTTGGGGGAGGAAGCTGCTTGAGGTGGAAAAATAACATAAATAAATGCTAGAGTGCAAGATGAGACTCTGAGAGCACAGGAGTTGGTTGGGACTTAGGCAAAATAAGAATAATGGCTGAACTTCTCTACCTGAGACAAAGCAAGATATTTGTTCTAGCTCCTGAGAAGAAAGAAGAGAGACTGGAAGGAGCAGAGAGAACAGAAAAGGTGATGGTAAAGACTGGGAAGCTAAATGAGCTGAAGGGTCAGTATAAAACCTCCGGTGCAGGAGGGATGCACGGACGTTTAAGAGAACAGGCTGGCTTTGTTTGCAGCTCTTGACTTGGCTTTGATATCCCCACCTCCTTGCAACTGTGTTCGTCAAGTCTTTGGTAAAGTCTATTTCACACATGTGTGTCTAGGGCAAATAGTGTACATATGTCAATGATAAAAAAAAATGGCATGGGATTTTATGATTGGATCAAAACAAGAGAGTTAAACTACATAGCCACCATGAAAGGAAACTGTGATTATGGAAATCTTGGAGAGGACTTCGAATATATGGAGGGTCTGAAATGGGATCAAGTAGTAGTATGTGTCCCACAGGTACGGTTATATTGAATTCACTCTTTCTACAATGATTTAATGGAAGGATGAAGAATGTATACAGTGCAGGGTCTCAAAATCACTCAGGTGTGCCTCATCAAAGGGCTGAATATCTAGTCATGATGGTGAGAGATATGTACGAAGAGCTAGACCTTAACACCAGGTAGAATTTAAGTGTCTTAAAAGTATAAACAAGAATGTTGGTTCAAAGTAAAACAGGATCTCTTCTGATTGAGGAAACAATCACAAGCCTCATGGAAAAGATGGTGTCTAAGGTAAACTTTGAAAAATGGACAGAATTTAGATATACAGAGGAATTGATTATAATAGTAATTACATATATTTGATAGAGAAAATATATGCATGTAACTACCACTCCCATAAAGATGTACAACATATTTATTACCTTAGGAAGTTTCTCGTGCCTCTATCCAAGCAACGCCCCATGACCCTTCACTGCAGGCAACCACTGATCTGATGTCTCTCACCAGGAGTTAGGTATGCACATTGTGCTAAGTGCTCATTATCTCATTTGATCCTCACAATAGTCCTTTGATGTAAGTGACTGTCGCCACTGTACACATGAGGCAACAACTCAGTTTAGTAAGTAATTTGCTCCAAATCGCACGGCTAGAAAATAACAGGGCTAGAACTTGAACCCAAGGATAATTCCAAAGCCCAAACTCTTACCCAGTACATATAGGGAATCACCTGAGCAAGAAGAGGGAAACTGTAGGATGTGTATGGTCAGTAGTGAGTAGTTTGCAGTGTAAGGTGGATGAGGGCAAGTATAAGGAGATACAGCTAGAATTCTGTGGTTTTTATGGATCTCTTTTCCACCCAGAAAAGGGTTGTATGTAACTATAATCCTCCCATATTTTAGTAACTCAGAACCCCGAGCCTGAAGGTTTAAATCACCTTCTAAATGATTTTTCCATGTCAAGGAGTGTCCTCTTTTATGAGGCAGAGGATAACTCCCAGGTGGCCCTGTGAAATATTAAGTGTTGACTTCATAGTATTTGCTGTTATTTATACATATGCATGTACACATTTGTACAGAAATAAATACACATTGTACACACGGGCATCTGTGCTGAAGTATGCAGCCAAGTGTCAGCACATTATCAGATTTAAATTAGCTGCCTGACTATTAATAGCCCTGGTTTTCCAGTTTCTAAAATAAAAGATCCCAGAACAGCTGGACTGAAATCTGAAGCAGAATGGAAGAATACAACCCTGTAAGCAGTAGTAGTCTGTCTGTAATTGCTAAATAAAGTTTGTAGCTTCATAGATTGTGGAGGCGCCTGGAAAAGAACCCTTGAAATGCTAAGTGCTTTTTAAAAAACAGCTTAATTTTCCCAGTGAAAGGGATAGATTATGCCTTATCAATCATGGAATTTTGAAAACCTCTCTGACATCCCATTAAAATTTGAAAGCAGAGCTGAATCCAGGAGCAGACGGGGTCACACGTTGGCCACATGGTTTAGCTGAAAGGGCGGCATGAAGACCTACCCACCAAGATGTGCCGCCCACCAGTTTCTCATTTCTGGAATCCCACTATTAAATGTTTGGACTTTTAAAATGTGATGTCTTTCACAATCCAGTCAATCGCTTTTTTAGACTTGGCTCCTGCTGTCCCTTCCATTCCAGTCTATACCCCTTAGAACCATGTGTTTCTCCCTCACTGCTCCCTGAACGTGCAGTATATTGTGCTTTGCTCTGCTGCTTAGTTCATACTGTTGGCTGAGCACACGCATCTTTCCTTCTTCTACCTTGAAAAATGCTACTCATTCTTCAAAGATCACCTCAAACAACCCCTCCCCATGAAATATACCAAGACACTTTCCTGTCTCCCTATCCAGGCAGAATGAATCATCATGTCCTCCCTGCTGCTCCTACAGAAGTGTGTTCCTGATCTGGGGTGGAAAGTATCATGTCCTTTTCCAGTGCTTGCCTCCTTGCTTGAGTGAGCTCCTACCGCCTTGTGGCCTTAAAGTGTGATCCTGGGACCCGCAGCACTAGTTTCACCTGGAAACTGGTTAGAAAATCAGGGTGTCAGACTCTATTCCAGATACACTGTATCAGAAACTCTTTGAACAACATCCTTAGGTGGACTCATATAAACATTAATATTTGAGAATGGTGTCCCAGAGGACAGAGGACAGAGGACATGGCTTAGTGAGCCAGTCTCTTAACTTTAGAATTCATTTTGTCTGGCCTGTTGACTGTGTATTGTTTTATCTGGTAATGTGCTAAACATCTTTCTAACTTTTCTTCTCAGCTGGATTGTAAACTCTTAGAGCAGAAGGAGGAATCTTATGCTTATTTGTTTTTCTGCTCTCACTTTCACGCTGGAGCTCTGTAAGTGTTTACTGATGAGTGCCCAATGTCTGCCTTGCAACCAAGCAGAGACCCAAGGCTTGGTGGGTGCTTGATAAATGTCTGATTGACAATAGGCCCGAAGGCAATTTAGCGTAAGAGGGAAGGCATTTGTATGGGGATGTAGTCTTGGCTCAGCCATTAGCTGTGTTGATTTTGAGCCAGTCACTTATCTCTCTCTGAGCCCCAGCATCGACTTCATCTGCCAAATATAGTCACTGGGTGACAGTCTTCTATGGAGTCTAGATCTGCAAGCTTATGATTCCTCATATAGATGTAAGATACCATTAGAGAGATTTGAATTTAATTTTAGAGAAAATTCTATACTGTGCTTTCCTGGAAATAGTGTTGGAAAATTAGAGAAAGTCAATATTTTGGGATAATTTAGGAATGACCCCCAAGGTCATTCTACAAAGTCTTCTTGAGAAGGATTTTTCAGGCCTGATACCTTGTGATCTGTAAAATGGAGATAATAACATGTTTCCCTCTACCATTGTTCATTCTGAACTTGAATAAATCTGAGGAGATTTAACCCTGGTAATTTTTAAAGTAGCTACTAGAGATATAATTAAACTATAACCACCACAACAGAAGAACTTAAACATGCATCAAACTTGAAAGCATTATTAACACTAGGTTAAAAAATAGTCCTTTATGCTTTTAGAGTATGGTTCTTCCAAGCTGCTCAAAGCACTTTACACTGATTACCGGAAATGTTAATATCCTCATTTTATGGATAGGGGAACGGAAGTCCAGAGTGGGGCTGGCTGACCAAAATCCTACCAACATTCTAGTCAGAACTGGGCCTTGCTGCTGAATCTCTTGTTCCCCAGTATGGCCTTTTCCCCACCACCAGCCATGCAGAGTGTTCATTTTGATCTCCAGCCTGGTTGATGAAAGTTGTCTTCCCTCTAAAATATGTATAGATTTCCTGGATGCTGAGTATCTATGTGTCCCATATAAGATGTGATTTCCTGAAACCTATAGATAAATAAACAATGATCGTTGGAAATGGACACTGTGCTTTGGCAAATTTGAAATACTGTAATAATGTAAGTCCAAATGCTTCGTGTGGTAAGCGACCTTCACTTACCCGAAACGAGGCCCATGATTAACTGGCAATTGGCTGGTATTAATTACGAAGCATGTCATGTAGATCTCTGCTGTCGGGCCCCCGGGCAGGTCAGAGGTCAGCTTTGGTCTGCAGCTTGGTTGAGTCTGGAAACACAGGCCAGAGGCTATGCTCTTCCTCTCTAGCCCATGCCGGCTTCCTAGTTTCTGACAGCCCCAACTGCGTGTGTTTCAAACTCCATTTCCATCTCAATGAGTTTATGTCCAATGTGATTGTACCTTCCCCTGGCAGGGCCCATCCACCAACCTTGCTCTTTTATCTCCCCCTCGGCCTCTTACATCGGAGGACTTGTAGCTCCTTATGATCTGCTGAACATTAATATTCACTAACTTGCTCCAGGGAGCTACGCTTCACCGAGCGCATTTTCACCTGAAAGGAGATGTTTAATATAAACATTTGGTTAATATTCTGTACATTTGAAAGTATTTTATCAGCATCGGTGTAGGACCAAAAGTCATTTAAATTCAATGGGAACTGATTATGCGCCAAGAATCAGTCCTTTCCAAAAGAGTGTGTTTTTCCCCCTGCTATAATGTATACATTATAAAACTCACTTACACGGTTGATGGGAACACTTTGTGGACAAACCAGCAGCCCTGCATTTCATCTGACTGAGTATTCATCAGCTCTGATGCTAGTGTTAAATGGGGGAAAATATTATACAATATTGCTTTTAAAACTGTCTAAATATAATTATCAGCATCTTTGGAGTGATAATAATTATCATAACAAGAGCTCATCAGAGGAAACACACAGTTTGATGAGGATCCTCTATTTCTGAGTCCCTGCTCCCTTGCAGAGGATGGATGTATTTCTTTCTTTCTTTCTCTCTTTTTTTTTTTTTTCCTTCCTAAAGAACCGTAGCTCTCTAAAACCTTCCTCTGGCCCCTCTACAATTTTTCTTTACATGTGTCTCTGTGAAACTCATTATTCCAAAGAGTTGTTAGGTAGACAATATAAACAGCTCCAAGAAAGGGTGAAATAGATGAATGGAAAATGCATTCCTAGATGGCTACTGAGATGTGTTTGCATTACACTCCAAACTTTTGGATTAAGTCATCACAAAAGCAAATATTGTTAGTTTTTACCTGAGGCACCTGTGGGATACTGAATTTCCTTTAAATGTTTTTCTATTGTGAAATATAACTTACCGAGGAGTGAGTGTGTGTGTGTGTGTGTGTGTGTGTGTGTATGCACATGCACATGTATACATATAACGAATAAAGTGTATATGTCCACCATCTGGGTCAAGTACCCATTAATTGCCTTTCTGACAACAACACTGACTACTCCATAGAGTTAACCATGTCTTCAAGTTTAGCTGGAGTTTGTTCATTTTCAATGCTATATAGCATTCTGATAATAAATGGATTTACGTATCCATTCTAGTACTGCCAAGCACTTGGGAAATTTCTATTTGGCACTATTCCAAGTGATGTTGCTATGTTGCATTCTTATTGGTGTACATACACAATTGTATCTCTGAACACATACTTTAGTGTGTGATTGCTAGGTAAAAATATTTGCATTTCTTCAATTTTATTGGGTAATGCCTAGCTGTTTTCCAAAGTGGTATTACTGGCTGACACAGTTTATGTTCCTACCAGCGACATAAGAGACTTCTGAATGCCCCACATCTTCATTAATACTCAATACTGCCAGACTTCTAAATTTGAGCCAATCTCGTGGGTGTGTGGTGGTATCTCACTATAGTTTTAGTTTGCATTTCTCTGATTATGAGCAAGATTAAGCAGGTTTTTGATTTGTTAGTTGGTTATTTGGAATTATTTTATGAAGTGTCTGTTCAAGACCTTTGCCCGTTTGTTTAGTGGGTTGTCTGTATTATCCTTATTGATTTGATGCCCTGATAAGTGAAAACCCTATCGTGATGCCTGTTTAGAAAGCACCCAGCACGACAAGCTGGAGCTTCGACATCATTTAACTGTTATAAAGGCAACAAATTAGCGTGGATCGCCTGGGTTGAGTCTGCTCTTTCTAGTATTCTTATATATGTCTACAGTAAGAAAAATATAGGTCATTAAAAAAAGCTATTGGGACCATATCTCTCAGCATCAAAAGTACTTTTATCATAGTTGGCTTGTTTTGGAAGGGCTCTGGCTCCTTCAGGAGTCACTTAAATCACTGCATGAGGGGTTTAATAATGCATACTGTGGAGTTCCAGAGGAAAAAAGATTTCTCATCAGTGAATAGCCAGTTTACTCACAGGACCCTGGAAGAACACCAAAAAATAATCTCCTGGACATTCAAAACACTCATTAGTGTTCTGACAGAGGAGATAGTCATGTTCTAATTGGCAGTGTAATCACATGAATGATTGTTACATTGAGTCAGACAATGAAACATGAAATTCTTAAAGGAGAAAGAGTTTGGGCAAGCATGTGCCTAACTCACCCTCTGAGATGTTGCTTCGAAGGCTCCAGACACTTTCTGACTCTTAAGACTCACTTGGAATTTCTCTCCTATGATTAAACACTTCTTGATTCTACTTGTGATCGCAGAATTCACACATTCCTTCTGCATGTCTTAAGTTCTAGCTCCCTAAGGGAGGGCATTGATTGCTTCAGTTGCATCCCTAAAGAATGTGTCCCTTATTATCTATAAGTCTTTTTCGGATCACCTCATAGGCCATTTTTCACCTTATAAGGAGTTTATTTGGGGTAGATACTGATCCGGCTCCTGGGATAGTGGCCTGTGTGTAAGAATCCCTTGCAAATGTGTTTGCTTAGAGACCACGGCTATGACATATATTCAGGGTCAGGCCCCAAACAGAGCCTTATAAGTCAGCTCACTGCTAACTGGAATCTTGGGGTAGGTGAGCTGCATGGTCTCCCTCTGCTCTCTTGTCCTTTTGTGATGGAATTAGTTGACTTGAAGCTGAACATATGGCACCTGCCATCACAACGTAGAAACCATTCCCTCTGCCATGGCAACCGAAGAATCCATGCACACTTACGGCTGGCTTGGACTTATTCAGTAAATGCACAACGAACAGCAGGATTTTTCTTTTCTTCCCTCCCTCCCTGCCTCCTTCCCTCTCTGCCTCCCTTCCTCCCTCCCTCCCTTTCTCCCTCCCTCCCTCCCTTCCTTCCTTCCTTCCTTCCTTCCTTCCTTCCTTCCTTCCTTCCTTCCTTCCTTCCTTCCCTTTCTCTCTAGCATTTGGAATAGTGGCAGAGAATTAAGACTTTTTCTTCAAACACCTCTCAAATCTTAAGGGTGCTTAGAATTGCCTACATATCTTGTTCTACTTCATTTCTTCAGCAGCTTCTTTTTTTTTGTTGTAGTCTAGTCAGTTTACAGTGTTGTGTCAGTTTTTGGCGTACAGCATAATGTTTCAATCATACATATATATATATATACATGTATTCTTTTTCATTATAGGTTACTACAAGATATTGTACATGCTAACTACTATATACAAAATAAACAAGTTTTTTTCTGTATAGCACAGGGAACTATATTCAATATCTTGTAGTAGCTTCTTAATGGGAACACATTTCCTTTCCAAATTTCAGGGATGTTATTCATCCCTGAATGCATTGGATCCAATTCAGTTTTCTCCTAAAGATCTTTGAAATTGATTCACCAATGTATCATTCATAAGTTCTAACCTAAGGTATAGCACTGCAATTAGAAGAACTGTCCTAACGTATCTGACATCTATAGATAAATAATTTGGCTCAATCATGAAGAGAATATCAGAGGCATGCATTCTGTCTAATATTTTAATGATAAGTATCTTAGTTTTGCTCCAGTGTTCATCTTGGTGTTTTATTCTCTTCTTTCTCAGCTCCGGAGGGTAATTGCATCTTATTGTCTATATCAAAGCAGGTCCATCACATAAATGGTTGAAGAGGGAAGAAGAAAAAAAGGATATTTTCTGTGAAAAAGCATTGCCAGAGGCTGTTTCTTCAGACTTCACATAACCTTATTCCAAGAAAAACCAAGCCAAAAAGGTGAAAGGAGCAATAACTGAGACTAGGAGGCATGAAAGTTTGTTTGGTTTCTACTTCTGTCCTACTTTGCTGTCTCTAGCCCCTCGGAAGGAGGAAGGTTGAACAGACTGCGGTTCGAAGGACCCTTCTGCATGAAATCCGTGTTCCCTCCACTCTCGGCAGTGTGCTGTTTTCTCTGTGTTGTGCTCACCCATTAGCATTTTAATTTAGCTTCATATGGCACTGTTCTGCGGACGGATTTGCTTTCTTGCTTTTGTTTATTGCACAAGTGACAAACATGAGGGCATTTTCATGATGTGAAAAAATGCCGTGAAGTTGTGAAAATGAGGTGACTTCTCCTTGCCAAGCCGCAAGAAATGTTAAAGCAGAGATGGCTCTGACAAGGAACTGCAAATGTTCCCAAGATCAAAATGTTCAGGAGCCTTGATCTAATCGAAATGAGAAGTTTTGGCAGAGGCCTAGACACACAGACATGACCTACCCTTCTCTCTGATAAATGGGATGTGGCTTGTCTGACTTTTCAGGAAGTCACTCAGTCCTTTCCTTAACGGGGACACTTCCTTCTTTACGTAGACTTGGAACACAACATGGAAATCAGACACATGCTGCTTTGCAGGGCATGGTGGTGAGTTGGTAGCCTGTTCACTTTTATAAAACTGTTTTCAGTCATTGAAGGGCTTCTGTTTTATGACTGCATCACTCCTTGAGGTCTGTAAACTCTTACAGCTACCTGGTACTCCCTAATGGCTCATTTATGGATTGAGTCTAAAACTAAACAACTTCCTCACTGGAGATTTTCAAATAGGAAAATGACAGTTTTAGGGATGGGAAACATAAGAAACTGTCTTAGAAAAGCTATCCCTTCCCTATACACTGAATGTTTCTAAGCACTTGCCCTTTTGTTTAATATTTGTTGAGACTTCTTAGGGTAATGTATACAGTTTAAGTCAGACATGGCTAATACCTGGTCAACATTTAATCACCAATCCAGAATTCATGACAGACATTACTAATCAAGCACAGAACTCTTTCCTGCTGAACCAAGAAATATAGTTTCAGAATCCTTCCCCATGCAACACTACAAGTGCACTCAATTGTAAGGAACAGGGTTGATCAGAGTTGTGATGCAAGATGAAACTGACCTACCCTCCCTGGTCTAGGCTCAGCCAGTGGTGTGATTCTTCTTAGGGCGAGTGACCAGATACGGCAGATGACCTTTGTCTGGAAACTGTGAATAGTCAACTCTTCCTACAACTGCCCCCTCCATCTGCCTCTAGTAAAACAATGCAAGTACAAGAGGGGCTCTTTTGGCAAACAAACATGGTTCCTTCTTTGTCCTCATTTCAGGCCATTTCCTCCCTTATGTCTTTGTGCCTTCTCCCTGCATTCATCAGGGGTTTGGCATACTTTCTCAGGGAGAATTGTCTAACCTGTGACTGAGTCCTTGTTCTGCCCACAGATGTGGTGGGCAGAATTCTGAGACAGCCCCCAGATTCCTGCTCCCTGGTGTCCACACCCTTCACTCTCATGATTAGGTCACATGATATGACAAACGTGAAGAGATTTAGCAGATGTAATTAGGGTCTCATATCAGTTGATTTTGAGTTCATCAAAAGGGAGATCATCTTGGGTGGGCCTAATCTAATCAGGTGAGTTCTTCAAAGGTGGTTCCTTGTTGAGAAAAAAAAAAAAAATAGAAATTCCCCTGGCTGGCCTTGAAGAATTAAACAGCCAGGTTGTAAACTGTCTATGGGGCAGGCTATGTGGCAAGACCCTGAGAGCAGCCTCTAGCTGCTGAGAGCAGTCCTTGGCCAATAGCCAACAAGAAATTGGGGACCTCTTGTTATACAGCATCAAGAAATACATTCTTCCAACCACCTAAAGGGGCTTGGCAGTGGACATTCCTCTGATTGAACCTCCAGATGAGGATGCAGATAGCCAACATCGTGTTTTCAGCCTTGTGAGGACTCAGCTGAAACATGTTGGACTCCTGACACGTGGAACCTGTGAAATAATAAATTTAACTGTGTTAAGCTGCTAAATGTGTGGTAATTTGTTACACAGTAAGAGAAAACTAATCTACCAGGCTGGATATAAATCAAGGTACAGGATTATCCACTTGGATCTTTCTGCTGCTTTCCAAAATTAGCACAGACCTCATTTTGTTTTGAGAGTCTTACTGGTTTTTCCTGTAGGAAAATGAGTGTAATATAGCAACAGTAACAATAAGACAGTGATATTGAGAGAAATAAAGAAATTTTAAAATCTCATATGTCACAGAAATTATTTCTAGTCCACATAAAAATAAAAAGGGACAGAATTAGCTCTCCCTCACTTCCATGGGTTAGACCCTGCCTGCATCTGTACAATGAGAGAAGTGTAGTCCTTGCCTTAGGAAATACCAGTAAAAATGTCTAGTGAGGCCTATCTTAAAAGGAACCTTAATACTTACTGAGCCCACCTCCAGAAGTTCTCCTATTTGCACGTGTTGAAACTATTTACCCTTCCTTTCTCTTCAATACCTGTACCTTTTTCTGTATTGTTAATTCATCCTCCTCATGAAGGAAGGCTGCTTTCTTCCATGTATTTGGTAGGAAACAAAGATTATTAATCAGCTACATTTTGAAAAGTTCCAGATAAGAGTCTGTGTTCTCAGTGTGCTATTGCTCATGGCAGGCAAGTTTGCCACAAATAACTATTTATCATAGCATTTCTTCGCAATGAATAAAATGAACCCCCTCCTTCCTTTGGAAAGATATTTTTCACTCATATTTTTATTTAGGACTTCTGTTTATTTATTCTGAAAAATTAGGAATAATAATAATAATACGATAATTTTACTTACTTCATAAGGCTTTTCTGAAGATTAAATGAGGAAATACATGGAAAGTTCTTAGTACCATAAAGCACATAGCATGTGCTTAATAAATGTTAGCCATTATTATTATGATTACTATTAAAAATCTATTATGTGCCTAGCAATTTGCAGGACCTTAAAGAGGTGAGGGAAAAATCTTTATCTGCCACCTGCCTGTGTCACAGTAAAGACCCTTAAACGTCACAGTGGGTCCTGATCATTCAGGAGTGGGTGGGGCTTGGGAGCAAGAGTGTAAATTGGGAGACCTGAGCTTGCTGAAACCAGACAGCCAAGCTCCATCAATCAAGAGGAGCTTAATCCAGAAAGATAGAGTACAGGTTGAGATCATGCAGGGTCATTGAGAAAAGTCTATTTGGGGCTTTTTGTGGACAAATGGTGTTGGTAAGGAAGAGAATTGAGTGGATGGTTATAAAATTTCAGAATCAAGGAAGTCCTTTGTAGTCTGGGAGTCACCATTGATTATGAAGGTAGTGGGATATGGATATTGGGTACCTAGAGAGTATGCCAACTCAGAAAGAATTATGGTTCTTATCAGCTTTTTTCTGTTTCTGGGCACTCGGAAGAATTTAACTTAAATCATTAAGTTGCCAGTTTTGTATATATATATGTGCACATGCACACAATATACCATTAAATAGAGGCAGTTTAGCTGACCATAAGATCTTAATGTTATGTTCCTCTGTCCTGGCTGGCTATTCAAATTACAGCTAGGCTCAACAACGGCTTCTTTATAAACCTAAGGAGTTTTAGTTTTTCTGCTGTTTGGCTTGTATAATCTTTGTGTTTTACATTTTTAGCCCTTTAAAAATGTCATTCTTTTCCCAGGGTTCTTCTGATCATTTGGTCAGAAGCATCTGAGTTCTTGCCATCAGTTGTTCTTCAGCCATGCTGGCACTAGTAGTATAAGAATATCATAATCCCAGAGTGATATAAAGACCTTTCCAAGGAAGATGAGATACCCAGAGGCCATAAAGGAAAATTCTGAAGGATTTGACCACGTTAAAAGGGAAAGCTTCAGTTCAGCAAAACACCAGAAACAAATTCAAAAGATAAAATACACACCGGAGAAGCCAATTCTCTCAACACATCTGACAGCTCACAAAGAGCAACTGCAGTCTGACTTGAAAAATGAACAAAATGATAGGAAAATGGGCAATGTACACTGAGAGGCAACTACAGAAGAAAAAAATAGAAATGTCCAATCAGCCAGCAAAAATCTGTTCCATCTTAATAAAGAGTGCAGATAAAAGCTTAGTTAAGATTAAAATGTACTGAAGAATAAAATGACACTTCTGCTGCAGATAAAAACATTGTTGGCAAGGAAGTGGGTAATTAGGCAGACTCCTGTGAGTATCCACGAGGAAGGGGGTGAGCATCCAGTAAGAATAATGAACAGCAGCATCAGTTAAGCAATGCCCGAGTGTGTGGTCCAGAATCTGAGCAAGTGTCCGGGAAGGTGGTGGATCCCCCTGTGTAATGGGCTCCACGTCTAAACTAAGTTCAAGCAAAGAATGACACATTTTGGTGACTTGACTCAAATATGGGGAGTTCTTTAACAGTATTCTAGTGTTTATTGGGTTAAAAATTTCCTTTGGGCCTTTTCCTGCCTAGAATGTTTTTTAATCCTTGAAGTTCATTAGCAGAATGTCTTAGTGTTTTCCCAGGATATGGGCAGCCTTTCCTAGTCTCAGTTGGGCCTTTCTTTCCTTTAATGCAGCAATGTTTTCTTTTATTGAGCCTAATTCCTCTTTTTCTGTCCTCCCTGCCTACTCTAGACACTCCCAGTTACTTATATGTTAGATCTCTTTGTTATTGTGCCATGGAACTCCTTTGTTATCATACCATGGCTGTAATCACTTTTTATTCTGTGCCAGGGATTTTTGTTCCCCAGGGAACATTTGGCAATTGTCAAATGCTAGGAACAAGCTACTGGCATCTAATGGGTAGAGGCCCAGGGATGCTGCTAAACATTCTATGATGCACAGGATAGCTGCTATCACAGCAAAGAATTATCTGGCCCCAAATTTCAATAGTGAGGTTGAGAAATCCCACCCTAGTATCAAGGCTAGATCCTGATAGATCTGTAATTTCCAATAATTTCAAATGACTGTAGAAAAAACCCCAGGACTTATACAGGAACAATATGTACATTTCTTCCTGTACATAATATTTTTTGATATTAATGCTAATGTTCAGAGCAGTTGGGAGCATGTATATGAATAATTGAAGCTCAGAACCAGAGTGATGTCCTTACATATCTAGCTCATAATTTTAAGTAATAGATGCTATAATATACCTTGATTAAACCATAGTTATTTAACATGCTAAATGTTTGTACTATTTGTCTGGGTTATATTTTCTAGTTAATGGCTCAAAATTTTTTGTTTCAACCTTTGTTTTTCAAAAAAGATGGCATTGCCTTTAGATTGTCAAGCAAGTTGAAAACTGAGAAATCCCATATAAAACTCTGAAATCCTATATAAATTTAGGAGGGGAGAATTATGGCTATTAACATAATTTCTCCTAGATATGAGATTAGACTAAAATGATATTAAACACAATATATTTTCTAAAAATGATTTTCTAAAAAGTTTATATTTAGCTATGTTGAGTTCCAGTTAGTTATTCGGTGTCTGAAATTTTTATTTAGCACTTCAGTCATATGTGTACATCATTCTCATCAGGATGGAGAGATTCCATGACTAATGAACAGATCCAGACTCACTTTATCTCTTTTTTCCATAAATAAACATATTTGATGCTTGCCATTCTAATTGTTTTGCAAATTAATTTGCATGATTTCCTTCAATATTTTATAGAACTTACAAAATTAATTACTTGATCTCTGTAATAATAACCATCCTGTCTCCTCCTTTCCTGTATTAAGGCTAATTTAAAGGGAGGAATTTAATTCAATAGAGTCTCATTGTTTACTCAGATTACACATGCATAATGAGATCTCAGTAGGAATGAATGTGGAATGCCACCTTTGAGACTCAATCAGTACCTTGGGGCAAAAATGTAATAGTCTAACCGTGTAGTCATTAAGACATCCTAGATTATAACCTTTGGATGATCAAACCTGTAGTTTCTAGAGCTCTTCTCAATTCAGAAATGCTAAAAAGCAGTTTCAAAGAATGGTGGGCAAAAACTACAGGAGACAGAAGTCCCCACTCTCGTCACTACAGTGGGTTGTGTAGGTTTTGTAATTTCCAAAACTCATTGATATTTTACACTTGATAAAATGATGTGATATCTTCAGTTTATTTTCCTTTTCTGTGGCCATTCCTTGGTAGTCCCCTAATGTCCTCTCCACAAAGGGCTGAAATAAAACATTAAGAAACTAACACAGAGTATTGTGTGTGTGGACCAAGTTTTGGGTGCCATTTTCATTTCTTTCTCCTGCTGTCCCTCAGCTTGGCAGTTCTGTAGGGCCGACCACAAAAATCTTACATGAGATTTTTAAAAAAATTAACAATTACCTAGTTTTCATTTATATGTGTATTTAATTCAGAGGTTACTCCGCCCATGGTCTCTTTGGAAGATGCAGAACTATTTATTAAAGGTTAGTTGGACAACACCACTTTGCTTATGTCTAACCTTGTTCCAGAAAGAGTTTAAGTTGGCTTACAGAGATGTAAAATTAAAACCATGCTGTCTTCATGTTTTACTACACTATGCAATGCCTAGAGCAATCAAAATAGCAGCTAGTGGGAAGAATCTTTTGGTCGTTATTAGACACTTTTTGCAGTTGAAGACTGTAATCAACAAATCATTTGTTCAGTGTCTGCTGTGGGCTCAGCATTGTGTTTGGCACTGTGGAAGATATAGAAAACACGACCTAATGGATATACAAAACAGTACCTATTAGACAAGAACATTCTCCTTATCCAAAAATTTGTTTATCTAGAAAATAGTCAAGAGACAGAAATTAAACCTTTGTTATGATAACTCACAGAGAAAAAAATGTGACAAGGAGTGTGTATATGTCCATGAATGACTGAAAAATTGTGCTGAACACTGGAATTTGACACAACATTGTAAAATGATTATAAATCAATAAAAAATGTTAAAAAAAAAACTTGATCAACCCAACTAGTGAGCTAGTACTTCTAGCCCTAACTAGAGACCTATTTACTCAGACTTTGCTTACATAGCTAACAAACATGATTCTGTGATTTCCAAGCTCACAGCCCTTTGGGAGCAGTGATAGATTTCTACTGTAGGTACACTGATGGCTGAAAGCCTCTGTGAGTAAGAGAGGAGAGATTTGAAAATCTAATAGATAAAAGGCAAAAAACTCTGGAATATGAGGATATTAAGTACAGGGACACCTAGTAACAAGGCACAGTGCAATAATTCATGACAAAGATGTACTGCATCTTTGCACGTATTACATCTACTCGGTATTCATTAACGTGCTAATGTAATGCATGGCGAAGATGTTGAAAAAGATATACACGATACACCATAAATGTGCTTCTTGCCAAAATGTTCACACTTAAAAAAAAATTTTTAGGCCTAAGGAAGAATACCCTCAGTCATCTGGAAACTCAGCTATTCTGTTGGATTTATTTTCTGGATAACTGATATTTTCAGCATTGCTTATGAGGCTGGACTAATAGTAAACAGAAAGTGACTGGATGCCATTAAATACTGGGTTGTCTGCCATCTCTTTTGATAGATTCCAAGGGAAAGTAACTGAATGCAAGCTCTAATAGTGAAAGAATGGTTAAGGATCCGTGCTAGGCCTTAAAGATGGACTAGAATTTGAATAGATGGTGGGGTTTCACACTGATTAAATATAAAGTCAATTTTAAAAAATCTTTTTATCCCCACTTTCTCTCTGGAAAGTGGTCCAAGGAGATGGACAGCTTAGGGGTGGAGATTCTAAAAGGGACAGATAGTGGTGCCAAAGCAAAATCTTCGATCTTCACCATTTTCCTCAGTGCTTCCTTCCATCTCTGACTATCTTCCTTCCTCCAATCATCTTGAGTGAAGGTATTCTGTGCCCAGTATGAAGGGAAAGCAGAGAAATTCAGTAGGAGGCATGTCCTTGGTTCAAATTCTAGCATCTAACTAGCTGAGATCTCACTAGCTTGAGCAAGATGTTAAATCTGAGCTCCTAGAGATGACACCAGTACCACAAAATCACAAATAATGAGTCACCAGAGCAACACAGGTGATGAGTGTTTTCCTAACCACAAAATCCTATGAGAAATATTGTAAATGTTAGTTTTCCATTGAGTGGTAAGAGTCTTCAGGATTCCTATTTTCTCTTCACAAATCTAGGACCTTGGGGCCCGATTATGGAAACAAACTGCTCTCTAGGACTTTAAATAACTCAGAGGCAATGGTTTAAACCCTCAGCATGAAGAGCAAATGGTTGAAAAACCTCTTCCAGCATTTGCTCTAAGGAAGTATTTAAAAGTGGGTATTGTTATTGGATCAAGTGAAATATGCTAGGGAATTATTTTAAAAAATGTGATTAATGCAAGACAGAGAGGGAATAGCGATGACTCCAAGTCAGTCGGTCTAGAGGTTTGTGGTGAGTATGATAATGATCAATGACTGCCCATTCAAGCCATTATGGCCTGTTATGTTCAAGTGCTCAGGCTGGAAATCCTTATCAATCAAATGACGGGGTGAGTAGTGTGGCCACTTATACAAGACAAGCCATTCCCATCCAAACCAGCCTGTCTACCAGTCCATTTACCCAGAGCAAGGCCTGCTGTGCCTCACTCAGAACTATACTCTGCCCGGGTTATGCTCCTAATGAGAAAGAGCTCATTGTTCTAATTGGTTTGAGAGTGAATCCCACTGTGTCCCCTGGGAAGATCTGCAAATGCCCAGGGCTCTTCTTGTCCTCCCTCATCACCATCCAGCCTCATTCCTTTGACCCCTCCTCACCATTGGAGCCAGGACAATCTATTTAAATTGCAAATCTAACCACTACTCCTCTTCTTTTGTTCTCTAAGCCCTCTAGAATAAATCCTAAATTCCTTAGCAGGGACAATAAAGCCCTCTATGTATGATCTGGTCCCCTGGTTAATGACACAGTCTTAACTTCTGCCAGTCTCCAACTAGAAAATCGTGCTCTAATAATGTCAAAGTACTTGAAATCCATGCACCCCTTGACCTTTACCATGCTACTGTTTTATACCTCCATGCCTTTGCACTGTTCTTTATTGGAACACTCTTCTATACTCTCCTTTACCTGGCTCTCTTCCTCAGCCTTCAAAACGTAAGCATCTTTTCCAGCAGCCTTCCTTAAAACTCCAAGAGTGGAGTACAGGGAGTATTGTGCTCTGTGCCTGCATCAGACTTTGTACATGCCTCTGTACTTTTGTTAATACATTGAAATGATTCTGCTTATGTGCTGTTTAACCGTTAGAATATCAGGTTTTTTTTTTTTTTAAAAAAAGGCTGTATTTTGTTTATCACTAGGCGACAGGCAGTTAGCAAGAGTCCTGGCAGTCTACACAGTGTGTGTCAAATTGAATCATTAGTTGTATCTCCAGAACATTCCTACAATGAGATCCACCTATTGGCCTGTGAATGGGGTCTACCTTGATTACTAGACAAAGAGGAGAACTGAAGTACTTAGCAAGCAAGTATGGATCAACTGGATATTGTCTGCATTTTCCACTGAATGATATCCCTGTTTCAGAAGTCATTTTAACGTCTCCTCTGGTCCTTGCTTCATAATAGACATTATGGCAGCGCACTTGCCCCTAAGGGTTTATTTCCTAGGGGCACAAAGCTAAATTTAAGTGCTATAAGAAAAGTCACAGCCTTGAGGCTTCAGTGAAGAGACAGACAGCATACTTCTGGAGGAGTCAGACTTCATAAAGTAGGGAACACAGCAAATAACCTTGGAGAATGGCTAAGATTTTAAAAAGTAAAGATTGGGAAGAGGTAAAAGAGGAAGGGGAGAGTTGATGCATCTTTGCCAGAAGAAACATCCATGGCAAAGAGATGAGGAAGCCCTGAGTATGTTTGGGACACAATAGTACACTTGATGGTTCACAGTTTGAACCAAATGTGATTCATTTTCCACCACTTACCCCCATCTCCACGATCCAGCTACCCCAACTCCTTCTCTCGCTCAGTGGTTCACAGACTCAAGTGAGCATCAGAATTATCTGGAGAGCTTATTAAACAGACTTCTGGATCATATTCCAGCTATTGAATTTCTGATTCAGTAGGTCCAATGATGCTGATGCTGTGGTCTGGGGCCATGTTTGCAAACCACTGCAGAACTTTGCTGTTGACACCACCATGGCAAAGACCTGAAGACACGCTCCTCACTCCCACCTCTGACACTGTAGGAGATGGACCTTAGAACTCACCTAGAGCATTGGGTACTTAGGACTCTGAAGGAACAACTGCCCCTAGAAACCACAGCCAACTACCTACTGGCAAAGCAGCCATCATCATTTAAGTTGTAGAACAGTCAGTGTTTTCCCATCATCTTGGCAAATGAAAGACTAATTTGAACCATCTGGTTCTGTAACTCCCTCCTACACCACTGCTTAAAAGCAGCTGAACATATTTTCTGTTACATTTTGTCAATAAAATATTGCTCCCCGAGGCTGTTGGCTTGTCATGTTTGCAGCCCCTAAGCAAAGTTGGAAAAGTTAGTGGTGGCACCAGTAAGAGAAAGGCCACGGGGCAGCCCCCCAGCGTTTCGCTGCTGATGCTCTGTGTACCCTTCTTCTCAGGGCAGATTCTCTAAACTGATGCATTAAAGTATTTTTAA
Source organism: Vicugna pacos (assembly GCF_048564905.1). Taxonomy (NCBI): domain Eukaryota; kingdom Metazoa; phylum Chordata; class Mammalia; order Artiodactyla; family Camelidae; genus Vicugna; species Vicugna pacos. Next base: position 29,047,083 of record NC_132995.1, on the reverse strand, counting down.
AAAGTGGAACCAAAATGGGTTCCGACCTTTCCTGGCCACCCTGCCCTTTCTGTCCTGTTAATTTTGTTTTGCCTTATGACAGTGAAGAATCAATGCCTAGCATTTCGAACAGCCAGGTAGACTGTGTACACATTTATTAAGATTAATTAAAAAGTAACAAATTGTAAAGTAATAACATTAACAACCAGTAGAAAAAGTGCAGACATTTTGACAGTCTTTTTGAATTTCATTAAAAGATGGTCGTGACAAAAACCCCAGAGACTATTTCTACTTTACTAAAGAAATAGGTCACAGATTCAATTACAGTCACTGAAGCATGGACTCAATCTATCATGGCAAATTAAGTACATTTTAGCAACCTACTTTCCTTTAAAAATTTTATAGACACTTTCAGTGGAAGAAGAAAGACTATAGGAAAAAAAAAAAGAAATTGCAAAATCAAATCCCCCCCTTACTCCCCCCTCGGCTTTGAGGAAGCATTTGGCTTATTTGCTTTGGGTATAAGACAGAAAATCATTAAGAAATACTCAGCTTGTTCACAATTATTACTCCTCACTTGTTCATGGTTTAATGATGCAGATTTGGAATTGGGAGTGGGAAATGGCTCCAAATTAGAATCGCTAGTCTTCAAAGGGGGGCTTTGTTCTGCAGGCTGAGCCCCACCCCCTTCCTTTAAAAGAGGACTATTTGTGCTTCACAGCTTCTGTGAAATTTTTGCCTTAGACGCTCAGAGCAGACACTTTGTGTTCATTTCTGGAGAGATAAATAAATAAATAAAAAGTGCTCATTCGGCCTGTGGATGTGGTTTAGCCAAGTGCAAATATCGGGACAAGGAAACACCCTTTTGCCCATAGCAAAATTGATCTGATGTTGACAACTGGAATTTATGGAGGGCCTCTTGCAGCAAAGCAGTGGGGGCCGTCTTTAAGACACTGCAGCAGCAAGAGCAAGTGTAGAGCAGGGGAGGGTGAGGCCCTCACGTTTCCCCTTTGACAAGTAAGAACCTGGGACCAGGACAGTCTCAGCGCAGTCTTAGGAATCTGTTATTTGGCCTGGCCAGAAAGCCTCAGAAGCCTTTTAGGTCTTGTTCCCAAAGAGACGGTGTCACCCAAGCACCTACTCAGTTTGGTGCTCGTGTTGCTTATCCTCTGCAGTCTTGCCTTTTCCCTTAGAACCCTGGCTAGCCTTCTCCTGATGCCTCTGTGTGATGGGCACAGACAAGACAAGCAATTGCGTTTGCTTCCAAAAGAAGTGACAGGGACACTTCATGCATCTCTGAATTATCTTGCTATTGCCCAACTAAACAAGAGCCTCTCTTCAGCCAGGCCGATGATTAACTCACTGGCAGAAGCCCAGAGAACCTCATTTCTAATTTTGATTGCAAAATTTCAACTTCCTTAGGAACTGGGTTTAACAGTAGCTGGTCAGGTGAAGATCGTACAGAGTCACTTCACCCTTCAAAATATCGCAAGTCCATAGGTATCCATAGCCCACTTGCTTGGAAATATATATAACTCTTTAGTTAAGAGCCAACAGGTCTTATACCATGAGTTCCTTCAAACTACAGAATTAAGATAAAAGTAGGCTGATGTGTCTACCTTGTGTGCTATGAAACTCGGATCTATGGGATCATTCCTGGAAAGGGAGAGTAATGAGGTTGGGGAGTGGCTCATGTGACCAGAATGGTAAAAGACTACAACAAACTGAGGCTTTTAGGTTCTCCATGTAAAGGTGATAAACACACGTTGGTGTTCATCTGCCATAACAATTCTTGGCCTAGGCAGATGAGAGGGCAAAAGAAGCTGTGTGCCTAGGTGGCTGCCTAGCCTCCGGATGAAATCAAAAAGATGTGCTAGCTACATTTCCAGTGTCTATCTTTCAGCTAACTAAGTGGGAATAATGCCTGTTGCATCTCCTGAGTCTGAAACTACCCACTGCCATTCTGGTGCGAAAAACCCTCAATAGCTAAATTTATTTACAGATGTGCAATCTATACAGTAATGTATAATATGTAAAAATGTACATGCAAAATATGATTTTATAATATATCACAGATTGCATTCAGTGTGGTGAGGTGCTTCTACTCTGAGAGGCCCCTGGGAACTGAGACCAAAGGAAGATCTGTTCCCATCTCAAGTTCACTTGCCAAGTGGAAAAAATACCTGTAGTTTTGAAAGCAAGGCTTTGCTGTCAGGTATTTTGGTTTAACTCATCTGGGGTGGACCAAGTGTTGGCAGTTGTGTTTTAAGGTTTGTCAGTGATTTGAATGTATAGCACTGGTTGAGTACTGTTGATTTAAATTGCTTTTCTTTCTCATCATATTTTTGCTGAATTGTATACATTAAAATCACTTTCAACATGACTCCCTTATACTGCTCTCTCCTGTCCTTTTGGGAGCCATCCACTTCCGAAAGCATCCTTATCTCTGGGGAAGCATTCTTCCCAAGTCAGAGAGGAGAAGATGGTGCTAAGCCCAGAGAGTTTCCACTCAGGTCTCTGACTGCACCTGAGCACACACTTGTCCAAACTGACAAAGCAGATGAGGCTACCTAGAAAGAGAAGCTCATAATTTTCCAGCCTTCAAAATGATTTTAAACCTCTGAGATCAATGCTGATAAGATGGATGCTTAAGAATAGCAATGTGAAGTCAGGAACCCATGAGTTAATCTCTAGAAATATGCAAGGGACAGCTCAAAACTCTGAATAAAATTCATCTTTCTCTTGTTTGAGTTTTTGAAAGGTATAATCAGATGGTGCACTAAACCCGGCATCCCTGGGAGATGGTGTAGCACAATGGTTAGGTCCACGGACTCAGAAGCTAATTTACCCATATTAGATATGCACTCTGCTGCTTGCCAAGTGATTTGGGGCAGGGTACTTACTTAGTTCCTATGTGCCTCAGCTTCCTCAACTGCAAAATGGAAATAATAATCATACCCACTTCATAAGGCCGTTTTGGGGATTAAATGATTTAAAGCATGCATGCAAATTATTTAGCTCTGGGCCTGGCACAGTATGCTTGCTGAAAAAGTGTAGCTATGGTCGTGGTACCATCAGAGGCTAAGTTATAGAGGTGGTCATAATTGTTGGGATGGTCCATTCTATGTCTTTAATTACATTTTTTTCCCTAGATTGAATAATAGGGAAAAAAAAAAGCTGTATTTTCAGAAAAAAAAATTGACATCGATCTCTGTTAGACCATTGCCAAGACAACATAGTAAACTGGATTTGGAACTGAAAGACCTATACCTTTCAGCTTCCTATGAGTGAACTTGGTCAAGTCTTTGGATATTTAAGTCCTGGTTTTATTAAATGCAAACATGGAAATTCTGTATTTTCCTTGTATCCTTTAATAGAATTCTCATTACAGCTTTATACAGAAATTCTTCGTGTTTATGTAGCACTTGTTTTACAGAGCATTTCTCGTAAATCGTTGCATATAAGCCTCATGCTAACACCTCGAGACAGATATTATCATCACCAATTTACAAATAGTGAAATGGAGGTTAAGAATTTCCCAACACCACCAAACTGGTTAAGCAGCAAGTACTTAAGTCTCCCAATTTCAGCAGCATTACTAATAGACCTTAATTTTAAGTGCGTCACTTTAGATAAATGATATAGGGGAACATGCTAAGGAAATTATAGTGTATATCATGTAAGTGATACACTGTGTTATGTTACTATTTAGAGATTCCCCCTTTGATATTATGTAAAGAGAAAGATAGACAGCACAGAAACAGTAAGCTTTAGTTACAAGTGTGAGTCACTCATCACTCATTAGCAGTGAAGCTGGTACCCAAACAGCAGCTGCATCTCTATCTCTAGTGCTGACTTAGGAGAGGCATCACGCTATTGATTCCTTTTATCATTTACCTGCCTTTCCTTCAATGGTTTTTCACTTCAGGGTGACACATAGCTGATCTATTAAACAGTCATCTTTGTCCACATGGAGATTAATTAACTGGTAGTTGTCTCCAGCCTGTCACAGTGGATTAAGGCTCAGGAAGTAGAAGGAAGATCTCTGGAAAGTAGACTAACCAGGGTTTCTTGGTTGAGTTATTCCCTTCCATCTGAGTCTCATTCCGCCTTCCCCTCCACCTGCTCCCTGAGAAGCTCAACCACCTCCTGATGAACTTGGCATAATAACCATGCACAGCTGGACTGCAGTTTGGCTTGAGAAGAAGTACACTCGCAGCCTGTGATGTTAGATGAGCTTCAGTTTGTTCGAACCACTTGCTGTGGCAGTCTGACTCCAGGCACCGGTGTGAAAAATGGGAAATTTAGTTACCTATATAGATAGTAATAGCAACAGTCATACCTCGAAATTTTGTAATACTTTTCAAGTTACTCTGCACATTCACACATGGGTCAGGCAATTCTTACAATAATTTGGTGAGATAGGATTCTTATCATACAGGGAAAAAACCTGAGACTTGGGAATTTTTTGACCTGTCCTCCCCTGGTAAGGGGCAAGCGGGTAAGGTGCAGGCTGTTGTCTTGACTAACCTGACCTCTTTGTGTGGCCATTCGTGGTTTGCCTGCCCAGGACTGTCTTTCTGGCAATAGGCTTCCTTTTATCTTGGGAACTCCTATGCTTCCAACTCCAAACATTTGTTTCCAGCTACTACATTCTTATTAGACCTTATCCTCCTGGCCATATTTGACTGATATAGGGTTGGGCATCTGACCCAATTTAGGCCAGTCTTTCCCTAGAATTTTTCAAAGTGGAGATGGGAGAAAGAATCCAGTTTTCCAGTAAAGGAAATTTACACAGCTATGATTTTTACTGTGTTGAGAAAGCTGGGTGGAGGGGGAAGAATGAAGCTGACAGAGAATTAAGTTTCTTTATGCCTCAGTTATGCCATCTGTAACATGGGGCATAATGATAGGTCTATTTCCTATGGGTATATAGAAGCTAAATACTTCAGTGTCTTTAAAGTGCTTAGAATAGTGCTTTGGGGCATAATACATGGTACATAAATATAAGCTACTTATCATTGTTCAATGAACCTTTGTTTTTAAGCTGGGGTAAGTGAGAGAATCATGGCAGCATGGAAATCTCTGTTTCTAATTGTTCCTAAGACTGCACACCTTGGGAAAGTAATCTTTCCAGGAATTGTCTCTTTTTCCTTAAGTTTCTTCAACATACCCTCCTATTTCTAAATGAATACAGTGTTCTTATTGGTCCTTGCTCAGTAGCTTCTTCTCTGACTCAGCCACACTGTTGTGGGCATTATTAAACGTGATGCAGAGAATTGAATAGGTTGCCGATTAGTTAAGTAGATCATATATGTTTAAGGTCTCACTGTAGGATTTGGCTCATATACAGATGTGTTCCCTTCACCCCCTACCAAATCATTATCATTCAATGCCATGAAGGTCATTAGCTGTAAATTGACATAAGCACAATAATTACAGTCCTGAACAGATTTTAGTGAGATCTCATTTCTCTGTTTTTTAAATCAAGTTTCCAAATCCTTAATATCATAGCAGTAATTTTGATTGGTTTAGAGCCCAGAATATGGAGCCAAATTGCTAGGATAAAAATCTCACCTCTGGCATATATTCTCTAGGTGGCCTTGGCAAGTTTCTTTATGCCTCAGTTACACCATCTGTAAAATGGGGGATAATATAATAATAGAGCTACTTCCTATGGTTACACAGAGGCTAAATAAGTCAATATCTAAACGTGTTTAAAACAGTGCTTTGGGCATAATACATGCTATGTAAATATAAGCTACTTACTATTATTCAATGACCTTTTATTTTTAATATTTTTCGCATGTGAAGAACTCACTGTAATTATTATAAATGAATATGTTAAAATTGTGCTTTCAAATATCAAGAGTAAAACCATGACCTCTAAATAGAAGGACATTTCAACATAATTCCTGGGAATTAAATAACAGAAGTTAAAAAAGTAGTTAATAGGTAATTTTAAGTGATTCTGTGTAAATAACATTTATGATGCTATTGAATAACATAGGAATGTTGGAGGAAGAGAGGTTTAGATGAGGAATTCCTGAAACTTCCATGTTTAAGAAAAGGATATTTCTAAGGGCCAGGAAGTAAGTATATGATCACAAATTTGGAGACCATTTCTCTTTAGTTTGAGCTATGTTGAGAATAAGGGCTAACAACTTGGAGATGGGGACTAAACCAAACAAAATGTCAGAATGACAACAGTGGTTCTATTTCATATTAAACATGGAAACTCTTCTCTTTTGTATTTACACTGCTGTCATAGAATACTGGCGGCAGAGTCCATTAGTGGAACTGAAATGGTAAGAATGACATCTTAACTCTGACGCAGTTCACTGAAGATTTTCATGCCTGGAAAAGAAAGAGGAACATTTTCGTATTACTCTCTTTTTAAAACCCAGAAGCATTATGGGTACACAAGAGTGATTTCTTATAGAACGTCAGATATTAAGAACCAGAGTGGATGATTTTTACATTAGAAAAAATGTGAGAGACCAAGTTAGCAATTATCATTAAGAGATAAAGTGAGAGAAAATGTGCCTGTGTACTAGGAATTCTATTTCTGTTAATTCTTGCTCCTTGCATAATTCTTTTATGTTCAACTCTTATAGTGAATAGTTAATTGGAATCCCTATAAAATTTCCAGCAATATAACTCTTACACTTGTGTAGCATTCATATTAACAAAGCTTTTTATGTACATTATTGCCTTTAGTTCTTACGGAACACTGTGAGATAGCCGGCTCTTACCATTCCAAACACATGTACTAAGGAAGGAACAATGGCTTGGAGAAACAAGTGGCTGGGTAGACAGAAGTTTAATTAGATAGCTGTTCTCCTTGTGGATGTTTATACAAGGGACACAACAAGTTTTCAATCCAAGAAAATCTTCTGTTCTTGCATTTTTTCCTGTCTGTCAACTCTCACTACTTACCTGCTCTAGAAATCTGAGCGCTCCAGGGTTACCCTGCTTTCTAGACACCAGGTACTTCTCATATAACATGTATGAATTTGATTTTTAGTTTTTCTACAGCTAATACCTAATGCTCTCTTCAGGACATTTGACAACAGATTTTCTTGTAATTATGCAGCCATCAAGATAGACCTAGAACTCTCACAAAATTTTTAATTTATTCAAAGAGACAATGCTTTGTAATTTATTAAATTCCAGAAAAAACAGTAGATACATTTTATGATTTTCCATAATCTATTTCTTCCTTTCAGCTCTCCTTCTGGACAAGGCACTACTCATTCCTTCCTAGCAATGAGAGTTCAGGTGAGATTGATGTTATTCCCAGCTTCAGGGTTGTGATTCTGACTGGGTTAAACCAATAAGCCACACCCATCTTCCAAGCTGAGACTGGTTCAGAGATGGACCAGTCTGACGCAATAAGAGCGTGAATCACAGGTGAGGAAATTTTAGAAAGTGGCATTATTTTCTTCTGAAAAACAGGACCCTTTGAGACTTGGATCAGCTTAGATTATTTTGTTACCACAAGGAGGTAGCCAGGAACCACTGAAGCTATGATGTAAAGTTGGCAGATGAACCTAAGACCTCAAGCACTGAGTCCGTGACCACGTTCTTCGAGCAACTAGGACTTCCAGACTCTTCTACCATGTGAGCCAGTGATTTTTATTATTTAAGCTAATTCAGCTGGGTTTCCTAGCTTATACAATGAGTGTTTGGCCCTCATACAAGGGCATGCTAGCTCCTAAGTCCTTTCTTTGGTTTCTGTCTTCCCACCATGCTCACCCAGGGAGCATAAGAACTGTAGTCCAAAGACCCGAGTTCATGCTTACCTTGAGTACTTACCTACTGTGCATATTGAACAAGAATATAACCCATATTGTATATTGGTGGCACAACATATACGTGACGATTAAAAACAGTATTTAAACTACAGGATTATTGGGAGAATCAGACGAGATAATGAAGATCCAAACACCACACAAATATTAATGATTTTTCTGAAGAGTGCTAATTTGATCTATAAACTGTTTCTGAGCCCATTTCTTTCTAGTTCTTTCCAGGGATAAATTTATAATGATTTGGTAATAGATCTATAACCAGGTAGAAGCAAGAAGGATTATAGGTGCAAATAGGTCATAGGTAGAAAAATAAAGCTCTGGTTTTTGGTGTCATAATTATCTTGTGTAGGGCCTTTCTTAATGCACTATGGAATATTCCACTGAAGGAAATCATTGCAGACTTTAAGCCACAAGCTATGAAGAGACAGAATTTGTACATTGTGATTGATCTTATTAAAATAATTTAGTTCCAAGTAGGCATCATTGTATCTCATCTAGAATTTTCTTCTAATGTGAGGAAATGTTTCTGCATGGTAAATTTGCTGCTGGAGACCCTGGCAACTTCCTGGGGCTGGAATGCTAGGAGTTCTGGAAGCTGGCCAGTGGCCCTTTGGCCTCACTAAAGAGTGACATGTGCCCTAGGTTCTCCCCTCTTGCCTAACTATTGTCTGGTCCAAGCCCAATCTTTTAAAGAAAAGGTTATACAGCTACATAAACAAGTTCAAAACTGGCTCTGTTTTTCTAGTCTCACCAAATCAAGCTTACAAACCTGGAAAAAGCATTCATTAAGTGCTGCCATCCTTTGTAGCTGAATTCGTTCTGATGGCCCCATCTTGTGGAAGAAATAAAAATAGCCAGATATTTTTTTTCCCGCTTTGGGCATAAGCCCCAGAAGAAACAAATTCAGCCCATCTGTCTTTCCCTCTGTCTATAATCTCTTCTTTTGCACTTACTACATTTCAAACAATTTATTCTGAAGAAAGGCCAATGTTCCTCATATATATGCAACTTGACCTTCTTTCCTTACTGATAGGACCAGCACATGTTGATTACGCTCACAGGTGCTAGACGGAAGCCTGTTGCTGCATGGAGGACTTAAGCCCGACCACCATACTTGAGGCTCAAGTCAGACTGTATTTGTGCAGGTCTCTGAGCTCGCTGAATTCTTCTCAGGCTCCTAGGAACACAGTGACCATCACATTTCCAGCTGTCAGATATTCTCCCCTACTTTCATCCTATCCTTTTGTGTTCCTTTGTACATGGAAGTCTGTTCAGAAGAAGAGTGGGTGAAATCAATTCATTTATTTGTTTGTTCACCAGTTCACTTAATTATTCATTGATTCACCCATTTAACATTTCTCTATTGAGGACCTTCCATATGTCAAGCACTAAACTAGGTATTAGGAAAACAGTAATGGGCAAAACAGCCCCTCCATTCTCTACTCTGATGGAGTTTACACCTTAGTTGAAGTTGACTACATAGACATTAATTAATTAATCAAATATGCAATTGCAAATTCTGATAAGCCTACGAAAGGGTACTATGAGTCCATAAAAGAGGCCTGACCTACGGGACCTGATCTTTTCTGACGAAGGGACATTTGAGCTGGGATCTGACCATTCTAAGCAGACCCTTGAGTCCTGAGAGAACACAGTGCCTGGAGTAGACAGAGATCAGTGGCTGGAATAAAGGGTGAGGAGGAGAGTGATTCCTGATAAGGCTGCAGAACCAGAGAGGGTCCAGGTTATGTCAGGCCTTGAGGACATGCTAGAAGTTTGACCGCCTGCTTGCAAATGCGAAGCACTGTCCATTAATCAAACAAGACTGATTTGGTCTGACTTTCCTCTGCTGTCACTCACAACAGTTGCATCAAAGGAGCCAGACCAGTACTTTCTGGATGTCTCTGATTCTGGGCCAGAGAATGCAATGGTTTCCGCCAAACTTCCTGTGCTCACTCACGCCAGCCCTTTACTCACAACTGCATCTTTAGAAGGTGCTGTGTAATTTCTCAAATTACAGTTTGTTTGCAGTGGACCCCTAAGAGTTATCCAGCTCCTAAGGGTGTTTATTTTTGTGCCTGTAAATGACTGTTATTCTGTCTCTAAGCGACAGAGACCAGCTTGCCTCCTCAGTCAACCTGAAAGTTGCACAATACTGACATCTGGTGCTTGTGTGAGGTTTGAGATTGTATAAGGTCAGAAGGAGGCTTCTGAGGCTAATCCACACTGCAAATGTAGCAAGACTAAATGTTTGAAAATGTGGGCAGCTGTGTGTGTGTGTACAGCCTCTCTACCTTCTTTAGTTCTGAACTTCTGACTTTCCAATAATATGCATGATTGAAGGCTAATTTCAATATGGTATTTTCTTATTGTCAATATTTGCCAGCTGGACATGAGGTTTCATGTGATGGAAGGTGAGGTTCTATCTGGGTTTGAGAGAAAAATAATTGACAAAAAAATAAATCAGTGTTCACTTAGGATATATTAATACAAAGCATAGAATTTAGTGAAAAACGAGTCATCCATAAAAATAATTTAATGATAGTGATTTTATGGATGATAAATAATATTTACATAACAATTTATAATTTCTAAAGCATTTTAGCCTACAGTTCCACGTTCTCTCAATCATTCAGCTATTTATTTATTTAAGAACTATTTATTGGGTGTCTACTGTATGTGAGTGAGTGGTCTAGGCTGCAAGGAATCGCTTGGTCCTGGCGGGGCAATTATGAGAGAGTATAGTTTAGTTCTTAACCAAATATGCTTTGGATTCAGACTTAGCTGCTCTAAGCATCTGAGTCCTTGTGTGTTAAATGGCCAGTGAAAATAACAGTGCCTATCTTATTCAAATGCTGTGAAGATTTTTTAAAAACAAGTAAATGTAAAACATTTACCACAGTGTTTAGTACATCACAAGTTACCAAAGAACCATAAAAATAATTATTTTATTGCTAATCTTCAGTTTAGGAAACAAAAGATTTTTAGCAATGGAAAAGTAAAAAGAAAAAAATGATGGGGAAATAAAAAATAGGTACACAGTTCATGAGTTTACCAGTCTGGAAAGATATGTGTTGATGGAAATGAGTAGGTTGAAAAGGTTAGAAAAAAGGGCTGGCCCTATTGTCAAAGAATTTTAGTGTCTAAGAGTTTTGACTTCATTCTGGGGGGTGATATGAAGGAAATTCGGTCCTCAGAGTAATGCTTTTGGAATATAGGTTATGAGGTTGAATGATGGAAAGGGTCAGAGATGGAAAGCAGAACTATCAGTTATGAAGATTTTCCAAGGGACCTGGTCTGAATTCATTGGACCTTGAAGCACACCAGAGATAATGGTAGGATTGTAGAGGAGGAGGTTGATGAACGATATTGTAAGGGATGAATCTGGCTAAGATGTTATCTGTTCATTGTTTATTGGACTTTTTGTAGGATAGCTGCATTGTCACCTGTTGTAATCTCATTCCTCGGAAATGCAGAAGAGAACAGTCTGTTTCTTTTACTGATTTGCTGTTTGTATTTTGTGGAGATCAAATTCTACTACAGAAAATTCAGTGTACCCCAGAAAATATATATGCAGTGAGCACTTAATCATAAGTTTCCCTGGCAGAGAACTACCTGTGGCCATCAGAACATTCAGACATTTTTCTTTCTGAGAAATGGAATCAAGAGGGACATCGCAAATACGATACATCTGGTCTTGTGTCTGAATACTCTGGGTTAAGACCTCCCAAGGGAGTCTCTTAAAGATGCTTCTCTAAAAGAGAATTGGGTCTTTAATGAAGTGAAAGTAAAAAGAATGCTAATTAAGAGATGGACACTGTTAACTCACTTAGTAAATATATGTAAAATTTTGTGACTGATAGTGAATACACATTCTTTTCTTATGACTTAAATAGTTGTCAATATTGATCATATGGCCATAAAGAAAACAAATTCTAAAATACAGGAGAATAGAGAAACTCAAACCTAAGTTTACAAATAATTTAGAAAAGTATGTAGTTTATTGTTATTAAACAAGAAAGATTTTAAAAACTGAAATGAATTAAAAAGTAACTTAAGAAACTCAAGATAATATCAAAACAATCCAAATAAATGCATGAGATAATTAATAATGATGAAAACTGAATATAATGGATTAGACAACAATATGCAATTAATAAAAAGCCTCTTCATTAGTGTCAAAGTGACTTTCTCTTCCCTGAAAGTCTAGTGGAGAGGTGACTAGAAGAGAGAGAAGTGAAACCTTTGTTTTACCTAAAACAAAAATGTAGCTAAATACATTAAGAATTTAGAAGAACTAGAAGGAATATTTTGTGTAACCTTATGCCAATAAATTTCAATACCTAGATCAAATGGACAGCTTCTCAAGAGTACAAATTATTAAAAGTGGCTCGATGAAGAT